>NC_133531.1:130300695-130925695 GCF_048544455.1 Silene latifolia | reverse complement strand
TAGGGACTTAATCGTCATTTAAGCCCTTAGTTAACCCTAATTCATCCACCTAATCCCCACTATAAATACCCCATTAGTCTAATTAGAAGAGCATGTTCTTCTTAGCAATCTTTAGTGTAGTTAATATCAATCAAATCTCTCTTTAATTTTGTAATCAACAATTAATCAAGTTTTAATACAAGTTTTATTTCCTTAATCTCCCTCTTGTTCATCCTTTATTTTGGTTAATTGAAGATTATTTGGGTTATTATTGGGAGATTGACAACCTTCCAATCAAGCATCAAGTACTTCTTTTATTCTTTGTTTTATTATTGGAATCATTAGTAGGTATAATTATCTTAATCCCTTTTTAATTATTGCTAATTACTTTCATTTATTCATCATGTTTCACTTTGTTGGTATGATTGACAACCTTGCTAGCATGTTCAACATGATAATGAGTGAGTAGTTTCCTTAGCTAGGGTTAATGGGTAATTAGGGGAAACCAACATGGGGAATGATTCATGCTTAAATTAATATGCTTTCATGGTTTATTTGCTTGCTTGTTATGATGTCAACTCATGCACATGTTATGTTTGATGAAATGCGAGCCTATGAATCCGTGCATTTTTTACCCATCACCTATCTTTTCAATAAGACTTGTAAGACATAAACCAACTCGAGTCTCATTAGACCATGCATGTTGTTGAGTAGGGAAGACTAAGTCGACTTGTAGGTGTTGTACAATCTAATCGATTCGGCTTCGGGACCCAAACTTTCCTAGGATCGTAAGATATAAACCAACTCGATCCATCATAACAATAATTTCTTGCTTATAATTTGAGAACATGTTTGTATGATCAATTCCCATGAATCCCCTATGACCCCATGACACCCTAGTGCTTTTTATCAATTGTTTACATCCTTTTTTATTCATCTTGCTTGTTTAATTTCATTGCTATTTAGTTTAGTGATCTTCTATTCAAACCCCAATTGTGACACCCCTAAGACACCACTAGTTGCAATAGAAATCTCATCTCAATTCCCGTCCCTTGGGATCCGACATTTACTTGCCTCTTTACTAATTGTAGAGTTGTTTGTGAAGTTATAAATTGTGTTTTGGTCTAAGTGCTCCTAACGACAAGTAACCGAAAGATTTAGTCCCGACCATGGATCAATCTTAATGCCTCTTTTGATGACGACGTGTCCTAAGAGTTTTCCGGAGGTGACCCCGAATGCACACTTCTGAGGATTTAGTCTCATGTTATATTTCCGCAGACGAGCGAAGAATTTTCGGAGGGCACTGATGTGCCCGTCGCGTTCTTTCGATTTGACGATCATGTCATCGACATATACCTCTACCTCCTTGTGCATCATATCATGTAGGAGAGTGGTAGCGGTTCTTTGATAGGTCGCTCCGGCGTTGATGAGGCCGAAAGGCATGACCGTGTAGCAATATGTACCCCACTGTGTAGTGAACGCAGTCTTGTGCATATCTTCCTCAGCCATTTTAATCTGGTTGTACCCAGCATACCCGTCCATGAATGATAGGAGAGCGTGCTCGGCGGTGTTGTCTACCAGAATGTCAACATGTGGCAAAGGGAAGTCGTCTTTTGGACTCGCCTTGTTCAGATCCCTGAAGTCGACGCAAACCCGAATTCTTCCGTCTTTCTTCGGTAGCGGCACAATTTTGGCCACCCAATCCGAGTATTCAGACACTTTGATGAACCCAGCCTTGAACTGTTTGTCCACTTCTTCCTTGATTTTTAGGGCCCATTCAGGACGCATCCGGCGTAGCTTCTGCTTCACAGGTTTAGCCCCGGTTCAATGGGTATCCGGTGCTCTGCGATTTCTCTGTCAATCCCAGGCATGTCTCTGTAAGACCAGGCGAACACGTCCTTGTATTCGTTGAGGAGGTCAATGAACTGCTGTCTTTCCGAGGGGTCCAGGGTTGTCCCTATCCTAAGTTCTTGAGGTGTATTGTCGGTTCCTACATTAATAGGCTCTGTTTCCTCAATGATGGGGGTTCTGGTTTCCCGTTTGTCAAGTTCTTTGGCTAAGTGAGGTGGATATTCACTCAAGTCAAATTCCTCATAGTCATTCAGAATTGCATTGCAGTTAAATTGAGATGAGTTATAAGCAAACTTAGCGTTCATTAAGTTGACACGAGCGAAAATTTCGGAAAGGACAGACATCTCGTGATCAGTCAGAGGGGACACAATAGAGGAAGTGGCCCCTGGAACAGGCTCCAGGTTTTCCCCTTTCATGGGAGTGGGGGTGACCCTAGTAGACTCAGCCTCTGAATCAGCCACGACTTTGTGATAAAACAGTGTGAAGGGGACCTTGACTGGGACATCAGGAGTGTTAGGAGCTACGACAGACTCTGACTCCGACTCCAACTCAGATCCTTCTTCGCTTCCCTCCTTGAACATAGGGCCTTCTCCAGTTGTTATCTTGAGAATGCGGCCTTGGCGATCGGTCCACTTGATGGTCTTCCTCCAGCCTTGGGTAGCTTTCTCCGGGTCAGTATCGGAGATCAAGGCGGTTGGGTCAAACTGATTGTCTTTCAGGGCGATGTTGATAATGGCCTCATAGTCAAGGTGTTTGACGTTATCTTCCCCAAATAGGGGTGTGACAGCTTGTCCGTCAAGGCATGGTGACGGCTTAGACTCAGATGATGCAGCTTCGATGTTTTCGGGGATAAAGTAGCAGTCTTGAAAGACTTCCACTCCCGGGTACCTAGCCTTCACCACAGAATCATAGATTGGTTCCGGAAAACCGTGGTAGAGTTCGGACTCTCCCTTGGGGACGAAGTATCCATTGAGAGTCAGGTGGTAGGGACGGAGGATAACCCCGTGCTTCTTGCGTTTTCGGATTAGGAGGTTCATCTCCCGGATATCCTTGTCAGTAGGTTCGTATCCCAGTCCAAAGGGAATGTTGGGGACCTTAGCCTGTTTCAAGGGAGGCAATGGGTCCTTTAGTGGATTGAGCGGCAAACCCGGGAAGTAACCCTGACGCATCATGATATGGTTGACCGTGATGTTGGTGAACGGGGCATAGTCAGAGGGCGCCGATTCATGAGTTATGGCGTTTACGGCTTGGAAACCCCACATTTCATTGTCATCCTCCTCAATGGCTTGGGAGGCTATCCCCTTTCTCATAACTGCTTTGATTGGGGAAGCGGGAATCGTGATTGTTTTCCCGTTGAAGGGGACACTGATATTCTGGTGGAGCGTTGATGTGACCGCCTTGACGGCGTGAATCTAGGGATGTCCCAGGAGCATGTTGAAAGATGCGTCGATGTCGACCACTTGAAAACTGGTTTGTCTTTCTAGTGGTCCGGTTGCGACGGTCAAAGTGACTAGCCCAGCGACCTTGCGACGAGTGCCGTCATAGGCGCGTACTCCTTGATTCGTCGGGATCAAATCAGATTCCTTGACACCCAGCCTGTGGGCAGTTTTAAGAGGAATGACATTTACGGCGAAACCGTCATCCACGAGGACCATGGGTATACTTTTCTGGAGGCATTGTACGGTGATGTACAGGGCCAGGTTATGATTGGCTCCCAACGGAGGGATATCTTCGTCGGAGAAGACGACTGGGTTACTCAGATCAGGAGCGTCTCTTGTCATGTGCGCCACTATTTCTTCTGGGGAAGAGGTGGAGGGCACTGTCAATTTTCCAAGGCCTACAGCAAGGCCTGCCGATGCTCAAAAGACGTTGCGATCAGTTGCCATATTGAGATTTTGGCTTTTGCTTTCTGGAGCTGTTTCAGGATTGAGTTCTCAGGAGCCCTTGGTTGAGTGTCCACCTCTGGGACGATTTGGTCATTCGTTATTGGAACGACCGTTGGATTGTTCGGATTTTGATAGGGACGTCCGGACCGGGTGAGATGTCCGATTTCTTTTGTCCGCTTTTCCTTCCCCGGGAGGATATAGACATCCTCAACATCATCCCTCCATATGCCGTTAATTTCGGAGTCTCGAGGATACCTTGGAGGGGTATTCCTCGGTGGGTAGTTCTTGTGGGGAGTAGTTTTGTGAGGGCGTTTTTATGGGGGTAGTTATTTTGAGGGTAGTTATTTTGAAGGTGATTTTTGTGAGGTCTGTGCCAGAATGGTCGCGAGAGCAATCCATCCTGGGGTGGGTAGTTTTGAACGCTTGGGGAATTCTCCCTCGGGCGCGGTGCCATGGGATTGAAGACGAGCTGATGGTAGGCGTCGTCGAGTCGGGTGGTTCTCTCAGAAAGGCTGGCAATGGCCTCCTCAATTTGTTGAAACATTGTGAGCATAGTGGCAGCACTAAACACAAACACTCCGTCTGAAGGATCTTTTTCCAAAGCATTCACCTCGTTATCCACTGGTAGGATGAGGTGAGAGCAGTCTAGAGTTGGCTCATCGTCAGCGATGGCATGAATTCCCAGGGGATTCGTTTTGTTGTTCGGTTTAGTTGGTGGGGGTAAAGGCAAATCTCCCTTTTCAATCATGTCCTGGAGGAGGTGCTTGAGTTTGAAGCAGTTTTCGGTATCATGCCCCTTCCCTCGATGATACTGACAGTAGGCATTGGGGTTCCAGAATCGGGATTTCTTGGCGACGGTCGGAGCCGGGGTGGGTCCGATCGGTTGTAGCTTCCCTTGGTCCATAAGCCTTTTCAGGGCGTTTGCATAAGTCGACCCTATGTTGGTGAACACTCTCTGGGGGCGTTCAATTTTATTAGCAGATGGTTCGATGAGGTTGACCTCATCAATCTTGTTCGTCTGACCGTAAGGGCGAGATCCGGTTGAGGTGGATCCCTGGTAACCCCTGCCGGTGGTCTTTGCTAAGACACCCTTTCGGAGGTCGTCCTCAATACGCGTCCCCAGAATCTGCAGATCTTGAAAAGTTTTGATATTCTGATACCTCAGCAGGTTGGCATAAACCGGGCGGAGATTGTTGACGAACTTTTCCACCAGAGCTGATTCACTCGGCTTTATGATCAACTGAGTACTCACCCTCCTCCAACGGGTTAGGAACTCAGTGAACCCTTCCTTGTCGTTTTGGGTTAACACTTCGAGAGTATGGGTGCTGGCCTGAATTTCGACGTTGTCGGCATACTGTTTGGCAAACTCAACTGCGATCTCATCCCAGGTGGTGAGGTTTTTCGGATCCAGGGAGTAGTACCATTGGCGAGGGATCGGCTCCAAAGAGGACGGGAAGATCCGGGTAAAGAGCTCCTGTTTGACCCCCTTAATGGCCATGTAGTCTTTGAAAGCATGGATATGGTTGAGTGGGTCCTCCACTCCCTTGAACTTAGGTACGTCAGTCAGGGTGAAGTTGTCAAGTAATTGGTCCCCGACAGGCTCGAACCTGCGGTTGTTCTCAAGATGGATATTGTTACCCCGGGCTAGGAGCTGTTCTTCCAAGAGTTTCAGCCTCTTCTCAGTTTCAGTCAGAGGTGGGGTATTATGTTCCCCAGTTTCCTTGTTCTCCAGGGCGTCGATACGGGTCTCAACGCGATCCAGGGTGACCTTAAGAGCGGTAAGTAGGCTTGCTAGCTGATCAGTTGTGACATCTTTGTTGTTATCATTGTTGTTGTTGGACGAAGCTGAAGACGGGGCCATGGTTCTGAGGCAGAAAAACGGCTCACATTATAACTCAATCCGACACGGTTCCAAGACTGAACGCAGACAACACAAAGGACGAGACAGAGATGAGACTCAACAAGACGGGGCGACCGTGTGTGGTCCCTCGGTGCTGACTCAATTTATAACGTGACGGTGTTTGACCGAACCTTTGACACGAGTCCAACATACGGCGTGACGCCATTGGACGGGTCTCGTGGTGAGACGACTTATAAGTAAAGACCCATAAGTACGTTTTCTTTGACTCGATAGACACGAGGCGGAATTGGAATGGTGGACTGAAGTTTTCAAAAATAGAAATTTTCAAAAAGATTCATTTGTCGCTTTAAAGGGCGGCTTCCGAAGATAGAGATCCCCACAAGTCGATCAGTTGAAAAGGGTTGTCTTAAGTTTATTTTCAAAAGAAGATTTGAGTTTGAGTCGGCTCTGAAAACATTGTATTGTTTCCCAAGACGATTTTGAAGTTCAAAATTGTATGTTTTGAAAATCGAGTTTGAAATGTTTGAAGAGGTCTCGGGGACGGTGCATGGTCCTCAGGATCCCGAAAGTGTCTCAAGAAAAGGGTGTGTGCTTTTCTCGGGTTTTGAAAGAGCCATTGTCGACGCGAAATGGGTTAAAATCCATGTCTAGACGCGGCGATTATAACGGCGTAAAAAGGTGATTTTGAAACGGTTATACAAAACCAGGTTTTGAAAATCGTCATTATGACGGCCTAGAAAGGCGTTCTGAAATGGTTATACAAAACCGGGTTTGAAAATCGTCATTACGACGGCCTAGAAGGCGTGTTGAAATGGTTATAAAAAACCGGGTTTGAAAATCGTCATTACGACGGCCTAGAAAGGCGTGTTGAAATGGTTATACAAAACCGGGTTTGAAAATCGTCATTATGACGGCCTAGAAAGGCGTGTTGATATGGTTATACAAAACCGAGTTTGAAAATCGTCATTATGACGGCCTAGAAAGGCGTGTTGATATGGTTATACAAAACCAAGTTTGAAAATCGTCATTACGACGGCCTAAAAAGGCGTGTTGAAATGGTTATACAAAACCGGGTTTGGAAAATCGTCATTATGACGGCCTAGAAAGGCGTGTCGAAATGGTTATACAAAACCGAGTTGGAAAATCGTCATTATGACGGCCTAGAAAGGCGTGTTGAAATGGTTATACAAAACCGGGTTTGGAAAATCGTCATTATGACGGCCTAGAAAGGCGTGTTGAAATGGTTATACAAAACCGAGTTGGAAAATCGTCATTATGACGGCCTAGAAAGGCGTGTTGAAATGGTTATACAATACCGGGTTTGAAAATCGTCATTATGACGGCCTAGAAAGGCGTGTTGAAATGGATATACGAAACCGAGTTGGAAAATCGTCATTATGACGGCCTAGAAAGGCGTGTAACGGTCGGCGAAAGACCGAGGTTTGAAATGGCCATTATAACGGTGCGAAAGGGTGTTTTTCGATGGTTTGAAAATGACACGGAAGGACTTATGATCAAGTAGCACATAAGCACTCACAGTTCATTATATTATGCATTACGCTGACACAGGTTTTGGCTTAAAAGGGTGGGTTACACACCAAGCAATCAAACCCCGATTTGGGAGAGGGATACCAATCCAAACAAAATGTGTAAGGAGGGTGCCCTAGCCTCGTGCTCGAAAGTGATGAAAGCTCTTTGATGAAACAGGAATGTGTAACGTCAAAGGTATGCTTGACTCAATCGGGATTCAAAACGCAGGGATGAGAAAAACTCACGCCGACGGGACGAGCCAATTGGTCGAAAAGGGTTAGGTTGTGGGCCCGGACAAGGAACCCGACCGTGACCGTAATATCAAATAATGCATTCTAACCAAGACTTCGTTCGAGTCTCACCATCTAGGGATTACAAAGACGTAAGTGTCCTAGTTATCCCCAGCGGAGTCGCCAATCTGTGGACATGGCCCACCTGCATAGCCCAGCCGATCTGTGGACATACAACGGTCTTTTGAAAGCCACGCTCGGCGGCGTAAAAATGCCTTCGACCGGATCGTTTTGGATCGGTCGGTTTCGTCTCGGTAAGGGTCTCGAAACGGTTAGAGATACTCGGAGTCGCCACCAAGCATTTGTGGGATGCCTGTAACCCGTTCGAATTCCACTTTATACCTCGGTCAAATCGAAGCACAAAGCAGCGCTTGACATAGGTACTAAAGATAAGGAAATCGTCCCTCTTTAGCATCCTATCTCTAGAATGACTCTCGTACGCCCTGGATAAGGTCGTCCACTATCCAAAGTTTCTGAGTAAGAGGTGAAGGTACGTATTGGGAAGCCTTTTAATCAGACACCTAATCCCGCCCGCGTTTAGCAGCCTCTACTGATCGATCTTGGTTGGTTGAATGCAAAAGTTGATAAAACGGTTTAAATGCATGAATGTGCATCCAATAATTTAAACCTAACATGTGAGCTTTCTAAGTCGGTTGATTTAATCCAAGTATCAAGTATAAGATGTCGAGTTGGATTAACTATTGATTTGCATGCAAGACGGGTAATTAAACATACATTTACCGTATTAGGTTTAGGGTGCATAACATGATCCATTTGTCTTAGTAAGGCATTTTGCAAATATGATTTTGAATAATCAAATAGTCATCTGATCCGTCCTGTATCCGAGTTAACCAGAGTCGGGATCGTCCTAGACTAATGCTGGAAGGGAACAGGCCCTATATCAGACAGCTATATGAGGCGCGAGCCAGCTGACGATACAAGGGGCCTCCCCTTGGTTTTGAAAATGAGAAATGGAGAGCTTGTTTAGGTGCGGATTAGTCGACGGTTTATATGCCGTGTTCTTACTTTTTAGAAAACGTTATAGAACGTATTGAAAATGGGTATTTGAACCCGGTTTGATTTGAAGGGGTCGTTTTAGACCGTATTTGTAGATTTGAAGAACTTGACTCGAATAATCATCATTATTTTGATAATATTCGGTGTCGGGTTCGATTTGACAAACTTGACATGAATAGTTTTGAAAATGATTATGGACTAATTGTTTTAAGTCCATTTGAATATCATTAGTCGATACTCATCATCGTACCCGGGTTAAAATCCGGCATGGTATGTAGAACTAATGATGACTTTGTGTTGGTGACTAATATGCATGTTTGTGAATGTAAAGAAATGAAATAAAGGCTTTAAAATACCTTTTAAATGTCATTAACCAAATATTATCACCGAAACACGGATTTGATCGTCATGGTATGGGGAACCAAGGGTGAAGAATGCTTTATGGTTAAAACATGTGAAATAAAACAACAAAGGTTCGAAAATACTTGAAATGGTGAAAACCGATTACAAATATGAAAAATGGATTAAGGGAAATGACGAGAACAAACACGGCTGATCTCTGGTCTGAGTACCCCATTTAGGCGCGAGCCTGTTGGCGACCTAAGGGGCTTCTGCCTCAGACCAAAAATCAGTTTTGGCTCGTTTATTCCATGTTTTGGTTCATGGTATGCATGTTTTAGCATGTTAGAGTCATGAAACATATGAAAACACAATAAAAGAGGATTTTTACACCCTCATACTTACATGTTTGGTTATGGCGAGTGACCGACGTAAGTGTAACAACTCGTTTGATCGGAAAAAACTCGGTTTAAAACCGTTTTGGTAAGTAAAAGAGTGTTTTAAAAGTTTAGTGATGGTGTAGTGGTCGAAATGGTCGGTCAAGTGGTTTAATGCACGATGACAGTACCAAACAATGTGTAAGGCTCGTGTTTACGATCGGTAGGTCGTAAATACGCGTCGGATTGTGACTTAAGAAGTCGAGTCGAGAATTTTAAGGGAGAAAAGAGGGGGTGGACACTCGCGTCACTCTCAAATGGGCGACATTTGAGGGGTATTTATAGGAGAATGAGTGGTTGTGTGAGTTTTGAGCGACGTGGTCACCCGGGCTGCTCAAAGAGGCGCGAGCCACGTCGCGGGTCTTCGAGCTGTGTTGTCGCTTTCACAACAAACGCAATCATGATTTGTTCAATCCTAGGTTTTGTAGTCACATGTTTGGTACTTGACCAACATGAATCTGGGAAAACTTAAGGTAGAAGGTTTGAAATGTTTTGGTTTTTGTGTTTGACTCGGTTTGACTCGTTGTTGGAGTCGGGATTTGAATTCTCGAGTCGGTTTTCGGTCCGGTGTCGGTTTTGACTCTAGTTAGTGTCATTGCGACGCCGTCGCCGTGCATTAAACACTCCAGGTATTTTTGAAATGTTTTGAAATGTTTTGTTTTCGAAATCGTTTTAAGTTTTCCGACGTAAAGTTGTACACAAACTGTCGATCAAACGCTGCGATTCCAAAGCATGTTGTAGTTCGATAATCATCGGGTGTTTGTTGGAGTCTCAGCAGATACTGGGTATCTACACCTTCTTACTTGTTCTTGAGCTCTCCTAATATGGATGAACAAAGATTCAAGGATAGAATCTCTCCCAAGGAATTATACCCAAGATAACCTCTTAAAAATTAATATTATTAATACTAGAACAATATTAATTTAACTAAAAATTACCCAAAACTATTATTGGTACTCTTGTTAATTCGGTCAAGAGTAGGGAGGATTTTTGGAGTTTTTGTCTCTCTAATTTTTAATAAGATAAGTAGAGAGATTTTATTTCTCACACTAGAAATAATATGAATTGTGTATGAATAAAAATGATAGAGAAAAACTCTCTATTTGGTCTTTCAAAAACCGGTGGAAGGAGGGATTGGGGAGCCAATGCATGGGCTTAATTCTCTAATCAAGAAATAGGCATGCAATGCTAGGTGTTGGTAGTGTAATCATGTTGTTTCTACTCAATTGATTAAACATAATATAAACACCATACTACCTCCATATTTCGGTCCATATGGGATAAAATGGATTCCATTTTATCTTTGTCAATTTGACAATTTGTCACATGTCACAAGTCATGTAAAATTGTCATGTATTTTTAACGTATTAAAAATCAACGTATTAATAAAATACGTCATGTAAAAAATCGACTTAGTAATTCACAATTACTTGTACCAAAACATTTTACCAATTATAAATTACAATATCTTGTATTTATAATAAATTATTCATTCAGTTCAATGGTTTCCGTAAACGATAATTTCATCTAAGCAATAAAACAATTTGATTACTTAGACCGTATCTTATTTAATCAAATTACAATGAGACACGTAAATATTACTTCCAAAACCGTCCGTCAATTTTAAGTAATTTAATTGACTCGTATCGTCATACGACCAATTAAATATTCAATTAAGAGTGTTATCCTTTAGGTATGACCTAAGGGGATCAACTGATCACCACCGTCGCACGACGCATGTCAAACTCTAGTCAGCCAATCATTACCGATATGTGTGGACCAGTTGACTGTAAAAAATATTACATCCCACATGTATTCTTAAAATGAGATTTAAACATGTGATCATCATGATCGACAGTTGTGATCGCATTATTGTCGGAGGACACATATTCCAACAATCTCCCACTTGTCCTCGACAAGTGTGCGTCACCAATTCTCTTGTCCTATTACTATCTCCCACTCAATGCAAGGTGTCTTTCAGGTCGTACTTGCAAGTGATCATATCGAGAGTGGTTTCCTCGATCTGGAGAACAACTGATTGACCGGAATCATCCACCATGGATACCTTCCGAGCGTGGCCACGCATTTCCTGTTCATTACTCCTCGAGTGGCCCTGAGATATTGTTATAACCCTGACTAGGGGTGGACAATTTCTATCGCACTCATTCCCTTCAACTAGCCACAGCCATCATAACCCAAAATATGCCCATTTGACCCCATTTACGAAGGTCGTAGTAACACAAATCAAAATTAATTTGAAACTGTGCCATCTTAGGCGAACAGTCTTTAGTCAAAAGAATCGACTCATTAGAATACTATAGTAGCTCTCGCCATGACCAGGCTATATAAATTTGCCAGAACTCTATAAGCGGTCATAAGGCCCGACAAGGTGTTCCTAACAGTCTGCCTATGTGATCGACTAGTCATCACACATGACTCCATGGCACTTGAACTTGCCGTCAATCGCATCACACTCTAGTCACTTTGAGACATCACCTCATACAAGTGACTATGGGCGAATACTATGTTAATTCGTGTTCACTTTAACGGGGTTCAATTTGTCACTACAACCCGTTTGGATGTAACAATGTATAAAGAAAAGATAAAAGACAAATGTGATTATGAACATGAACAAAAACAACACTTTTATTTCATTTCAAAATCTAACAAAAACTTGGTACACGTTTAAGTCCCATGGACGCAACATGTCCATCATGCTTGGCCTGCGATAAAGGCTTGGTAAGTGGATCGGCTATGTTCTCATCCGTCCCAACCTTACATATCGCAGTTTTCTTTCTTTCAATGAAATCTCTAATTACATGATATTTTCTAAGTACATGTCTAGATCTATTACTAGACTTAGGCTCTTTAGCTTGGAAGATCGTCCCACTATTATCACAATAGAGAGTGATGGGATCATTGGCGGTAGGTACTACTCTTAGACCTTCCGTGAATTGCCTGATCCACACAGCTTCCTTGGCAGCTTCTGATGCTGTAATATACTCAGCCTCCGTTGTTGAATCCGCAGTCACAGCTTCCTTAAAGCTTCTCCAGCTAACGGCACCACCATTGAGCATGAAAACGAAACCAGCTTGTGATTTCATGTTATCTCTATCCGTTTTGAAACTTGAGTCCGTGTAACCATTAACATGGAGCTCGGTGTCTCCTCCAAACACTAAGATAGAATCCTTAGTCCTTCTCAAGTACTTATGGATGTTCTTGACGGCTATCCAGTGACTCTCACCTGGATTTCCTTGATATCTACTCGTCATGCTCAAGGCATACGAGACATCAGGACGTGTGCATATCATGGCGTACATGATTGATCCAACATCGGAAGCATAAGGGATCAACTTCATGCGTTCAACATCATGGGGTTCGGAGGGAGATTGAGACTTGCTCAATATGGTCCCAGTTACCATAGGTACCAATCCGCTTTTTTATTTGTCCATGCTTAACCGTCGAAGAATCTTATCAACATAAGACTCTTGACTTAGTGCCAATATCCTCTTGGATCTATCTCTATGGATCCGGATACCTCATATGCGTTGTGCCTCTCCTAAATCCTTCATTTGGAAGTGGTTACCTAACCACTTCTTAACAAAAGATAACATCGGAATATCATTTCCAATGAGTAGTATGTCATCGACATACAAGATTAGGAGCACAACATTGCTCCCACTAAATTTCATGTATAAACATGGTTCCTCAACACTTCGAGTGAAACCATTCTCTTTTATAACATGATCGAATCGATGATTCCAACTTGTAGATGCTTGCTTAAGACCATAAATGGATCTCTTAAGTTTGCACACTTTGTTAGGATTCTTAGAATCAACAAAACCTTCGGGTTGTATCATGTACACTTCCTCTTCTAAATGCCCATTTAGAAAAGCGGTTTTGACATCCATTTGCCATATTTTATAATCGTGAAATGCGGCAATCGCTAACAAAATCCGTATGGATCTTAATTAGAATGGCTACGGGGGCGAAGGTCTCATCATAATGGAGACCTTGGACTTGGGTAAATCCTTTTGCCACTAGCCTAGCTTTGTAGACATCATCATGTCCTTCTATGCCATTCTTGACTTTGAAAATCCATTTGCAATCAAGAGGTCTTGCCCCTTTAGGCAAATCTACCAAGTTCCAAACTTGGTTTTCATGCATAGAATCCATTTCGGACTTCATGGCTTCAAGCCATAAGGAGGAATTAGGACTAGAGATTGCGGCCTTGTAGGTGGCGGGCTCGTCACTTTCCAAAAGCAACATATCGAGTGTTCCATCTTCTTCGATAAGTCCCACATATCGATCGGGATGGCGAATAACTCGGTCCGTTCTTCTAAGAGGAGGAGGGACAACCCCACTAGACGACGAATGAACATCTTCTTGCGTCTCTACCTCGGTTTGTGGCTCTTGAACTTCATCAAGTTCAAAATTTCTCCCACTCTGTCCCCTAGAAATAAAATCACTTTCTAGGAAGACAACATCTCGAGACACAAACACTTTGTTTTCTTGAGGCTTATAGAAGTAATAGCCTCGTGAGGCCATGGGATAACCTAAAAAAATGCATTTTTCGGATCGAGGTGCCAACTTATTGTCATTTTTAATTTTGACATAAGCATCACAACCCCAAATTTTCATATGGGATAGAACTGGAACCTTTCCTCTCCATATCTCATATGAAGTCTTTTCAGTTGCTTTGGTTGGACTTACGTTCAAAGATTTATTGCGGTTTGAATCGCAAATCCCCAAAACGAGTTCGGTAACTCGGTTTGACTCATCATGGATCGAACCATATCAAGTAGGGTTCGATTTCTCCTTTCGGCAACACCATTGAGTTGTGGTGTTCCGAGTGGAGTAAGTTGTGATATAATACCACAACCTTTCAAGTGTGAATCGAATTCAAGGCTAAGATATTCTCCACCACGATCGGATCGTAGTGCCTTTATCCTTTTGTTCAATTAGTTCTCTACTTTGTTTTGAAACTCCTTGAATTTCTCAAAAGCTTCACTTTTATGCTTTATTAAATAGATATACCCATATCTACTCAAGTCATCGGTGAAGGTTATGAAGTAGTCATAAGTTCCACGAGCGGTGATACTCATTGGTCCACATACATCGGTATGTATGAGTCCCAATAGTTCACTTGCTCGTGTCCCTTTACCACTAAAAGGATTTCGAGTCATTTTGCCAAGAAGGCAATATTCGCATGTTCCATATGATTGAAAATCAAATGGTGTAATCACATTAGTCGAAATTAATCTTTTGATGCGATTCTCGTTTGTGTGACCTAATCGACAATGCCAAATGAACGATTCATTTGGGTCACTTGATTTGAGTTTCTTTGATTGAATGTTATAGATATCATTAGTCGGATTCGAGGTTTCTAAAATGTAAATGCCATTAATGGAAGAAGCTTGGCCTATAACCAAGTCGTTTCTCGAAATAGTACAACGATTGTTCATAATGACAAAACAAAATCCGTCCATGTCTAACATAGCGATAGAAATAAGGTTTTTAGAGAGTGTAGGCACATAAAAACAATTATGTAAATTTAACTCAAATCTATTAGGCAAAGCCAATACATAAGTTCCTTTGGATTCGGCCGCTACTCGAGCTCCATTTCCAAGGCGTAGATCCACATCTCCTTTGCTAAGCCTCTTCACGTCTCTTAAACCCTGTAAATGATTACAAAGATGAGAACCACAACCGGTATCCAGTACCCATGTCGTAGTGGAAGTATAATTTATATCAATAACATAAATTTCCTTAGGAATTTTACCTTTTGGAACGATGACCCCTTCCCTTATATTTCGCAAATATACGGGACAATTCCTAAGCCAATGTCCCATGCCATAGCAATAATGGCACTCATCTTCAACTTGCTTGAAGTTTTTCCCATTCTTTCCCTTCTTCTTGAACCTTTTGCCCTTTGAAGCAAGAACTTGATTGCTTGAGCTCCCACTAGTTTTGGCATCTTTATCTTCCAAGGACAAAGATCCTATAGATTTTATGAGGAGGTCTTCCTGAGACCGGCTCACAAGAGATCTTGTAGGAGGTTTAGAAGAAGTGATGAAGTTTAGGTTTCCATCCGAACCAATCCCAAAATGAAGTTCTTTAGTCGTGTCGAATTCATTGTTGAAGCAAACGTCGTCAAAGACATTTTGGCAAGACTCAATAGTTATCGGTGTAGTAGCGTTTGATGGATTCATTGTAATGAACTACAAGTGTGGAGGAAAAGGAAATCTTAACATTTGTCTTTTTAATATCATACTTGTAAATAAATTAACAAGCTATGAACATTTATATAGTGACCTCTACCCAACTATAATAAATGATTCCAAGACCCAAATTCATATTAACTTAGGGCACGGTGTGCCGAAATACCCTTTATTAACATAACTCGGTGGATTAACCTTTTAATCGATTCTACTTTTAGAACTCTTGGTCGATAAAATTACATTAATATTTATCTCTAGCCCAAAACACATTCGAAAATCATCGTGAATACTTTCGTTGAGTTCAACCCAAATTTCGAATAAATGTGTCCATGATCAAAACTCATATCAACTTAGGGCACGGTGTGCCGAAATACCCCTTATTAATATAAATTCGGTGGATAGACATTTATCACCCACTTCCCCTACGTAACAAGGTTTGTACCCCGGTGTGGCCGAGTGCACTCCCTGACGAAATAGGTTTTCATGGTTTCTATTTTTTGGTAAGGCTATGTCTTAATTGTTTATTTTTAGCGAGAGGTCATGTCAATTTATTATCTATCACGTTTTAAGAGAACTAAAGCGGTGAACTACGATAATTGTAATTGACACGGTCGATAAACTCGATTAAAAAGATAACGCACATTTTAGTTATGGCGATTTAGCGATGCATGCAACATATAAATAAAATGCAAAGCATAAATTAAATCCTAGTATGGCCTTCCTAAAATAGAAAATCTAATTAACTATTACATATTTGGAAACCAACTCCATTGATCCCTTGAACTTCGGTTTTTGGCACGCATCTTGAGGTAACACCGTCTTTAATGGATCGCCTTCTTAAGTGGCATCGTCTTCAAGGATCTCCGGAATAAATAAATTACATAACAAATTACATAATTTCCTATTATACATTTGTAATTAAAATAAAATAAATCTATTAAATTACAAAACGGTGATACGAGGTCACAAAAAATTACAACCGAATCGATATTCCCATACATTTCGGGTAATATCAATTAAAAACTAAGGCCATACTAAGTAAAAATTACATAAAATAAAATTACATAAAATAAAATTATGACAATCATAAATAAAATGCAGCATTATAATATGTATGAACATGCCCAATTTTATGCTAAATCGCCTTTAAGGAGCCAATATCGTATATTAATCGGTTTTTACGGATTTGCGTGATTCAATCTTTTAAAATCACAATTAATTACATAAAATCACATTTATGTATTAGTTAATTACCCTAACCATCTTAGGATTCAAAATTTGTCTCCACTAATATATTGACTATAATTAACTTTATATCTCTTAATATTGTTCATAAAAGGACTTAAAATTACAATAAAAGCCATAAACTTCAAATAAATCATAAAAAATTCAAATAAATTTGAAATTTAAACTCATGAACATTCTGGAAAAATACCATGACACTCATAATGTTCAAAAACTTAGGTTAAAAATTTCGAAATTCATCGAGGAAAAACAATGTTGCTGTTTATCGAATTTATCAAATATTATCATAAAAATATGAGAAAAATATATATTTATCAAATTTTCAATTTTAGATCTGAAAGAGGTAATAAAATACAACATGTGACGTTTTTCCTTAGTCATGAAGTATGTTTTAGCAATTATTCACTAATTAAAGTCACTATTTATGTTATTTTTCATCAAAAATTCATAAATAATGCATAAAGACTTCATTATAGCCAATTCTTTTACACACATCTTGTAAAATTGCATGTGACAACATACTAAATTTCTATGACCATATTCGAAATATTACTCATATTAACCTATTTTTCATTTAAATTCGATTTTTATCATGAAAAATCCATATTTCGAGCATAAGAACTCATAAAATTATGAACAATTACAGGTCATCTAAATATAATATATGCGAAAACATATCCAAAAACCACTGGAAAAATCAAAGATTAGCTAATTTTAGTCCAAAAATGATATTTTTATCATAAAATCACATTTTAATGCCATTATTATATAAAATGAACAATAAAAATCCATAAATTAACCAAAATATCCTAAATACATTTTAGGACCAGAAACTTTAACATGCATAATGATTTCGTGATATATCATAATAAACACAAATTTATAAGTTTTATATGTTAATCGTATAACTCGGAAAAACTATAACCGATTTGCATGCAAACAACCTATGGCTCATGATACTGCTTGTTAGTGATTTATATCTCAATATAACAACATATTCATATATGTTACAATTTTAATTTAGTCATAAAATTAATTAGATCTTATGCATGCAAACATAAGTAAATATAAAGAAGAAATCATCATTCTTACATTGAGTTTTCGGATCAAAGGGCACAAGTAAGATCTCCTTCTTACTTGTTCTTGAGCTCTCCTAATATGGATGAACAAAGATTCAAGGATAGAATCTCTCCCAAGGAATTATACCCAAGATAACCTCTTAAAAATTAATATTATTAATACTAGAACAATATTAATTTAACTAAAAATGACCCAAAACTATTATTGGTACTCTTGTTAATTCGGTCAAGAGTAGGGAGGATTTTTGGAGTTTTTGACTCTCTAATTTTTAATAAGATAAGTAGAGAGATTTTATTTCTCACACTAGAAATAATATGAATTGTGTAACACCCGCGATTTCCCCTTTTGACAATTATAATTTATTAAACCGTTTAATTACCTTATTTTATATTTTTAAATTATTTAATTTAATTAATTCATTTTGCGCACGATTTTAATGAAAAGAATATTTTAAATTTTAATTTATAGAAAAATACGTACTTTTGATCGGACAATAATAATGACCATAATGATAATAATAATAATATTTTCCGTCTTAAATTCCGTCTAACTTTAGACCGTCACATTTCAATGGAGAATATTATCTAACCACGGACCAATCGAAAAGTGACAACCCGCTCACCAACCCTCTTATACCCTACCTCTAAATATCTCCTTTATATATATTATTCTAATTCATTTATATATTATTATTATTACTATTATTATTATTATTGTATATTATGTGAGTGTGGTTGTTGTATGTCCCCACGCCACTTTCCTTTCTCTTCTTCCTGCGAACAAACACAAACAAGTGCTTGTCCCTACTCCCTTCTTATTATATGTATTATTATTATTATTATTATTATTATTATTATTTCTATATTATTATTGTTGTTGCTTGTGCGTGTCCCCAACCCCAC
The DNA here is from genome assembly GCF_048544455.1 of Silene latifolia. NCBI lineage: Eukaryota > Viridiplantae > Streptophyta > Magnoliopsida > Caryophyllales > Caryophyllaceae > Silene > Silene latifolia. The sequence goes on along the minus strand of NC_133531.1, from coordinate 130,907,057 downwards.
ACCTGCACTCCCCATTTCTTCTTCTTATTTCTTTTCGAAAGAACAGAACAACAACAGCAATACAGCGGCAGTCCGTACAACTCCATTTTTACGCCTCCTTCAATCCAAGATCCCTTCTCCATTTCTCAGCCAAATTTCATAATACTTACTCCATTCTCTTCCTCATTCCTCCCTCATTATTTTAAGGTAATAAAGTCTTGATTTTGTAGAAGTTCGAAAATACCGTCTTAAATGACAACTCGGTTTCTTGTCTTAATCAACTCGTTTTTCCTTTTTTTTAAGCTGAAGACTGAAGATAGGCTCGTGTTTTGGACGTTTTTACTCGGAATTCGAGAGCTAAAGGTAACGGTGATAAGTTACTCGACGAAATGTCGATATTTCTATCTTACATGTCGTTTTCATGCTCTTGTTTAATAAAGTTCAATTCTTTACATTTCCTTTCATTTATTTGGTAAATACCGTTTTGAATTAGCGTTTGGAGTGGGCTGTGTCGAACTCGTGTTCTGTCGTGAGCCCTATTGCAGGGACTCAGTTTCCGACTCTGTCAGACGAATGGAAATGGCTGCACGGACTCGGTTTGGGGACGGGTAGAATAGTCTCTCGGACCGTTTTGTACTTACCTGTGTATGTGGTAAAGTTGCCCTTCGTATACCTTGAAACCTCACGTCATAGTGTCTCGACATGAACCGTGTTTGAGCTTAGTTTATGCGTTTTAAAGGTTCTATTTTAGGTTGATTTCAGACGGAATATGAAGTGGTGTGGATGGTGGTTGTAGGTAGTCAAGAGGTGGTTGTGTCAAGGTCACTCACGGTCTGGTTGGGTCCATTTTGGGTAGCTGAGTTGAGTGGTTAGACATGGTTTGAGGACTGTCCTTGCGTGGTCTTATGTAGCCGTACACTGGACTGGCTTTGAGTCACTTTGTGCAGGCTTTTTCCTGGTTGTTCCATGGACTGTATGAGGATGGTTGCTGGCTGTTAGGCAGCCGTGGGAGAAAGGTTGAGCGGGCTGCTTAGGGGATGGTCATGGGCACGGACTACACGGTCTTGTACGGGCTGTTTTGTGACGGTCAAGCAGGGGTCTTGGTGGCTGATTAGGTGGAATAATGACGGGTTGTTTGGTGACGGGTTTGGGGTTGTGCAACAACCCCTGTGTCGTGGCATTAGTTTGCCATTGGCGCAAAAGATGGCCATTCGAAATTATACCGTTTCCGTCTCATGTCTTTATAAAACAATTCGTTAAATCCGTTCATTTAATTACTTTCCTTTTTATGGTTTATACTTATAAAATCCCATTATTTAATTATTTAAATTACCGTCTCAAATATACTCATGTACTCGTCTCATTATTTAGTAAGGTGTCAATTGGGCTCGTTTACACATTTTGGGTTAATTGGGCCACATTTATATTATGGGAACGTTTGGTGCCAACTTTGCTTCATTTATATTATTAAATATCCGTCTCGTATTTTATATAACGATAATTCGTTAATATCGTCCTTTCAAATAATTATTTTAGGTGACTCATATGTGGTTGAAGATGAAGAGTATTTTTGGGTTTTAGAAGCTTTCTCAAGTTATTACTTGTCTCTTTGCTAGCTTAAGGTAACTATTCCGAGTTACTCGATGATTTAATGTCACATGGATGTTGTGTTTGTTGTTTGTTAAGTGTTTAGGAGATTGATAATGTGTTACTTTCGTTTCTCACATGATAGAAATTGGAAATAGCATGAGAATGACATTGTGATACATTTTGTGATTTGGGCCAAAGTAGGCCAAGACTCTGAGCTGGGCCAGATTGACCGAACGAGTTTGGTCAAACTAGGTTTAAACCGGTCAGCCTCGATTTGACCGATGACCCGTCACGGGACTAGGGTCGAGGGTTTGTCTTTGAGGTGAGATTGGTTGTTATTGGAGGTTTTATGTTATGCCTTGATATTTGTAATTATCATTTCACATGTTGGTTGCTGGATGAATTGGTTGCCTTTTACGTGAGTCTTCTTGTCTTGTTGCCATTTTAGCTTATTCCCATGGATTATGATATTGATGGTTAGCTATAATTTGGTTATTGATGACATTGAGGATATGGTTGGATTGTCTGCTGAATAGACATTTATATAGCCTTTCACTTGATAGAATGTTAGCATTATGTTTGAAAGTTGGACTCTTTGCCTCTCTTATGGTTAATTGGGTGTCCTACTTGTCTTAAGTGTTGTAGGCTAAAGCATTCAGTTGGGACTAGGTCCTAGGTGAGTGACTTCGGTCGATGTCATAGATAGGCCCTTATAGTCTTTGACGAGTGTATGTTTGCGGCTTAATAGTCTTTGTGTCTTAGCTTGGTGGGCTTATATCCAAGTTAGGGCATGACCTCCTGGCGTACTCGTAGAAGTATGTGGTCAGCTTAAGTACTAGCCAACCCTTTGGTGGACTCCTTAGGGGTACTAATGTGTGTGATCATGGGTCTTGGATGCGGTATTTTCCGCATGTCGCTAGGTCTGCGCAGGTTTAGGACTAGGGTGTTTACCTTACCTTGTGGTATAGACTCGAGTTACAGAGTGACTATTGACCGTCCTAAGAACTTATGCCTGTCTCTAGATATATTGTCCTTTCTTGTTTGATGATTCTATGAATCATAGAAGGTGAGATGCAAGCCGGCTATGGTTGATAAAGTTTGGATTCCCGGATGTTATGTGATTCACATGATAGTGTAGTATGAGTCGGTCTAGTATTCACATGCTAGGACTATGTGTTATATTGTTGTTCACATGATAGGCACGGTTGTCTAGCATCTATATGCTAAGACTATGTGTTATTCATATTCATATTCTTATGTTTACATGTTATATTAATTATGACATTTCGTGGCTGGGAGAACTCGGAGTTACTCCCCACTTACTGTGGCTTTCATATTTGTATAAAATGCGATTGACAGGTAGGTGATGCTTATATGGGGTACATGGACGAGCTAGCGAGTAAAGTAACCTTGGGACCTAGATTGGCTTTATTTTATTGTGACCCTTGAACACTTTTTATGTCATATACTTTTTAGGGACATAGGTCTCCCTTTTTCATACTTGGGTTGTATAACTTTATTTCGCGACTTTAGCGATGTTTTATTTATGAGGTTTATTTTGGACCTTGCAGGTTTGACACCCTCCCATTTGGATATTTTTATAACAGGTTCAGGTTTTAAAAATTACAGGTTTTTACCCAAATGAACCTATTACAAACATATACATGCAGTCTTTATCTAGAATTACGTGTTTACTTTTCCGCAATAAATGAGGGTGTCACAAATTGTGTATGAATAAAAATGATAGAGAAAAACTCTCTATTTGGTCTTTCAAAAACCGGTGGAAGGAGGGATTGGGGAGCCAATGCATGGGCTTAATTCTCTAATCAAGAAATAGGCATCCAATGCTAGGTGTTGGTAGTGTAATCATGTTGTTTGCACTCAATTGATTAAACATAATATAAACACCATACTACCTCCATATTTCGGTCCATATGGGATAAAATGAATTCCATTTTATCTTTGTCAATTTGTCAATTTGTCACATGTCACAAGTCATGTAAAATTGTCATGTATTTTTAACGTATTAAAAATCAACGTATTAATAAAATACGTCATGTACAAAATCGACTTAGTAATTCACAATTACTTGTACCAAAACATTTTACCAATTATAAATTACAACATCTTGTATTTATAATAAATTATTCATTCAGTTCAATTGTTTCCGTAAACGATAATTTCATCTAAGCAATAAAACAATTCGATTACTTAGACCGTATCTTATTTAATCAAATTACAATGAGATACGTAAATATTACTTTCAAAATCGTCCGTCAATTTTATGTCATTTAATTGACTCGTATCGTCATACGACCAATTAAATATTCAATTAAGAGTGTTACCCTTTAGGTATGACTTAAGGGGATCAACTGATCACCACCGTCGCACGACAATAATGTCAAACTCTAGTCAGCCAATCATTACCGATATGTGTGGACCAGTTGACTGTAAAAAATATTACATCCCACATGTATTCTTAAAATGAGATTTAAACATGTGATCATCATGATCGACAGTTGTGATCGCATTATTGTCGGAGGACACATATTCCAACACATGGGAAATGATTCATGCTTAATTTAATATGTTTTCATAGTTTATTTGCTTGCTTGTTGTGATCTCAACTTATGCACATGTTATGTTTGATGAAATCCGAGCCTATGAATCCTTGTATTTTTTACCCATCACTTACCTTTTCAATGAGACTTGTAAGACATAAACCAACTCGAGTCTCATTAGACCATGCATATAGTTGAGTAGTGAGGATTAAGTCAACTTGTAGATGTTGTACAATCTAATCGATTCGGCTCCGGGATCCAAACCTTCCAAGGATTGTAAGATATAAACCAACTCGATCCATCACAACAATAATTGCTTGCTTATAATTTGAGAATGTGTTTGTATGATCAATTCCCATGAATCTCCTATGACCCCATGACACCCTAGTGCTTTTAATCAATTGTTTACATCCCTTTTTAATCATCTTGCTTGTTTACTTTTATTGCTATTTAGTTTAGTGATCTTCTCATCTCAACCCCAAATCGTGACACCCCTAGACACCGCTACTTGCAATCGAAAATCCTACATCAATACCCGTCCCTTGGGATCCGACCTTTACTTGCCTCTTTACTAATAGTAGAGTTGTTTGTGAAGTTATAAATATTGTTTTGGTCTAGGTGCTCCTAACGACAAGTAACCGAAAAGTAAAACTCCGAGTGAGAAAATAACCGACCAAAAATGGCGCCGTTCCGGGGACGGTGTTAACTTGATTTGATTTTCTTAGATTGTTATTAGTTGTGTCTTTCTATGCCTTGGGGAAGTAAAACTCCTCAAGGTTTGTTCTAATTGTTTTCAAGTTGTTTGATATTTTGCATGTCTTGAAAATCACAAGGTAACTTGTTCCCATTGATCACGAAATTGAAAGGACTTTGACAAACAATAGAAGACTTGCTAGAGGTACTTTGAGAGGTATTGGTGAGGTTGTAGATATTCAACCAAACACTATTGAGTTCGTCAACCCTTTTGCAGAAGAAGGTGAGGAGAACCCAACACAAAATCCAACACAAAATCAACCCACAATGCCTATATTCTCATCACATTCCGTACCAACCGAGGAGAACCTACCCAATAGTACTCCCACACCACAACACTTGACCGGAAATTTCATTGCCAAATCCGCATTTATCCAATTAGTCGAAAGAAGCTAATTTGGGGGGATGCCTAGTGAAGACCCTCACTCTCACATGGAGACTTTTTGTGACTATTGTGATGCGATTTAACAAACCGGTGTAACTCAAGACCAAATTCGATGGGTCTTATTTCCTTTCTATCTAATCGGCTCCGCAAAACAATGGTTGAAGAGCCTTGATAAGGCTACTCTTGGAATTGACTCTTGGAAGAAGTTGGCTCTAGCTTTCTACAAAAAGTTCTACCCTCCGGAAAAGACTAACATGCTAAGAACTCAAATTATGGGTTTTAAGCAAAGGGATGAAGCATCTTTGTATGAAGCTTGGGAGCGGTTCAAAGGAATTTGTCGCTCATGTCCTCATCATGGACTTAGCGAGTGGTTTTTGGTACAACAATTTTGGAACGGTCTTTATGAAGACTCAAGGAACGTCCTCAACATGGGATCAATTGGTATGTTCACCGAAGTTGACGATAATCAAACTTGGAACAAGATTGAGGAAATGGCGGTCCATAACTCACAATATAGTAGACCTCTCAAGGCTACTAGAGGAGGAAAGCACGAACTGGACTCCATTACTCAATTGGGTGCTCAACTTAGTGCTCACATTGATACCATTAACTTGAAATTCGAAAAGGCTGTGGCTAAACTTGAAGAAGCCTCAAAATCACCAAAGCATCATGTTAATGCCATGGTAGCAACTTCATCAATCCCAAGTGGGATATATGAGAATTGTGGAACTTTGGGACATGACCAAAGTGAATGTAGGGGAAATAATGAGCAAGTGAATGCTTTTCAAGCATACAAGAGTGGTACCCCTTATTCAAACTATTACAATGAAAACACCAAATTCCACCCAAATCTCTCATACAAAAGCCAAAATGTTCAAAACCCTCAACAAACCTACACCCCACCTCCCATGAGAAACCAAAATCATAGACCCTTTTACAACCAAAACCAAGGTTACCAAAATCAAACTTCATACAATCAACAAAATGACCAAGGTTTTGATGTTCAAAAAGCGGTCCTCCAAATGCAAAAGAATCAACAAGAGTTTTTCACTCAAATGCAAAAGGATAGTAAAGCAAAGGACATCACCATCAACAACATCCTAGCCCACACAAAAATGTTGGAGACTCAATTGACCCAACTTGCATCTTCAAGTTCTCAAAGGCAAAAGGGGCAATTACCACCTCAAGGCAATCCCCCAAGACATGAAACGGTTAGTGTCATTCACTTGAGGAGTGGTACGAGATATGAGGGACCAAAGAAGCAAGTTGAGGATGAAGTTGTGGAAGCTAGTGACAAAGAAGAAGTTGTACAAAACTCCAAGGAAGGAGAACCAACAAAAGAAAAAGTTTCAAAGAAAAGTGAAGATAAGGCCAAGGAGAAGGAGCCCATCATGATTAGACTTCCATTCCCAAGTCGTCAAGCTAAGCCCAAGTTCGATGACCAACTTGGGAAATTTATGGAAATTGTGAATAATTTGGAAGTCTCGATTCCTTTCACGGAATTAATCAATCATGTGCCGGCCTATGCAAAGTACATGAAGGACATCCTTACGAAAAAGAAGTCGATCCGGAAGCTTGAAACTAACGCCTTCACTAAGGTGAGTAGTGCATCCTTCAAGGGAGTTCACCTCCGAAACTTAAAGACCCGGGAAGCTTCTCAATACCGTGTACCATTGGCGACACCACGATCAACAAGGCTTTGTGTGATCTAGGAGCAAGCGTGAGTGTTATGCCGTATTCGGTTAGCAAAAGGCTAGGGATGGGAGACCTTAAATGTACCAACATCACACTCCAAATGGCCGATAGATCGACGAAGACACCGGTAGGGATATGGGAAGATGTTCCCGTGAGAATTGAGAAATTTTTCATCCCGGTGGACTTTGTCATCGTTGACATGGAAGAAGACTTTAATATTCCGATCATTCTCGGTAGACCTTTCTTGCACACCGCGGGTGCGGTAATAGATGTGAAGCACAGAGAGCTTACTCTAGAAGTGGGAGACGAGAGCATAACTTTCAATCTTGACAAGACCATGAGAGCTCCCCGTTTGCATGAACCATGCTTTATGGTTGACCACTATAGCCGGAAGGATGATAGGAAGAAGTCGGAATTCCAATGGAAAAATAAATTTGATGATGCTCCATCAAAAGAGCAAGAGAATAGCAACAAAGAGAGCTTGAAAAGCTCACCCATGACAAGTAAAAAGGATGGCCTCATTGGCCAAGACAAGAAGGAAGGAGAGTTGTCTCTATCAACTCAAGAAATTTTTAATGATCAAGTAGACGAAGTTTGCGGTCTTTGGTATGATGAGTTCGAAGGGATATTCAATCCCTATATTGGTAATGCTATGAACCAAGACCATCATGGAGAACAACAAGTGCAAAGACCGATTGAGGATCTTTATCATGACAATGAACAAGCTTTCGACTTCTTTTTCAAGGTGTTGAGTAAACATCAACAACACCTTGAACATGCCCCCTTGACATCTCACATTAGATGAGAGTTTGGTGGAGTCCTCCCTAAACCACCATTTGTAAATATTCTAACTCCCTAACTTGCATTTCAATTTTTACATTGCATTTTTGTCATTTTTGGATCTATATTTTTGTGCCTTGATCAAAATATTCATCATTTTGAGAGAAATGAGGGAGGGACTTATGATTTTATTGATGTGTAGTGCTTTGACTTAGTGTGGTGATAGAAATTGCCTAGGCTATTCATACCTTTGTAGTGCCCCCACAATGAAGAACACAAGAATTGAAGGATGGAAATGATACGGGTTGTGCAGTACCCACGGATGGACCTAAATCCGTGTGGACAGGGATGAATCCGAGCGTCTCATAAGGGAATCCGCTCGTCCTGATGAATTCGAGCATCCTATGTCACCAGATGCTCGTCTGGTAGAGCTGTGCAATTCAAGAAAATGGCCTGTCACGGAATCCGAGCGTCCCAGTGAAGAATTCGCTCGTCTGAAACAAGATGCTCGTCTTGCAGCAAAGACGCTCGTCTTTATGCTATTGAAATTTAAGGAAACACCCTGTAACAGAATCCGAGCATCTTTTGAGGAATCCGCTCATCGTTGCACAAAGACGCTCGTCCCATAGCATCTTTTCCTGAAGCAAATCGCGCAGAATCCGAGCATCCCAGACACCAATCCGCTCGTCCCTGCTGCTGTTTTCAAAATTAACGGGCCTTTTAAACACTTACTCCCTCATTCATTTTCATTTCTTCTTTATTCAAACACTACCCTCAACACAAAAACCCCAAAAACCCTCATCCTCCACATTAACAAAACAAGATTTCCTCAACCAAATTCAACAAAATCAAATCCAAACTTCCTCCCAACAACAATTAATCACTCATTTTACAACAACAATCCATTCAAACACCAAAATCTTCAACCTTTGAGTCGATTTTTTTAGATACAAAGCAACATCCTTTCATCTTAAATCGATTTGGGCATAACTAAAAATTGAAGATTTCAATCTTTCCTTGGTGCAATCAACAATGGCAAGAACAAAAGGAGGTAACAAGGCACCCCCAAAGAAGACACTTTCAAAAAGGCAACAAGCACTTCAAGCAAAACAATTGTCAAAGGCATTGGTGGTCTATGAGGCAAGGTTAGAGGTTCAACAAGGTCCCCCTATGGAAGCTACAACATCAACAACTCCGGTCATTGAGCAATTATCTAAATATCCGGAGGTAATTTTTACTTCCGACTCTCATAGGGATAAATTTGTTCTCTTTGCTAAGAAGACCATTTTGCCTACAAAATTTATTTGTGAAGATGCTTTGACAAAGTTGGGTATTCTTAAACAAACCAAAACCTTCTTTGAGGCCATGGGATTGGGTAAATTGTTTACCATGAAAGAATTGACATACCCCTCCCTGACATTGTAATTTTTGAGTTCCTTGAAAGTTACAAGGGTGGAAACTAGAACCTGCATCGAGTTTCGTCATGCAAATGTGAGTAGACGAATCACTTTTAGTGAATTGAGTAAGATTTTGGGCCTTAGTGATACCGCGTACTATGAAAAGATCCCCGAAAAGTATGACCCCGCTCCTCTTTGGGAGGCAATCTCCGGAAGAAAATTTGTGCGCTTTCATGATTGTCGTGCTCTATTTGTCCACCATCCGGGCATTAGAGTGTGGCATAAGGTTATTGGGAATACTTTGATATCAAGAAATGGCACTAATCATCTTACCAAGCTCGATTTTGTTCTTCTTGAGTCGGCCTTGAACATAGGAAGGGAATATACTAATCCATATAATGATCTAAGACTTTTGGTTGAAATATGGCTTAATGTCGATTGTGGTAAATAGGGCACCGCTTTTATTATGAATGGAGGACTAGTTACCTATTTGGCCAAGCACTTTGACCCAAACTTCAACAAAGACAACACCTATGTGGCAGTCAAAGGAGGCCATCTCATTGATATGGACACCATGATTCACAAGTTTACATGGGTCAAACATGCTCCTCTTGACACCAAATATGGGTGGTTAACCAAAGAAGGTAGGTCCTTCACTTTGCCTTCAAAGATTTGCCGATTGAGTGTTCACCGACCCAACTACCTTCTTCCACTCTCTGAGGAGACCGAGTACATTATTCGACAACAAAGAGGCGAAATTGAAGAGCCCTCCTCCTCCATTGTCACACCACCCTACCCATTTGAGTATCACGAGTTCCAACCAAAGGATGTCGAGGTAGGAAATGATTACATAACTCTACTCATGAGGGAAATGCACAAGCAAGCTTACAATAATAGAGTGGATGCTTACAAGGCCCAATATCCGCCCCTCCTAGATCTAGCTAGGCAAGGACTTCTTGACCCATCATGTCCTTTGCCTAGTTGGGCGGATAGGGAAGTTTTATTTCCTAGCACCTCTAGTGGTGGAAAATCGGGTGGAGAGGAGATTGTTGATGAGGGTGTTGATGAAGAAGGTGAAGAACAAGAGGTTCAAGAGAATGTTAAAGAAGAAGAAGCTCAAGATGAGGAAGGAGAAGAAAGTGAGGAAGAGCAAGGAAGTGAAAGTGGGAGTGGAGATGATTCCACTTCTATGGAGGAAGATGATGATAATGATGATATGATGGAGGATTAGCAAATATTGGAGGCTCCTACACTCTTTCGCCCCTCTTATGGTTTGTCTACTTCTTTTGTTTTCTTTATTATATTTTGATCATTTGTTGTGGAGTCCTAGCAACATGGAGGACTAGCACCTTGGCCCCATTAAGGTGCTCTTTTTATTGTTCCCATTTGAAAAATCCAAAATGACAATTTGTAGTTTCATGCATTTCATTCCGTGTGCATGAACTACCCCGAAATTTAAGACATTAGAAATGATGTCTATTTTGGTTTGGGGAAGTACATGCATACGCATCGGGAGGTAATCTGAATTCCGCTCTCCGCCATAACAAAAACCCATGCATCATGTAGTGTAGCTTAGTATAGTTTGCATTTAGTTTAGAAATCATGCATCATGCTTGCATAATTTCCTATCGTATTGGCCATTGAGAACAATGCCCATTGATCGAAGCCATTTGGTGTTCACAATTAAGCATATGTGGTCGTTGGTCAATGGTCGATACAAAACACAATTTATACTTCACAAACAACTCTACAATTAGTAAAGAGGCAAGTAAAGGTCGGATCCCAAGGGACGGGTATTGAAATGAAGATTCTATTGTAACTAGTGGTGTCTAGGGGTGTCACAAATTGGGTTGATGTAGAAGGTTACTAAACTAAGATAGCAATGAAAATAAACTAACAAGGTAAATGAAATAAGGGTGTAAACAATTGATTAAAAGCACTAGGGTGTCATGGGTTCATAGGGGAATCATGGGATATGATCATACAAACATGTTCTCAAATTATAAGCAAGCAATTATTGTTGTGATGGATTGAGTTGGGTTATATCTTACAATCCTAGGAAAGTTTGGGTCCCGGAGCCGAATCTCATGGATTGTACAACACCTACAAGTCGACTTAATCTTCCCTACTTAACACATGCATGGTCTAACAAGACTCGAGTTGGGTTATGTCTTACAAGTCAAGTTGAAAGGATAGAAGATGATAGTAAATGCAAGGATTCATAGGCTTAGCATTTCATCAAATATAACATGTGCATGTATTAAGATCAAAACAAGCAAGCAAATAGGATATGAAAGCATATTAATTTAAGCATGAATCATTCCCCATGTTGGTTTCCCCTAATCACCCATTAAACCCTAGCTAAGAGACTACTCACTCATCATCATATTGAACATGCTAGAAAGGTTGTCAATCATACTAACATAATGAAACATGATGAATAAATAAAAGTAATTAGCAATAATTAAAAAGGGATTAAGAGATTATACCTACTAATGATTCCAATAATAAAGCAAGAATAATAGAAGTACTTGAATCCTAGATTGAGAGGTTGTCAATCTCCCAATAATAACCCAAATAATCTTCAATTACCCAAAATAAAGTAAGAACAAGAGAGAGATTAAAGAACTAAAACTTGGATTAAAACTTGATTAATATTTGATTACAATATTGAAGAGAGATTTGATTGATATTAACTACACTAATTATTGATAAGAAGAACATGCTCCTCTAATTAGACTAATGGGGTATTTATAGTGAAAATTAGGGAGGATGCATTAGGGTTAACTAAGGGCTAAACTAGTAATTACACTTTTTAAGTTGAGCAAGGAGCCTCCGGGATTATCCGAGAGAAGGGCTTCTCCATTTCGTAGCTTGAAGAACGAAATCGTGTCTTTGTCTTTGTGATCCGTGCGGTGGGGTCGGGACGGCCGGATCTGGGATGAACGATCCGAGCGGATCAAGGAACAAGACGCTCGGACTGGGCATGGGGAATCCGAGCGGATTCTGGTGAGGACGCTCGGATTGAGCCGACGGACGGATTCTCTACAATCCGTTCGGATTGTAGTTCAAAGAACTTTCCTTCTTCTTTTTCTTCCCTTTTCTTCATGAATTCCTTGGGGATTTCCTTGGGGACTCAAGGATCCTTTTCTCAACAATTCTCTTCTACTATGCTATGTACAAAGGCCTTCTAGTCTTGTCTCTCCTTGATGCTTGGTCATTGAATATGATCAATTTAGCCTTGTTTTGCCATGAAAATGCAAGATTCGTACTCCTTTCCTACCAAGGGATCAAAATCTCAAAGAATATGCAAAACAAAGAACTAAAGATAAGAAATGACCCAAATAGGCACTAAAAAGCATGGAAACAATGGTAATTCGGGGGCTAAATATGCGCCAATTATGGTCGCATCAAATATCCCCAAACCGAACCTTTGCTCGTCCCGAGTAAAGAGGTGACAAAGACTAGGACCAATACTAACCTAACCTAATAATAATAGCCGATATGAGACAATTAGCGGGTCTCACTCCGCCCCTTCAACTCACAACAAGACAACCATGAGGTAGGATGCCTTCTTGCAAGGCAAGGTGGGTCTTGCCAAAATGGCGACACATCCAAACATTAAGCACATAAAAACACATAATGGATGCATCTACAAAAAGAATAGCCACTTTCCTCATCTAAGTGGCGGAAATTATCTACAAGGGAAGCAATTCAAGGGTACACACTCCTTCATAGATACAATTTCTTCAAACTACTAAGCCTAGAAGGATACCAATAAATCACCTCCAAGTTGTGTCAAGCTAGGGTACCTTTGTCCTCAATCGTTAAATGCTTTTGTCAAGAGTAGACTCCCTATGGCGTTAGAAACACTGGAGGATCGCGGAATTCCCCCTCTTGCCTAGACAAGAAGAAGGGTCGTCCCCTCTCTACCATGCACAAAAATGGATACAATGGATAAAGGGATCGATAGATATTGAGTTTCATTTTGGGAGTTTGCTTTTGTTTTTGTTTTTCCCCCCAATTTCTTGTGGCATTTGACATTTGAGAACACTTTCTTGCCATTTCTTTTGATTTTTGGCATTTTAATACTTGACAACTTTTTGCATTTCGTTTTGAACATTTTCAAAGTCACCCCAATTAGTAACGAGGGTGCCTTGTATTTGAAGCTTTAGGAGTCTATTTTTGCTCCTCTTTTCATTTGATGCATTTTTTCAAACTTTCTTTCACTTTTCATTTCTTTGAACTCAAATTGATTTGTTTTTGTGCCCATTCCCTTTGATGACAAAATGTATGGTAGAATGTGGATGAATGATAGAAGTATGCATGGTTTCAAGGGTCACCTTGGAATAAACGGTAGCCAAGGAGTTATCACACCACAAGGTACTCTTGACTCGGCCTTAAACCATGGGTCAAAGGATACTAGCATGACACATCCTAGGGTGTTTTACAAGTATTCTAACAAGCAAAGTCTTAAGAATAAAAAGCATCTACTAGGGCCTATATACACTTGTCAAGCTTCCCAAGTAGACGGTTTCACAAAATTTTTCTAACATGCAAACTACATGCCATGATGCAACTAACATATAAACATCCTAATGCAAATGATTCTACCAACTAATATGACATATAAAGTAAATGCAAGTCCTAAGTTCACATTGTTTTTACCGCATCAATCAAAATAAAGCCACATAGTCATTAACATAAAGAGACAAAAGGAGATTGGAAAGATCATACCATGCGGTCTTCAATATCCTCATGTCTCGGATGTGGCGTAGTCGATCAAAGTGAACAAGGATAAACAAACACAATATATACAAGACAATATATACAAAGGAAATGAACTTGTTTTTGGATTTTTAATTTTTCAAATTTTTATGAATTTTGTGAAATTTTTCAATTTTTATGGTTTTTGAATAAAAGTTAAGTGTTAGAATTCCCATCCCCACACTAATATGGGCATTGTCCTCAATGGCCAAAATGATGGAAATTATGCAAGGATGATGCATGATTTCTATACTAAATGCAATTCTACACTAAGCTATACTACATGATGCATGGTTTTTGTTATGATAATTTGGATTACCTCCCGTTGCGTATGCATTAACTTCCCCAAACCAAGTAAGACACTATTGCTAATGTCAAAGCATGGGGGAGTTCATGCACACTATGCTATGCATGAAACTAGATTGTCATTTTGGATTTTCAAAAATGGGAACAATAAAGAACACCTCAATGGAACCGAGGTGTGAGTCCTTTGATGTTGCTAGGACTAAACCAACAATGATCAAAATGAAATAAAATACAAAGAGATATAGACAAACCGTGGGAGAGTAGGAATCTCCAAGGCTAGTCTTCCATCATGCTACTATCACCATCACTTCCCTCATGAGAAGTGGTTACATTGCCACTTTCCTTGGCACTTTCTTCTTTGCTTTCCTCATCATCATCTTCACCATCTCCTTCTTCATCTCCACTTGCTTCTTCCTCAATATTATCATCAATCTCTTCATCACTTCCAACAACCTCATTGTCTTCCACCACTTCCCTAGATGCACCCGGAAACAAGGCTTCTTTATCCGCCCAACTAGGCAAAGGACAAGATGGATCGAGGAGTCCTTGCCTAGATAGATGTAGGAGGGGAGGATATTGAGCCAAATAAGCATTCTTCCGATCTTCATAAGCTTGTTTGTGCATGGCTTGCATAAGAAGAGTTACATAGTCTTTCCCAATTTCAACTCCTTGTGGTTTGAACTCTTCATATTCATAGGGGTAAGGTGGTATGGCAATGGAAGAGGAGGGGGTTTCATGATCACCCTTTTGTTGTTGAATGATGTACTCGGCTTCCTTGGATAGGGGAAGTAAATAATTGGTCCGGTGGACACTAAGACGGCAAATCTTTGCGGGTAAAGTGAATGATCGAGCCTCACTTGTAAGCCACCCATACTTGGTATCAAGGGGATTGTGAGCAACCCACTTAAACTTGTTAATCAAGATGGACATATCAATAAGATGGCCACCATCCTTAGCCTTGTACTTGCTATCCTTATTGAAATTAGGATCAAAGTGCTTGGCTAGGACCGTGACAAGGCCGCCATTAACAATAACGGTTTGACCCTTCTTCCCACTATCTACATGGAGCCATCTATCAACCAATAGCCTCAAAGAATTGTAAGGCTTGGTGTGAATTCTTCCAATATTCAAAGTTGATTCAAGGAGAATAAAATCGAGTCCCGTGAAATGATTGGTGTCTTTCCTAGCAATTATGGTATTTCCCACAACTTTGTGCCATATTCTTATGCCCGGATGATGGACCAAAAGAGCACGACAAGCTTTAAAATCTTCAAATTTCTTCCCGGAGATTGCCTCCCAAAGGGGCTCGGGATCATACTTCCCATATTGCTTATAATATCTATGTTCATCGCTAAGACCCAAAATTTCACCCAATTCCGGAAAGGTAATGCGTCTACTAGTGTTAGCTAGACGAAACTCAATATTTTCCCTATTCTCGACTTTTGTCACTTTTAAGGAACTTAAGAATTCCAAGACAAGGGAGGGGTATGTTACTTCCTTCATTTCAAACAATTTCTTCAAACCCATGGCATTGAAAAAGACTCTTGTTTGTTCAAGAACACCTAACTTCTCTAAGGCATCTTGACATATGAATTTGGTGGATTGGATTTGTTTCATAGCAAACTTGACAAATGTATTTCTATGGTCATCGGAAATGAAAGTTACCTCCGGATAATGCAAGAGTTGATTAATTACCTAATAGAAGGTGATGCTTCCATAGAAATTTGTTGAGGTTGTTGCACTTCCAAGCTTGGTGGTGCTACCACCATTGCCAAAGCTTTCTTCATTTGTAGAGCTTTTTGCCTTTGAGAGAGAGCCTTTGCTTTTGGTGCCTTTGTTGCCTTTGTTGCTCCCTTTGTTCTTGCCATTTGATGAGCTAACCAAGTAAAGAGTAAAAAATCTTCAATTTGTAGAATGCCCAAATCGATTTTGAAGGTGAAAGGCTTTGCCTTTATGAGAACAAAAATCAATTCAAAGGGGAAGATTTTGTGCTTGGTTTTGATTGTTAATGGAGATGGAGTGATTAATTTGTTGTTTGAAGGATGGTTTGATTTGATTTTGGTGAGTTTTGTTGAGGGTTTTTTGTTTTTGAGATGGAGAGGATGAGGGTTTTGATGTTGTGGGTAGTGTTTATGAATGAATGAATGAATGAATGAAGGTGGGATGGTATTTAAAGGAACTCGACAATATTAGGACGCAGGGACAATCCGTGCGGATTAGGCGCAATCCGCTCGGATTCTTCAGCTTCAAATTTTCAAAAATCCCGCCTAGAGACGGGCGGATTCTGGGGAATCCGCTCGGATTCTTCCGAGATGGGACGGGCGGATTTTGCTTAGGACGGACGGATTCCGATCCGAGATTTTTCTTTGTTTTTCTTCAGCTGCAAGACGGGCGGATTGTTCACAAGACGGACGGATTATATGAGACGGGCGTCTTTCCAGGAATCCGCTCGGATTCTTTAACAGTCAAGAATTCTTCAATTTCAACACAGCCCAAGACGGGCGTCTTCTCAGCAGGACGCTCGGATCCTCTGCAGACGGGCGGATTCTCAGGAATCCGCTCGGATTGGTCCTTGTGCACACGGATTCAGTTCCATCCGTGCACAAACGCATTCCCTTATCATTCTTTCTTTCTTCTTTCAAATCTTGTGTTCTTCATTGTGGGGGCACTACTAAGGCATGAATAGCCTAGGCAATTGCCATCCCCACACTAAGGTAAAGCACTACACATCAATTAAAATCATTAGTCCCTCCCTCACTTCTCTCTTTCATGACAATTATTTTGATCAAAGTAAATAAAATCCAAAAATGACAAAAATGCAATACAAAAATTAAATGTAAGTTAGGGAGTTAGAAATATTTACAAGTGGTGGTTTAGGGAGGACTCCACCAAACTCTCATTCTTGATGAGATGTCAAGGAGGCATGTTCAAGGTGTTGTTGATGTTGCTCAACACCTTGAAGAAGTAATCAAAAGCTTGTTCATTGTTATGGTAGAGGTCCTCAATAGACCGTGGCCCTTGTTGTTGATCATGATCGATGGCATGCCCAATGTAGGGATTAAAGATCCCTTCAAATTCGTCGTCCCAAAGACCACAAACTTCATTGAGTTGATCATTGAAAATCTCTTGCTTGGATGGAGACAACTCTCCCAATTTCTTCTCTTGGCCAATGAGGCCATCATCTTCTTCCTTGGTTGATTTTGATGAGCTTTGCAAGCTCTCCTTGTCACAATTCACTTGCTCTTTGAATGGAGCATCTTCAATTTTCTTCCTCCATTGGAGTTCCGATTTCTTCTTCTCATCTTTCCGGCTATAATGATCAATCATGAAACATGGCTCATGCAAACGAGGAGCTATCATGGTCTTGTCAAGATTAAAAGTTATGCTTTCATCTCCCACTTCTAGAGTGAGCTCTCCATGTTTCACATCAATCACCGCACCCGCGGTGTGTAGGAAAGGTCTTCCTAAGATGATTGGAATGTTGGAATCTTCCTCCATATCAACAATGACAAAGTCCACCGGGATGAAAAACTTCCCAATTCGCACGGGGACATCTTCCCATATCCCTAATGGTGTCTTCGTCGATCTATCGGCCATTTGAAGAGTGATATTGGTGCATTTAAGCTCTCCCATTCCCAACCTTTTACTCACCGAGTACGGCATGACACTCACACTAGCCCCTAGATCACATAAGGCTTTGTTGATCGTTGTGTCGCCAATGGTACACGGTATTGAGAAGCTTCCCGGATCCTTTAACTTTGGAGGTGAACTCCCTTGAAGTATTGCACTACTCACCTTGGTAAAGGCGATAGTCTCAAGTTTCCGGATCGACTTCTTCTTTGTGAGGATATCTTTCATGTACTTTGCATAGGCCGGAACGTGATTGATTAATTCCGTAAAAGGAATTGAGACTTCTAAGTTCTTCACAATCTCCATGAACTTTCCAAGTTGATCATCAAATTTGGGCTTGGCTTGACGACTTGGAAAAGGAAGTCTAATCACAATGGGTTCCTTCTCTTTGGCTTTGTCTTCATTTTTCTTTGAACTTTCTTCATTTGATGATTCCCTTTCTTTGGGACCTTGCACCACAACTTCATTCTCACTAGCTTTCACAACTTCTTCCTCAACTTGCTTCTTCGATGCTTCATATCTTGTACCACTTCTCAAGTGAATGGCACTAACTGTTTCATGTCTAGGGGATTACCTTGAGGTGGTAATTGCCCCTTTTGTCTTTGTGAGCTTGAAGATGCTAGTTGAGTCAATTGTGTTTCCAACATCTTGGTGTGAGCTAAAATGTTGTTGATGGTGGTGTCTTTTGCTTGGCTATCTTTTTGCATTTGGGTGAAAAATTCTTGTTGATTCTTTTGCATTTGGAGGACCGCTTTTTGGACATCAAAACCTTGGTCATTTTGGTGATTGTATGGATTTTGATTTTGGTAACCTTGGTTTTGATTGAAAAAGGGTCTTTGATTTTGATTTCTCATGGGTGGTGGAGTGTATGTTGCTTGAGGATTTTGAACATTTTGGCTTTTGTATGAGAGATTTGGATGGAACTTGGTGTTTTCATTGTAAAAATTTGAATAAGGGGTACCACTTTTGTAAGCTTGGAAAGCATTAACTTGTTCGGTTGTTCCCCTACACTCACTTGAGTCATGACCCAAGGTTCCACAATTCTCACATATCCCGCTTGGGATTGATGAGGATGCCGTCAAGGCATTGACATGATGCTTTGTTGATTTTGAGTTTTCCTCAAGTCTAGCCATAGCTTGTTCAAACTTCAAGTTGATTGTGTCAATGTGAGCACTAAGTTGAGCACCCAATTGAGTAACGGTGTCCACTTCATACTTTCCTCCTCTAGTAGCCTTGAGAGGCCTACTATATTGCGAATTATGGACCGCCATTTCCTCAATCTTGTTCCATGTTTGATTGTCATCAACTTCGGTGAACATTCCATTTGATCCCATATTGAGGATGTTCCTAGAATCTTCATATAAACCATTCCAAAATTGTTGCACCAAAAACCATTCGCTAAGTCCATGGTGAGGACATGAGCGACAAATACCTTTGAACCGCTCCCAAGCTTCATACAAAGATTCTTCATCCCTTTGCTTAAAACCCGTAATTTGAGCTCTTAGCATATTGGTCTTCTCCGGTGGGTAGAATTTTTTGTAGAAAGCTAGAGCTAGCTTCTTCCAAGAATCTATTCCAAGGGTGGCCTTATCAAGGCCCTTCAACCATTGCTTTGCGGTGCCGATTAACGAAAAAGGAAATAAGACCCATCTTATTTGGTCTTGAGTCACGCCCGTTTGAGAGATAGCTTCACAATAATCGCAAAATGTTTCCATATGAGAATGAGGGTCCTCACTAGGCATTCCCCCGAATTGGCTCCTCTCAACTAGTTGGATGAAGGCGGACTTGGCAATAAAGTTTCCGGTAAGATGTTGTGGGGTAGGAGTACCATTTGGTAGATCCTCCTCGGTGGGTATAGAGTGTGACGAGAATTTAGGCATTGTAGGTGGATTTTGTGTGGTATTGTTTAATGGGTTCTCTTCTCCTTCTATTGCGAAAGGATTGACAAACTCACTAGTGGGTTGAACAACTTCACCAACACCTCCCAAATTCCTCCTAACAAGTCTCCTATTATTCGTCAAGGTTCTTTCGATTTCACGGTCAAAAGGTAACAAATCTCTTTGTAACCTTCTAGACATGCAAAATATCAAACAACTTGAAAACAATTAGAACAAACCTTGAGGAGTTTTACTTCCCCAAGGTGAAAAAGACACAACTAAAAACAATAAAAGAAATCTTAAATCAATTAAACACCGTCCCCGGCAACGGCGCCATTTTTGATCGAAGCCATTTGGTGTTCACAATTAAGCATATGTGGTCGTTGGTCAATGGTCGATACAAAACACAATTTATACTTCACAAACAACTCTACAATTAGTAAAGAGGCAAGTAAAGGTCGGATCCCAAGGGACGGGTATTGAAATGAAGATTCTATTGTAACTAGTGGTGTCTAGGGGTGTCACAAATTGGGTTGATGTAGAAGGTTACTAAACTAAGATAGCAATGAAAATAAACTAACAAGGTAAATGAAATAAGGGTGTAAACAATTGATTAAAAGCACTAGGGTGTCATGGGTTCATAGGGGAATCATGGGATATGATCATACAAACATGTTCTCAAATTATAAGCAAGCAATTATTGTTGTGATGGATTGAGTTGGGTTATATCTTACAATCCTAGGAAAGTTTGGGTCCCTGAGCAAATCTCATGGATTGTACAACACCTACAAGTCGACTTAATCTTCCCTACTTAACACATGCATGGTCTAACAAGACTCGAGTTGGGTTATGTCTTACAAGTCAAGTTGAAAGGATAGAAGATGATAGTAAATGCAAGGATTCATAGGCTTAGCATTTCATCAAATATAACATGTGCATGTATTAAAATCAAAACAAGCAAGCAAATAGGATATGAAAGCATATTAATTTAAGCATGAATCATTCCCCATGTTGGTTTCCCCTAATCACCCATTAAACCCTAGCTAAGAGACTACTCACTCATCATCATATTGAACATGCTAGAAAGGTTGTCAATCATACTAACATAATGAAACATGATGAATAAATAAAAGTAATTAGCAATAATTAAAAAGGGATTAAGAGATTATACCTACTAATGATTCCAATAATAAAGCAAGAATAATAGAAGTACTTGAATCCTAGATTGAGAGGTTGTCAATCTCCCAATAATAACCCAAATAATCTTCAATTACCCAAAATAAAGTAAGAACAAGAGAGAGATTAAAGAACTAAAACTTGGATTAAAACTTGATTAATATTTGATTACAATATTGAAGAGAGATTTGATTGATATTAACTACACTAATTATTGATAAGAAGAACATGCTCCTCTAATTAGACTAATGGGGTATTTATAGTGAAAATTAGGGAGGATGCATTAGGGTTAACTAAGGGCTAAACTAGTAATTACACTTTTTAAGTTGAGCAAGGAGCCTCCGGGATTATCCGAGAGAAGGGCTTCTCCATTTCGTAGCTTGAAGAACGAAACTGTGCTGTGCTGTGATCCGTGCGGCTGGGGGTCGGGACGGCCGGATCTGGGATGAACGATCCGAGCGGATCAAGGAACAAGACGCTCGGACTGGGCATGGGGAATCCGAGCGGATTTCTGGTGAGGACGCTCGGATTGAGCTGGACGGACGGATTCTCTACAATCCGTTCGGATTGTAGTTCAGCAACTTTCCTTCTTCTTTTTCTTCCCTTTTCTTCATGAATTCCTTGGGGATTTCCTTGGGGACTCAAGGATCCTTTTCTCAACAATGCTCTTCTACTATGCTATGTACAAAGGCCTTCTAGTCTTGTCTCTCCTTGATGCTTGGTCATTGAATATGATCAATTTAGCCTTGTTTTGCCATGAAAATGCAAGATTCTTACTCCTTTCCTACCAAGGGATCAAAATCTCAAAGAATATGCAAAACAAAGAACTAAAGATAAGAAATGACCCAAATAGGCACTAAAAAGCATGGAAACAATGGTAATTCGGGGGCTAAATATGCGCCAATTATGGTCGCATCACCCATACTAGTGTGGGGATGGGAAATTCTAACTTGACTTTTATTCAAAATTCCAAAAAAATCAAAAAATTTCGAAAAATCCAAAAACATGTTCATTTCCTTTGTATTGTAGTCTTGTATATATTGTTGTATATATTGTGTTTGTTCATCCTTGTTCACATTGATCGACTACGCCACATCCGAGACATGAGGATATTGAAGACCGCATGGTATGATCTTTCCAATCTCCTTTTTCCTCTTTATGTTAATGAATATGTGGCTTTATTTTGATTGATGCGGTATAAACAATGTGAATTTAGGATTGCATTTAGATTATTTGGCATATTAGTTGGTAGAATCATTTGCATTAGGATGTATATATGTTAGTTGCATCGTGGCATGTAGTTTGCATGTTAGAAAAATTTTGTGAAACAGTCTACTTGTGAAGCTTGACAAGTGTATATAGGCCCTAGTAGATGCCTTTTCTTCTTAAGACATTGCTTGTTAGAATACTTGTAAAATACCCTAGGATGTGTCATGCTAGTATCCTTTGACCCATGGATTAAGGCCTAGTCAAGAGTACCTTGTGGTGTGATAATTCATTGGCTACCGTTCATTCCAAGGTGACCCTTGAAACCATGCAACCATCATCCATCCATGTTCTACCATACATTTTTGTCATCAAAGGGAATGGGCAAAAAAAGAAATTATTCAAATTTGAGTTCAAGAAATGAAAAGAAAAGAAAAAGTTTGCAAAATGCATCAAATGAAAAGAGGAGCAAAAATAGACTCCTAATGCTTTAAATATAAGGCACCCTCACTACATATAGGGTGACTTTGAAAATGTTCAAAAGAAAATGCAAAAAGTTGAAAAAAAAGTTGTCAAGTATTGAATTGCCAAAACTCAAAAGAAATGGCAAGAAATTGTTCTCAAATGTTATATGCCACAAGAAATTGGGGGAAAAAACAACAACAAAAGCAAACTCCCAAATGAAGCTCAAATACTATTGATCCCTTTATCCATCGTATCCATTTTTGTGCATGGTAGAGAGGGGACGACCCTTCTTCTTGTCTAGGCGAGAAGGGGAATTCCGCGATCCTCCAGTGTTTCTAACACCATAGGGAGTCTATTCTTGACAAAAGCATTTAACGATTGAGGACAAAGGTACCCTAGCTTGACACAACTTGGAGGTGATTTATTGGTATCCTTCTAGGCTTAGTAGTTTGAAGAATTGCATCTATGAAGGAGTGTGTACCCTTGAATTGCTTCCCTTGTAGATAATTTCCGCCACTTAGATGAGGAAAGTGGCTATTCTTTTATAGATGCATCCATTACTTGATTTTGTGCGCTTTAATGTTTGGATGTGTCGCCATTTTGGCAAGACCCACCTTGCCTTGCAAGAAGGCATCCTACCTCATGGTTGTCTTGTTGTAAGTTGAAGGGGCGGAGTGAGACCCGCTAATTGTCTCATATCGGCTATGCTATTAGGTTAGTTTAAATAACGGTCCTAGTTTAGTCACCTCTTTACTCGGGACGAGCAAAGGTTCGGTTTGGGGATATTTGATGTGACCATTATTTGAGCATATTTAGTCCCCGAATTAGCCTCGTTCCTATACTTTTTAGTGCATAATTGAGTCATTTACTATCTTTAGTCCTTTGTTTTGCATATTCTTTGAGGTTTTGTTTCCTTGGTAGGAGAGGAGTTCAAACCTTGCATTTTCATGGCAAAATATAGATAAATTGATCGAATCTAATGACCAAGCATCAAAGAGAAGACAAGACTAGAAGGACTTTGTACATATTATAGTAGATGGGCAATGATGAAGAAATCATTGCATCCCCGACTAAATCCCGGAGGATTATTGGAAGAAGAAAAGAAGAAAAGGGAGTTGTGAGACAATCCGCCCGTCCAACAAAGAAGACGCCCGTCCAATACGAGCAGAATCCGAGCGTCTTTGTGGAAGGGACGCCCGTCCATCAACACAACAATCCGCCCGTCCAGCTCAAGAATCCGCCTGTCCAGCCACCAGGAAATCCGCCCGTCCCGACACCTTGGACGCTCGTATTCCCTTACAGCCTCGTACGTCCTTTCTTCATGCTCCATGAAAGATGCGCATATTTATGAAAGACCGGCAAAAAGGAGACCGACATCTCTTTTGAGAGGAGCGATTCCTCAAGGACTTAATCGTCATTTAAGCCCTTAGTTAACTCTAATTTGAGTACCTAATCCCCACTATAAATACCCCATTAGGCTAATTAGATAATCATGTTCTTCATATCAATCCTTAGTGTAGTTTATATAATTCTAATCTCTTATTAATCTTGTAATCAACTTTTAATTAAATATTAATACAAATCTCATTTCCTTAATCTCTCTTTTGTTCATCTTTTATTTTGGGTAATTGAAGATTATTTGGGTTATTATTGGGAGATTGACAACCTTCCAATCAATCATCAAGTACTTCTATTATTCTTTGCTTTATTATTGGAATCATTAGTAGGTATAATCCTCTTAATCCCTTTTTAATTATTGTTAATCATCTTCATTTATTCATCATGTTTTTCTTTGTTAATGTGATCGACAACCTTGTTAAAATGCTAAACTTGATAATGAGTGAGTAGTTTCCTTAACTAGGGTTAATGGGTAATTAGGGGAAACCAACATGGGGAATGATTCATGCTTAATTTAATATGTTTTCATATTTTATTTGCTTGCTTGTTGTGATCTCCACTTATGCACATGTTATGTTTGATGAAATGCGAGCCTATGAATCCTTACATTTTTTACCCACCACTTACCTTTTCAATGAGACTTGTAAGACATAAACCAACTCGAGTCTCATTAGACCATGCATATAGTTGAGTAGGGAGGATTAAGTCGACTTGTAGGTGTTGTACAATCTAATCGATTCGGCTCCGGGACCCAAACCTTCCTAGGATTGTAAGATATAAACCAACTTGATCCATCACAATAATAATTGCTTGCTTATAATTTGAGAATGTGTTTGTATGATCAATTCCCATGAATCCCCTATGACCCCATGACACCCTAGTGCTTTTAATCAACTGTTTACATCCCTTTTTAATCATCTTGCTTGTTTAATTTTATTGCTATTTAGTTTAGTGATCTTCTCATCTCAACCCCAAATCATGACACCCCTAGACACCGCTACTTGCAATCGAAAATCCTACATCAATACCCGTCCCTTGGGATCCGACCTTTACTTGCCTCTTTACTAATAGTAGAGTTGTTTGTGAAGTTATAAATATTGTTTTGGTCTAGGTGCTCCTAACGACAAGTAACCGAAAAGTAAAACTCCGAGTGAGAAAATAACCGACCAATCATTTAAAACATAAATGCCTCCAATTGAAATGGCCTTGCCATAAACCACATCATTAAAAGAAAAAGTACAACACTTGTCCTTAATCATAAAACAAAAGCCTTCCGCGTCTAACGCGGAAATGGAGATGATGTTCTTAGTTAAAGTTGGTATAAAATAACACTTATTTAAATACAACTCTAAACCACTAGCTAAAGTGAGCACATAGGTCCCCACGGAAACGGCGGCTACTCTAGCTCCATTGCCCATGCGGAGATCCACATCACCTTTTTCTAGTGCTTGCACGTCCCTTAAACCCTGCAAAAGATTACAAAGGTGAGAGCCACATCCGGTATCAAGTACCCAAATGGAAGTACAAGCATAATTAACGTCTATCACATAGAGAGAGGAAATCATACCAATAGGCGTCACACGCCCTTCCTTGAGATCCTCCAAGTATTTGAGACAACTCCTCCTATAATGCCCCTTCCCATTATAATGGAAACATTCGGCCTCGGAGAGCTTGACACTTTTTGCCTTGGGATTGCCATTCTCAACGGCTTTCCCCTTTCCCTTGTCATTTTTCTTTGACGATTTCTTGAATTGGGACTTTTCTTTCCCTTTTCCTTTGTTGACTCCAAGGGACACGTTCTTTAACTTCATGGTTAAAACATCTCCCTTTTCACTCCCACTAGCTTCCATATCCCTCTCCGCTTGGGTGAGGAGTGCATGAATTTCATGGTAACTCTTATCCATGTCATTCATGTTGTAGTTTACCCTAAAGTGGGCAAACTTGGTGGGGAGTGAGTGGAGGATACGATCCACCATAAGAGTCTTAGGAATCTTACACCTTAGACGCTCTAGGATGTCAACATATTCGACCATTTTGAGTACATGGGGACCAACATTTTGGCCCCTCTCATGCTTAGCTTCAAAGAAGCGTGCCGCCGCATCGTATTGACGGACTTTAGGTGTTTGTGAAAACATAGTGATCATACGAGTGAATATCTCGTACGCATTTAAAGAAATGCATGACAGCTTGAGCTTTGGGGACATTGACCATATCAACAAATTCTTGATATCATTCGACATCCTCACATGGTCATCATAGGCGGTCCGCACCGCCGATGAAGCCCTTGCACCAGGCTCGATAGGAGGAGCATCGGTCAAGTAAGTGAGCACATTGTCGGACAACGCGGCACTTTTGATGTTGGATTCCCATTCAAGAAAGTTACTACCGTCATCTTTTAAGATACATTTGTCCATTACGGACCTTAGCCATAAATCTTTGCCTAGTGAAGTAGTCGATGGAGTTGATGAAGTTGCCATTACGAATTAAAATGCTACAACAAAAAGGAAAAATTAACATTCATTGTTTTAAAAATTACTTGTAAAAACATGTTTAGCAAGTTTTAGCATTTATATAATGACCTCCCACTAAATTATATAAATGATTCCAAGACCCAAATATTAAACAAAAATGAGCATCGCTTAGGCGAAACATCCCATAATTGCGTAAATTCGGTAAAGTCGCGTTGACTAATTCTACCTCCAGAACTCTTGGTCGACGAATTTCCTTAAATCCATCTACTAGCCCCGGAACACAAGACCGTCTTATATCCCGTTCAGTCCAACCAATTTTAGCGTGTGATAATCATTTACCACCCTACTTACCCAAGGTAAAAAGAGAACACCCCGCTTGGGCGAGCGTGGCTCTAATGAACAAGAGATTCATAGGTGTTACTAATTGGTAAGGCTAATCTCAATTTTAGTTATGTGAGAGATCTTGTCAATTTAGTCATAAATTCCTTATAAGTGAATTATTTCGGTGAATGTAAATGACGTGAATTGACAACCGCGAAAATAAAATGCATGTGAATGGCGATTTTGGCATGCGCGAAAATAAAACAAGCAAACATGTAAGCATATGAATAAATCCTAGTATGGCCACCTAGTTAATAAAAAAACTAGTATATTACATTTCTAAAACCAACTCCTTGGTCCCTTGCCTCTTCATTCCAAAGGTGGCTCTTCCTTGTGGGATTTGTAACACCTTCCAAAAATAGACTCCGTCTCGATGTAATCCGTCTTTTGGAAACGCCGGTAAGAATAACTATTACAAATGAATTACATAGCTATTTCTATTATACATTAATTAATAAAATAAATAAAACTATTATTTAATTACAAACCGACGATACGAGATCGTATTTAATTACAAACAAATCGATATTCCCATTCATTTCGGGTAATAACGCTTAAAATAAACTAGGCCATACTAGGTACAACAAGATAAATACTTTAATTAAATGACAATAATTCATTCAACTTAAATAAATATGCTTAAAATGATGAAAAATCATGCCAAAATCACCCTATCTATCAATCGTTGGTATCCATCTCGGTTTTTGTGGATTTAATCGATTTTTAACATGGAAAAATCAATAATCAATTCTTAAATCACATTTAAGTCCAAAATAATTGTCCAAACTGTTTTGAACCTCAAAATTAGTTCTCACTAATTATATGATAAATAATTAGTTTGATTTGGTGATATTTTGCTAATTTAATCTATAAAATCATAATATTTAAGTAAAAATCCAAAATAATTGAAACATTACCCAAACAATTGAAACAAAAATTTTTCGCATTCTGAAACACTCCCAAGAACACCAAAATGTCAGAAACATTTCCCAAAATCTCCGGATAAATTTTATGAAGAAAAAGATCGATTTTTATCAGTTTTTAACCACTAAAACCAATAAACATCAAAACAAGGTGAAAACACATATTAAAATTCACTTTTAACATTTAAATAATATTTTTAAATGTAGATAAATTTATCATGGGCATAATCAAATATTTCGAAATTATGATTATTTTATTTCACTTTTATCGACTTTTATCTCATAAAATCAATAAACATGCAAAAAATTCGAACCAACCTTCAACTTTTTGCATACAATCAGTAGAAAATATGCATGAAATATCATAAAAAATCCATGCACCCCATCAACTTTTAACTATTTTTAGTCAATTTTTAACTAAAATACGGCATTTTGACTCGGTTTTCTACCAAAAATCATTAAAAATAGCAAAATAACTTCAAAAATCACCAAACTTAACCACAAACCTTTTAAGACTAGTAGGTATGCATGTCCCAAAAATTTCGTGCTAAAACCTCTTCTAACACCATTTCTGAGTTTTTATAAATTATCTCATAATTCATTAAAATGCTTAAAATCAACATGCAAATTACAAGCCTAAGCTCTGATACCACTTGAAATATCATAGATCCATATTAGACTCTCTAATAAAAATTAAATTATCTTATAATTTGTCATTTAGGTGATCTATGTAACATGCAAGCTAATATGAAAGCATAAAAATGAAAGTATAAGGAAAAACAATTTCCTTACATTGATTTTGTGGTAAAAAGGGCACAAACTAGTTCACCTTACTAGCTTGTTCTTGAGCTTATACCAAATGGATGATCCTCCTTACTAATCTTCAAAAAGCAGATCTCCTTCTTGTTGCACCCGAGAACTTACCCAAAAATAATAACAAGTATTTAACTAGAACTTGTTATTATTATACCCTTGATATTATTTGTAATATTACTAACAAGTCTTAGTAATAAAATTTATTTACTAACAAACTTAGTAAAGATGAATAATTATTTTTAGATAGATGATGATTTTATATTCACATGCAAAACATACAAAATGATGTAGTGTAGTAATGAACAATGGATGGAGTATAAAGGAAGGGAAAGTAGCGGGTGGAAGTGGAGTGTTGGAGTGGACAAATTTTGTCTTATATTTTTCATTTTACATCACATGCAAAATCTTATATAAGATAAATTATGGTAGTATATAAAGTAAGGTGAAATGATTATGTGAGTAATCATCCACTACTCTATTTTACACGGTCCACTTGCCCATATACGGGTTCATATTGGTTCTTATATTTGTCGCACAAATACGTGTAATTTTATTTTAAACATCGTTTCATGTTTAAATACTTCCATAATTAATTCGTCCAAATCACTCCGTAAATATATGTGTACCACTACACATATTATTTACGTACTAATATTAATCGCATTAATCAATTAGTACAATTTTAGTAAATTAAAAATTAATTAACTAAAACTCGTCTCCCAAAATTTATTATTCAATTATCGCATAATTAAATAATAACTGCCGTTCCTCGATTTCGCAACTCGAATTCTCTCTTAAAATAATTGACTAACCTTTTAGTCTACAAATCAAGGGACTAAATAAATTGTATCTCATACAATTAATTAGCTATCTATTGGGGTTCGTTCCTATAGGTGTGACCGAAAGGGGTCAGTTGATCACCGCCGTCTCACGACAATAACTTCAAACTCTAATCAGCCAACCGTTATCGATTTACGTTAATCAACTGACGAGGATCAAATAATTAAATATCTGATGATATTCCATTAATGAGATTTATTATGCTAACGCACCATTGTGGAGGACACTAACTCCAACACAAATCTCACGTGTCAATCTTTATATACGCACTTAATTCCTTTATTCAACATTAAACGCAAATACCCACTCACCACGCAACGAGTAAGACCGCATTGACCTCGCATAACCTAATTCGGTAAAAAATACGAAAACAGTTTGGCGCCTACCGTGGGGCATTGTGGTCGTCAATTGTTGATTAACTCAGATATATAATGGACAAGCAAACGTCAGCAGCCGTGTCGGGGAGCGGTCAGCCGTCGATACCACTCAATCCAGTTCAGAATCCAGCATCAGCGGCATAAACTCAGGCCCCCGGACATACTCCAAGAACCACCCCCGTGACAAAAGTCACTCTACCTCCCAGAACTTCTGTTGTGGTGGGCCAAACTAGATCAGACAGGGGCACAGCAAGTTCGGGCCTAACTCCACCATCCAGTCCAACGCAAACCCTGCTTAGTGGCATGGAAAACCTTCAAAAGGTCATGGAAGATATGCGAGAAAACTAGAGAAAGGCAGAAGCCGAAGCAAAAAGGAGGGATAGGGAACTCTGGGCGCAGATAGACTTTCTGAAGCAGCAGTCCAGCTCAACAGCAGGCGCGGGGAATGAAGGTCGGGCCCCGGTAGTAGATCTTACCCAGGGGGCATCAAGCAGAAGGACTCAACTTCGACAGATACCAGAAGAGTTGGTAACCAAACTAGATCTAACAGCAGTTTCGACAAAAAAGCGGACACCCCCATAAGGGTTAGGATACCTCACACCAGACAGCTGGCAGCCAGCCAGCCGCGTAGAAGTAAAACCAGGTAACCGCCCAGTTGGTAATTTCATGATAACTAACCAGACACCTGGTGCAGGATCCACAGGAAGCCCACAGGTAAGCTGGCATCAAGGAGCACTCGTGACCTCAACCCCGTTAGCCACCACGCCACATCAGAATCTTTAAGAGTTCGGGCCTAGAAGAAGCACTCCAAGACAGCAAACAGACAAATCCAGGACTCCGTAAGCCTGACAACCAGCAGTACCTGGAACTAAGGTAGATGCTGAGTAGGGTCCCAGGATTGCCACCTCCGCTTGAGAAGGCGGCGCCCGACAGTTATGCTGACTCACCATTCGTGGATGCCATATCTATTGTTGCCATGCCAAAGGGATTCACCAATCCAAATATTCCTCTCTTTGATGGCACGACAGATCCCTTTGACCACATGAGCCAGTACAAGTAGAAAATGATGACAGTAATGGCTATAGGACAAGTAAAAGAAGCCTGTATGTGTAAAGGGTTTGGATTCACACTGTCGGGACCAGCACTCCGATGGTTCGTAAGCCTGCCTAACAGGTCAATATCCACGTTTGCCGACCTGGTAAACGCATTCACCCAGCAATTTACAAGCAGCTGGAAGCCGCAGAAGCATGCAGGGGACTTGTACAGAATTGTTCAGGGAGCAGGCGAGACCATTGGAGAGTACAACACTAGATTCAACAATGAGAAGGTGGCAGTACGGGAATGTGACGTGTCGACAGCAGTGGAAGCCTTCAGAAGAGGTCTAAACCATAAATCAGACCTATATAAGCAGCTAACTATGCACCCTTGTCATAGTTTTGAGGCGGTGCAAGAGAAAGCAGCAGCTGCAATCAGATTGAAAGAAGATATACTGGCCAGAGCCACCATGCCAAGCACACCAAGCGTATCCAGTACATCAGCCATGGAGAAATCAAGCAGAAAGCAGCCCACTAGCAAGAAGGACGAAAGTTGCAGGCCATATGGTTGGGGAGTCAACAGAGTAGACAACAGAGAAGAAAATCAGCATCTCCCTACACTGGCGGAGTATGGATTCACAACTAGCGTCGGAGGAATCCTGAAAGCACTAAAAGATATGGGAGACAGGGTAAGCTGACCGAGGCCACCAGTAGAAGAGCAGGCATGGCGAAAGGACAACAAGAAAAAGTGTGAGTTCCATCAGGCATAACACGGAGGATTGCTACACACTACGCGATGAGATGAGCCACCTATTACCACGAGGGGGCAAGCAGCGGGATAAGGTAGGATCCACGAAACCTGTAGCTCCACCCAAATGCACCAAGATAATAAACGTGATAACAGGCGGCTCAGACATAAGTGGGTTAACATATTCAGCAGCCAAAAGGCGTGCCACTGAGACTAAAGAAGACATACCATAAACGTCTTGCAGAATTTCTCATAGTGATCTACCTGCGGTTGCTTTTGACGAAGGAGATATACGTGACGAGCAAGAGCATCACGACGCACTCATCATAACTCTGTCAATGGCCAATTGCACAGTCATAAAGGTCCTGGTGGATACCGGTAGCTCGGTCAACTTGATCATGCTGAAAACCATAGAAAACATGGGGTTCAGCGAGAAGGATTTGCAGAATAAAACCATCCCGCTGGTAGGATTCATTGGGGAGACAACCAACTCGTTGGGCGAGATAGTAATCCCAACCTACATGGGAGGAGTCAACAAACAGGTGAGGTACTTGGTCATAAATGGACCATCTACCTACAACGTCATTCTTGGAAGACCGTGGCTACATCTGATGAAGGCGGTTCCCTTAACATACTATCAATACATAAAGTTCCCCACGCCATGGGGAGTAGAAACAATACGAGGAGACCAGGAGGAAGCTAGAGGCTGCTACAAGAAAGCGTTGAAATGCACAGCCAGTCCCCCAACATAGTAATTACAGAAGCAGCTTGTCCAGGATGAATATATTGAACCTCTAGCCGAGGAATTGGATCAGATCAACTTGGACAAGCTGCATCCTAAAAGGGTCGTGCTAATAGGGGCAGGATGCACAGGAAACCTCAGACAACACCTAATCAAGTTCTTGCAAGCCAATATGGATTGTTTCGCATGGTCTCATGACGACATGACAGGGATAGACCCATTTATCATAACACACAAACTCAGTGTGGACCCAGGATGCAAACCCATCCAGGAGAGACGAATAAAGTTCGCAGCAGAGAGAAATAAGGTGATCAACCAGGAGGTAGACAGCCTGCTAGCATCAAACAAGATAAGAGAGGTGAAGTACCCAGAATGGTTGTCAAATGTGGTCGTAGTGCCCAAGAAGAATGGAAAGTGGAGAGTATGTGTGGACTTCACCGACCTCAACAAAGCATGTCCCAAAGACCCCTTCCCACTACCACACATTGACGTAATGGTAGATGCAACAGTTGGACAGCAGATATTAACATTCCTGGACACTTAGAGTGGTTACAATCAAATCAAGATGGATCCAGCAGATCAGGAGAAGACATCATTCATGTCCGAAAGAGGAATATACTGCTACAATGTCATGCCCTTCGGCCTGAAAAACGTAGTGTCCACATATCAAAGACTAGTCAACCGTATGTTCGAAGAACAAATAGGAAGAACCATGGAGGTATATATTGATGATATGTTGGTAAAGTCAGATAAAGCTACGGATCACATGTAGCATCTGGCAGAAACATTCAGCACCCTCAGAAAATTGAAAATAAAGACAAACCCGTCTAAGTGCACCTTTGGAGTTTCCTTAGGCAAATTCTTAGGCTACATCATTACTCAAAGAGGAATAGAAGCCAGCACCGAGAATATTAAGGCCATATTACAGCTGAAGTCACCAGAAAAACCAAAGGATGAACAAAGGCTAGCTGGCAAAGTGGCAGCTTTGAGCAGATTCATCTCAAGATCCTCAGACAAGTGCAGACTATTCTACGATATATTGAGAAAAAGCCAGAAGTTTGAGTGGACCGCAGACCACAAGCAGGCATTTAGGGTGCTGAAGCACTACCTCAGCACCCTACCACTACTATCAAAACCAGAACAAGGAGAACCATTGTTCCTCTACTTAGTTGTCACAGAGGTATCAGTAAGCGCAGTTCTGGTCAGAGAGCAGGATAAAGAGCAAAAGCCAGTCTACTATGTAAGCAAGTCTCTGCTGCCAGCAGAGACTATGTACATATCTCTTGAAAAATTAGTACTAGCACTAGTGATTGAATCTTACAAACTGTGCCCTTACTGATACCCGTCGTTGTGAGTACCAAAGATAAAATTTATAATCCAACTACAACTATAGACAGTGGTAGTAGGGTCAAACCACAGGGAGGCAAATGTAATTAATAATTGTCTAATTTTAGTCTTAAGGTAACAAAGTGTGTAGGGGTTTGCTGTGATTTAGTTTATAACTAAAGGCAATGAAATATAAATTAAGCTAAAGAAATGTATTAAATCAAATAATAAGAAGGGTGTAACACTACGGATTTTCTTTGGTGACTACTCGACCGAGTAGAGCCTACTCGGCCGAGTAGTGTTGTTGTTATGAGCTGTTTTGGTTCTGCCGATGAATACTCGGCCGAGTATAGTGAATACTCGACCGAGTAGAGGATACTCGGCCGAGTATAACTTTACTCGACCGAGTATTCGGTCTGGCGAGTATTATTTTGACGGTTTGATTAGGGAGCGTTTAAGATTTATTTTATATCCCGCGTCAGTTTCTAAACATCATTTCAAAGCTTTATCATTTCTACGTTACCCTAATTACACCCTAATCATCCCCTAATCTTTCCCTTAATCATTCCGTAGCATCGTCGTGTGGGTAATCTTCATGACTCTTGCGTATAAGTTCTTGTTGCACTGTTGGTAAGTTTATCTTTATGATTATTTGTACTCTTTGGGGTTACTGTATACATATATAAAAATGGGACTTTGGGAATTGTGCAATGTGTAATCGTGTTACATGATTATTGTTTAGGAGAAGACTTCGTAGAGGAGCCTTTTTGATTGCCCGTGTTGCATACTACTGTTGGTTGCTAAGGTAGGGTTTCCCTACTCAGTTTACTGTTCATTATTAAGACATGTTTGTTGTGTGATTATTGTTATCTGTTGATCATCGGGGTATGGAGATTGTTGTGACGATGTTGGTATGGAGATGTTAAGACGGCTGTGATGTTGCATGATTGTGATTGTGGTGGAGTCACTTGCGGGAGTGGCTTCACACCCTAGTTCGCCCTCCGTGGAACCCGCCACGGGAGGGGATGTGCACATTAAGGGACAGGGACTGTTTGTCACTCATTGAGGAGCTGGACTAGGTGGGATCGGCTGCGGTCACCCACTGGCGGCGAGGATTACCTGTTGCGATGGGTAATCTGGCAGGGGCTACACACTTTGGTGTGTAGTCGATTCTGATATGGGAACAAAGATTAGAATTGGAAGATGATCGATTGATTGTATCGTTTGGTGTCTTATATTGTTTGAGTAATACTGACCCGTTGTTGTTTGTGGAATCTGCGGTGATCCATTCGGGGATGGTGAGCAGCTTGATGCAGTATTGCTAGTGTGAGCTTGGGGACTGTCTTGGGAGGAGTGCCATCACGAGTCATAGCATCACCGTCTGAGTCTTAGTTGGATTTCTTTATTTGTCAGACTTTGAAGTTGTATTTTGTTAAACAGTATT
The DNA here is from genome assembly GCF_048544455.1 of Silene latifolia. Taxonomy (NCBI): domain Eukaryota; kingdom Viridiplantae; phylum Streptophyta; class Magnoliopsida; order Caryophyllales; family Caryophyllaceae; genus Silene; species Silene latifolia. The sequence continues at coordinate 130,871,990 of NC_133531.1, read as the reverse complement.
TGAGTTTGGTTGATGTAAACTTTACACTTTACAGTACTTTAATAAATGTGCTAAGTTCAGACGCTTTTTGATATATACTAACCTCGGGCAACCGAGATGGTAACACCCTTTCATGGTAGGGTGGTCCTGGTAAGACACCTTGGTATGAGGGGGTGTTACAAAGTGGTATCAGAGCCGAAGATTCCGGCACCTAAACAAATGAATTTAATGAACCTAGAGAGTCTAAATAAAATGAACCCGGGGAGAGTTGTTTGGAGCTACCGCAAAGACTCGAGAGACGTCCCGGAGTCGCAAATTGGCCCTCACTAACTCGAGCCGGTAACATGGGGAAGTGTGGTGAGAGTTAGGCTTTGTATGTACATGTATGTGAAGATGCATGTTGGTAAAAGTTGATAGTTGAAAGTATGTGTGTTGAAGTTCGTAAATGTTGTGATGGGAGGAATGGTGAATGTGACGGGTTGTGAATGTTGGTCATGTTGGATTTAGCATATGTATGAATTGTATGCTGATATGATTACAATGTGGCATTAAAGTTCTTGATATATAAATTGTATGCTGATGTGATTATAACATGGCATTTGAAACTCTTAAAATTATGTGTTTGCTGGGGAATAGAGAGCATGATAGGGGAACTTTATACTGTATACCCGTCCATCTTGTGACTCGGCCGGGCAGGGCAGGTACCTGACCGAGTAGGGAGCACTCGGCCGAGTAACCAAGAGCTCGACCGAGTATTGATTTACAGTGAGTAACAGTAGCTACTGTATGTGACAACTCGACCGAGTAATAGGTATACTCGACAGAGTAGTGGCTACTCGGCCGAGTGTTGTTTTACTCGACCGAGTGTTGTTTTTGAGTTTTTGAAGTTCGCTTCTGGAGTCGAAATACTCGACCGAGTATCTAGGATACTCGACCGAGTAGACGTTACTCGACCGAGTATGTTTGTATACTCGGCCGAGTGTTCTTTTGGCGGAGGTTACTATGTTTTGAGCTGTAGGCTTTTGTGTTTACGTTTCCGTGTTTCTTGTCAATTCAGTATGCCGCCCAAAAGAACTCCCGCGCAGATCCAAGCTTCGGAGATGACTCTTGATGAGGTTGCTCGCATGATTGAGCAACAAGAGGCTCTCCTTGAAGCTCTCAAAAATGTGGGAAAGGGGAACGAGAAGTCGATGGATGCGACTCAGCTTAGCATCATCATTGCTCGCTTCAACCCTCCCACATATGACGGGGTAGGTGAACCAAAGCTACTCGAGAAGTGGCACCGTGATATTGAAGCTCTCATGGAAATGGTTAAGTGCCCCGAGGACATGATTGTTGAGCCGGTAGTGTACTACCTAAGAGGTGAGGCTGCAGTTTGGTGGCAAAATGTCAAGGAAGATGCTAGAGCTTACTACCAGGCTGAAGGAGCTATTCCTTGGTCTGGGTTGAAGAGTGCTATGAGAGAGCAGTTTATGCCGGAGCACATCCGACACAAGATGAGATCCGACTTTGATTCCTTCACCATGACCGAGGAGATGACGGTCACTGACTACTATCATCGGGTTTTGGAGCTATCTCGTTATGTTGAAGACATGTAGCTAGGACAGAGAGGTTTGGCTCTCCGTTTTGAGAGGGGTTTATCTGCTAAGATAGTGAGTCGTATGCCAGCTGGGGTTGCTTCTGACCTCAAGGAAGTTTACTTGAGAGCGGGTCAAGCTGAGAGAATGGTAGATCTCTCAAGAGAGATCGATGAGAGGACTGCTGCAGAAAAGAGGAAGGCTGAGGGTGGAAACAACAGTCAGCCGACCAGCAAGAAAGAGAACTTCAACCATGCTAAGGCTTTCTCTGGTGGAGCTGGTTTCTCGGGAGGATCTCGTGGCTGGGGAAAGAATGGGGGTCGGGCTGTGAGTGACAACACCAACCTTACTTGCTTCAACTGTGGTGGGATAGGCCACAAAAGACGATAATGCACGAGCTACAAGCCCGACACTGGTTCAGGAGCACGGTCAGGGAATTTTTCTCAGGGGCCGACTCAAGAGTTTTGCTAGTAACCGATCCGGAGGTTCATGGGGCAACAGAGGTGGACAGGGCAACCAGGGCGGTTACAACCGCGGTGGTGGTGGATCTTATCAGCGCGAACAATAGCGTCACCCAGATTCTAAGACCAAGCCAAGTACCTCCAATGCTTCATTCAGGGTGGAGGACATAAAAACAAAGAGAAAGCTCTTCATGATGGACAAGCGGGAAGCACAGGATGATGCTCATGTAGTTACCGGTACCTTTCTTGTTCATAATGTACTGTCCTTTGTTTTGTTTGATTCCGGGGCTACACATTCGTTTGTGTCTAAGAGTCATGCTGTGTCTATGGGTTTGGGAAAGTTTGAGGTAGTAAAAGATGATGTATTCATACCTTCAGAGGAGTCTGTGTCGTGTCTCAAGCTTTATAAGGGAGTATCCATGGTAGTTGGAGGGGTAGATTTACCAGTAGACCTGTTAGAGTTTCCTATGGATGGGTTCGAGGTGATTGTCGGGATGGATTGGCTAGGTAAGTATGATGCCAGGATAGATTGTCGACAAAAGAGAGTGTCTTTAAAAGGTCCCAAGGGTGTTAGGGTGTCCTATAGAGGGTTTGTGGTAAAGCCTAAGTGTAGGTTCATAGCTGTAATGACTTTAAAGTCATGTTTAAGGAAGAAGTGTCCCTTGATTCTTTGTCATGTGAGAGATCATCGAGTAGAGCCACCGACAGCTTCTGATATATCTGTGGTGAGAGAGTTCGAAGATGTTTTTCCTGAGGAAATACCGAGTTTGCCTCCCAAGAGGGATGTTGATTTCAGCGTGGAGCTTAAGCCGGGAATGGGTCCTATATCTAAAGCACCTTACGGTATGGCACCTAAAGTGTTGGCAGAGTTGAAAAAGCAGATACATGAGTTGCTAGGCAAGGGTTATATCAGGCCTAGTGTGTCACCGTGGAGAGCTCCAGTCCTTTTTGTAAAGAAGAAAGATGGGAGTATGAGACTATGCATTGATTACAGAGAGCTCAATCGGGTCACAGTGAAGAACAAGTATTCGTTGGCGAGGATTGATGACTTGTTTGATCAGCTAAGTTGAGCAGGTGTGTTTTCCAAAATTGATCTGAGGTCGGGATATCACCAGCTGAGGATAGCAGATGAGGATATTCCTAAAACAGCGTTCCGATCTCGATATGGTCATTATGAGTACGTGGTGATGCCTTTTGGGTTGACCAATGCGCCAGCAGCTTTTATGGACTTGATGAATCGGATCTTTACACCGTTTTTGGATAGGTTTGTGGTTGTTTTCATCGACGACATCTTAGTCTATTCTAAGACTAAGGAAGAGCATGAGGAGCACTTGAGGATAGTTCTGCAGACTTTGAGAGATAATCAGCTTTATGCCAAGCTATCCAAGTGTGAGTTCTGGTTAGAGGAAGTGGCTTTTCTGGGCCATGTAATATCTAAGAAGGGGGTATCCGTGGATCCTAGTAAGATTGAGGCCGTTACCAAGTGGGAATCGCCGAAGAATGTTGCTGAGATTCGGAGTTTCTTAGGCCTTGCAGGCTACTACAGAAGATTTGTGAAAGATTTCTCTACCATAGCGCGGCCTATGACATCTTTGATGAGGAAGGAAGTCAGATTTGTTTGGGATGAGAGTTGTGAGACGGCGTTTCAGACCTTAAAGGAACGCTTGACCACAGCTCCTATCTTAGCCTTGCCAGAGGGTTGTGAGAACTTTGAGGTATATACCGACGCTTCAAAGAATGGTCTTGGTTGTGTTTTGATGCAGGGAGGGAAATTCATAGCCTATGCTTCGAGGCAGCTGAAGCAATATGAGGAGAACTACCCTAATCATGATCTGGAGCTGGGTGCAGTTGTGTTCACTCTTAAGATTTGGAGACACTACCTTTATGGAGCAACTTTTAAGGTGTTCTCTGATCATAAGAGTCTAAAGTACATCTACACTCAGATGCAGCTTAACATGCGACAGAGACGATGGATGGAGCTGATTGGAGATTATGATATGGAGATCATCTATCATGAGGGTAAGGCTAATGTTGTTGCAGATGCATTGAGTAGGAAGAGCGTTCATTCGCTATGTACAGCTATGTCCTTGCTGAAGTTGAGGGATGAGATGTCAAGTTGGGGATCTTTATGATTCAAATCGAACTCCGTCGCTTTGACTGGCTCTTCCTCAGGCTCCTCATCAGTGCCATAGCTAAGGCATCCTAGACCACCTCTTTGAACGATCGGCTCCTTCACAGCTGGAGCAACATGTGGCTCTTCCTTCCCCAAACCAGCTCCTGCAATATCTAAAACAGAAGAGTCCTCCTCCACTTTGCTCCCAATCTGGGGCGGAGGTGTCACAACAGGAGTAGGAACAGAGACAGGCATATCAGGAAGTATAAAATAAGATTTCTTTTCAGAAACCGTATTGCAAGTGACATGCCACATGGGGTCTTTCTTCCTAGCCGTCTGGGCAAAGACAATGGAATGCTTGCCTACCTTAAAGGTCAAAGTTCCCGAACCAACATCAATAACTGCACCAACAGTGTGCAGGAATGGTCTACCCAAAATGATAGGTATGTGGGCATCTTCGGGCATATCTAGTACCACGAAGTCAACAGGGAAGAAGAACTTCCCTATTTGTACGGGGATGTCCTCTAAGACTCCTATTGGCTGAACCGCAGAGCGATCAGCCATTTGTACTGTCATGTTGGTCACTGCAAACCTAGTCAATTTGAGCTTCCTAGCAAGACTCAAGGGCATTACACTAATACTGGCTCCTAGGTCACATAAGGCTTTCTCAATAGGAAAGGTGCCAATATTACATGGGACTGAAAAACTACCCGGGTCTTCTAGCTTAAGGGGTGCAGTATGGGTCAAATAAGAGCATGACTCCTCAGTGAGTGCGATAGTGTGCACAGTTTCAAGTGACTTATTTTTAGATAAAAGTTGTTTCATGATCTTCATATAAGCAGGCACTTGATTTACTAACTCGAGAAAAGGAACTTGTACATTTAAGCTACGGATAAAATTTTCAAATTTATTAAATGATACCTGTTCCTTCGTCGGCACTAATCTCTCCGAATAGGGGGCTGGAAGTAGCAACTTAGCCCTCTCCTCTAAATCTCTCATGCCGGCATCGGTGGACTTAGGCTGGAAGTCCACAACCTTCTCCTTGTTATAGCTTGACCCTTCTTCAGACCGTCTCAAATGTGAACCATTAATCGACAAAGGGTCGTACTTCGGAACCGGAACTGACCTATCAGCAGTCGGGTCTGTCCTCAATATTTTCGGGGCTGTCGTACCCCGAAACAAGTGGTCCCTCAAGTTATTAGGCATTGGAGGACGAAAAGAATCACTATCAGCAGCACTGTCAGTCGATCGACCAGGTTGGTCAGTTGATCGACTGACCTCTACATGAACAGTAGCTTCTGGTTGTCGCGGACCAGTCGATCGACTGGGTATGTCAGTCGATCGACTGACATACCTGCTGATCGTATTTTTCTTGTTTTTGTTCGTCATAGCCTTATTCTTGCTTGGTTTCGCATCATCCTTTTCAGTGACATCCTCAACCATAATGGGCCTATTAAGGGTAGACCCACTCCTCAAGGTAATGGCATTAAGGGTCTGTTTTTGATCAGTTTGAGTCGGTAAATGTCCCGAAGCTCGAGTTGTATTCTTGCTAGCCAATTAGGCAATTTGGCTTTCCAACATCTTCATCCCGGCCTCTCTAGCCTGGGATTCCTTCAGCAACAAATTCTTCAACTCATTGAAATCGAACCTTGGGCTTGTTCTTTCTGGGTCTTTGGGGACATACGGAGGCTTTTGGAACTGTTGTTGCTTATGAGGGGGCACATAGTTCTCCTGCTGTTGCTGCTGTGGAGGTTGAGTCGGATTCAAGACATTTTGGCTACTCCACCTCAAGTTTGGGTGGACATTCGACTCATAGTATGTGTTTGTCTGCCTATAATGTTGAAAGGCAGCACAAGACTCAAAGGGACTAGGACAATTGTCTGAAACATGTCCCTCAGCTCCACATCTTTTACGAGACGAAAGGACCCAATCAAAAACAAAGATTTTACATGGTAAATCCCCCCTTTTGAAGCTCCTCCCAACTCGTACTTGTCAAATCTCGCCGTGAGAGCTTCTAATGCCGCTACAGAAGGAGATTCAGTAGCTCTCCTTTGATTTCCCCTGGAATTCCCATACCCGGCTTTATGGGTGGCCAAGTCATCAATGATCTTCCACCCCTTAGTCTCCCCCGTGTTCTCCTGGAATCTGCCATTTGCTGTCGCGTCCAGGATAGCCCTTTGATCGTCATAGAGCCCATTGTAGAACTGATTGCATAAGCTCCACTTCTCAAACCCATGATGCGGAATGGTTCGCACCAGCTTCTTGAAACGGACCCATGCCTCATGAAAGTTCTCATCAGGACCCTGTTCAAAGCTCGTGATTTGAGCTCTAATAGCATTCGTCTTCGAGGCAGAGAAGTACTTCTTGTAGAATGCCAAGGCCAAAGAATTCCAGTCGGTGATCCCATTAGCAGCTCGGTCCAGGTCTCTGTACCACTCCCTTGCAAAGATCGCGAGTGAGAATATAAACATAGTCTCCTTTATCCGGTCCTGGGTCACACCGGTCGGCGGGGGTATAGAGCAAAGAATAATCAATAAATATCTCCATATGCTTGGCTGCATCTTCATTTGCAGACCCCGAATTGGTTTCACTAAACCAAGTTGATATAAGCGAGCTTGATTCAATTTTCTATCGGCTCCCGATAATTCGAACCCCTTATATAGATTTGCAACTTATTTATCGGCTCGAGTGATCGGTTATTATACTCGCTTCTTCGGCCATGACTGAAATTCTGGAGATGTGACTGTCTCAGCTGAAGAAGTGGAAATGGGTGATGAAGGTGGATCCTCCTCGTATAGCTCGTTCTCGTAGTAACTAGACAGAGTACTCAGCTCTTCCTCTGTCGGCAATATCCTAGATGATCGTCTCAACTCACGCAAGGTCTTCTCAATCTCAGGATTGAAAGGTACTAATTCACCACCATGTGACCTGCGAATAAGAGGAAACTACAAAAAGAATATGAGAATAGCTTAAGGAACGAATGTCCCTTAAACTAAGAAACAGACTAAAATAAAACAACTAAAAATTAGAACAATTGCCTCCCCGGCAACAGCGCCAAAATTTGATACCCGTCGTTGTGAGTACCAAAGATAAAATTTATAATCCAACTACAACTATAGACAGTGGTAGCAGGGTCGAACCACAGGGAGGCGAATGTAATTAATAATTGTCTAATTTTAGTCTTAAGGTAACAAAGTGTGTAGGGGTTTGCTTTGATTTAGTCTATAACTAAAGGCAATGAAATATAAATTAAGCTAAAAAAATGTATTAAATCAAATAATAAGAAGGGTACTAGGATGGTCGGTTCACTGTTGTTTCGGCGGCAGCATACTAAGTAGGTCTAAATCAAACACGTGACGCGGGAAAACAAGAGGTCCTCTCGGTCCACTCTTAACAGGTAGCATCTTTCGATCTCGCTACAGGTCCGTAGTATCACTAATACTGACTTTCGTACTGAAAAGTGACTCAAAGGCTAAACTAGCATATCTTTCGATCTCGCTAATCTAGTCATTTTAATTGGTGGTCTAGCAACTTCCCCTATCTTTCGATCTATTGGGTCAGTCAAAACCTAAACATTCAACTAGTCGCGTGCACTCGATTCGTCAAGCATAACAATTAAAACGATTAAAACGAAGCAATCTCAGCGTGGCCAGTCGATCGACCAGGGAACCCAGTCGATCGACCGACATGCGATTTAGGTCGTACCAATTTTAATGCCGCCTAACCTACAAATTCCCTACATCCTAGCACAATGAATTTAGCTACTCATACTAGGGGTGATAACGACAATAAGATTAACTAATAAAACAGAAGAATTCATGATTAAAACGATGAAATAAGCAATTGGCATAAAACGATAAAATTGGCTTTTGGGATACTAACTAACAATTCTATACCTATGAATAAAGTAACAAACTGAAATAAGAGCAGGATAGTACTGTGAAGAGGAATTGTAAAGCCAGAATCCAAAAACCGAATGCAAAAAGTAACTTGTATTGAATACGAAACAATATTCTCAAACTATAAACCCTAAAGAATTTCTGATAATAAAACTAGATTAAAGCTTGATGATTAATTCCTAAAGTCAGTTATGTTATATAGAAATATACGTAACACTTATTTCTAAAACCTAAATATAATGGGCTTCCTTAATCTCGATCTTTTAATTCTCGTCAGAATAGCGGTGTGGTCGATCGACTAGGATAGGCAGTCGATCGACCGGTAAGCTCTAAACAGTAGCTTCTGGTTGTCGTGCATTGGTCGATCGACTAAAGGCAGCGGTCGATCGACTGATGTAGCTGACAGTCCGCTTTTGACTTCTCGTGGATTTGTCTTTTGGGCCTCGAAATGCGCACCAAGCTCGTTCCTTGAGTAAATACTTTACGTCAAATGCAGTGCAAGGTACTCGGGGACGGATTTGGCTCAATATCTACTCATTTCCGCATAAATCTGCAATATTACATAAAAATACGAAAGTAGACGAAATGGGGGCAAATAGTAGCATAAAACTACACAAATGAGCTCTGAAATGCGTGTAAAATAGGGTGTAAAACATCATATTTAGGGCACGCATCACTTACATTGAATCCTACACTATACATGTTGTAACTAACTGCCCATTGAAATCCGTGATGAGGAAGCCTGAGCTGTCAGGCAGAATGTTAAAATGGTCAGAACACCTTAGTGTATATGACATCAGTTAAGATCCAATAACAGCAATAAAGTCACAGGCGCTGGTAGACTTTGTGTCAGACTTCAGCCCAGCTATACAGAATCTGGCAGACGAAGAAATACTAACCCTCAAAGGAAACAAGGAAGCAGAAGTCTGGCATATGCACATTGATGGAGCTTGCAACCAAAGGGGAGCAGGTGTAGGACTAATCCTGCGGACACCGCAGGGAGATCTGATAGCACAAGTAGTACGATGTGAATTTAAGGCAACTAACAATGAAACAGAATACGAAGCCTTAATACTAGGAATGCAACTAGCCGTGGAGTTAAGAGTCAGGAACCTACAAATATTCAGTGACTCTTTGCTAATAGTTAACCACGTGAATGATAAATTCATAGCCAGGGACTCAAAGATGATCGCCTACTTAAAAGTAGCGAAGGAGCTAAACCAAAAATTCAAAGATTGCAAGCTCAAGCAAATCCCAGAGACCAAAACATGGAAGCAGATGCCTTAGCAACTCTGGGGGAAACCTTCAAGCCAACCGAGGTGTCCAATATTCCCATCGCACATATGTTGGATCGTTCTATCCAAAATTAGAATAAGCGGACAGAGGAGAACTGGAAGACCAGCAAGATGGGGCAGCAGTCCGATCAACTACAAGTGCCCAGGCACCTGTTCAGCCAGATAACCAGTCGGATGGCCAAACAGCTACCTCACCAGACAACCAGCCAGCTGATCAGGCAGATGACAAGGACTGGCGGACACTATATCTAGATTGGTTGCGACATGGCAAGCTGCTAGATGACAAGAAGGAGATTGCTTTTAAAATGAAAGCCTCCAAATTCATACTAATCGACGACATACTTTTCAGGCAGTCAGCAGAAGGACCTTACCTACGATGCAAGGATAAGCAAGAAGCACAGACTGTGTTGCATGCCCTCCACAGTGGCATGTGTGGAAACCATGTAGGGGGCAGGAGTTTGTCAAAAATTAGTACTAACACTAGTGATTGCATATTACACTATCAATATCAGAGCTTTTTAGACATATTTCGTATATATGTACAGGCCGTATGCTCCTTTGTGTCAGAGAAAGATCACTCAATGACAAATCCAATCACTCATCCCTCCAGAGACAGTTCAGCCATGGTCATAGCCAAAAAACTGAGGATGGCTTAGCAGCTGGTGAAACTCGCATTTCACACTTTCTTCCTACGTCTCGTAGAATCGTTCAGTTCTCTAATGGAAAGGTACTGAAATTGACAAATATTATGCAATTTGGGCTTATTTGGAATGGGATATGTCTTTAGTTATGAGTTATAGTTCTGAAAATGTAAGCTGGCCCTTTCGTATGTGAAGTCTATTATGAATAGTGTTACTATTTATACGTCAACTATTTGAAGAGATTGGGGAATTTAATTTGAAATCATTATATTTCAAGAGTTTGTTAATGTTAAATGCACGAGATTTTTATTGATATCTAAAGTAGTCCTTGTTTAATTATTATGAAAAATAACTGGAGGTAAATCATGATATTTTTCTATAACATTTAATCCTATAACAATTACATAAACAAGAGCAACTAAATCTGTCAGATTGCTTGAATCCCAATGTCAAGATTATAATCTTAAATCATTACATGGCTAAATATTTGAAGTTGCCTTTTATTTCAAGTTTGCTTTGGGCCTTCATACTAGCCTAACCTATTATTTTGTGAAGTACTGGAGCAGTTAATGGAAGAACTGTTCATCATGGGTCATCCGAATACAGTCTTTTTATGCTTTCGACATAGGACTATAGGAGTAAGGCTGGTATTGACCAGCTTAGAGAAATCTTTGAGGCAGCAAGTGAAGTTGTAGAAGGGCGATATAGGTTGTCACTTGCCAGTTGCCACTTATAAGCTGCAACTCAATTTTCATTTGATATATATATATATATATATATATATACACACCTCATGGTAGAATGAGACTTGGTTTACTTTGGTTATAAGAGCAATGCATTAGAAGGGGTCTGCTGAAGCATATCTCAGCCAAGACGTAGATAAGGGAGTCACCGTATCTTATCAAAGCTGTTAGAACACACTTGATTGATGATGCCAAGTTTCACTGTTATTTAATTGTTTACTTCTTAGTAAATTTTTTTGCAATTGAAGCAGTCAATGAATTTCCAAAGATAGTTCAAGAATGATCATTATGAAGTTATGACAAGAAATACCTTAGCCTTAGTCAAATATTGTAAACGATTACAAATGCTTAGTGATTGAAGCAATCAAATGGCCTCTCAACGACGGCTTAAAATGGTCAAGATGAAGTCAACAAGAAGTCAAGACAATGATATAATCCTAGCATTAGCCGAAAAATGTAAGAGTAAGTGTAACATTTTCATTTACGTTAAGTGGCTGCAAAACCATGCAACAGTGCACTGCACTGTGGTTTCTGATACTACTGTATGGAGGAACTTTTATTCAAAAAGTTTAAGTGTGAAAATCTTTACAACTTTCAGATTTTTGAATCTTTAACATTTGAATCATCATAGTTTGAAAACAAATCTAAAAAATCAATTTGCAAATCTCACAAGTTGACTCCTCTAAAGTTGTGTATCTACTTTTACATAAATGGAAAGTTGATTTAGTCCAGTACTAAAGCACTTTTCCATTTATGGTAAGTTGTCACATGTTGAGTGTTTGGGGCTTAGTTTTCTGAAAAACACTAAAGTTTTGTGTGCTAAAGCAACCCCTAACACTTACCATCACTCAAAGGCTACTTATTTTATTAATGAATTAAATTACTTTAAGGTGTACTTTTTAGGTGATTGTTTTCACTATAAATAAGAAGCCTTTGCATCATTTATTACCTAAGAATTTTCTGAGCATTAATTGTTAAAACACTTTGCAAAACATCAGCTCTTGTTCTTCAACTTATTTGCAAAACTGTTTTCTATTTTAAAAGTCTTCAATCGTTTTTCAAAAGAGGTGTAAATCTTCATGTATCAGTTCGCTGCACTGTGACATCTGAGTTTGTTCCACGATTCTCATATTTAGGTCTTAATTGTGATCTCCATGTTCATTAAGTGAACGATTGAGATTCAAAGACTCCGTAAATCTATGAGATAGAACTTAAGACTTGAAGCGGAGTAGCTTTGAGCAAGTGAAAGTCTTGAAGCGGAGTAGCTTCAAGCAAATGCAACCGGAGTAGGTTGGCTAGTTATTTTCATTGTAAGGGGTTTAGTTGTTTGAGTGAATTTCTAAACAAGCAATAAAATAATGGTTGGACGTAGGCCTCGGAGTAGAGGCTGAACCAATTTTTTAGAAACATCATCTTGTTTGTTTATTTACTTTTACGTTTGTTCTCCTTATTTTTATATTGTTTATCTCGCAATGTGTCTGTGTCACAATGTTTAATACTGTGTCTCAGACCTGCTGATTGATTCAATCTTGTGAATTTAAAACGATTAAGTATCTCAAGTTTTCTACTTAAAAGATATTCACTTAAGATTTTCATTGCTAAGAGTATTCAACTTAAAAAGCATTCACTTTATATCTTCCATGCTAAGTTGAAGAAAAATACTCTTTCATTCATACTTTTCTGGTCTGTGTAATAGTCAACTTTACTGTGACATATACTGAGCTGAATTCGTGTGTATATACTTGTAACTCAAATAGTTCTAAGTATAAACACCTTTTTCATTCAAAGTAGTGTCCATATCAGTTTAGTCATTGTCTTAGATTTCAAAGAAGCTTAATTCAAGCTTAAAATTTTAATTAGACACCTAATTCACCCTCTCCCCCCCCCCCTCTTAGGTGTTCTCGCCCTTGACTCTTCAATTGGTATCAGAGCCTCGTGCTCTTGTTATTTGTTAATTACGAAACAGTTGATCCAATAGTTATGGACGGAAAACATACTAAGCATCCTATCTTCATTGGGGATAACTATTCATGGTGGAAAATCGCAAGGAACACTATGTTAAGAGTACGGAATATGAGTGTTGGTTGATAATCCAAAAAGGGCCCCTTGCTATCACGGCTACTAGTGCTAATGGTACTAGTGCCCCAAAAAGTGAGGATAAGTATGTCGAGGCTGATTATAGAAAGGTCGAGAAAAACTCAAAAGCCATGTCCATTCTTCAATATGGCATTAGTGAGCAAGAAGTAAACTGGATTTTCGGATGTACCTCGGCCAAAGAAATTTGGGACACCTTAAGCCTTGCTTATGAGGGGACGTCCCAAGTGAAAAAGCATCATATTGACCTTCTCATGCAACAATATGAGATGTTCAATATGATGAAAGACGAGTCAATTAATAGTCTTTCCTCTCGCTTTTCTAGTATTGTTAATGACTTTAAGAGTCTTGGTAGAAATTTCGAATCCGAGGATATAGTCCGTAAAATCTTTCGAAGTTTAACAAAAACATGGCAACCGAAGGTTACGGCTATTGAGGAGGCCAGAGACTTATCCACTTTAACCCTCAATGAACTAATGGGCTCAATTATGGCTCATGAGTTAACTCTCATGAAACGTTTTGGTGAAAGCTCTAAAGTAAGAGGGATTGCTCTCAAATCAACCTCAGGTAATGAGGAAGATGATGGAGACAATGAGTTTGCAATGTTCACAGAAATATTGCGGATATTGTTGATGATCATAATCCTAAGAGGTTTAATAACAATTCTAGTAAGAAACATTTTTCAAAGAAGAGATTTACTTCCATTGTTAGTTGCATTAAATGTGACGAAAAAGGTCACCAAATGAATGAATGTAGAAAGTGGGGTAACGTCAAATCTAAAGAAAAATGTGACTTGGCTAAGAAGGAAAACAAGAATAAAGTAATGTGTGTTGTTTGGGGAATGACCGATTCAGATGAGGACGAGATCCTTGAGGAAGAATTGGATGCCAAGTTGTGTCTTACTACTCGTCTTTAATAATGATGCCCTTAGGTCTTCAAAAAAAGAAACATTAAGGTTGTCAAGCAAGCTAAGTGTGGATCCGAAAAGACTTGGTAAACGACATGATTCACAAGAAGGGACCCAAGTTAATTTGGGTTCCTAAACTAAATGTTTGATTTGTTAAAGGCATTAGTGAGAGGCAGCGGCAATTGGTACTTTGATTGTGGACGGAAGTGAAAGCCAATCTCTCTCACTAAAAGCCTACAAAGGTGGCACCATGGCGTTTGAGCATAACAAAAGAGCTGAAATTGTTGGTATTGAAAAGTTGGTAAGTCATCGTCACAACGTGTCGACAAAGTGTTGCTTGTCAAAGGTTTGAAGCACAATCTTCTTAGTGTCTCTTATTTGTGTGATCATGATAATGTTGTTGAATTTATTGTTAGTAAATGTATAATTCTTGATGCAAAAACAAGGGAACTTGTTCTTGAAGGAAAACATGCTAATGATGTTCACTTGACTAATTTTTGTTCATTGTCCGGTCCAATCATGATTTGTATGTGTGTCTTAAAGAATGACTCGTGGCTTTGGCATAAACAATTAGGTCATGTAAATGTTAGAACATTGAACACCCTTAGAAAGCTTGACCTTATTGATGACATTCCTAACATTAAAATTCAATTTTAAAGAGATGTATGATGATTGTGCTAGAGTAAAAACAAGTAAGATGCTCCTTAAATCCAAAAATTAATTTGTTAGTACTTCTAAACCTGTAAAGCTTTTTTGTGTAGACTTGTATGGAGAAATGTATATTAAAAGTAGAGGTAGAAGTTGGTTCTTGTTCATGTGTGTTGATGAAATTTTATGATATGTTTAGCTACTTCACTTGATCTTTAAAGATGGAACATTTGATGAATTTCTTATTTGGTTGAAAAGTGTCTAAAATAAATTTGATTCTTTTTGAGACCTGACCATGGAACGAAGTTTGAGAATTCATCATTTGAAACCCATTGTGATGAACATGGTATTAGCCATAACTTTTTCAACGTAAAACACCTCAACAAAATGTGGTTGTTAAACGTATGAACCGTATCTTGAAAATATGGTTAGGACCATATTTCTAAGTAGTAAGTTGTCAAAGAAGTTATTTTTTTTTTTTTAAAAGTTATCAACACTTTTATGCTTAATTTATAACCATGTTATGATACATAAAATTCTTAATAAAACTCCCTACGATTTGTTGAAAAGAAGAAATCTCAATATTTCCTCTTAAGATATTTTGGCTGCAAATACTTTGTTAAAAAAAAAATAGGAAAGACAACTTGGATAAGTTCGATGTTCATAGTGACGAGGTCATCTTTATTGGATATTCGGATCATAACATGGCTTATAAAGTGCACAATAAAAGAACCATTAAAAAGAAAGAAAGCATTCATTTCATATTTGACGAATCTAGTCCATTTTGTGTCTAATGAACAGGTTGAAGAAGATTAGGATGATGATTTCGAGATTGGGATGATTTATTAAGATATGGATCAAGTGGTGGAAAAGGTTGAGCAACAGTTGGAACCACTGTTGCCTGAGGATGATGTCCAAAATTCAGGGAACTAATCGTCCTCCAACACAAGAAGATGCTAGCTCATCCAGGGGGAATGTGGATGGTGAAGAACAGTACAACCAAATAATAATCGAACAACAATCAACCCCCTCAAATAATCCCTATGCAACAGTCACCTCGACTGTTACACAAGAACAAACCGATTCCTCAAACCTACTTATTCCAAAAAAAAAATGGAAACACCAAAGCTCACCCTCTCTCAAATCTAACCAGTAATCTAAATTTTGGAATAAAACCAGATCCTCGCTCCAAAACTTGTGTGCCTTCAATTCATTCCACTCTCAAATTGAACTTGTCAATGTCACAGTAGCACTCACTGTTGCATACTAGGTGACAACCATGAAAGAAGAATTAAATCAATTCGAAAGGAATGAGGTATGACATCTTATCCCTGGGCTAATGTACTATAATTGGTACAACATTGGTCTTTCGCAATAAGCTTGATGAATTTAGCGAAATCGTAAGGAACAAAGCTAAACTAGTGGTGGAAAGTTTTAACCAATAAGAGGGAATAGATGATGATAAAACCTTTGCATCGGTAGCTAGACTTGAAGCCATACAAATGCTTATAGCTTTTGCATCTCATGTTGACAAAAACGTTTTCAAATGAATGTAAAAATTGCTTTCCTTAATGGATATCTTGAAGAAAAGTTTTTGTCGAACAACCACCGGGCTTTATAAACAATGAGTTCCATAACGACGTTTTAAAACTTGATAAAGCACTTTATAGTTTAAAACAGGCTCATAGGCCTGATATGATAGGCTTTCAAAGTTTCTGTTGGAAAATATTTTTTACGTGGTTTGGTTGATAAGACATTGTTTATCAAGTCACAGTGCGAGGAACTGTTGCTTGTGCAAGTATATGTCAATGACATTATTTTTGGGGTAACAAATGACGTCCTTTTTAAATACTTTTTCGATCTAATAACTTCTGAATTTGATGACCATGATGAGAGAACTTGGATTTTTCGTTGGTCTTCAAATCAAACAAGGTGAGAAAGGTACAATGATTCATCAACAAAAGTATTTGAAGAAAATGGTAAGTAAGTTTGGGTTGACTATTGTTAAACCTCTTGCTACACCAATGGTTTCGAACATCACACTTGACAAAGACGAAAATGGTAAGAGTGTTAGTGAAATCATGTATTGAGGTATGATTGGTTCATTACTTTATTTAAGCGTTAGTCAATCCGACATACAATTTAGTGTATGCTTGTGTGCCAGCTTCCAATCAAGTCCTAAGGAATCACATTTCAAATTCGTCAAAAGGATTTTTGAGTACTTGATTGGAACACAAACCTATATCTTTGATATCCATCTCATTACGATCTTGATCTTGTAGGTTTTTGCGGGTAGGACGGTGGATAGGAAGAGCACATTGAGTATTGACACCTTCTTGGGTCCTTGCCTCATTTCATGGGCCTTCAAGAAGCAAGAAGTTATTGCACTATACACGGCTGAAAGTGAATACAACAGTGCAGTACTCTGTTGCGCATAGATTCTTTGGGTACGACACAATTGCATAACTATGGTATTATCTTTGACACAACTTCTATATTTTGTGATAACACTAGTGCAATTAACACCTCATAGAATCCAATACAACATTATAAAACTAAACATATTGACATAAGACAACATTTTTACGTGATCAAGTTGTAAAAAGGAATATTTGTCTTAGTTTTTGTAGATCGGAAAATCAATTAGCGGACATTTTTACAAAACCGTTTGAAAGAGAACAATTTGTAAAACTTCGGTTGGAAATTGGTTTATTGGGTGATATGTGACTCATATTATTTTATTTTCCTTAATGATTGACTAAAGATGAGGACATACATGTGATTACCCTAGTTGTTAACTAGTTTACTTCATGCAAAAATATGGTTCGAAAAATATGAATAATTATGCTTGCATTTGAGTTGTTGTTACATTGAGCCACTCCACCCACTTCAAAAATCAAACCTCTCCACCTCCCGCATGTCACTAAAACCATCCGAATCGACACTTCCAAAATGCCTCCAAAACCCTCATCCAACCGAGACCTCAAAATCTTCAAGATTCTTATGACCCAAAGAAAAGAGAAAATTCAAAGAAACAAATGACTTCTCCCATTAAATCCGCTGCCACAAATGAAAGTTGGGAAGCTCATATGTTGAAGTACCCATTTCCTCTAAGAAACCCAAGGTTATTTCTCCTCCCAAAACTGATGCCACAACATGTGTCACTGTGACACGAAAGAAAACCACAACTCTAATTGAGGAAGATGATCAGAATATTGGAGTTGAAGATGAAGATGAAATTCATGAAGATGCTGGTAATTTGAATAATGAAAAATAAATGAGAAAATCTTTGAAATCCTTAATGATGACTTGGAAGAAAACTAACATGATAAGCTCATTGTCACCAAGTTTTTCCAAAAAAAAGAAAAGGGGTTCAAGTTCGAAAATTTAAAAAAAAAAAGGAAGAAGATCTATGTCACTGTCAAGCTGAATGTTGCATCTGATACCCAATCCGCAATCATTAATCACCAACTCTTTTCCTAATCCTTGAAACTTGGGTAAGATTCTTGTAGCCATTACTCAATTGGCTAGTGATAATATGTAGTCTCGCAAGGAACTTGAGAAAAGTCGAACTTGAAATGAAGAATTTTTGGAACTTAATTATGGAAACTTTGAGGGGGAAAGCTCTAAGAAAATTGATGATGCCTTGATTAATCCCATTTCTAGCCCGGTTATCCATTACCATAACCCATTTTGGCTTAATGTTTTTCCAAATTCTTTTGCAAACCGCACTTATTTTATTTGTTAAATCTTGCCTTGTTTGTTGTTAAACTATGTCAAAATGTGTTCGTCACTATGTTTTGCCCTCTCTTGAAGATGTCAAGAGGGGAAGTTGTTTAATTATGTCTTATGTATGACCCCTTAACTCTTAGGCTTGCGTTCACCATAATATATCTTGCGACCTTGATTAGATGTTCTACTTAGACAAGGTATATTGACTCTTTAATGCCTTGATCATGTTTTGTATGTTTTATGTTGAATGCTTAAAGACCGGCTAACCATAGGTTAAGGGGGAACTTCACACATTATTAAAACTTGCCATCATCAAAGGGGGAATTTGTTAGAACACACTTGGTTGATGATGCCAAGTTTCATTGTTATTTAATTGTTTGCTTCTTAGTTATAATGTTTAACATTTGAAGCAGTCAATGAATTTCCAAAGATGGTTCAAGAATGATCATTATGAAGTTATGACAAGAAATCTGTTGGGTTCTCTTAATTGATGATGACATACTCATTTAACTTGTGTTCTCTAAGTTTACTATTTCAGGTTTAATCGATCAATTTGCTAGTCCTAATTTCTCAAGGATCGTCAAGTGTTTGCTACCCAAGACATAGAGTTGTTTGGTCATGTTATGTAAAAGTTGGAAGAGTAGAATACTTGTAACAGTGACAGTCTGACATACCGTTACCTGTAACGGGTAATAGTATTCTTGACTATCTAGTTTGACCCGTCACACTTGAAGCAAATCTTTCATTTCAAATATTTTACAAATGAGTTCTCTGAAATCAGTTTAAACATCTTAAAATATTGGAAAGGATGGTGTTTTAAAAAGAATTTGTAAAGACTAGTTCAAAAGATTTCTCTTTTCATGAAACAACTTTTGCTTGTCCTTCCATGAACCATGTTTGGCTCTTTCCTTATTTATTAAAGGATTGTCCTCTTGCTAATGACATCTCTTCCTTGTTTCTGAAAACACATGGATCTTTTAAGGTTAAATACAAACTCTCTTTTCTTCTTTATGCTTCTTAAAAAGAAGTCCTTTTTGTGATAGTTTGGGAAGGTCAACATTTTTGTCTCATGATCAAAGGTCTTGACCACAAACCCTAGCATGCATCTATCGTCCTCCCTCTATAAAAGGAGCACCACTCCTCACTTTGAAAGCAAGACTTTTTCTGAGAATTTATTTAAGTTTGCAAAATTGGTTTCAAGTTTAAAATCATTTTAATATTTTGCAAAAGCTTTCAAAGTCTTCAAGTGTTACAGTCACAACAATTGTTACCTTAAGTATTGAACTCTTTCACTTATGAACCGTTTGATCTTGTAAGTTGTCCATATCAATTCTCGTTAAGAATCAGTCTGTGGAAACTTGATCTTTGTAAATGTTCTAAGTAAGAATGTAGAGTTCTAGGACGGAGTAGTCCTTGGACTCTTTTGGCAACCGGAGTAGGTTGCGAGTTCCTTTTTATTGTACGGGTTTTTAGTAGTCGGAGTAGATCACTAAAATATTCAATAAAAAGTAGATTGGACGTAGGCTTTTGAGTATTAGCCTAACCAATTCAAAAATCTTGTGTTCTATCTTCGTTTACTTTTATTCCGCTGCATTTGTTTTTATTAAATTTCTTTACTTGCTTTACTCTTGAGTAACAGTTCTATATACTGTCACATTCGTTCTGTGGCTTTTACTTCATATGCTAAGAGACGAATAACAACCGTCAGAACCATTGTTACCTTCAGGCTTCAGCAAGTACTTACATTTCAATACTCTTTTAATTCTTCAATATTAATCGAAGTATTCACAACTCTTCTACATTATCAAACAACTTACTTTAATTCAATAAAGTTTAAGTTGAAATTTTTTAAAATAGTACCTAATTCACCCCCTCCCCCTATTAGGTACTTGAATCCATAAACTCTTCAATTGGTATCAGAGCCTCGTGCTCTTGATCGAGGCTAATCGCCTTAGAGTTTGATTCTTGGGTAATGGATTCTAAAAAACACTCCAAGATCCCGGTCTTTATCGGTGCGAATTTTGGATGGTGAAAACTCAAAATGGAAGAACATTACATCAAAACTATAGACTATCAATGTTGGACCATCATCCAAAATGGACCTCTTATTATAGAGGAAACCGATATGCTATGTTCTCAAGGAATTTAGCCAGGTTAGTCAATGGTCAAGGAAATAAATGGTTCAATAATAATTACTCGAAAAAACGCTTTCCTAAGAAACGACCTAACTCCACCGTGGGATGCTTTAAGTGTGGTGATAAAACTCACCAAAGTAAAGAATGTCCCAATTGGGATGAAATCAAATCTAAGGAAAAACAAGATAAAGTTAAAAAGGACAACAAACATAGAGTCATGAGTGCTATTTGGGGAATATCCAACTCCGAGGAAGATGAGGAACTCATCGAGGAGGAACTAGAGGCCAAAATGTGTCTTACAAGTCATCTCAAGGACAAAGTCTCAAAAACTTCAAAAATTGAACACCTTAGATGCCTCATGGCTAATCCCGATGACTCCGAATCTGATTCCGACAATGAAGTAAATCATCTAAAGGCCAAGGCTAGAACTTACTCCAAAGAAAAAGTATGTAAGCTTCTTGACCAACTTTTTGATAAGTGTCAGTTTCAAAATGATAAACTTGATGTCATGCAAAATGAAATTGAATAAATCGCTCAAGAAAACTTTAACCTTAAGAATGAACTGAAAGCAACAGAGAGCGTCACTGTCACCTCTGAGGCTTATGATGAAGTAAAAAGAGTCAACAAATTGAACAAACAATTGACTAAGGAACTAGAGCGTCTTAAGATGACCCTCACGGACGTCTCTGACCTTGAAAATGTACACCACCTTGGTGATTCAAGTCTCCTCGCTAACCAAGGAGCGTGATGACCTTTTGAAGGACAAAGATGCTCTCGAGAATGAAGTGTATGTCCTTGTGGTTGAGATAGTAGACTTGAGAGAAACAGTGTCTGAAACTGTTGCCTCCAACAAAGATTTAGACAAGTCAAATGAAAACGTCAAATGTTTGGTCAATGAAAACGAGCGTCTAAAGGGTGACGTAGGTAATCTTAAGAAAGAAATAGTAGTTCTTCACGAAAGGCTTACTTTCTTTCAAAAGGGTATACTCGAATGTAGCACTTCAAAATCTAATCTTCACCAAAGATCCGAAGAATTTGTTGATCTAAACAAACGTCTTGATGAAATGACATCTAAGTATGAGGAGTCTAAAGAAAAAATTGGATATCTTGTGTCTAAACTCAATGCTCACACTCATGACTTCATAGTGGAAAAAAGGTTGTCTATCGAAATTGAGAAGGATGATGAACTTAAAAGAGAAAAAGAAAAGAACATGCATCTTCTCACCAAAGTCAATGAATTGACTAAAGAACTTGTGAATGCAAAAAATGTCACTGGGAAATGGGAAGGAAGTCAAACCATCTTAAACTTCCTCACTAGTCAATCCAAAATATGTGACAAGGTTGCCGGCATGGGCTTTAAATGGAACAGACAGACAGACTGTCACATCCAGAAGCCTAAGACCGATTTTAGGAGAAGAAAATACGTTGGTCTTCCCGAATACATTATTTGCAACTATTGTGATAAGAATGGTGATGTCTTCAATGCTTTCAAGAAAAGACATAATGACATTAATAAGAACATTAAAGTTGTAAAGCAAATATGGATTAGGAAAGACACCGTAAGATATTTTGATCACAAAAGGGGACCCAAGTTTGTTTGGGTTCCTAAACTCAAAGTCTAATCTTGTGTAGGGCTTGGTGAGAGGCGACTGCAATTGGTACTTAGATAGTGGATGCTCTCGTCACATGACGTGTGATAGAAGCCAATTCCTCCCACTCAAAGCTTATAATGGTGGCACGGTAAGGTTTAGTGACAACAAAAAGGGTGAAGTAATTGGCATTAGAAAGGTTGGTAAATCACCATTACTTTGTGTCGACAATGTGCGGCTTGTCAAAGGTTTGAAGCATAATCTCCTTAGTATTTCTCAACTTTGTGATAAAGGTAATCTTGTAGAATTTAGTGCCAACTTGTGTCAAATAATTGATGCCACTACTCATGAAATAATTCTCGAAGGAAGACGTGGTAAAGATGTTTATTTAACCGATTTGAACACTTTATCCGGTCATACCATGTCATGCATGAGTGTAATGAAAAATGATCATTGGTTGTGGCATAAAAGGTTTAGACATGTTAGTACTAAAACCCTTAACACCCTTAGAAAAATTGAGTTGTTGAAGGTTTTCCTAACATGAAATTTGACTTTGACAAAGTATATGATGAATGTGCTAGATGTAAACATGTTAGAAGTTCCTTTAAACCTAAAAGAATTGTGAGCACACTTCAACCAATGCAACTTTAACATATCGACTTATGTGGACCAATGAGGACTGGAAGTAGAGGTGGTAGTCGTTATGTGTGTGTCATTGTTGATGATTATTCTAGGTTCGTTTAGGCACTCTTCTTAAGCTCAAAGAATGAGGCATTTGATGAGTTTCTAATTTGGTTGAGAAAGATTCAAAATAAACTTAATTTAAAACTTGTTTCCATAAGAACCGATCATGGAACCGAATTTGAAAACTCGTCATTTGGTACTTATTGTGATGACAATGGTGTAGAACATAATTTCTCGGCTCCTAAAACTCCACAACAAAATGGAATGGTTGAAAGAATGAGTAGAACCCTTGAAAGTATGGCTAGAACTATGTTATTATGTAGTAAGTTGCCTAAAAACTTTTGGGCCGAGACGGTAAACACCGCTTTCTATATTCATAATCGTGTCATGATAAGGAGTATAATCAATAAAACTCCCTACGGATTACTACGTGGAAGAAAGCCCAACATTTGTTATTTTAGATGCTTTGGGAGCAAATGTTTTGTTCACAACAATGGTAAAGACAACTCGGGAAAATTTGATCCACGTAGCGATGAAGGGGTGTTTATTGGGCACTCCGACCATAGCAAGGCCTATAAAGTATACAACAAATGAACCATGTTACTTGAGAAAAGTATACATGTCATATTTGATGAATCTACCATTCTTGAGCAGGTACATAATGAAGATAAAGATGATGAGGATGATGAAGATGAGTTTGAGATTGGTCTTGTGAGGAAACACTTTGTGTTGGCAGAAAAAGAGGGACCAAATGATGCTGGCGTCCAACAGATAGACGGACTGTTACCTGCCAATGACAACAACAATTCAGGGGGAACAGTCAGTAACACTGATACTACCTGTTCCTCCTCTCAAGCAGTAACAGACTCAATCACTATTGCATCCACATCCAAATTTGCAACAGTGGAAAACACTGTCACCACAGGCGAGCATCCAGACCCCATTAAAGTCCCAAGCTCTAATCAACAAACAACGGTCACCGAGACTGTCACGTCGGAGGGGGAAGAAACCTCCAATATTCCAAGAAGGTGGAAACATCAAAGCTCTCACCCTCTCTCAAATCTCACAAGTGATTTAAGTTCTGGAATCAAGACTAGATCCTCCATCAACAACTTAGCCTGCCTCAACGAGTATTGTGCACACAATGCCTTCCTCTCTCAAATCGAACCCGCCAATGTGACGGTCGCTCTGACTGATGCAGATTGGTTGATTGCAATGCAAGAAGAACTCAATCAATTCAAGAGGAATGAGTTATGGCACTTAGTCCCTAGACCATCTAATCGTACCGTCATTGGTACTAGGTGGGTCTTTCGCAATAAGCTTGATGATTCCGAAGAAATCGTAAGGAATAAGGCTAGACTAGTGGTGCAAGGTTATAACCAACACGAGGGTATTGATTACGATTAAACCTATGCACCGGTAGCTAGACTTGAAGCCATACGATTACTTATTGCTTTTGCGGCTCACAAAGGCATTAAGCTCTTTCAAATGGATGTTAAAACCGCCTTTTTAAATGGATATTTGGAAGAATATGTCTTTGTGGAGCAACCTCCGGGCTTCTTAAACAATGATTTTCCAAAACATGTTTTCAAATTAGACAAAGCGCGTTATGGTTTAAAACAAGCACCTAGGTGTTGGTATGATAGATTGTCTAAATTTCTCATTGAAAACGGTTTTTGAAGAGGTTCCATTGACAAAACATTGTTTTTGAAGCAACAGTCAGATGAACTGTTGGTTGTCCAAGTCTATGTGGATGATATTATTTTCGGTGTAACAAATGATGTACTCTATGCTTATTTCTCGGAACTAATGAAATCGGAATTTGATTTGAGCATGATGGGTGAGTTAGGATTTTTCCTTGGGCTCCAAATTAAGCAATCCAAAGAAGGAATTATGATCCATCAACAAAAGTATATTAAAGAAATGCTTAAGAAATTTGGGATGACTAATGGGAGCTCACTTTCTACACCTATAATATCTAAGTCAAAATTGGACAAAGATGAGAATGGTAAGAGTGTTAGTGATAAGGTGTATCGAGGTATGATTGAATCACTTCTCTATTTGACCGCAAGTCGTCCCGACATTCTTTTTAGCGTTTCTTTATGTGCTAGATTCCAATCAAATCTGAAAGAATCTCATTTCAAAGCGGTTAAACGTATTCTTCGATATTTGATTGGAACACAAGAACTTTATTTATGGTACCTTTCGATCTTATAGGTTATTCCGATGCGTACTATGCGGGGTGTAGCGTTGACCGAAACAGCACTTCCGGAATTGCCACATTCTTGGGTCCTTGCTTGATCTCGTGGGGCTCAAGGAAACAAAACACGGTTGCTCTTTCAACGGCCGAGAGTGAGTACGTTAGCGCCGCTCATTGTTGCTCTCAACTTCTTTGGGTAAAACAACAACTTCTTGACTTTGAAATTATTTATGACTCCGTTCCCGTAATGTGTGATAATACGAGTGCAATAAATATTTCTAAAAATCCAATTCAACATTCTAAGACTAAGCATATTGAGATTTATCATCATTTTATTCGAGACCAGGTAGAAAAAGGGCATGTTAAACTTATTTTTTTTTTGCAAAACCGAAGATCAAATAGCTGATATATTTACTAAACCCCTTGAAAGGAAACAATTTGAGAAACTTAGACTTGACATAGGCTTAATTAATTATTTTTAAACTCATGATCATGATCATATTTTTTCTCCTAAATGACTGACTAATTAGGGACATGTTAGTATTATATTATTCTTTCTCGTGTTTGCATATTGTTCGTAAATCATAAATTGATATCGTCTTTGTGAATTGGTAATCACTCAACCTCATGTCAAGCTCTATGTTTATTTATACACCACCTTGAAATCATTATGTGAATTGTATACATTTCATTAAATGGCCCAACCTACCTTCACCATCCTACACTTAATTGAGCCACTATATCCCACAAAAATCCCGTCCATTTTCAAAAACCAACCCATCTCCTCAAAATTTCCGTCCACCTACCCTTCACTCAACCTCACCTACCAACCATCCACCTCCCTCTTCACTTACTATAACACCCCCATTTATTCAGGAGCCTTTAGCTAGACATTCCCAAATAAATAGAACGGTTACCATCTCGGTTTCCCGAGGTAGTGAATAACAAAGACCAACTCACCAAAGTACTTTAAATTAAAACTTTAATGAATACATGTTTATTACAATTTAACTAACTAAAACTTAATATAAAATATACAACTCGCAGCGGAAATAAATAAAGTGATATAATTGTTCTATGTGATCTAGACCTCAACTATGGTCCAAGTCAAGCTCTCATCCCAATGCTTCTGAGTCAGCTAATCTTTAGTACCTGTCAAATCTGCTCCCCATAAAACGGTTCACCGTAGGTGTTCACGAATACACAGTCAACCGCGAGGTTGAGTAGGAATAAATACTAACAACAAAAACATACGATAACAATCCAATTTCCTTTTTACATTGCACAACCCCCTGACAACGTGCTCCTCCCTTTTACTTAGCACACTTAAGCCAAGTTCTACTCGTCACACTAATCATCCCGCCAATCCCTGGCCGGGGCAGCCTCAACCCGAAGGTGAGTAAACACACACTACATTACCAAAAGGTAATGTCTGCCTCAACGTATAGTTGAGTAATATCCACCGGATGGCCCGCAGACCAATCTTGGGCCTACCTCGAGTAAACATGATAAATATCGTCTGCCAGAATAAATCTGTTCAACCACTCCACATTACTATAAGTAATGTCTGCCATAATAAATCTGTTAATATTACAACAATACTCCACCACAATATAACCAACATATACAATATAATTCTCCCTTCCAACAGTTACGATTATATCAACCAACACAATTCACATACGATCAATTCACTTTAATACAAACCATCCAACAAACATTATCCAGTAAAAGTTGAGTAGGATTTATCCCTACCTGGCAAGCGATTCCAAATAAGCAGGTCAAGCGATCCAAATAATTAAAGCAATCACAACTCGATTATAATTTCTTCACAAATTGACCTATCATAAATATTATACTTTAATTATTAATTATTCAATTCAATATATTAATTATTCAATTATAATTTAATTATATTAATTATTTTCCGTATAAATTATTTTTACGTAAAACCCGTGTTAATAAATAAATAAAAGGTCAAGCTAAATCACAAAACCCAAACCCCATGATCATACGTGAAACACTCAACCTTACACACCCATATACACAGTTTAATAACCGTGTCCACACCCCTCCAAAACCCGTCCCAAACATCCCCTAAACACCCTCAATACCCACGGCCAACACCACCAACACCACCACCGTACTTCACCCTCACTCCAGCCACCTCTTACACCCACCACCAGCCACCAACGAGCCCCCAAAACAACCCACGAACAGCAGCAACAGAAACAGCTACAACCGACTATAACCAGTCCTTTTACCCCTCTAACCACCACGGCACGCCCCTTTAAACACCTTCAAACCACCAATCCCGCGAGCCACCATCACCCTCTCCTCGCTATGGTGGCCACTGCCACCACACCATTCCACGACAACCAATATACAAGTCCCACAACACCGACAGCGCACCATAACAACAACATCAAACAAGACCTTGTAATCCGTACAACCCTGAAAACCACCCCATAAACCTCCACAAAAGCCACCCTTACCACCACCACTGATCGCCAACCAAATCTCCTATCTACCCTTGACACAACCACCCCAAAACCTTTCCAATTAGGCCACGTCAACAAGGTAAAAATCGGTCTTATGAGGTCTTAACACAACACACATTAATCCCCTATTTAGCGAATTCCGGCCACCACCGTCGCAAACCTCCATCTCCGACCACCACCTAACCACCACGATGGTCGACTATCACCTCTGGTCTCAACCCTAGTCATGGTCTGGTCTGGGTCACATGCAATAAGGGTCAAAAACTAACCGATGATACACACACCCTCGAACACCTACACGAAAACCCATAAAAACACCCCTGTCCCGCCGGTCATTGGTGGTCAAACGGAGGTCCGGCTACCCTCTGGTGGTCCACGGTCACATTCACGGTCAAAGCAAGTCCTATGGTGGTCAAAATAACAAGTTATAACGAAGCGAAGTGTATACATGAGATGGTCTTAAAGTATTACCTTGAGGCGATAATAAAATTAATTCCTTTACTTTTCTCTTCCTTAATTCCTTTCTTCTTTCTTTTAGATCTCTTCCTTGTTTTTTTATGAATTATTTTCAGATTTATTATGGTATTTATAATCTATATTTAGAGAGTATATGAGGCTAATTAGGAAACTATTATAATTACCTTATTCTAATTATTTTAGGAATTGTCATTATTATAATTACCATCATATTATTATTATTATTATTATTACATATATTAATCTTACCATAAGTAGGATTTTCTCATACAATATTTACTATTTTATTATTCCCATAACTTTATTATTATTATTGATATAATTATTATTACTTTTATATATTATTATTTACATATTATATTATTATTAATTCACGATACAAATCCCGATCACACTCATACTAAATTAATAAGTTTCGGTTCAATTAACAATGGCACACGTCCCAACACTTAATTACTAGCTAAACCCAATTCTCGACTTGGATACTTATTTTGTTATTTAATTAACGTCTTATTTGTAATTATTATTAGAAATGTCTTTAATCAATTATTAAATTACGTAAATTATTATCATAAATTACTATCAAAATACGGAGTATTACAGTCTTCCCCCCCTTAAAATGAACTTCATCCCGAAGTTCGCCACTATTACTACCACAACACGCACTCATTGACATCCCCATAACTAAGAACAATCCAACACAACGTATCCACTTACGATCATCAATCATACCAATCTTATCACAAAGTATCACAAAAATAACTCAAAACATTCGTAGTGTTACATTCCTTCCCCCTAAAAATAAACTTCGTCCTCGAAATTCGGAATATCAAACAACACGCAAATCATTGTTGTAATGCCACAAAATCAAGAACGCACACTGTAACAGAAGTCAACTATTATTTCAAACACAACCCCAAGTAATTATTAAATAAATAACAAAATCTTTGATTTTCTTCCAAATAACAAAACCACATCATATAGGATATTCGAACTAGTCTTTACGTAAACTTAAACTTCTTACTTTAGCTATCGACGAATACATTGACAAAATAAATAATAATCTAGAACAATCATAACTGTTTAATTAATCTTTTCTTTGGGCTTAGGGCAACACATTTCTTTTACTAGGGTAACATATTCCGCATATCACTAGACATGTCATTCTACTTCACATAATTCACAACATCAAAATATCTATGTGCAAGAGATAAGAAACAAAATTTATACTCTTCAAGGGTAGGAAAAACATGTTATAACTTCTAAAAATCATAAATAAACAATAACATAATTAATTCTTGAGCATTTATACTTTTTAGAAAATAAAGAGAGTTGATAAACCATGAGAAACAGAGTCAAGTCAAAAACTCATAAGGTCAATTTATATTGCATTTTACAAACTACTTGGTCGAAACAGAAATTTTACAGCAACTTGTCATAAACTTAGGTCAACTTGTAAAAAATTACTATAAATTGTCAAAATATTTTCTTGTAACGTGGCTTATCAATTTAGAAACATATACGAATCTTTTAAACAACAAAGTTGGAATAACATCTAATCGGTAAAAAATTTTTAAACGGAAAATTTTACAAAAACATGGCGCGAAAACATCACTGTACAGGAATATTCTGACCACTATCCACTAAAATATTTATTTCTCCTAAACTGTATATTATTTGAACATGAGACCAGTGACATATGAAATCTAACTCACAAAGGTATCACACATAAAAATCTCATACAAGAATTTTAAACAGACAGTAAATGGCAGCCAAAACAATCAAAGGTAAAAATCTTGTGAAATCAACCAAAATAGCATTCTTCACAATTCCACACAACAATTAATACTTTACATGTTTAATCATATTCACACCTTCCACATACATGCCAACATACTTCCTCATATCAACATGCTTATAACAATGCTTAAAGGAAATCATATCACATCCCTCTTCCGGAAAACAAGGTTACGCCCCCGTAACCGCAATCATCAATGAAAAACAACATGTAAACAAGGCAACAAGAAATATCAAGACAAAACAAACAAAATTCATTTTAAATTACCCCACACTCTCAAGTATTCTCTCAGGGTTCCCGGTTCAAAACTGGAAGGGCCAAGGTACGAATTAGGCACGCGCTTTCCTAACCGCACTAAGAGGGGCTCCTAACGTTTTTACCCGGGGTTCATTTTATTTAGACACATCCTAAGTTCATTATTATTCATTAGTTAGGCCTGAGGATCGTTTTGCTCTGATACCACTTTGTAACACCCCCATTTATTCAGGAGCCTTTAGCTAGACATTCCCAAATAAATATAACTGTTACCATCTCGGTTTCCCGAGGTAGTGAATAACAAAGACCAACTTACCAAAGTACTTTAAATTAAAACTTTAATGAATTCATGTTTATTACAATTTAACTAACTAAAACTTAATATAAAATAATTACAACTCGCAGCGGAAATAAATAAAGTGATATAATTGTTCTATGTGATCTAGACCTCAACTATGCTCCAAGTCAAGCTCTCATCCCAATGCTCCTGAGTCAGCTAATCTTTAGTACCTGTCAAATCTGCTCCCCATAAAACGGTTCACCGCAGGTGTTCACGAATACATAGTCAACTGCGAGGTTGAGTAGGAATAAATACTAACAACAAAAACATACGATAATAATCCAATTTCCCTTTTACATTGCACAACCCCCTGACAACGTGCTCCTCCCTTTTACTTAGCACACTTAAGCCAAGTTCTACTCATCACACTAATCATCCCGCCAATCCCTGGCCGGGGCAGCCTCAACCCGAAGGTGACTAAACACACACTACATTACCAAAAGCTAATGTGTGCCTCAACATATAGTTGAGTAATATCCACCAGATGGCCTGCAGACCAATATGGGGCCTGCCTCGAGTAAACACGATAAATATCGTCTGCCAGAATAAATTTGTTTAACCACTCAACATTACTATAAGTAATGTCTGCCAGAATAAATCCGTTAATACTACAACAATGCTCCACCACAATATAACCAACATATACAATATAATTCTCCCTTCCAACAGTTACGATTATATCAACCAACACAATTCACATACGATCAATGCACTTTAATACAAACCATCCAACAAACATTATCCAGTAAAAGTTGAGTTGGATTTATCCCTACCTGGCAAGAGATTCCAAATAAGCATCTCAAGCTATCCAAATAATTAAATCAATCACAACTCAATTATAATTTCTTCACAAATTGACCTATCATAAATATTATACTTTAATTATTAATTATTCAATTCATTATATTAATTATTCAATTATAATTTAATTATATTAATTATTTTCTGTATAAATTATTTTTACGTAAAACCCGTGTTAAAAAATAAATAAAAGGTCAAGCCAAATCACAAAACCCAAACCCCATGATCATACGTGAAACACTCAACCTTACACACCCATATACACGGTTTAATAACCGTGTCCACACCCCTCTAAAACCCGTCCCAAACATCCCCTAAACACCCTCACTACCCACGGCCAACACCACCACCGTACTTCACCCTCACTCCAGCCACCTCTTGCACCCACCACCAGCCACCAACGAGCCCCCAAAATAACCCATGAACAGCAGCAACAGAAACAGCTACAACCGACTATAACCAGTCCCTATACCCCTCTAGCCACCACGGCACACCCATTTAAACACCTTCAAACGACCAATCCCGCGAGCCACCATCACCCTCTCCTCGCTATGGTGGCCACTGCCACCACACCATTCCACGACAACCAATATACAAGTCCCACAACACCGACAGTGCACCATAACAAGAACATCAAACAAGACCTTGCAATCCGTACAACCCTGAAAACCACCCCATAAACCACCACAAAAGCCACCCTTACCACCACCACTAATCGCCAACCAACTCTCCTATCTACCCTCGACACAACCACCCCAAAACCTTTCCAATTAGGCCACGGCAACAAGGGTAAAAATAGGTCTTAAGAGGTCTTAACACAACACGCATTAATCCCCTGTTTAGCGAATTCCCGCCACCACCGTCGCAAACCTCCATCTCCGACCACCACCTAACCACCACGGTGGTC
Organism: Silene latifolia; assembly: GCF_048544455.1. NCBI lineage: Eukaryota > Viridiplantae > Streptophyta > Magnoliopsida > Caryophyllales > Caryophyllaceae > Silene > Silene latifolia. Next base: position 130,840,214 of record NC_133531.1, on the reverse strand, counting down.
GACTATCACCCCTGGTCTCAACCCTAGTCACGGTCAGGTCTGGGTCACACGCAATAAGGGTCAAAAACCTATATAACCGATGATACACACACCCTCCAACACCTACACGAAAACCCATAAAAACACCCCTGTCCCGCCGGTCATTGGTGGTCAAACGGAGGTCCGGCTACCCTCTGGTGGTCCACGGTCACATTCACGGTTAAAGCAAGTCCTATGGTGGTCTAAATAACAAGTTATAACGAAGCGAAGTGTATACATGAGACGGTCTTAAAGTATTACCTTGAGGCCATAATAAAATTAATTCCTTTGCTTTTCTCTTCCTTAATTCCTTTCTTCTTTCTTTTAGATCTCTTCCTTCTTCTTTTATGAATTATTTTCAGATTTATTATGGTATTTATAGTCTATATTTAGAGAGTATATGAGGCCAATTAGAAAATTATTATAATTACCTTATTCTAATTATTTTTGGAATTGCCTTTATTATAATTACCATCACATTATTATTATTATCATCATTATTATTATTATTATTATTACATATATTAATCTTACCATAAGTAGGATTTCCTCATACAATATTTACTATTTGATTATTGCCATAACATTATTATTATTATTATTATTGATATAGTTATTATTACTTTTATATATATTATTATTTACATATTATATTATTATTAATTGCCGATACAAATCCCGATCACACTCATACTAAATTAATAAGTTTCGGTCCATATAACAATGGCACACGGCCCAACACTTAATTATTAGCTAAACCCAATTCCTGACTTGGATACTTATTTTGTTATTTAATTAACGTCTTATTTGTAATTATTATTAGAAATGTCTTTAATCAATTATTAAATTACGTAAATTATTATCATAAATTACTATCAAAATACGGAGTATTACACTTACCCTTACCATTTTACTATGGTAAAAACCTCCTACAATACCCAATTCAAACCTACCCAAATGTCAAATCCAACTTCACCATCTAACCATACCTCTAACCCATCCCTCTCTCAACCCGATATGCCTAAACGAAAAGGATCATACGCATTCCCAATTAACTCCAATCTCACAAACTCCAATGAACCCGAGACTTCCCTTGAACCATCACCCATCGCCACCCTTCCCCCTGATCACCCTTTACCACCTGAACCTCCGATCTCCTCCTTGATCGGAAAACAAACCCGAGGAGCTCATCAGAAAAAGCACTCCCTCGGTAGGCTCATCATCTGCTACTGTGACCATCCTTGATGAAGAAATCGAGGAAGAGGAGATTGTTGACAAATCCGAGGAGGAAGTAGATCAAGAGGAGATGGGGGATGTGCCATCTAAATCAAAACGTGGGGTCAAAAGAAAGGCACCGGTTGATCTCCCTAACATAAATGAAGAAGCCGAGGGTGATTACATGAATGTTGAGAAAGAGGATACTAATTTGAACAAGGATAATATTGATAAATCCGAGTCACCAACAAAGTCTGATAAGGGAAAAGGCAAGAACTCAGGTCTTGATTAAAGTGTGGGAGTTAATGATATGGAGCCTCAGAAAAAGAGAGGAAAGCTGCAAAAAGGGGTTTCAAAGAAAAGGGAGAAACCCGTGACTGTAGAAGAGCCAAGGAAACCCTTCTTTATCGACCCAAATGATTCCGTCCCTTTGACCTCTAAATGGGATGAGGACACCTTGTGGGCTCAAATTGAGGCTTTGGATCTTGCTCTGTCAATCTATCGTCATTGCAAGAGACTGATTTCCAAGGATGTTATTCATTCAACCCGTGTTTATGAGAAGACTTAGCTTGACCGACCCGCTTTTACCAAAGTCAGAGAGATGTTGGCTGCTCAACAATGGGAGAACTTAATTCAGCTTAGGGAACCGGTATTTGCTTGTGAGGTGGTTCAGTTCTACGCTTCCTTACGAGTGCATAAGACCGGAAAATCTCTCACGGCCAAATTCAATGGTAAGCCCATCACCCTTTCTCAATCCAATTTTTCTGAAATTCTTGACATACCCAATGAAGGATCTGACAACCTTCCCTCCGAAACCTGGCCTGCCCTTGATTATGCCTCACCCATGACCGTTGCCAAAACCGTTTTTCCAAAAGCTGTCACTTGTGGTGCTGTCGGGAACATCAAATCCCTCCCCCTCTCCGTTTAATATTCAACATGTTATGCCGTACCCTTTACCCTTCCGGTGACCGCACCAAACTTTCAATCGCCCAACAGAATATCATTTACCACATTGCCACTCACCGCAAAATCAACCTCCCTGGTCTCATGTTTCGCTGTTTCTCGGCCATGACCTCAAAGCTTTACGGCCCTAAGGACACTAGTGTTATCCGTCTACCTTATTTTATGTGGGTTTCCAAAGTTTTGAAAGCCAAGGGTGTGTTACTTTCGACAAGTGTGGGTTGTGTAAACTGTTATAATGTGATGAGTGATGGTCAGTTCGGGAAAATGCTAATTAGGATTGGTGATTGTTGGGTTCCTCTGATTGATGATAACATGCCCATTTAATATGTGTTACCTTAGTTTACCTTTTTAGGATCTATGATCAAATCAAGCTTGGATTAAGATGCGTTGAATCATTGGTAACCCAAAGTATAGAGTCACTTGTGTCATCTAATGTACAAGTTAGGGAGTAGAGTACTTAAAAACAATAGTAAGAGTTAAGACTACTGTTATCCTTAAAAGTGACAATAGCCTGGACTGTCACTATGATCCGTAACACTTGAAAGTTATTTTTACTTTTCGAAAATCCTTTTTAATCTTTTAAAGCAACTCGGATATTATAAACAAACTTTCAGATTTCTCCTCAAAGAATTGGGCTTCTAGAAAAAGAGTTTAGCTAATTACCAATTCAAATCGTTTCCTCTTTGTGCCAATTTGACTCCTTGGTCTTTTATAAAACAAGGTTTGCTTTTTGCCATTTTGGTGAAAATTTGTCACCTTGTGACTTGTTTTCCACCCTTTGTTTTCTGAAAAACCAAAGGCTCCTTTTGGATAATTACAAACTCCATTTTCTTGTTTTGCTTCTAAATAGAAGTACCTTCTTTTGTGCAAGTTTGGGAAAGTGTTGAACCTCATCACATGTGATGATCCTTGACTTTCAAAACCCTAACACATACCTTGCTTGCTCTCCCTATAAAAAGCGTGTCTCATCTCTTCATTTCCTTAAGACTTTTTTCTGAGAATTCATTCAAGTTTGCAAAAAATTGTTTTCAAAGTTTTCAAACCGAGTCATTGTTTTGTAAAGTCTTAAAAAGTCTTCAAGTGTTACAATCATAGCCACTGTTGCTTTAAAGTACTAAACTCTCTCACTTATGAACCATTTGATCTTGTAAAAGTTATCCATATCAATTTTTGTCAAGAATAAGTTTGTGGAAACTTGATCCATAAAACGTTCTAAGTTAGTGTGTAGTGTTTAGGACGCAGTAGTCTATAACTCTTTGGCAACCGGAGTAGGTTGCAAGTCACCTTGTTCTAGGACGGAGTAGTTCTTGAACTTGTGTTACAACCGGAGTAGGTTGTTGGTTTTTTTATTGTACGGGTTTTTTAGTAGTCGGAGTAGATCACTAAAATTAATCAATAAAAAGTAGATTGGACGTAGGCACTTGAGTTCTTGCCGAACCATTTCAAAAATCTCGTGTTTGATTTTATTTGTTCCGCTGCTCTTTAATATGTTTGCATTTCTTTTGCTTAACTCTTGAAGTAACAGTTCCTCATACGGTCACATTTGGTCTGCAGTCTGTACTCCATAAACTGAGACAAATAGCAACAGTTAGAACTATTGTTACCTTCATACTTTAGCAAACGTCTATTGTAATACTCGTTTAATCTCTCAATATTATTCGAAGTATTCTTCTATCTCTTTTCATCCAAAAACTTACTTTAATTCATTAAAGTTTAAGTTAAAATTTTTAAATAGTACCTAATTCACCCCCTCCCCGTCTTAGGTACTTGAATCCATAAACTCTTCAATTGGTATCAGAGCCTCGTGCTCTTGATCGAGGCTAATCACCTTAGAGTTTGATTCGTGAGTAATGGATTCCGAGAAACACTCCAAGATCCCGGTCTTTACCGGTGCAAATTTGGATGGTGGAAACTCAAAATGGAACATTACATCAAAAGTATAGACTATCAATGTTGGACCATCATCCAAAATGGACCTCTTGTCATTGAGGAAACCGATATAATAAACGGTTTCACCAAAACAAAAGAGGAAAAGGATTACAATGAAAATGACTTTAAACTTGCCGAAAAGAACTCCAAAGCAATGTCGATTCTTCAACGTTGTGTTGGTGAGGGGGAAGTTAGTCGAATCTCTGGATGTCCCACGGCAAAATCTATTTGGGATTCTCTTGTACTCGCTTATGAGGGAACTTCCCAAGTTGGAAAACACCGTATTGACCTTCTCATGCAACAATATTAAATGTTTAGAATGTCAAAGGACGAGTCCATAAATAGCTTTTCTTCACGTTTCTCTTGTATTATCAATGAGCTAAAGAGTCTAGGAAGGAATTTCGAGTCCGAGGACACCATTCGAAAAATCCTTCGTAGTCTAACCTCTAAGTGGCAACCCAAAGTTACCGCCATAGAGGAAGCTAAAGATTTGTCAACCCTATCTCTTCATGAACTAATGGGATCACTAATGGCTCATGAGTTTAATCTCGACAAGCATTCTAGTGAGTCCTCAAAGGGAAAGAGTCTCACCCTCACATCCTCTCCAAGTGATGGATAAGATGAGGAGGAAGACGTTTTTGCTATGTTCTCAAGGAATCTAGCTGGGTTAGTCAATGGTCAAGGAAACAAAAGGTTCACTAATAATCACTCGAAAAACCGCTTTCCTAAGAAACGACCTAATTCCACTGTGGGATGCTTTAAATGTGGTGATAAAACTCACCAAATTAAGGAATGTCCCTAGTGGGATGAAATCAAATCCAAGGAAAGACGAGATAATGTTAAAAAGGACTATAAAAATAGAGTCATGAGTGCTATTTGGGGAATGTCCGACTCCGAGGAAGATGAGGAACTCATCGAGGAGGAGTTAGAGGCTAAAATGTGTCTTACAAGTCATCTTAAGGACAAAGTCTTAAAAACTTCAAAAAATGAACACCTAAGATGCCTCATGGCTAATCCCGATGATTTCGAATCTGATTCCGACAATGAGGTAAATCATCTAAAGGCCAAGGCTAGAACTTACTCCAAAGAGAAAGTATGTAAGCTTCTTGACCAACTTTTTGATAAATGTCGGTTTCAAAATGATAAACCTGAGGTAATGGAAAATGAGATTGAGGAAATTGCTCAAGAGAACTTTAACCTTAAAAATGAACTAAAAGCAACAGACAGCATCACTGTCACCTCTGAAGCTTATGATGAAGTTAAAAGAGTCAACAAATTGAACAAACATTTGACTAAAGAATTAGAGCGTCTTAAGATGACCCCCACGGACGTCTCTGACCTTGAAAATGTCAACACTACCTTGGTGATGCAAGTTTCCTCACTAACCATGGAACGTGATAATCTTTTAAAGGACAAATATGCTCTCGAAAATGAAGTCTATGACCTTGTGGTTGAGATTGTAGACCTAAGAGAAACAGTGTCTGAGATTGTTGCTTCCAACAAATATTTAGACGAGTCCAATGAGAAAATTAAGTGTTTGGTCAATGAAAACGAGCGTCTAAAAGGTGAGGTAGTTAGTCTCAAGAAAGAAATAGAGGTTCTTCATGAAAGGCTTACCTTTCTTCAAAAGGGTATGCCCGAGTGTAGCACTTCTAGATCTACTCCTCATCGAAGATCCGAAGAATTCGTTGATCTAAACAAACGTCTTGATGAGATGACATCTAAGTATGAGGAGTCCAAAGAAAATATCGGATATCTCGTTTCTAAACTCAATAATCACACCCATGACTTCATAGTTGAGAAAAGGTTGTCTATAGAAAGTGTGAACAATGATGAACTCAAAAGGGAAAAACAAAAGAACTTGCATCTTCTCTCCAGAGTCAATGACTTGATTAATGAACTTGTGAATGCCAAAAACATCACTGAGAAATGGGAAGGAAGTCAAACTGTGTTAAACTTTCTCACGAGTCAAACCGAGATATGTAGCAAAGTTGCTGGTTTGGGCATCAAATGGAACAGTCAGACAGACTGTTACATCCAGAAGCCTAAGACCGATTTTAGAAGCAGGAAATACGTTGGTCTTCCCAAATACATTATTTGCAACTATTGTGGTAAGAATCGTCATATCTTCAATGCTTGTAGAAAAAGCTTTAATGACATTAACAAAAATACCAAAGTGATAAAGTAAATATGGATTAGGAAAGACACCGTAAGATATGTTGATCACAAAAGGAGACCCAATTTTGTTTGGGTTCCTAAACTCAAAGTCTAATATTGTGTAGGGCTTGGTGAGAGGCGGCCGTAATTGGTATTGGATAGTGGATGCTCTCGTCACATGACGGGTGATAGAAGCCAATTCCTCTCACTTAAAGCATACAATGGTGGCACGTTAAGGTTTGGTGATAACAAAAAGGGTGAAGTAATTGGCATTGAAAAGGTTGATAAGTCACCATTACTTTGTGTCGACAACGTGCGGCTTGTCAAAGGTTTGAAGCATAATCTCCTTAGTATTTCTCAATTTTGTGATAAGGGTAATATTGTAGAATTTAGTGCTAATTTGTGTCGAATAATTGATGCCACTACTCATGAATTAATTCTCGAAGGAAGACGTGTCAAAGACGTGTATTTAACTAATTTGAACACCCTATCCGGTCATACCATGTCTTGCATGAGTGTAATGAATAATGATCCTTGGTTATGGCATAAAAGGTTTGGTCATGTTAGTACTAAAACTCTTAACACCCTTAAAAGACTCGACTTAGTTGAAGGTTTTCCCAATATGAAATTTGATTTTGATAGAGTGTGTGATGAATGTGCTAGAGGCAAACATGTTAAAAGTTCCTTTAAATCCAAAATAATTGTGAGCACACTTCAACCTTTACAACTTCTACATATCGACTTGTGTGGACCCATGAGAACTAGAAGTAGAGGTGGTAGTCGTTATGTGTGTGGCATTGTTGATGATTACTCTAGGTTCGTTTAGGCACTCTTCTTAGGCTCTAAGAATGAAGCATTTGATGAGTTTCTAATTTGGTTAAGAAAGATTCAAAATAAACTTAATTTAAAACTTGTTTCCATAAGCTAAGAACCGATCATGGAACCGAATTCGAAAACTCTTCATTTGGTGCTTATTGTGATGACAATGATGTAGATCATAACTTCTCGGCTCCTAGAACCCCACAACAAAATGGTGTGGTTTAAAGGATGAATATGACCCTTGAAAGTATGGCTAGAACAATGTTATTATGTAGTAAGTTGCCTGAGAACTTTTGGGCCGAAGCGGTAAATACCGCTTGCTATATTCATAATCGTGTCATGATAAGAAGTATCTTAAATAAAACTCCCTATGAATTACTACGGGGAAGAAAACTCAACAATTCATATTTTAGATGCTTTGGAAGCAAATTTTTTGTTCACAACAATGGTAAAGACAACTTGGGTAAGTTTGATCCACGTAGTGATGAAGGGGTGTTTATTGGCTACTCCGACCATAGCAAGGCCTATAAAATTTACAATAAACGAACCATGTTAATTGAAGAAAGTATTCATGTCATTTTTGATGAATCTAGTATGCTTGACAGGTACAAAACGTGGAAGAAGATGATGATGATAATGATGAGTTCGAGATTGGTCTTGTTCGAAAGGACTTTGTGTTTGAGGAAGTGGAAGCAACGAATAATGACGCTGATCAGCAACAGCCTCGGGGACTGTTACCTTCAAAGGAAAACAACAATTCAGGGGGAACACGTGGTACACCTGCTACTTCCTCTCATGATGCAACAGACCTAACGAATGTTGCTTCCACCTCCAGAATTGAATCAACTCAAAGCAGTGCTGATGAAGACCACTCTAAGCAAAAGGAAACAGTCACTAAAACTGATACTTCTGAGGGGGAACAAGAAACCATTGTTCCAAAGAAGTGGAAACATCAAAGCTCTCATCCACTCTCAAATCTCACAAGCGATCTCAACTCTGGAATTCGAACAAGATCATCTCTCAACAATTTTGCTCATCTTGACGAATATTGTGCCCACAATGCCTTTCTTTCTCAAATCGAACCTTCCAATGTAACAGTCGCTCTGACTGATGCTGACTGGATGCTTGCCATGCAAGAAGAACTCAATCAATTCAAGAGAAACGAGGTATGGCACTTAGTCCCTAGACCATCTAATCGTACCGTCATTGGTAATAGATGGGTCTTTTGCAATAAGCTTGATGACTCGAGAGAAATTGTAAGGAACAAGGCAAGACTAGTGGTGCAAGGTTATAATCAACTAGAGGGTATTGATTATTGTTAGGCCTGGAAATCCGCAGATCTTCCTGATCAGTATCTCATCTGAACCTGACTGCCAGGTTGTCAGGGTGTCAGGCTATCAGGGCACATGAAGATAGGCGCCAGGCCATAGAGAGGACAACGGTCAAAATATCAGGACGATATTAGACCATACACGCGTATTATAAAGGAATTAAATACGCAGCATTAAGTATGAAGATTTCGCAGTAAATGCAGTAATTAAGGGAGAAATAATTGGCAATTATTACTGGTAATTATGGAGAATAATCCGCATTTAGTACCGCATCAAGCAGCCGTTCAAGGAGGAAGCCTATATAAAGAGTACTTTGAAGATATTAAAGGCATATCATTCACATACAAGAAGAAGCATGCGCAATACATAGAAAGAAATAAGCATTGTTATAATCATATAATTCTCCCAAATTACATAGTGAAATCCTCTCCTGGCTTGATGCCCGTGGTTTTTTCCCATTCAAGGGTTTTCCACGTACAAAATTACTTGTCTTATTATTGTTGTTATTATTTCATTTACAGCTTATTACTGTACCCTGACGACCTGACCAACAGGCTATCTAGAGCTAGTTAACCTTACACAATTCTACCCTGACCTGATTTCGCCTTGCGCAAAATCCACACAAAACAATTGTCGCCCATCGTGGGGCATCTAGCTCTTTAAATCCTTTTTTCTTATCTTACAAAAACTCAAAAAACCTACAAAAATGGCCCAACCCACCGTTGAAGAACAATTGAATGCAGCTCTCCAAAAAATCGTTGAGTTGGAAAGCCTGAAAGAAAAAGTCGCCCAAACTGAAGCAGAAATCCTGCAATTAAAAGAATTTGAGTCAGCTCTAAAGCAAAAATTAGAGAAGACCCAAGGGGCAGGCTCTAGATTCCAACCAGGAACCCCATTTTCATCAATCATTAAAAATATTGATTTTTCTAGTTTTGGGAGCCCAAGTATTCCTAAATCCATTAACGTTGATGGTGATGATGAACCAAAGGATGATGATAAAGAGAAACCTGATGAATCTGCAGTAGCCATCATGATGGCAATAGTTCAGGAGATCAAGAAACTCAATGAAAAATTCGATAAGATACCTGGAGTACCTGCCAGCATGGAAGAAGCTGCTCCTGATAGCTATGCTGATTCGCCTTTCATAGACGAAATAGCAAAAGTAGATCTACCAAAGAAGTTCACGATTCCATCCATGAGGGTCTATGATGGAACCACGGATCCACAAAATCACGTGGCTCTTTAAAAGTAGAAAATGCTGACTGCATCTATTCCCAGCGAGTTTAGACAAGTTTGCATGTGCAAAGGATTTGGAACGACCCTGACTGGCCCTGCCCTGCATTGGTACATCAACCTGCCAACTGGCAGCATCCATTCCTTTGCCAACCTGATCAATAGTTTCAACCAAAGATTTTTTGCGAGTAGCGGGAGTTGGAGAAACGATCCAGTGACCTTTACCGAGTTACACAGAAGCCTGATGAAACTCTCGGGACATTTCTTGCAAGATTCAACAAAGAGAAAGTATCCATACCCGTGTGACGTTGGAACAAAGCGGTGGAGGCATTCAGACAGGGGTTACTACCGTATAGTAACTTATACAAATGAACTCACTAAGTATCCCCGCCACACCTTCGAAGATGTTCAGGCCAAGACTCTTGCTTTCATCAGTCGGAAGAAGATAAAAGCTACAAACTTGGATCACCCAAAGAGACCAAAGGATCATGAAAGAAGCAATAGGAAAAGCAATAAAGGAAACAATTATAGACCTACTCCATATTCCAGGCCGGATCGATGGTTAACCTAACCCATGAGTATCAAGGTAAGGTTAAAGTTTATCCACCTATTTCCGAACATAACTTCATGTTGATATTGCGGGATTAATCCGGAGACTTGACAACATGGGATCACCGTTAGATGGCCCAGAAGTCGAAAAATCTAAATCCCAGAAGAGACAATTCAAAATGGTGCGAATTTCACATGGATATTGGACACACCACGGATGATTGTTTCACCCTGAGGAAGGAAGTAGCCTACCTGTTAAAATCAGAGTACTTGAAAGACCTGATCAAGACGAAGGGCAGGAACGCAAACCAGGATAAGGAGAATCAGGAGCATAAGCAGGATCGTAGTCTCCCTCTACCACCACCAATATATGAAGTAAAATTCATATCCGGCGGTTCGGAGATTTACGGTCTGACAAGTTCAGCAGCAAAGAAGATAGCCAGGACGTCAAGGACTGTGTCACCCTGCAAGCCGGATCATATCCCGACAATCACTTTTAATGATTGTGATCTGGTGGGCGTCCCTGATGTTCATCATGATGGCCTGGTAATTTATATGCAGATTGGAACAGCCACAGTGAGAAGGATCCTGGTAGATGGAGGCAGCTCAGTGAACCTGATCATGCTTGACGTACTGAAAGCCATGAAGATAAACGAGGATCAAATCATCAAGAAATCCAGCGTCCTAGTAGGATTCAGTGGTGAAACCAGGAGCACCCTAGGAGAAATCCTCCTCCTAACCTACGTGGAAGGAGTCTCATCTTATGAGAAATTTGGAGTCCTTGATTGCCTGTCGTCCTACAACGCTATCCTGGGCAGACCCTGGATTCATAATGTCAAGGCCGTACCATCAACCTATCACCAGTGCATCAAGATACCAACGGACTGGGGCATAACCACGATTAAAGGAGATCACAAGACAGCCCAGGAATGCTACACATCAGCCTTGAAGCCTTCCAAGGCAGGTAAGTCCCTGGCATAGCAATTCTGATGCATTCTCGTCAGGGAGCACTTATGTGGCACCTCCCGAATGGAAATAGATCGGGTAATCCTAGACCCCGAGTACCCCGACGGTATGTTTTGATAGGATCGACGCACTTTTGAGATAGTGTCGTCAGGCCGAATGGTAAAATTCCTTAAAAATAAATCATCTTGGTTTGCTTGGTCACATTTTGATATGTCTGGAATTAGCGCTGATATTATTACTCATAAGCTCAATGTTGACCCATCTTTTAAGCCTGTACAGCAGAAAAGGCGCAAATTTGTAGCTGAAAGAAATACCATAATAAACGAGGAAGTAGAGAAACTCTTGGATATGGGGATGATCAGGGAAGTAATGTACCCTGAGTGGCTGGCTAACGTAGTTGTTGTGCAAAAAAGAATGGGAAGTGGAGAGTCTGTGTAGACTACTGATGTGACCGTAATTAGCGCATATTTAGTCCCCGAATTAGCCTTGTTCCCATGCTTTTTTAGTGCATATTTGGATCATTTATTGTCTTTAGTTCTTTGTTTTGCATATTCTTTGAGGTTTTGTGTCCTTGGTATGAAAGGAGTGCAAACCTTGCATTTTCATGGCAAAATGAGACTAAATTGATTGAATTCAATGACCAAGCATCAAGGAGAGACAAGATTAGAAGGCCTTTGTACATATTTTAGTAGATGAGCAATGTTAAGGAAAGATCCTTGCATCCCCGAGGAAATCCCCAAGGATTTTATGAAGAAAAGGGAAGAAAAGAAGAAGGAACAAAGCTGAGCAGCAATCCGTGCGGATTGCCCTGAATCCGCCCGTCCTCCACAGCACAATCCGTGCGTCTTCCTTCAAAGACGCCCGGGTAGGCAGCCACCAGAATCCGGTCGTCTTCTCCCAATGCCGCCCGTCTTCCCCTGCTACAATCCGCCCGTCCCGACAATAATACGCCCGGATTCCAGCCCAGCACGAATTCGTCTCTTCAAGCTTTAAAGAAAGAAGCCCTTCCTTCGAAAAATACCGGCGTTTCCCTGCTCAAATCTCAAAAGTGTAATTACTAGTTTAGCCCTTAGTTAACCCTAATGCATCCACCTAATTTCTACTATAAATACCCCATTAGTCTAATTAGAGAAGCATGTTCTTCTTATCAATTCTTAGAGTAGTTAATATCAATCAAATCTCTCTTTAGTTTTGTAATCAACAATTAATCAAGTCCTAATACAAGTTTTATTTCCTTAATCTCTCTTTTTTTCATCCTTTATTTTGGGTAATTGAAGATTATTTGGGTTATTATTGGGAGATTGACAACCTCTCAATCAAGCATCAAGTACTTCTTTTATTCTTTGCTTTGTTATTGGAATCATTAGTAGGTATAATTCTCTTAACCCCTTTTTAATTATTGCTAATTACTTTCATTTGTTCATCATGTTTCACTTTGTTGGTATGATTGACAACCTTGCTAGCATGTTCAACATGATAATGAGTGAGTAGTTCCTTAGCTAGGGTTAATGGGTAATTAGGGGAAACCAACATGGGGAATGATTCTTGCTTAAATTAATATGCTTTCATGGTTTATTTGCTTGCTTGTTTTGATCTCAACTCATGCACATGTTATGTTTGATGAAATGCGAGCCTATGAATCCTTGCATTTTTTACCCATCACCTATCTTTTCAATGAGATTTGTAAGACATAAACCAACTCGAGTCTCATTAGACCATGCATGTTGTTGAGTAGGGAAGACTAAGTCGACTTGTAGGTGTTGTACAATCTAATCGATTCGGCTCCGGGACCCAAACTTTCCTAGGATTGTAAGATATAACCCAACTCAATCCATCACAACAATAATTGCTTGCTTATAATTTGAGAACATGTTTGTATGATCAATTCCCATGATTCCCCTATGACCCCATGATACCCTAGTGCTTTTTATCAATTGTTTACAACCCTTTTTATTCATCTTGCTTGTTTATTTCCATTGCTATTTAGTTTAGTGACCTTCTACATCAACCCAAATTGTGACACCCCTAAGACACCGCTAGTTTCAATATTAATCTCATCTCAATTCCCATCCCTTGGGATCCGACCTTTACTTGCCTCTTTACTTAATGTAGAGTTGTTTGTGAAGCTATAAATTGTGTTTTGATTCGGACGTGACCCAACGACAACATCTATTCAATTGTGAACACGAAAAGGACCGATCAAAAATGGCGCCGTTGTCGGGGACGGTGTTATCTTGATTTAGATTTTCTTATATTGTTATTAGTTGTGTCTTTCTTTGCCTTGGGGAAGTAAAACTCCTCAAGGTTTGTTCTAATTGTTTTCGAGTTGTTTGATATTTTGCATGTCTAGAAGGTCACAAGGTAACTTGTTACCCTTTGATCGTGAAATTGAAAGAACTTTGACAACCAATAGAAGATTTGCTAGAAGAAACTTGAGAGGTATTAGTGAGGTTGTAGATATTCAACCAACTATTGAGTTCATCAACCCTTTTGCAAGAGAAGGTGAGGAGAACCCAACACAAAATCAACCACAAAATCAACCCACAATGCCTAAGTTTTTATCACATTCCGTACCCACCGAGGAGAACCTACCCAATGGTACTCCCACACCACAACATTTGACCGGAAATTTTATTGCCAAATCCGCATTTATCCAATTAGTCGAAAGGAGCCAATTTGGGGGGATGCCTAGTGAAGACCCTCATTCTCATATGGAGGCCTTTTGTGACTATTGTGATGCGATTTCTCAAACCGGTGTAACTCAAGACCAAATTCGATGGGTCTTATTTCCTTTTTCTCTAATTGGCACCGCGAAACAATGGTTGAAGAACCTTGATAAAGCCACTCTCGGAATTGATTCTTGGAAGAAGTTGGCTCTAGCTTTCTACAAAAAATTCTACCCACCGGAAAAGACTAACATGCTAAGAGCTCAAATTACGGGTTTTAAGCAAAGGGATGAAGAATCTTTGTATGAAGCTTGGGAGCGGTTCAAATGAATTTGTTGCTCATGTCCTCATCATGGACTTAGCGAGTGGTTCTTGGTACAACAATTTTGGAACGGTCTATATGAAGATTCAAGGAATATTCTCAACATGGGATCAAATGGAATGTTCACCGAAGTTGATGAAAATCAAACATGGAACAAAATTGAGGAAATGGCGGTTCATAACTCACAATATAGTAGACCTCACAAGGCTACTAGAGGAGGAAAGCATGAAGTGGACTCCGTTACTCAATTGGGTGCTCAACTTAGTGCTCACATTGATACCATCAATTTGAAGTTTGAGAAAGCTATGGCTAGATTTAAAGAAGCCTCAAAATCACCAAAGCATCATGTTAATGCCATGACGGCATCTTCATCAATCCCAAGTGGGATATGTGAGAATTGTGGAACTTTGGGACATGACCAAAGTGAATGTAGGGGAACAAATGAACAAGTGAATGCTTTCCAAGCATACAAGAGTGGTACCCCTTATTCCAACTATTACAATGAGAACACCAAATTCCATCCAAATCTCTCATACAAAAGCCAAAATGTTCAAAATCCTCAAACAACATACACCCCACCTCCCATGAGAAACCAAAATCAAAGACCCTTTTACAACTAAAACCAAGGTTACCAAAATCAAAATTCATACAATCAACAAAATGACCAAGGTTTTGATGTTCAAAAAGCGGTCCTCCAAATGCAAAAGAATCAACAAGAATTTTTCACTCAAATGCAAAAAGATAGTCAAGCAAAGGAAACCACCATCAACAACATTCTAGCTCACACCAAAATGTTGGAAACCCAATTGACTCAACTAGCATCTTCAAGCTCACAAAGACAAAAGGGGCAATTGCCACCTCAAAGTAATCCCCCAAGACATGAAACGGTTAGTGCCATTCACTTGAGAAGTGGTACAAGGTATGAAGCACCGAAGAAGCAAGTTGAGGATGAGGTTGTGGAAGCTAGTGATAAGGAAGAAATTGTGCAAAACTCCAAAGATGGAGAATCATCAAAAGAAGAAATTTCAAAGAAAAATGAAGACAAGGTCAAGGAGAAGGAGCCCATTGTGATTAGACTTCCTTTTCCAAGTCGTCAAGCCAAGCCCAAATTTGATGATCAACTTGGAAAGTTTATGGAAATTGTGAAGAGTTTGGAAGTCTCAATTCCTTTTACGGAATTAATCAATCACGTGCCGGCCTATGCGAAATACATGAAATACATCCTCACAAAGAAGAAGTCGATCCGGAAGCTTGAGACTATCGCCTTCACTAAGGTGAGTAGTGCAATACTTCAAGGGAGTTCACCTCCAAAACTCAAGGATCCGGGAAGCTTCTCAATACCGTGTACCATTGGCGACACCACGATCAACAAAGCCTTATGTGATCTAGGGGCTAGTGTGAGTGTTATGCCGTACTCGGTGAGTAAAAGGTTGGGGATGGGAGAGTTTAAATGCACCAATATCACACTCCAAATGGCCGATAGATCAACGAAGACACCATTAGGGATATGGGAAGATGTTCCCGTGCGAATTGGGAAGTTTTTCATCCCGGTGGACTTTGTCATTGTTGATATGGAGGAAGATTCCAACATTCCAATCATTCTAGGAAGACCTTTATTACACACCGCGGGTGCGGTGATTGATGTAAAACATGGAGAGCTCACTCTAGAAGTGGGGGATGAGAGCATAACTTTCAACCTTGACAAGACTATGAGAGCTCCTCGCTTACATGAACCATGTTTTATGATTGATCATTATAGTCGGAAAGATGATAGGAAGAAGTCGGAACTTCAATGGAAGAAGAAAATTGAAGATGCTCCATTCAAAGAGCAAGTGAATTGTAACAAAGAGAGCTTGCAAAGCTCACCAAAGTCAAGCAATGAAGAAGATGGCCTTATTGGCCAAGAGAAGAAAATGGGAGAATTGTCCCCATCAAATCAAGAGATTTTTAATGATCAACTTAATGAAGTTTGTGGTCTTTGGGACGATGAGTTTGAAGGAATTTTCAATCCCTACATCGGTAATGCTATCGATCAAGACCGACAACAAGGACAAAGGTCTATTGAATAACTCTATCATAACAATGAACAAGCGTTTGATTACTTTTTCAAGGTGTTGAGCAACATCAACAACACCTTGGACATGCCCCCTTGACATCTCATCAAGAATGAGAGTTTGGTGGAGTCCTCCCTAAACCACCGTTTGTAAATATTTCTAACTCCCTAACTCGCATTTTAATTCTTAATTTACATTTTTGTCACTTTTGGATTTTTATGCTTTGATCAAGATAATTATCATGTTTGAGAGAAGTGAGGGAGGGACTAATAATTTTAATTGTTGTGTAGTGTTTTAGCTTAGTGTGGGAATAACAATTGCCTAGGCTATTCATGCCTTAGTAGTGCCCCCACAATGAAGAACACAAGATATAAAGAAGAATGAAAAAATGACAAGGGATATGCAAGGTACACGGATGGAACTGAATCCGGGTACAAAGAGTCGAATCCGAGCGGTTTCAGGGGAATCCACCCGTCTTCAGACAATCCGGGCATATTGGGTAGAAGACGCCCGTCCATCCTAAGCTAAATTTTTGAAATTTCTGACTGTCAACGAATCCGGGCGTCCTGCATTCAAATCCGCCCGTCTTCAAAAATCCGCCCGTCCTGAAAGGAAGACGCCCGTCTTCTAAGCTGGGGAAAACAAGAAAAATCTCTGTGAAGGAATCCGCCCGTTTTCTGAGAAAGACGCCCGTCCCGTGTTTGCAAATCCGAGCGTCTTCACTGAAAGACGCCCGTCTTTAGGCGAGTTTTTCCCAACCCAGAACAGGCCAAATCCGGGCGTCCCGGGCCAAAACCGCCCGTCGTGCCCCTACATTTCAGATTTTTCGGGTTTTATAAACCCCCTCCCACATTCATTTCCTCATTCCTTCATTCATAACACTACCCCATAACATCAAAACCCTCATCCTCTCCATCACAAAAACTAGATTCCTCAACAACATTCACCAAAATCAAATCAAAACATCCTTTTAACAACAAATTAATCACTCCTCCTTCAACAACAATCAAAACCAAGCACAAAATCCTCAACCTTTGAGTCGATTTTTGAATTCATAAAGGCAAAGCCTTTCATCTTTAAATCGATTTGGGTGCACTAGAAATTGAAGATTTTTGCTCTTTTCTTGGTTTATTCATCAATGGCAAGGACTAAGGGAGCAACAAAAGCAACAAAGGCAAAGGCACCAAAGGCAAAGGCACTTTCATTAAGACAAAGGAGTCTTCAAGCGAAGAAAGCATTGGCTATGGTGGTAGCTAGTCCAAACTAGGAGGTGCAACAACAACAACAACCTCCCATGGAAGCAACAACATCTTCTACTCCGGAAATTGCCCAACTTTCGAGTTATCCGGAGGTAATTTTCATTTCAAAATCCCATAAAGACACTTTTGCCAAGTTTTCTAGTAAATCATTTCTTTCCACCAAGTTTATTTGTGAAGATGCCTTAGAAAAGTTGGGTGTCCTTGAGCAAACTAGAGTCTTCTTTGGAGCCATGGGGTTGGAGAAATTGTTTGAATCAAAAGAATTGACATACCCCTCCCTTACCTTAGAATTTTTGAGTTCTTTGAAAGTTAACAAGGTTGAGACTATGGAGACCATCGAGTTCCGCCTAGCTAATGTTAGTAGGCGCATCTCCTTTGAGGAAATGGGTAATGCTTTGGGTCTTAGCGATTCACAGAGTTATTTTAAGAATGTTGGGAAGTATGACCCCGACCCTCTTTGGGAGGCGATTTCCGGAAGGAAATTCGAGAGCTTTCATGCTAGTCGTGCTCTATTAGTCCACCATCCGGGCATTAGAGTGTGGCACAAGGTCGTAGGTAACACCATCATTGCAAGAAAAGACACCAACCATTTCACCAAACTCGATTTTGTTCTTCTTGAGTCGGCCTTGAACGTTGGAAGGGAATTCACCAAGCCTTTCAATTCTCTACGGCTTTTGGTGGATAGATGGCTAAACATTGATTGTGGGAAGCAAGGCACTACCGTTATTGTTAATGGCGGTCTAGTCACTATCTTGGCTAAATACTTTGATCCTAACTTCAATAAGGATAGCAAGTATGTGGCGAAGAAGGGTGGTCATCTCATTGATATTGATACCATGATGAACAAGTACAAGTGGGTCTCTCATAACCCTCTTGACATCAAGTATGGATGGCTCACTAGTGAGGCTAGATCTTTCACTTTGCCTTCAAAGATTTGTCGTTTAAGTTTCCACCGGACCAACTATCTACTTCCCCTTTCGAAAGAGGCCGAGTACATTATCCGACAACAAAAGGGTGAAATTGAGATGCCCTCCTCTTCCATTGTCACACCACCTTATCCTTTCAAGTTTGAAGAGTTCAAGCCCGAAGGTGTTGAAGCAAGAAATCATTATTTGACTCTTCTTATGCAAGAGATGCATAAGCAAGCCTTCAAGGACCGGGAAGATGCTTACTTGGCCCAATATCCACCCCTCCTACACTTAGCTAGGCAAGGACTACTTGACCCTTCATGTCCTTTGCCTAGTTGGGCGGATAGGGAGGTCTTCTTTCCGGGTGCATCTAGGGATGAGAGTCCGGGTGATGATGAGGTTGTCGGTGATGAACAGGTTGATGATAACATTGATGAAGAAGCTAGTGAAGAAGGAGAAGAGGATGATGAGCAAGGTGAACAACAAAGTGAAGAGGGAAGTGGTGATAAGTCCGCTTCTAGTGAGGAAGGTGATGATAGTGATGATATGATGGAAGGTTAGCAAGCTTTGGAGGCTCCTACCCTCTTGAGGTTTGTCTATTTCCTCTCTTTGTTTTATTTTATTAATCTTGATCATTTTTGGAGTAGTCCTAGCACCATAGAGGACTAACACCTCGGCCCCATTGAGGTGTTCTAATTTAATTGTTCCCACTTTTCAAAATCCAAAATGACAAATTAGTTTCATGCATTGCATAGTGTGTGCATGCACTACACCCAATCTTAGGACATTAGCAATAATGTCTAATTAGGTTTGGGGAAGTACATACATACACAACGGGAGGTAATCTAAATTATCCTCTCCGTCATAAAAAAAACCATGCATCATGTAGTGTAGATTAGTGTAGCTTGCATTTAGTGTAGAAATCATACATCATGTTTGCATAATTTCCCATCATTTTGGCCATTGAGGACAATGCCCATGATAGTGTGGGGATGGAGAATTCTAATCTAACTTTTATTCAAAAATAAAAAAAAATTGAAAAATTTCGAAAAACCATAAAAATCTGAAAATTGAAAAACTAAAAACAAGTTCTTTTCTTTTTGTCGTCTAGTATATATATTATTGTATATATTGTGTTTGTTCTATCCTTGTTCACATTGATTGACTACGGCACATCCGAGACATGAGGATCATGAAGACCGCATGGTATGATCTTTCCAATCTCCTTTTTCCTCTTTATGTTAATGACTATGTGGCTTTATTTTGATTGATGCGGTATAACAATGTGAACTTAGGACTTGCATTTAGTTTATATGTCATATTAGTTGGTAGAATCACTTGCATTAGGATGTTTATATTAGTTGTATCATGGCATTTAGTTGCATTTAGATAAAATATTTTGAAAAGTGCCTAATTGAGAACTTTGACAAGAGCAACTAAGCCATTACAAATACTTTTTCAACTTAAGACTTTGCCTACTAGAATGGTTGTAAAACATCCTAGATAGTGTCATACTAGTGTCTTTTGACCCATGACCCAAAGCCTAGTCAAGGGTTTGCATGTGAGTCACCTATCCAACCCCGTGATGCGATGTGGACTTGGTTAACTTGTCTAGGTGACCTTGATTGACCTTATGGTAAGGCAACCCAAAAATACTTTCTATCAATAAATTTGAAGTGCTCATTTCAAAGAATTTTGTTATGTGGAAGTAATTTATTGCCAAGGAAACCTCAAATGTTATGAAATGTTGAAATATTGAGAAATTTTAGTTGTTTTGATGGAGGCGTACCACTTCGATGTGCTTTGGAGCGGGATCCATTGAATTTGGCCCCCACACGGTTGTGAATTCGGCCGCCCAGAGACAGAGTGACTATCACCCCGAAAAGCTATTGTCTAGAGGTTAACCGGTTGCCTAATAAGCGATTGGCGAAAGCAAAGGACACTAGCCCGGAAGGGACAAACCCCATCTCTAAATTTTTGAAATGTGAAAGTTGAATGAGGTCAAATTTTGAATGATAGTCGTATCCACCCTTGTTTATAAAGATTTGAGCATTTCATTCCCAAAAAGCCTTTTTGTCAAGCCACTTTGTCGAGCTTGGGACGATCCATGACCTTTACTTTTGTAGAGAACTCGAGACTTGTCATGTCATATGCTACTAGCATCATAGGGATCATCATTCCACCACCATCCGATCGCTCTTGACGAAAGCATTTGGAAATTGAGGACGAAAGTAGTCTAGTTTAACACCATTTAGAGGTGATTTAGTGCCATCCTCTTAGCCTTAGTAATTTGTTGAACTAGTATTTGTGAAGGAATATATGCTCTTAAATTTGTTCTCTTTTAGTTGCCTCGGCCAATTGATGAGGAAGTGGCTATTCCTTTTGTAGATGCATCCACTATTTGATTTTGTGTGCTTTAATGTTTGGATGTGTCGCCATTTTGGCAAGACCCACCTTGCCTTGCAAGAAGGCATCCTACCTCATGGTTGTCTTGTTGTGAGTTGAAGGGGCGGAGTGAGACCCGATAATTGTCTCATATCGGCTATGTTATTAGGTTAGTTTAAATAATGGTTCTAGTCTTTGTCACCTCTTTACTCGGGACGAGCAAAGGTTCGGTTTGGGGATATTTGATGTGACCGTAATTAGCGCATATTTAGTCCTCGAATTAGCCTTGTTCCCATGCTTTTTAGTGCATATTTGGGTCATTTATTGTCTTTAGTTCTTTGTTTTGCATATTCTTTGAGGTTTTGTGTCCTTGGTAAGAAAGGAGTGCAAACCTTGCATTTTCATTGCAAAATGAGACTAAATTGATTGAATTCAATGACCAAGCATCAAGGAGAGACAAGATTAAAAGGCCTTTGTACATATTTTAGTAGATGAGCAATGTTAAGGAAAGATCCTTGCGGTCGGGAGCGGTTACTTATGATAGCTCACCAGGCTGTGTACATGGCCCACAGATCAACACGGGTCCTTTATAGTGCATTTTGTCCTCACTCATGCGCATCCCGGAAACCTTCCCAGGAGGTCACCCATCCTAAGACTACTCCCAGTCAAGCACGCTTAACTTTGCAGTTCTTTCGCATGGATGACCATAAAAGAAAGTGCACTTTGTTGATATGAGTAGTACTTCCAATCCCTTTAAGAACTATTCATTTAATTCTATCAATGGACCTCTTCAATTACCGTGGGGTGTTACATATCACCCCCACTTGAAGAACGCAACGTCCTCGTTGCGCCTGGGAGCATAACCACTAACCCAGAATCCTCCCCCGCTAGGTGGGTGATCACAATGGAGCGTATAACAACTGCCTCCAGGAGCATATAACAACTGCCTCCCATCACCACACGGTCGCAGGGTTGCTCTGATACAAGGATTTTATGAAGAAAAGGGAAGAAAAGAAGAAGGAACAAAGCTGAGCAGCAATCCGTGCGGATTTCTCTGAATCCGCCCGTCCTCCACAGCACAATCTGTGCGTCTTCCTTCAAAGACGCCCGGGTAGGCAGCCACTAGAATCCGACCGTCTTCTCCCAAAGCCGCCCGTCTTCCCCTGCTACAATCCGCCCGTCCCGACAACAATACGCCCGGATTCCAGCCCAGCACGAATTCGTCTCTTCAAGCTTTAAAGAAAGAAGCCCTTCCTTCGAAAAATACCGGCGTTTCCCTGCTCAAATTTCAAAAGTGTAATTACTAGTTTAGCCCTTAGTTAACCCTAATGCATCCACCTAATTTCTACTATAAATACCCCATTAGTCTAATTAGAGAAGCATGTTCTTCTTATCAATTCTTAGAGTAGTTAATATCAATCAAATCTATCTTTAGTTTTGTAATCAACAATTAATCAAGTTCTAATACAAGTTTTATTTCCTTAATCTCTCTTTTGTTCATCCTTTATTTTGGGTAATTGAAGATTATTTGGGTTATTATTGGAAGATTGACAACCTCTCAATCAAGCATCAAGTACTTCTTTTATTCTTTGCTTTGTTATTGGAATTATTAGTAGGTATAATTCTCTTAATCTCTTTTTAATTATTGCTAATTACTTTCATTTGTTCATCATGTTTCACTTTGTTGGTATGATTGACAACCTTGCTAGCATGTTCAACATGATAATGAGTGAGTAGTTCCTTAGCTAGGGCTAATGGGTAATTAGGGAAAACCAACATGGGGAATGATTCATGCTTAAATTAATATGCTTTCATGGTTTATTTGCTTGATTGTTTTGATCTCAACTCATGCACATGTTATGTTTGATGAAATGCGAGCCTATGAATCCTTGCATTTTTTACCCATCACCTATCTTTTCAATGAGACTTGTAAGACATAAACCAACTCGAGTCTCATTAGACCATGCATGTTGTTGAGTAGGGAAGACTAAGTCGACTTGTAGGTGTTGTACAATCTAATCGATTTGGCTCGGGGACCCAAACTTTCCTAGGATTGTAAGATATAACCCAACTCAATCCATCACAACAATAATTGCTTGCTTATAATTTGAGAACATGTTTGTATGATCAATTCCCATGATTCCCCTATGACCCCATGATACCCTAGTGCTTTTTATAAATTGTTTACAACCCTTTTTATTCATCTTGCTTGTTTATTTCCATTGCTATTTAGTTTAGTGACCTTCTACATCAACCCAAATTGTGACACCCCTAAGACACCGCTAGTTTCAATATTAATCTCATCTCAATTCCCGTCCCTTGGGATCCGACCTTTACTTGCCTCTTTACTTATTGTAGAGTTGTTTGTGAAGCTATAAATTGTGTTTTGATTCGGACGTGACCCAACGACAACATCTATTCAATTGTGAACACGAAACGGACCGATCAACTACACTGACCTGAACAAAGCCTGTCCTAAAGATCCATTCCCCCTGCCTCATATTGATGCCATGGTAGACGCCACAGCAGGCCACGAAATGCTGACATTCATGGATGCTTCCAGTGGATTCAATCAAATAAAGATGCACCCTGCTGACCAAGAGAATACTGCATTCATTACAGACCGAGGCATATAATGTTACACTGCCATGCCTTTCGGCCTGAAGAATGCAGAGGCAACGTACCAGCGCCTGGTCAACATGATGTTTAAAGGCCAGATAGGCGACATCATGGAAGTATACATAGACGACATGGTGGTGAAATCCAAGAATGCAGAAGATCATGTGAAGCATCTAGAAATAGCATTTGAGATATTAGAAAAATATAACATGAAGCTGAACCCTGCAAAGTGCCAATTTTGAGTCTCTACAGGCAAATTTCTTGGATATATGGTCACAAAGAGAGGCATAGAAGCTAGCCCTGAACAGATAAAAGCCATCCTGGAACTATAGTCACCCAAGTCTGTCAAGGATATCCAGAAATTGACAGGCCGGGTAGCTGCCCTGAACCATTTCATATCAAGATCCTCTGAGAGATGCAAAACATTCTATAACCTCCTCAGAAAAATTAAACAGTTCCAATGGACGGATGAACATGAGACAGCATTTCAGGATCTAAAATCCTATTTATCATCTCCACCCTTACGTGGCTAAACCAGAGAAGGAAGAGCCTTTATCAGTATACCTATCTGTCACTGACACAGCAGTCAGCGCAGTCCTGGTAAAAGAACAGGACGGTCAGCAACATCCAGTCTACTATGTAAGTAAAAGCCTACTAGATGCCGAATTGAGGTATGGACTACTTGAAAAATATGTCTTAGCTTTAATTATGTCGTGTACCAAATTGAGACCCTATTTTGAAAGTCACCCCATTATAGTCAGGACCAATTTGCCCATAAAATCTGTCCTGCGTAAGCCTGAACTTTCAGGCAGGATGGCTAAATGGTCAGTACAGATTAGCACGTACGACATCTCCTTTGAACCCAGGGTAGCGATCAAGTCGCAGGCCCTAGCAGACTTTGTGGCTGACTTTAGCCCTAACTTGGAACCAGACCTGATAAAAGGGGTCAACCAACTAGAAAATAAAACCCCAGACAAAGAATGGACCCTATTCATAAATGGGGCATCCAACGCCAGGGGGACAGGGTTAGGACTAGTACTTAAATCACCACAGGGAGACGTGATAGCTCAGGCTGTAAGCTGTGAGTTCAAAGCTACCAACAATGAAGCAGAATATGAAGCCCTGATAGCAGGCTTAAAGGTATGTCTAGACCTCGGTGTTCAAAACCTAAAGGTAAAAACTGATTCACTCTTAATTGCTAATCAAATAAAGGGAATTTATGCGGCTAAAGATGCAAAAATGATTTCGTATTTAGAATATGCAAAAAACCTTACCGCTAAATTTCCTGTATTTGACATAGATCAAATATCAAGAGACCTGAATACCTAGGCTGATGCTCTGGCCAGCCTAGGTTCAAATTTCACCCCCCACTGTTTTCGACAAAATACCAATTGTGCACTTATTAGAGCAAACCATCAGCAAACCTGAACAGGTCAATCCTGTCAATCAGGACAATAACTCTTGGACTAAACCCTATTATGACTGGTTTCTTCGAGGAATACTGCCTCAGGGTAGACATGAGGCAAGGGCTTTTAAAATTAGAGCTTCAACTTATGCTATCATCAATAACACTCTGTTCAAGAGATCGCAGGCTGGACCCTACCTGAGATGCTTGGAGCCTGACGAAGCCAAACTAGTACTTCAAGAAATACATGATGGACACTGTGGCAACCACAAAGGAGGAAAGAGCCAGGCAAGCAAAGTTCTCGGACAAAGCTACATCGGCCTACACCGAGGGCCGATCGCTGAATACTCTTCAAAATGCGAAGCCTGCCAAATTCATGCACCAATCATACATCAGCCATCTGAACTCCTCCATTCAATTTCAGCACCCTGGCCATTCATAAAGTGGGGGATGGATATTGTGCGAAAACTGCCCGTAGCTCCAGGACAAAAAGTATTCATGCTAGCTATGACTGACTACTTCTCCAAATGGATTGAGGCTAACTCTTTCAGGTAAGTAACCGAAAAAGAAGTTGATAAGTGCATATTTTATATACTTTCATCCCCTATATTAGCTCCATTTTATTTGTTATTTAGCACTTATCATAGTGTCTTGAGCTAATATTTGTTATTCTAGTGTATTTGCTTGTCTTAACATGTTTTTGTAGGAATCTAAGCATTTAGAGGCTTTTTCCTATCATTCTATACACTAAGTTCATTAAGCTAAACAAGACCAAGTGTTGGACTAAGCATGGAGCATTGGATTGGGTTTTGCATGGAGAAATTGATAGATTAATATGTATGATGCAAATGTTGACAACAATCAAAGTCAAGCCCAACTTCAAAGTCCAAAAAAATGGGAAAGCATGGGATTCTAAAAGTTCCTAAGATGCCAAATGCTAGCATTAACCGGGTGATTAATCGCACAATTAATCACCAACATTGGATACCCTTTGCAATTAAGAGGAGAATTAAGGGAATTAACCGAGAAACACACGACCCCGATCGGGGCCATGCAACCCCGATCGGGGCCGCAGTCATCTTCAATGTTTACGTTTCTTCTTCCTCTCCTATAAATAGGAGAGGTGTTCCAAGGTCTTAGGCATCCAATTTTGACGTCTCATTTTAGTTCTTCATAGCCTTAAGCATTATATTTCTCTCATATAGTTTTCTCATTTTAGTTTACAATTTAGTTAAGCTTGTAGTTCTTCAAACATTTGGTTCTAAGTTATTTCAAGCATTTGGTTTTTATTTGTTCTTCCATACAAGTTCTCTATTATTAAGGTATTTCTATTTCTAGTTTGCAATTTTACATTTCTATTTTAGTTACTACATAGTTTATAATCAAGTATTCCATTTTACATTAGCATTGTTCTTTTCTCATGTTATATCATCTAATTAATATAAATCTTATAACCATGTTTAATATTTCTTATAACATGAGTAGCTAAATCTCCTAGTCTAAGGGTTAGGGGAGCCATGCATAAATTTAATATATAAACATGATAAAATAAGTTAATAATAATATTGTTCATATTGCTTCTATCACATGCTTGCATCGTTACGTTTAATCGTTGTTTAAGGCCTTATTCAAATGATTAAGTTTGTTCATTCGTTCTATAAGTCGAGAGGCACAGAATTGAATTAGACTAAGCATGTATAGTAGGACGACCTAGTCATGGACGAGAGTTTCTCTAGGACCCGGTCTATGGTTGATGCTAATGCCGCAAGGTGCGTATCTTTAAGCCTAAGCAATTGACAATGTTATTAGTACCGAATTTATCATAATCATATGTTTACCTTTTCATGTGTGACCCGAACCCCTTAGACTCTCTTTTATTATATAATTTACATCATTATTGTTTTTAATCATCAAACAACCAAACCAAATCAAATCGTAATCGACCTTGATAAAAATCTACCCATAGCAATTCACGAAGTAATTCACGAAGTAATTCCCGTTTCCTTGTGTTCGACCCTTATTGCTACATTAACTTGTTGTCTAGGGTAATTATCTTTGCATAGGTACGCGATAAGCCTATCAAATTTTGGCGCCGTTGTCGGGGAAACGGTTTTATTGCCTTTTGAATTGTTGATTTTTATCTTGTTTTTCTTTGTCTTGAGGAACACTTGTTCCTTGAGACCGTTACTTATCATTTCCCTAGAAATTGTTGTCTTATGCACAGGTCCTCTCGTAGTGGAGAATTGCTTTCACCGGATTCCGAGCCCGAGAAAGCCTTTAGGAGAAGACGACGTTTCTAGAAGGAAGTGAAAGAAGCTACTTCTCCCATACAAGTTGAAAGTGCTAGAAAGGCTTACTTAGACGATCTAGAGGTTCTTGAAGAGGAGGAGGTTTCTTGTTCATCACCACCACCACCACCACCATCTACTACCAAAAATATGGTGAGACTTTCCGATCACTCAAAGCCCACCGCGGCCATGCTTCCGGCCGGTATCACCACTACTCAAATTACCGCACCGCAATTCGAGATCAAGCCGGCTTTCATTAGCCTTGTGGAGAGAAAGCAATTTGGGGGAAGTCCTTTGGGGGATCCCAATTTGCATGTGCAAAAGTTTTGTTACTATTTCTCCATGATCCGTCAAACGGGTGTCACCCAAGCCCAAATAAGGGAAATACTTTTCCCTTTCTCTTTGAAGGACAAGGCCAAGCTTTGGATCAATAGCCTTGACCGCACCACCTTGGAAATCACCAATTGGGAGACATTAGCTCTTGCTTTCTATCAAAAGTTTTTTCCACCGGAGAATACTCAAACTTTGAGGAGCCAAATCACCGGATTCCGTCAACAAGCTCTTGAGAGCTTATATGAAGCTTGG
The DNA here is from genome assembly GCF_048544455.1 of Silene latifolia. Taxonomy (NCBI): domain Eukaryota; kingdom Viridiplantae; phylum Streptophyta; class Magnoliopsida; order Caryophyllales; family Caryophyllaceae; genus Silene; species Silene latifolia. The sequence goes on along the minus strand of NC_133531.1, from coordinate 130,812,543 downwards.
GAGAGGTATAAAGAGCTTCAAAGGCAATGCCCACATCATGGGCTAGATGAATGGTTTCTAGCAATAACATTCTACAATGGATGTTGTGCCGAGTCCCGAAGGATTCTTGATTCCGCCAACAATAGGCGGTTTGATTAAATTGACACCGATCTTGCTCATGCCACGATCGAATCTATGGCGGTCCATGATGCCCAATATGTCAATTCCCGAGTCGTGCCATCCAAAGGTAAAGAAGAATCCTCCAACAACTCCGTTTTGCTAGCTCAAATTGCTTTGCTCCAACAACAATTGGGGGAAAGAGATGCTAAAGATTCCATCCAACAACTCAATGTCGTGTCTTCAACAAGTCAAATCGTTGTGTGTGAAGGTTGTGGGGGTGCGGGTCATTATGCCGCTCATTGCCGAGCTCCCATTGAAGAGGTAAATGCTTTTCAAGCTTTTAGACAAAGTTCATATCCACCGGGTACATTTTCTAACACTTATAACCCGAATTCAAAATTTCATCCGAACTTATCTTACACTAGCAACAATGTGCTTAACCCTCAACCCCCACCACAACAAAATGCCTATGTTCCTCAACAACAAAAATATATCTGTGGACAACGCCCGCGGGAACTGCGTCCGCGGGATCCACACTAGGCATTATCGACTCGAGGTTCCTTCGAATCGAATTAAGACATATTAGAGTCGCCACCAAGTTTTATGGGAACTTGGAACCGTTCAAGTCAACTTTACACCTTTCATCGAAAAGCATAAAGCCCATCGACTACGAGTGATTAAAGATAAAGACTTGTACCCTATATCACTCGATTTGAATGACTCTCGTAATCCAATGGTATTTAGACGGATCCACAAACCATAGATCTTGAGTAAGGGGTGAGGGTACGTGTTAGGAAGCCCATAAGGACACCTAACCCTGCCTGTCGATAACGGCCTCTACTAAGTCAAGTATCGGATTTAAAACAAGGTCGTAGCTACTACGATATAAGATATGCAAACATCGTTTTAAAACCCTAACATGTGAGGTTTCTATGTCGATTTAGATGCAACTAAGCTAACTTTGTCAAAGTTGTAATTTAGCATGTGGGTTGATTGATTTAACAACACACAAAACAAAGCAAACAAGGCATAAGGGGGAATGGGGGAGCCGTTGGGATCTACCCTATTACAACCCAGACATTTCATGCCGACACAACAAGAAATTAAAGATACAACTCGATCTAAATACAATTGCTATATACGACGCCACACACGACACATGGCCATTCGGCCTAGGAAAACGTGCACAAAGGGGTGGCCCACGGTTTACATAACTCACGACCTTGGTTCACTCCTCGTAATGCGTGCTTTTGCTTAATCTTATCGAATTAGACATTGGGTCACACACCAAAGCATGCATTAGCATAAATCGGGTCATGTCGCTTTAAACAACATGCGATTTACTACGCTCTTACATGAATTGGAGCACAACTATCTAACCAAATAAGACTAAAGTTTTTATAAATCGATTGACTCGACCCAAAAGAAAACTAATTACAAGTGAATTACAAGAGACGACTCGATAAGCAAAAGGTAATTACAAAATACAAAACAACGATGAATAAACGACATAAAGATGAAGCAAGAATGACAAAAGGCACGGCCAAGAACACGGCCCCAGACACGGCCACCCTAGTTCCTAGGTTAGGTTCATTAGGTCAGATAGATTTGCAAAGCGATATGGGATACACATTAGAAATCAATGATAAAAGAGGTCAGAAGGCTTCGCCTAAAACCGAGTGCTCTACACGGCCTAAAGGGTCAAATTAGGTCAAGTTCGCTAATTAATTTAACTCATCGACTGTTAATAAGAAGGTGCTAATCACGCACTCTTTTACTAGCGAGAAATCAGGAGAAAAGAGAGATGCATTCAATTAGGTTATAGAATTGTTGGTCGATTTTAATGCTTGTGTCGAAGCCACCTAACATGTCTAATTAGGTTATTAAATTGATTTAATACCGTCCAAATGAGTCATACGTTAACAATCATAGGTCGAACTAACATGCGACGGGTCCTAGGGCAGGTCGAATTGAACGAAACAAACGAGGGGTCAAAAGTGAGGAACAAAGTTAGTGTCGGGTAATATCCGTATAAAACCCATAAAATGAAGGATTATAACGCAAATTTTATACGTGATTAATAGTCATAAACGAAAAACACAATGAAACGATAAAGATTAAGTAATAACCTCCGGTCCTAGTGCAATTCGGCAATGAGAGATCAAAGTAGATCTCCTCCTAAATGTTGCACCCAAGATTGTCCGAGAAATGCCCTTGTGCTAGAGTGAATCCTCTAATTGCCTTGCAATATTGAGAGGATTGTTTTGTGAGTTTATGTTGGATGAGAGATCCGAATTTCGAGAGGCACTTTCTCAAAACCCTAAATTCTTTTTGCAAATGAATGATTAGGTTAAACAAGAGAGTGAGCCTCTCTTATTGTCTAGGCCATTCGGCCAAACCGAGATCAAGAGAGGGAAATGGGCTTTTCCATTTCCTCTTTATTTTAACTCGCGGTCCGACATGCAATTTACTAAATGTATATGACACGGTCTAATTATAAACTGTCATCGGTTATCGGTTATTAAAGCATCAACTAATAATACGGATTAGTTGAATTATTAATACATGTCCGACAAAGACAATATTGTATAATTATATTCAATATACATTAATCAAATATAAATCGTTTATATTCAATTTTACGAATTAATCGTTTAATTCGTCTTAGCCATTTTTATTTAATCCGTATTAAATAAAATATCTCAACATCACATATTTGACTAATTACTAGTCAAATAACTCGGACTAACTGGTTAGTCAAATTTGGCATCTACATGACTGTATTTTCATACCGTCACATCTCTCAAACGTATCCTATAGGTGTGACTTTTAGGGACCAGTTGATCACCGCCATCTGTATGACAATAACGTCAAACTTATCTAGCAAGCCAACCGTTATTGATAAACGTGGACCAACTGATAATGATACAAAAGTATACCCTTTGATCCTTTTAGAATTTGTAAGTCCTTGCACTAACTGTAAAGGACACCAGCCCCAACAAGCTCCCACTTGTCCGTACAAGTGTATGTGCAATGACGTTATCCGCACTAACTGGAGGACACCACCTCCAACAAACTCCCACTTGTCCGTACAAGTGTATGTGCGATAACCGATTCTCATATTCATTTAAAATTTCTCCCACTCAATGTAAAACAATTTGCAGATTCGGATCCGCAAAGGTCGTATTTTACAATCGATCTGTATCTAGAGTGGTTTCCCCGACTAGAGAGTAACTTAACTGATAAAAACGAATACGTATTCGAGCATGGCCATGCATTTCAGTTACAGCTCCTCGAGTGGCCCTGAGAAATATCGAGTACCTGATAAAGGCTGAATATTTCCTTCAACTCGAACTCCTTCCGATCTAAGCACATCATGAAATGACCCAAAACAATCTACTTGGCCCCCGTTACGGATGACCGTGAGAAAGAAACCAAAGTCACCCAAAATCTGCCTTAGTCTCAAGAGACAGTCGATAGTCAAAAGAATCGACTCTTAGGATCACCATGGAAGTCCTATCCACGACCGGGCACCGAATGTTATAAAACATTTAGGACTCCACGTCGATGTCACAATTGTGTCCTACGAAATATCCGTATAAATCGCCTCTGTGATTGGTCAGTCAACCGGTTGACTTATGGCTCGTTGAACCCACCATCAACCAACGTCACAAAATAATTGCCAGAGTTATCAGCTCATGTGGGCAATTAAGGACTGAAAAATATAATGTTCGTTCAGTTCACTTTGTGGTGTTCAAAAATTGTCGTACAATTCCACATGAAAAACAAAATATATAAATATCAAAACGATGATGTCGTATAGAGTACAAAAGGGAATGAATCTAATCCATAAAAGAGTACTACAACTTAGGAACACGTTTAATTCCCATGGAATTAACGTGCCCTTCATGCTTATCTTGTCGTAATGCTTTAGTGAGAGGATCTGCTATGTTGTCATCTGTAGCAATCTTTTCTATCACTACTTCCTTTTGCTCCACGTAATCTCGGATTAGATGAGCTTTCCGTTGTACATGTCTAGACTTGTTGCTAGACTTTGGCTCCTTAGCTTGGAAGATGGCACCACTATTGTCGCAATAGATGGTGATCGGGTCATTCGAACTAGGCACTACAGATAGCCCATGTAAGAATTGACGCATCCATATCGCTTCCTTTGTAGCTTCAGACGCGGCATAGTACTCGGACTCAATCGTAGAATCTGCTGTAACAGTTTGTTTCGAACTCTTCCAGCTGACTGCAGCGCCATTAAGAGTAAAAACGAATCCAGACTGAGATTTCGAGTCATCTCGATCCGTTTGGAAGCTAGCATCTGCGTAACCGGTTGCGCATAGCTTTTGTTCGCCTCCATAAGTCAGTGCCCAATCTTTAGTCCTCCGTAGGTACTTAAGAATGTTCTTGACAGCCAGCCAATGTGGTTCACCTGGATGCTGTTGGAATCGACTTGTCATACTCAATGCATATGCCACGTCCGGACGTGTGCATATCATGGCATACATGATAGATCCTATTGCCGAGGCATAAGGTATCCGTGCCATGCGCTCTTTCTCTTCCGGTGTCTCTGGTGCCTGAGACTTGCTCAAATGCACCCCTGGAGACATAGGAAGGAACCCCTTCTTGGAGTTAGTCATGCTTTGAATCTCTCTAGGACTTTGTCTATGTAAGACTCTGATCGAGAGATAGCATCCGTCGTGATCTATCTCGATAGATACGGATGCCTAGAATTCTTTGTGCCTCTCCCAGATCTTTCATCTGGAAATGGTTTTTCAACCATACTTTCACCGAAGTTAAGAGAGGTATGTCATTCCCAATCAGGAGTATGTCGTCAACATACAATATTAGGAAAACAATCTTGCTCCCACTCGACTTGATATATAGACATGGTTCCTCGACCGATCGAGTAAATCCATTTTCTTTTATCACTTGGTCGAAACGATGATTCCAACTCCGAGAAGCTTGCTTAAGTCCATAAATGGAACGCTTAAGCTTGCACACTTTCTTAGGATGTTCAGGATCGATGAAACCATCGGGTTGTACCATGTATAACTCTTCCTCCAAATAACCGTTTAAGAAGGCGGTTTTCACATCCATCTGCCAAATTTCATAGTCATGAAAAGCGGCAATCGCTAAGATAATCCGAATGGAACCCAGCATGACTACGGGTGCAAAAATTTCATCGTAGTGCAAGCCTGGCACTTGGGTGAAACCTTTAGCAACTAGTCGTGCTTTATAGATATCTTGTTGACCTTCCACAGAATGCTTTATATTGTAAAGCCATTTGCATTGAAGGGGACAAACCTTAGCAGGCAAGTCAACAAGATCCCATACGTTGTTCTCATACATGGAGTCCATCTTGGATTGCATGGCCTCAAGCCATAGCTTTGAGTCGGAACTAGTCATCGCACCTTTATAGGTTGCGGGTTCACTACTCGTTAAGAGTAGAACGTCATCTATGTCATGTTCCTCGACCATACCAATGTATCTGTCCGGAGGAATAGAGACTCTTCCCGACCTCCTAGGTTCCTCAGGAATGTTAACCGCAGCCGGGATTGAAGGAATAGGTTCCTCCAATAGTTGCTCGGTACTTGGTTCTGGAATCTCCGACAGTTCGAAGGTTCTATCACTCTTTGCATTCTCGAGAAATTCTTTCTCTAAGAATGTCGCACTAGCCGTAACAAAAACACGTTGTTCGGTTGGCGAATAAAAGTAATGACCAAGCGTTCCTTTAGGATAACCTATAAAGTATGTCTTGACCGCTCGCGGGCCGAGCTTATCCTCGTGTCTCCACTTGACATAAGCCTCGCAGCCCCAAACCCGTATAAAGGACAAGTTAGGGACCGTTCCCTTCCATAGTTCATATGGAGTCTTGTCAACAGCTTTAGACGGACTTCGATTAAGTATTAGAGCAAAATGACAAAGAGCATAACCCCACAATGAGTCGGGCAACACGGTGTGACTCATCATGGATCGAACCATATCAAGTAGTGTTCGATTTCTCCGTTCGGACACACCATTCACCGAGGTGTTCCAGGTGGAGTTAATCGTAGGGCAATCCCACAGTCTTTAAGGTGTTGATCAAACTCGTGAGAAAGATACTCGCCACCACGATCTGAACGTAGTGTTTTAATCTTTCTACCCAACAGGTTCTGTACCCTATTCTGGTATTCTTTGAATTTTTCAAAGGATTCACTTTTATGCTTCATTAAGTAGACATAGCCATATCTACTTAAATCATCCGTGAAAGTGATGAAATACCTATAGCCTTCTCGTGCGGTGATTGACATAGGACCACATACATCCGTGTGTATGAGTCCTAATAGGTCAGCAGCGCGCATTCCAACACCTTTGAAGGAAATACGAGTCATCTTACCGATGAGACATGATTCACACGTGCCAAATGATTGAAAATAAAAGGCCGAGATAGCTCCATTCTTGATGAGTTTGTTTTACGCGTTCTCATTAATGTGTCCCATACGGCAGTGCCATAGATACGTTTGATCTTTGTCACCAACCTTTAACTTTTTATTCATTACGTGTAATATTTCAGTGGTCTGATCTAAAACATAAATTCCGTTCATGGAGACTGCCTTGCCATAAATCATATCGTGTAATGAGAAAATGCAAGTATTATTCTCTATTACAAATGAAAAACCAAGTTTGTCAAGTGCAGAAACTGAAATAATGTTTTTCGAAAGACTAGGTACATAATAGCAGTCATATAATGACAACTCAAATCCGCTAGGAAGCTGGATCACATATGTCCCCTTTGAGATGGCAGCCACTCGTGCTCCATTCCCGACACGCAGTCCACCTCACCCTTTACGAGGGGTTCGATGTTTCGGAGCCCCCGCACATGATTACACAGATGAGAACCACAACCAGTATCAAGTACCCAAGTTCCGTAACTTGCGTGGTTAATCTCAATCATATGAATAAAAGTAGAAGAGGATGAAGACATACCAACAGGTTTAACACGACCTGCCTTTAAGTCCTCATGATAAACAGGACATGTACGCCTCCAATGCCCAGTCTTGTGGCAATGATGGCACTCCATGTTTTCATTCTTGCTCTTTGTCGCGCCTGATGAGGTGCTCGACTCACCAGGCCCACTCTTACCTGAACCTGACTTCTTGAACTTCGGTTTACCTACTGCTAGGTTTGCCTGAGCTTTGCCCTTACCTTTCCCCTTGTTTGACACAACGAGAACATCCTGTTTCAAGCTCCCACTGAACTTCATGTCCTTCTCGGTGCATGTACGAGAAGGGAGTGCGATTCATGTGGGTTTTCTTCAAATCATTCATATAGTAATTCGCTCTAAATTGCGAAAAACCATCGTGGAGTGAATGAAGCATGCGGTCGATAACAATGTTCTCGCTGATGTTACAATCAAAGGTCTCCACTTCTCGACATTCTCAATCATGCTTTGAGAATGTGTGGGCTAACTGTTGGCCCTTTCGGAGTCTCGCATCAAAGAAGCGAGTGGTATGCTCATAGGTCACGATTCTCGGTGCTTTCGAGAATTCCTTAGTGAGCGTGGTGAAAATCTTGTTTGCACCATGGGCTATGAAGCGTTTCTGCAAATTGGATTCCATTGCAAAAATGAGTACGTTTTTAATCGCACCCGCTTCCATACAGAAATCATTAAACTTGGTGATTTCAGCAGCTCTAGCCGTGGGACCTGGGTTTGCCGGGAGGGGCTCTAATAGATATTTGAGCTTCCCGTCGCCAGCGCAGCATTCCGTAATGCCGCCTCCCGGTCTCCGAAGTTTGATCCATCATTCTTCGATCGAGTAGACCGATTCATCCGATTCATGAAGATCCGAAGCCAGGACTCACGGTCCAATGTGGCACTTGGCATTGGGTTATCAGTAGAACCAGCCATTTGTTATTAGCAGTTTAAAAGTTCGTGATCTACACTGAAAAGAAAGAAAAACAAAAACGAAATAAGCAACTCATCGAGGTGATTTAAGTCTATTTAAAAATACATTTTAACGTGTAGACTCGCACACTTGCATAATTGATCTCCCTCAAGAATGATACAAGTGATTCCAAGACTCAATTTCTGTAAATTGATAAGCCAACTGTTTAGCTAATTCTTCCCTAAGAACTCTTGGTCGATAGATTTCCGTAAATCCTATCTATAGTCCACCATAGTCACAGGATCGTACGAGTGACCATAGTGTTGAGATAAAATAGGTCAATCGGTTCCAACTTACCCGACGTAGAAGGGGTCATATTATGCCTACCGACGAAGAAGGGACTCATTGGAGTTTGACCTATAAAGACCGTTCTCAATTTTTGTTTGTACGAGGAAGATCCCATCAACTAAATTATAATTCATATTAAGTGAACGAATAACTAGCGTCTGCGTGAATGAATTAATTTGGGTGATGGCTTAAAAAATCGTGTGACATGAGAATGTCAAAGAAAACTAACTCGTGACCTCTATATGTGTCAGTTTTCATGCAATAATTAGGTGGTTTGGTTTTTAGGCGGAAAATGATGCATATTATCGTTACGAAAAATAAATGAAAGAATGCAATACGTAAATAAAAATTCCTAGTGTGGCCTATCCTAATAAAAAGAACATAAAACAACTTTGGAATCCACCGTTGGACCCGAGAAGCTTGTCTTGATGTTCCATCTTGATCCATGTAGCGGGAGTGAGCATCCGGTCTCCATCTTTAGTCTTCTCAAAAATTACAATTTAAAATTTACAAATATAAACCTATTTACATTCTAAATAAAAACTGTAATTAAAAGAAATAAAAATGGAGATACGAGATCTCAAAATACAACCAAGACCGTGTTCCATCATTACGGTAACACGTTCTACTAAGGCCACACTAAGTTACAACCGTTTGCAAAAATAAATAAATACGTAATTAAAAGCATTCAAATTAAAGAAGAACGATAAATAAAATGCATCAACTAAAATTAAATTTATTCGTGACATAATTCCGTAATTATGTTAAATTTATCCAAACCACCAAAGATAATTAAAATTATATGACAGAACCGCTTCAGTCAAGTTAATTTTAATCCGATATAATCCGTTACTATAAATCGTTTTAAAGTAACTTAATTTTACGTGGGTGAACCGTTTCACTAACAAGCGAGAGCATAAAAACGTTTTATGCAACAAAGGCCGAAAAAAAAAACAAACAAATTTTTTTTTTTCTTCTGTACTGCTGTACGTGAACAGTACCAGAAAAGAAAATGTTTTTTTTTTTTTTTTATAAGGCAAAATGCCGAGAGCCTTAAAAGGCCAAAAAAAAAAATCAATCGGCTTTAAAACGAGAGCAACAAGAGATCAAAACAAAACGGTTTGATAAAACACAATTGCAATTTTAATCTAATCCGTATAGAAATCAAACTACAATTGTTACATCTTTAACATATTGCAATCATTATCGGTTAAAATTACAACATGTGAAGAACGATTGAAAACAAGAGATCGAACGATCTAACAAAATTTGTGGCACGCAAATCAATGCAAAAAAAAACAGAAAAACAGGCCATTGAAGGCCGCACGATTTTTCCCCAAAAAAAATTCGCCACACGAAATTTTATGCAATCATTTTGATAGATCTTTAACAAATTGCGATGAATATCGATTACAAAACAAAATGCAAAGATCAAAATGAAAACAAAACAAAAGACAACCATCACCGTGTATACAAGACACGGATCCCAAGGCACAAAACAACAAAAAAAACGCAGGAAAAAAAAAATTGCCGAGCCAAAAAAAAATTGTGCCGTGAGGATTTTAATCAAAAAATTACCGATTCAAAATCCGTTTGATGAAAATCACATAGAAAAATTTACGTGGCCTCGCTCTGAAACCACTTGTCGGGTAATATCCGTATAAAACCCATAAAATGAAGGATTATAACGCAAATTTTATACGTGATTAATAGTCATAAACGAAAAACACAATGAAACGATAAAGATTAAGTAATAACCTCCGGTCCTAGTGCAATTCGGCAATGAGAGGTCAAAGTAGATCTCCTCCTAAATGTTGCACCCAAGATTGTCCGAGAAATGCCCTTGTGCTAGAGTGAATCCTCTAATTGCCTTGAAATATTGAGAGGATTGTTTTGTGAGTTTATGTTGGATGAGAGATCCGAATTTCGAGAGGCAGTTTCTCAAAACCCTAAATTCTTTTTGCAAATGAATGATTAGGTTAAACAAGAGAGTGAGCCTCTCTTATTGTCTAGGCCATTCGGCCAAACCGAGATCAAGAGAGGGAAATGGGCTTTTCCATTTCCTCTTTATTTTAACTCGCGGTCCGACATGCAATTTACTAAATGTATATGACACGGTCTAATTATAAACTGTCATCGGTTATCGGTTATTAAAGCATCAACTAATAATACGGATTAGTTGAATTATTAATACATGTCCGACAAAGACAATATTGTATAATTATATTCAATATACATTAATCAAATATAAATCGTTTATATTCAATTTTACGAATTAATCGTTTAATTCGTCTTAGCCATTTTTATTTAATCCGTATTAAATAAAATATCTCAACATCACATATTTGACTAATTACTAGTCAAATAACTCGGACTAACTGGTTAGTCAAATTTGGCATCTACATGACTGTATTTTCATACCGTCACATCTCTCAAACGTATCATATAGGTGTGACTTTTAGGGACCAGTTGATCACCGCCGTCTGTATGACAATAACGTCAAACTTATCTAGCAAGCCAACCGTTATTGATAAACGTGGACCAACTGATAATGATACAAAAGTATACCCTTTGATCCTTTTAGAGATTTGTAAGTCCTTGCACTAACTGTAAATGACACCAGCCCCAACAGTTAGAATTCGTTTTATTAATGTTCTACCTTGAACACAAGGATATGTAAATGAGAAGGGGGATACGACCGACCGATGTGGCGGATTTCTTTCCCGACTCAAGTCAACACGGGTGTTCATGGTGGTACTTTAACTCATACTCAGACTAAACTATTTTCATAGTTAACGAAATCAAACGATAAACAAAACGATAAACAAAGTAAAAACGAACTGAAAAAAACAAACATAAAAAGAAGGAAATAAAAGGGAGAAGAGGAGGATTTGATGCACCCTCAATCTACATGTATCGTTGACACCGTCTTGGGTCGTAATCGATCGTAGATTTTATCTCGAGAGGCCGTCGTCGACGAAGGAACAAAGCAACAAACACGTTTTTTGCAAATCTGGACAGCAACTTTCAAACTGCAATTTCTCACTCGTTTCACGGTGAACATTAGATTTAAAAGATGTTTTGAAAACTAGAAAGAGAGTAGAATAAATATCTTAAAGCAAACCACGCTCGTTCTGAGTTATTGGGCACGAAAAACGAGCACAAACAGAACTGGACAGACAGGAAAAGCCGCGAAAACAGAGTGTATAACACTCTGTTTTTCGAAGGGATTCGTGTACTCTCAAAGTCAATTTGGCTCGTGAATCTTTGTCTAAGATGTAGATGGATGTTATATGGTTAATTAGGAACAAGAAACTCGAATTTTAATGGAGATTCGAAGAGGGAACAAATGGTATTTCGAGAGAGACACCAACTGTTTCCGTTTTGATGTCTCGGTTTTGTCGAGGGTTTTGAGAGGCAATTAGGGTTTTTTTCTGGAGTTTAATGCTGGTGAGTGACGGTAGTATGTATGGAGAACTTAGAGGAATGAAAGTATGGCAGAGGGGAGGTATTTATAGGGAGTTAAAGTAGGGTAAAAGAGAACAACAAGCAGTCGGGCTCCCTGTTTCGCTGCTGCTGTCCAGCAGCTTTCGTGAGCTGGTGTAGGGTTTAGGAGAGGTGTTTCTTGGTGGTTAAGCTAGGGTAATATGGGTAGGATACTAGGGTATGGTTTAGGGTTAATGGGCATGGGTTTAAGTGGTGTTTGGAGCGGGTTTGGGGCTTGGTAAAGCTGAACACGGGTAAGGGAAAGGGTTGGTTGTGCGGGCTGTTTGGGACGGGTTATTAGCTGGGTTGGAGGGAGTTTGGATGGGTTTGTGGAAGGGGTTAGGGCCTGGTTATGAGGGTAAGTGATGGGCTGGGTTATGGGTCAAGAGTTGGCTTGAGTTTGCTTCAAAAATCGTGCTCAAATCGAGTTGAAAACGAGCTCAAAATCGCGTATAAAATCTTTGTAAAAATCGAGTTCTTCAAATACGATTTGTAAAACGATATAAATATTCAAATACCTAAAGAAAGATTTTTCGAATCAAAAATATATTTTATTTTCAATAAAATAAATTTAAGAAAATAAATTCAAATTAAAACAATAAAATGAATTCACTTAAAAAAACATTAATTTAAATATCATTTAAACTAATAAAATACTTCGTCGACAACGCTCATTCTACATCGTAAAACGAGCCCAAATAATGACAATGACAACTAAAGAATACATGTGTCCTATCATCATCGAGTGTTTGTCGGGTTCTCTATAAATTCCAATATCGACGGATACGGGTATCTACAGAGCCCCCACTTTGACTGAGGCTTGGACAAGGCGAAAGTCAAAGTATACTCCAGGTCCCTCTCGACCTGATGATTCTGCGGGTCGTTTATAGTCCATTAGACTTGCGTATATAAGCTCGCCAGCCATAAGAAGATATCATACCTGAAACTTCGTCGGGGATTAACTCTTGCTTCTGTTGCGTCAAATTATCATCGTTGGTCGTCGACCCATAAAATTGCATATATGGTGGATTGAGCCTTATCCTTAGGCGCCTACGTATCCGTTTCTGACGGAATCAAACCCGCGTCGTAGTTCGGCAACTGCTGACACTTGCCCAAAGTTTATCATCTGCTGGTAGGTGCCCAAAATTCATCATCTGCTGACATTTGCCCAAAATTTATCACCTGCTGGCGCTTGTCCGAAATTCATCATCTGTCGACACTTGCCCAAAGCTTATCATCTGCTGGCATGTGCCTAAATGGGACGGGACTTTCCGAGGAGGTTGCCGTCGCTTTCATCATTTGCTTTCAGCTACGGATTTCTTCCATTTCTTACTCTTGTATTGAATTGAATTCTTGGTGGATGTCATCCTTTACATCTTGATAATGGTCTCTGAAGCCAACGGCTTCAGAGCCCCCAGTTTGTGATGGCTCTAAATTCGAAGACTTTAGAGCCCCCAGTTGAAGCATATCCTACTATATTTGAAACATAAAAAAAGTACAAGCAATAATCATCATATAGACACATTTGGATCATCGATCTTAAAATTGGATCATTTAAAAGATTGGGTCATCGACCCGAAGATTGAATTTGAAAATTTTGAATAATTGGGTCATCGACCCGAATTTTGAATTTGACATCACTTTGATGTTGGGTCATCGACCCTTCAAAAATTGAATTTGAAATTTTGAATTTCGAAAGATTGGGGTCATCGACCCACAAAGATTCCACTACTTGGATCATCTATCCACAATTCGCAAAAAGTTTTTTTTTTTTTGGAATTTTGAAATTTTGAAATTTTTTGAAATCGAACTTTGATGGGTGAGCATGAAATACGACTCAGACACTCTATATGACCCGTAAACAACGTGGGCGTAGCCCGCTACCGTAAAACAAAAAGGGAAAATAAAACCGTAAGTGTGCACGGGTTTTAATTCAAATATTGACTTGCTGGGGATAGAAAGGTAAATTGGCCAATCCGGCGCACCCAAAATGCGATGAATGAGCGAAAAACCGACGTATCGTGCTAAAGACTGGCGCGAACTGGGGTCGGGCCTAAGAGGCACGCGGCCCAGGGCCCACATGGCTAAAAAAACGGTACCCTAGGGGTGTCACCTTAGGTGCTGCCTTTCTCTTATACTTCCTATATATAAGGAAGAGTTGCGTTGCAAGAAACAAAATTTATTCTGCTTTCCCAAACTGGTGCAAACAAAATAAATTATTATGAATAATCTAGTGAGTGCTATGCGAGCATGGGAGACAGACTTCACACGTCGCAGAGACAAGAATTAAAGACCGCTCAACTGGCGCAATTACTTCCCTTACGCCAGATCCGCCTTCAACCTGCTTTGTTGGAACACTGCCTTAGCTATTGGGATCCTCGTAACCATGTCTTTGCTTTTCCTGAGGGGGAGATCTACCCTTTGCTGGAAGAGTTTTCTGCCCTGGGAGGGTGGGAGGCTGAGGCCGTACCGGCTATACCGAAGTTTCATTCGGGATGGCGTGGAATATATCTAGACTGTCTTGGCCTCTCCAGGACGGAGTCTGAGGATATAGTCACTGGTGACGAAGTCAACCTTCTTGCTATTCATCGGAAATTTTGCATCTTGCGAAACAAGATTTCACTACCAAATACAGATCTTTGCAGAGCATTTGGATTGATCATGTTACATCTTTATGTCTTCGAAGATAGAATGAACAAGACAACTTGTGTAGGACAAGCGAAGCTTGTGTCTATTGTGTCTCAGATGGAGACGGGACATAATCCTTCCTGGATTATTCTCGCTGAAACTATTAGGGGTTTAGATGCTAAGAAAACGAACCCTGATGTTGAATGGTCGGGATGCTCCCGTCTGCTGCAGGTAACAAAATCTATCCTCTTGATTTCGCTTTCCTTCGTTTTTTTATTTTACCACAAATTATCGTGTTATCGCCACGACTTATCTATATTTTGCCACGATTTCTGCCACAATTCTGTGTATCTGCCCCGATTTTGCTGTATTCTGCCACGAATTTGCTGTATTCTGCCACGATTTTGCTCCTGTTGTCTCTTTTTCGTTTTTCCCCCTTCTTTTTTCCTTTTTTTTTCTTTTTTTATCATTTTCTTTTTTCGTTTTTTTCTTTTTTTTTTCGTTTTTTTCTTTTTTCTTTTTTCTTTTTTTTTTCACGATTTCTTTTCCTTGTTGCAGGTGTGGCTTTGTGAGAGATTTTGGCTCTTTGCCCCGCCGCGTGAGCCAAACTCGTATCTCGTCCGTATGCTGACTATGCGTGCTAAGCGGTATGAAGACGAGCATCCAAATGACCTTGCTTATTGGCGAAACAATATGACAGAAGAAGAAGGTCGCCCCCTTTGCTGGTTTATGCCTTGGCTTCGCCTCAAATCTTTTACTATCCTTTCGGAGGATGATAAGACCAGACGTTTGCAACTACTGGGCTTGGAACGGTCTATTCACATTTACCCCGACCGCGTTCTGCGTCAGATGGGCCGTAGACAAGTAATTCCCAAGTGTGAGGCTGTTCTGGGACGAGCAAGAGAACTAAACTCCCCTATGTGTGAGGATTGGCTCGAAAGGTGGCACCAAAGGCGTCTTTGGTACGTGTATGCGTGCCCTCAGACTACCTGGTATCCCCGTCCTACACTAAGTGGCTTAATGAGAAAACTGACTCAGGCAAGGATTTGTGGCGGAAGGATGAGCGTGTCGACATCAAATATTATGACAAAGGCAGAAGCAGTCGCGACTTCTTGGCTAATGATCTTTCGTCTGCATCTGGACCTGAAACTAAAACCGAGAAAACTTCTAAGACTGACTCACAGGTGACAGGTGTGTGGAAACGGTCGGGTTCAAGAGCACATTCGGGCTCAGCCTTGGAAGGAAGACTAGGCCCTCGCTTGAGTGTAAAAAATAGGTTGGGCCCTCGGGAGGAAATGATGATCCCTCCTAAGAAACGTGCTAGACAGGACGCGACTAACCCTCCTCCGCAGGAGCCTCGGTCACGTGACTCAAAAGGCAAAGGGAAAAGGAAGATGTAGGAGCCTTCGACTCCAATCTATTATTTAATACTACTACTTATTATTTGTTGCTGGTTTTTTTTTTTGAAGGTTGTAATGGGCATCGCCCGATTTTAATAAGACTTATTATTTATTAAAATTCCCAGTTTCTGCATAAAATCTCATTTTATTAAAGAAAGGGTCGGTTGTACTCTTATAAAGAGCTGCCTACGTATCTGTTGTCAACAGAATCAAACCGAGCTCGTAGTTCCACAACACAAATGCGCTACAACTATCAGTTTATAACGCACAAAAAGCAGCGAAGCAAAAGTTCCACGGCTTAGACTCGCTCGCAAGCACTGCAATTCAAAATTTTATTTTACAACATTGAGAATGAGTTCTAAGGATAATATTTCTTCAGTTGATCCAAATTCGTCGGATTTGCGAAGTCGTTTCCATCTAGATCTGTTAGTCTGACTGCGCCTCCCGATAATATTTTCTTTACTAGGTAAGGACCGGCCCAGTTCGGGTTGAATTTTCCCCTCGGGTCGATTGGTAGTAAAGCGCGGACAGATTTTAGGACCAAATCCCCATCCTTTATTCCTCGAGGCTTCACCTTCATGTTAAATGCCTTTTCTATCCTTTTCTGATAGAGTTTAACATGGTGTAGCGCAATTAACCGTTGCTCGTCGAGCATGACCAGGGAATCATACCTAGCCTGCAGCCAGTCAGCTTCGGGAACCTGACTTTCTAACAGAATTCTCAAAGAAGGTACCTCTAATTCGACAGGCTGAACTGCTTCCATCCCATATGTCAAATAGAACGGAGTTGCTCCAGTGGCTGTGCGAATAGACGTCCTGTATCCCCATAGTGCGAACGGTATCTTTTCTGGCCATTCGCGATAATTGTCGGTCATTTTTCTAAGAATCACAGTGATTATCTTGTTAGCGGCTTCCACCGCGCCATTTGTTTGAGGTCGATAAGGTGACGACTTGTGGTGTTTGATTTTATACTTTTCAAGTATTACAGCAGTTTCAGCCTGAAAGTGAGTGCCATGGTCGCTAATGAACTCATGCGGCACCCCATATCTGCAAATGATTTCATTCTGAATGAACTTTGCTACCTGCTTCGCTTGTAGCACTTTATATGATTTCACTTCTACCCACTTCGTGAAGTAATCGATGGCGACTAGCATGAAACAATGCCCACCTGTTCCAGACGGGTTGACCTTTCCGATAATGTCGATTCCCCATGTTGAGAAAGGCCACGGTGATGTCAAAGTATATAATAGTGATGGCGGCACGTGTTGTATATTTGCAAAGATTTGGCAATTATGGCAATGTCTGACATATTTGCGACAATCTGTCTCCATCGTGGTCCAATAATACCCTAATCTCATCATTTTCCGAACTAGCATATGGGCATTCATGTGTGGGCCACACTCCCCGTCATGGACTTCCTCCATGACTCTTTTTGCAGTTGATGAGTCTATGCATCGCAGAAGGATATTTTGCGCGGTCTTCTTGTACAACTGTCCATCATTGGTTCTAATGAACTGAGCGGCTAGCATTCGAATAGCGCGCTTTTCGCGGTTATCCATGTCGGGTGGATACTCTCCCGATTCTTTAAATTTCAGAATAGCTTGATACCAAGGTTCAGCCTCGGTTTCTTCCGTGTCTCCAATTACATTAACGTGAGCAGGTGATGACCTTCGTTCGACACATATTGGCATAGTATCCATATGATCAGGTATGTTGATCAGAGCAGCTAGCTTTGATAGTGCATCATCAAACTGGTTTTCATCTCTGGGGAGGTGCACGTATTTGACATCGGCGAACAACTTTTCTAGTTCCTCTATTTTCGCTTGGTACGGAGCCAGGCTATCGCTTCGGGTTTTCCACGTCCCGGCAACTTGATTGATCACTAGTGAGGAGTCCCCATGTACCATAAGCTTTTTGATGCCTAACTCGAGAGCACTGTGCAGACCGAGTAGGCATGCTTCGTATTCGGCCGCGTTATTAGTAACATTAAAGTCCAACTTGATCGAAATGGGAACATGTTCACCTTCTGGTGAAATGAGTAGAACTCCTATCCGGTATCCCCTGCAGTTCGATGCTCCATCGAAATAGAGGTCCCACGTATCGTTGTCTATATGAACGATATCTTCGTCGGGAAATGACCACGTATCTATAACCTTAGTTTCTTCTATCGGGTTATCCGCGAGGAAGTCTGCAACCGCCCTTCCCTTTATCACTTTTAGCGGTACGTATTTTAGATCAAACTCGGAAAGCATTAAAGTCCATCTCGACACTCTGCCGTTTAGAACTGGTTTTTCAAACAAGTATTTGATTGGGTCCATCTTCGAGTGGATGCAGACACTATGACTAAGCATGTAGTGTCGTAACTTCTTTGCCGCCCACACTAAAGCCAAGCATGTCTTCTTGAGCTGAGTATACTTGATTTCATACGCCAAGAACTTTTTACTAATGTAGTAAATTGCTCTTTCCTCTTTATCGACTATCTATGCCAGCATCGCCCCCATTGCAGTATCTGTAACTGTAAGATACAACAAAAGCGGTAATCCAGCCGTTGGCGGGCTGAGCACGGGAGGGGAAGATAGTATTTCTTTGATTTTGTTGAACGCAGGTTGACAGTGATCATCCCATATGACGTGTTCCCCGACTTTCAACTTCTTAAAAATTGGCTCGCATATCATAGTTAGCCTTGCCACGAACCGGCTTATGTACTGGATTCTTCCAAGGAAACTCCGAATTTCCTTCTCGGTTCTCGGGTGAGGCATTTCCATTATGGCCTTGATTTTTGATGGGTCCACCTCGATGCCACGGTGGCTAACGATGTGACCCAACAGTTTGCCGGATGTGACTCCGAATGCGCACTTTTGTGGATTCAACCTCATGTTATACTTGCGCAATCATTCAAAGAATTTGTGTAGTGTACCAAGGTGGCCATCACGCTCTTTTGACTTGACAATCATGTCATCGACATAAACCTCGACTTCCTTATGCATCATATCATGTAACAACGTTGTCGCGGTCCTCTGGTATGTAGCCCCTGCGTTTATCAACCCAAAAGGCATTACTGTGTAGCAGTAGGTTCCCCATTGCGTTCTGAACGCAGTCTTATGTATGTCTTCTTTCGCCATCTTGATCTGATTATAACCGGCGTATCCATCCATAAAGGATAGTAACGCGTGATTTGCCGTGTTGTCAACCAAGATGTCGATGTAAGGTAATGGGAAATCGTCCTTCGGACTTGCCTTGTTTAAATCCCGGAAGTCGACACAAACCCGAACTTTACCATCTTTCTTTGGCACTGGTACGACGTTAGCCACCCAGTCTGAGCATTCTGACACCTTGATAAACCCAGCTTTGAGTTGCTTGTCGATTTCTTCCTTGACTTTCAAAGACCAATCTGTGTGCATTTTGCGTAGCTTCTGCTTGACTGGCTTATATCCCGGCTTGATTGGGATCCTGTGCTCCGCAATTTCTCTGTCAATGACTGGCATATCTTTGTAGGACCACGCAAAAACATCTTTGAACTCATGCAACAAACCAATGAACCTTTGTCTCTCGGTGGGACTTAAAGTAGTTCCTATTTTAAGCTCCTGCGGTTCTAAGGTTGTACCTACATTGATAGTTTCGGTATCTTCGATGACCGAAGTTTTCTGTTCGTACTCCTTCAACCCTTTTATCAACTGTAGAGGTGGTTCTATTTCTTCTTCTTCTTCGACCAACTGTTCATCCTCGACCTCAGTCTCAATGTCATTATTAAAACAATCATTTTCAAAGTTCGAATTGCAATGTAAGTGAGACAAGTCGTAAGCAAACTGGTTCATATTATTATTGATTTGAAATTGCGCGAAATGCGCTAACATTTAAGCCAACTGGTCGGAGCTCAGTGGCGAGATAGGGGTATTCGGGACAGGCCCCGGAATACCACTGCTAGGAAAGGGTGCAAAGGAAGGGAAAGCTAGGGGGAGGGGTATTTTCAACACCTGACACCTTAGACTCAATCTTAGGACCTATCTCAGACTCAGACTCAGTATTGGAAGCATCATCTGGCTTGAACAACTCTCCTTCTCCCGTTGTCAACTTGAAAAGGAGTCCCTTGTTATCAGTCCACTTGATCGTTTTTCGCCATCCCGTGCCAGTCCTAAGAGGATCTACATCGGTGATGAGGGTAGATGGGTCGAACCGTTCGCTTCTCAGGATCATACTTACCAAATCTTCGTTTGGTATCGGTGATTTCTTTTCTTCACCGAAAAGAAGACCCATGGCTTTCTCGTCGCTTATTGGAGCTGGTTTAGTCCCTACTGGCATCACGGTTAGAATATCTTCAGGGATGTAGTAGCAATCTTGGAATACTTCGATTCCCGGGACCATAAGGTTTTTCTTTGGGTCAAAGATAGGTTCCGGGAAGTCCATGTAGGGAAGTTCTTCCCCAGCTCTCACGAAGTGACCGTTTAAGGTTAGGTGATACGGTCCCATTTTAATATCTCGATCTTCGATCGATCTTCCCCTTTTTTCCAGCAGATCTTTCCCAGTGGGTTCATATCCAAGCCCGAAAGTTACTCCTTTGACTACTGGTGGTTTCAACTTGAATGTACCCTCCTTTCTAGGATATAAAGAGAAACTGAAGTACTTTCCAGTCTTGAGAATCACTTCGCAGGCATTACTTCCCGTGTATAGATCCATATTCTCTGCTTCGGGGTTCAGCTCGATCATGTTGATAATCTCGAAACCACATGTGTCATTGGCAGCTTCGACCCTTACTTCAGAAGTAATGTCCCCTCCTGCTACCATAATTGGCTTAGCGTCAATGGTGACGGTTTTGCCATTGAGGGGAACTTTGATTTTTCGATACAGCGTTGATGTTACGGCCCTCGTAGCATGGATCCAAGGCCTTCCCAACAATAAGTTGAAGGATGAGCATATGTCAATTACTTGGCAACTTATTTTCTTTTCCACTTGCCCGGTCTGTACTACCAGATCGACGAGTCCACTTACTCGACGCACAGTGCCATCGAATGCCCGAACTGTCTGTGTAGTGGGAATGAAGTCACTCTTCTCCAAGCCCAGAATATGCGCTGTTTTTAAAGGGAGTACGTTGACAGCCGATCCGTCGTCAACCAAGGTCATAGGGATATGCTTGTTGAGACACACGGTAGCAACATAGAGGGCCAGGTTATGTCGGGGCCCGAACGGTGGTAGATCTTCGTCGGAAAATGTCACGGCGTTGGTAATCTGTGGCCGATTCTGGGCGATGTGAGTGACCATGTCAGCAGGAGTAGTATTTGACGACACGGTCATGTTCATCAAAGCTTGAAACAAAGCTTGACGATGTTCCAAAGAGCTCAGGATAAGTTGCCAGATAGACACGTCGGCCTTAGTCTTTTGGAGTTGCTTGATGAGAGAAGCCTTGGAGGTCGACCCTTCACCAAGAACTTCGACCACTACTGGCTCTTTGAGAGGTGTCTTGCTCGGGATATCCTTAGCTTTCTCCACACGATAAGGGCGCCCTGATCTAGTCAAATGGTTTGACTCTAGGGCATCTTGCCTCACCTTTAAGATTTTTTCTTGGGTGTGAGGAATTGTCGCACCTTTGACGAGGTAAACATCATCTTCGTCATCAGCCCAAACGCCATTAACTTCATTGCCGCTTCGGAGTATGTAAGGAGTACAATCGACAACAAAATCCCCGAACGTAATCTCATTTCTCGAGCTTGGTAGGAACTTGGAGCAATCTAAGAATATTCTTCCAATGAAGACCCCTCTTAGATGACACGGGCGAATCAAACGAGAGTAATCAACACTATCTTCGGTAGAGACAAAGTTAGTGTGGTCCCCAAAGGTGTTGGTGACGTTATTGGGTTTTATGGCTGGGATTGGGAGCGTTCTGTTCTCAATCATGTCTTGAATTTCGTGCTTTAGTCTAAAGCACCTTTCAGTATCGTGTCCCTTCCCTTGATGGAAGGCACAGTAGGCATTCGGTTTGTACCATTTGCCTTGTTGTTCAGCAGGTGGATCCGGAGTTGGACCGATGGGCTTCAGCTTTCCCTGGGCCATGAGCCTTTGGAGAGCGTATGCGTAAGTGCACCCGATATCAGTGAATACCCTCAGAGCTTGGCGCGGAGGCCTTTTTGATTGTCCATCTAAGAGATTGACAGTTTCAACAAAGTGGGATGTTGCTGGTGCTTTTGCTTTAGATGACGAGGCCCCTTGGTATCCTTTTGGCTTCTCAGTTTCTGCCATTCGGACGTCATCTTCTACCTTTATCCCGATTCTTATCAATTCTTTGAAAGAACCAAAATTCTGGTATTTCAGAGCATTACGGTAAACAGGTCGTAGATTCTTTACGAACTTATCTACCATTTCAACTTCATCAGGCTTCTTGGCTAGTTTCACGCTTTCAGCGCGCCATCTTGCAAGGAATTCAGTAAAGCCTTCTTTTTCTTTCTGTGTCATCACCTCCAATGTTCTTATGTTGGTTTGAATCTCGACATTGTCAGCATAGTGCTTACAGAACTCCACCGTAATATCTTCGAAAGTGGGGAAGTTCTTAAGGTCCAGATTGTAGAACCACGCCTTCGGGTGTTCATCCAGAGATTGAGCGAAAATTTTAGAGAGCATGTCAACAGGCACTCCCTTTAGTGCTAAGTACCCCTTATAGGCCTTAACATGGTGGACTGGATCTTCTGTGCCCTTAAACTTTAGGATATCAGTGAGTACCATGTTCGTGGTCAACTTATCCTGAACTGGGGCATAGACCCTAGCATTTTCGTAATGGATGTTCTTCCCCTGGGAGAGCTTCAGACGGTCTTCAATGAATTTGAACCGTTTCTCCAGATCAGTCAGAGGTGGGGTAGATGAAGAGGAATCTTCACCCAGCTTAGATTCGATCGCATCCATTCTGGTCATCATGAGGTTCACGGCCTCAGTGAGTTTGTTAACAGCATCTTCCATCGCTTGACGTCGGGTTTTTGGCGGCCTTTCTACAAGAAAACCCCGAACCGAGTCAATATCTAAAAGTAAGAGCCCCTGCACACTTAAGGACACGACACCAACTTGACTCAAGCAAAGACTCGACTTAAGACTGACTAACCAAAAGGTTCGACTCACGGTTGGATTTAGACCTCGATTCATTTTGGACTTCGACAAAATGACACGACCCAAACCATCATAACTCGATTTTGAACTGGACTTGGTGTGACTAAACCCGTGATTGGACCAACATAGCCCATAGGTTTAAGTAAAACGCCCTAAATGGCCTAACTTAGACGTTTTTGTGGACTATCCTAGACCAATTGGTAGACCCACATGACTCGAAGCCCAAGAGGTGAGCTTGGGTGACCCAACAAGGTCGTGTTCTAGACTCTCGGGGCAAAATACGCCTAGCCTAACACGACCAGGACCCGGACACGACTCGACGCATTTCATGCTTGGTTAAGGTTCGAGAAATATTTTGGATTGAATTTGAAAAAAAACGAATAATGAGATTTAAAATGGGCAGCATGCCGGCTATAAAAGCTTATTTTGGGCCGAAAAATCTAGTCCTACTTGGGCAGCATTCCGCGTTTTTAAAACCATGCTATTTTGAAAGTAAGTTGTTCAAAAGTTCGGTTTTGAAATCGATACGGAAAATTTGAAAAGACTCGGGAAATTCATTTCGCACATTGTCATTCTCATGTTATAAGGATGTATGCTCCTAGACATCTCTAAGTCTCGGCAAGTCTTCTACAAGAAGGTATATGCCCTCAATCCTTTTTGGGTCTTATAGAGCAAGGGCCTTTAGGTAGAGTACCTAGAAGAGCATCCCCACCATCAAGAACCACGACGAGGCGGAGCGGAAGCAAGCAATGTGCAAGTTCCTGGCATAGTGGGACGTCGCCCCCCACGCATCACAAAGAAGCGCTAGGACGGCCCGGGAAAGTCCTTAAGGGTTTATGCATGAATCGTAGCACTACGAGTAATGTTTTACTTTCCAATACTTTCTTTTCAAGTTTCACCTCGGAGGAAAATACCCTAGAAACAAAGTGTAACTAGTCCTCTTTTCCCCAGCGGAGTCGCCAAACAGTGGACAACGCCCGCGGGAACTGCGTCCGCGGGATCCACACTAGGCATTATCGACTCGAGGTTCCTTCAAATCGAATTAAGACATATTAGAGTCGCCACCAAGTTTTATGGGAACTTGGAACCGTTCAAGTCAACTTTACACCTTTCATCGAAAAGCATAAAGCCCATCGACTACGAGTGATGAAAGATAAAGACTTGTACCCTATATCACTCGATTTGAAAGACTCTCGTAATCCAATGGTATTTAGACGGATCCCCAAACCATAGATCTTGAGTAAGGGGTGAGGGTACGTGTTAGGAAGCCCATAAGGACACCTAACCCCGCTCGTTGATAACGGCCTCTACTAAGTCAAGTATCGGATTTCAAACAAGGTCGTAGCTACTACGATATATGATATGCAAACATCGTTTTAAAACCCTAACATTTGAGGTTTCTATGTCGATTTAGATGCAACTAAGCTAACTTTGTCAAAGTTGTAATTTAGCATGTGGGTTGATTGATCTAACAACACAAAAAACAAAGCAAACAAGGCTTAAGGGGGAATGGGGGAGCCGTTGGGATCAACCCTATTACAACCCAGGCATTTCATGCCGACACAACAAGAAATTAAAGATACAACTCAATCTAAATACAATTGCTATATACGACGCCACACACGACACATGGCCATTCGGCCTAGGAAAACGTGCACAAAGGGGTGGCCCACGGTTTACATAACTCACGGCCTTGGGTCACTCCTCGTAATGCGTGCTTTCGCTTAATCTTATCGAATTAGACATTGGGTAACTCACCAAAGCATGCATTAGCATAAATCGGGCCATGTCGCTTTAAACAACATGCGATTTACTACGCTCTTACATGAATTGGAGCACAACTATCTAACCAAATAAGACTAAGGTTTTTATAAATCGATTGACTCGACCCAAAAGAAAACTAATTACAAGTGAATTACAAGAGACGACTCGATAAGCAAAAGGTAATTACAAAATACAAAACAACGATTAATAAACGGCATAAAGATGAAGCAAGAATGACAAAAGGCACGGCCAAGAACACGGCCCCAGACACGGCCACCCTAGTTCCTAGGTTAGGTTCATTAGGTCATATAGATTTGCAAAGCGATATGGGATACACATTAGAAATCGATGATAAAAGAGGTCAGAAGGCTTCGCCTAAAACCGAGTGCTCTACACGGCCTAAAGGGTCAAATTAGGTCAAGTTCGCTAATTAATTTAACTCATCGAGTGTTAATAAGAAGGTGCTAATCACGCACTCTTATACTAGCGAGAAATTAGGTGAAAAGAGAGATGCATTCAATTAGGTTATAGAATTGTTGGTCGATTTTAATGCTTGTGTTGAAGCCACCTAACATGTCTAATTAGGTTATTAAATTGATTTAATACCGTCCAAATGAGTCATACGTTAACAATCAGAGGTCGAACTAACATGCGACGGGTCCTAGGGCAGGTCGAATTGAACGAAACAAACGAGGGGTCAAAAGCGAGGAACAAAGTTAGAATTCGTTTTATTAATGTCCTACTTTGAACACGAGGATATGTAAATGAGAAGGGGGATACGACCGACCGATGTGGCGGATTTCTTTCCCGACTCAAGTCAACGCGGGTGTTCATGGTGGTACTTTAACTCATACTCAGACTAAACTAGTTTCATAGTTAACGAAATCAAACGATAAACAAAATGATAAACAAAGTAAAAACAAATTGAAAAAAACAAACATAAAAAGAAGGAAATAAAAGGGAGAAGAGGAGGATTTGATGCACCCTCAACCTACATGTATCGTTGACACCGTCTTGGGTCGTAATCGATCGTAGATTTTATCTCGAGAGGCTGTCGTCGACGAAGGAACAAAGCAACAAACACGTTTTTTGCAAATCTGGACAGCAACTTTCAAACTGCAATTTCTCACTCGTTTCACGATGAAAATTAGATTTAAAAGATGTTTTGAGAACTACAATGAGAGTAGAATAAATATCTTAAATCAAACCACACTCGTTCTGAGTTATTGGGCACAAAAAACGAGCACAAACAGAACTGGACAGACAGGAAAAGCCGCGAAAACAGAGTGTATAACACTCTGGTTTTCGAAGGGATTCGTGTACTCTCAAGGTCAATTTGGCTCGTGAATCTTTGTCTAAGATGTAGATGGATGTTATATGGTTAATTAGGAATAAGAAACTCGAATTTTAATGGAGATTCGAAGAGGGAACGAATGGTATTTCGAGAGAGACACCAATTGTTTCCGTTTTGATGTCTCGGTTTTGTCGAGGGTTTTGAGAGGCAATTAGGGTTTGTTTCTGGAGTTTAATGCTGGTGAGTGACGGTAGTATGTATGGATAACTTAGAGGAATGAAATTATGGCAGAGGGGAGGTATTTAAAGGGAGTTAAAGTAGGGTAAAAGAGAGCAACAAGCAGTCGGGCTCCCTGTTTCGCTGCTGCTGTCCAGCTGCTTTCGTGAGCTGGTGTAGGGTTTAGGAGAGGTGTTTCTTGGTGGTTAAGCTAGGGTAATATGGGTAGGATACTAGGGTATGGTTTAGGGTTAATGGGTACGGGTTTAAGTGGTGTTTGGAGCGGGTTTGGGGCTTGGTAAAGCTGAACACGGGTAAGGGAAAGGGTTGGTTGTGCGGGCTGTTTGGGATGGGTTATTAGCTGGGTTGGAGGGATTTTGGATGGTTTTGTGGAAGGGGTTAGGGCCTGGTTATGAGGGTGAGTGATGGGCTGGGTTATGGGTCAAGAGTTGGCTTGAGTTTGCTTCGAAAATCGTGCTCAAATCGAGTTGAAAATGAGCTCAAAATCGCGTATAAAATCGTTGTAAAAATCGAGTTCTTCAAATACGATTTGTAAAACGATATAAATCTTCAAATACCTAAAGAAATATTTTTCGAATCAAAAATATATTTTATTTTCAATAAAATAAATTTAAGAAAATAAATTCAAATTAAAACAATAAAATGAATTCACTTAAAAAAACATTAATTTAAATATAATTTAAACTAATAAAATACTCCGTCGACAACGCTCATTCTACATCGTAAAACGAGCCCAAATAATGATAATGACAACTAAAGAATACATGTGTCCAATCATCATCGGGTGTTTGTCGGGTTCTCTATAAATTCCAATATCGACGGATACGGGTATCTACAATATCCCTCCACCGGGTTACCAAAATCAACAAAGGCCCCCACAAAACAATTACCAACAAAATCCACCACAAAATGGCCAACAAAACAATCAAGGAGGTGGTAAGTTAGAGGGCATGTTAGTGCAAATGCAAAGGGAATTGTTGGCTCAAATTCAAAAGAACGATCAAGCTCATAGTGCCGCGGTCAAGATGTTGGAACAACAAGTGGCTCAATTAGCCGCTTCTAGCTCTCAAAGGAAGAACGGTCAACTACCTCCCCAAGGTGAGCAACCACATGAAACCGCTAATTCTATTTCCTTGAGAAGTGGTTCGAGCTATGATGGGCCATCCATGACTTTGGATGAAGAGGTGGTTGTTAAAAAAGCCAAGCTTGGGGGAAATGACAAAAAGAAGGCTAGTGAAGAGCCTCTTGTTAGGGACCGTGTACCATTTCCCCATCGGTTGTTGACGCTAAAGAGGAAGAGCAAACTTGATGCTAAAGGTGGTGGGTCTCCTATGCCAAAAGAAAGTGATGAGGTGGTTGTTGAAGAAATCTCTCCTAATGCTAAGGAGAGTGATGCAGTTTCAAACAAGGTGAGTATTCCTAATGAGAATGAGAAAGATGTGGAGGATGCTCCTCCCAAAGAAGTTGTTCAAATACCATTTCCCCATCGTCTAGAAAAGCACAAGGAGGAAGGTAAGTTTGCTAAATTTTTGGAAGTTTGTAAGAATTTGCAAGTCACCATCCCGTTTATGTAATTGATTACCCAAGTCCCTTCTTACGCAAAGTTTATGAAGGAAATCCTCTCAAAGAAGCGATCCTTCAATGAGGTTGAGACCATAGCTTTCACCGAAGAGTGTAGTGCACTCTTACAAAACAAGTCTCCCCCGAAACTTAAGGACCCCGGTAGCTATTCTATTCCTTGCACTATAGGCAAATATACCATTGATAAGGCCCTTTGCGACCTAGGTGCTAGTGTAAGTGTCATGCCATATTCCCTTTGTGAAAAACTTAACATGGGTGCTTTAAAATGCACAAGTATTACATTGCAAATGGCGGACCGTTCTATAAAGCGACCTTTAGGTGTCTTAGAAGATGTTCCCGTCAAAGTCGGTAAGTTTTTCATACCCGTTGACTTCCTCATACTTGATATGGCCGAGGACTCACAAACCCCAATTATATTGGGTAGGCCATTTTTACGCACCGCGGGTGCGTTAATTGATGTGAAAAATGGGAGGTTGACTTTGGAAGTGGGTGATGATCGGGTTTCTTTTAGCAAAAACAACACCGTTAGAAGCCCAATGTTACAAGAGTCTTGTTATTTATTTAGCACTGTGGACTCTTCTTATGCCTCTACTATGCTGGGATCTTCACTAATGGATCCGTTAGAGGACAATGTTGGTGTTGTTTGTTTTGTAGGTGATGATGCTAAAGGCACTAATGCTAGGAGTGCCAAGAGGAAAAGGAAATTTTATTTGAACAATTTCAAATGGTTGCGGAATGCAAAGATAGCTATGAAATGGAGCTTGGTTGGTGGCAAGCTCAAGAACAAAACTTGAATCAAATAGCTTCTTACGTCGTGCGGGACGTTAAACCAGCGCTTCTTGGGAGGCAACCCAAGCTTTTTATTGCTTTTATTTATTTTTGTTTTTAATTTTCTGCACTTTATTGTTTTTCGTAGATTAGTAATAAAATGCTCGACTTGTTAATGTTCCTTTTTGTCTTTTTTAGGTGAAAATGAAGAAATGAGGTTTAGAAATGAATATGGCACGCTTCCCCATGCAATAACCCCGTTCGGGGACGTGGTTTTCAAGAAACAAGAAGGGAATTAAATCAATGCGGAAAAGAGGCAAAACCTAAAGAGGAGGTCAACCCCGATCGGGGTCGTGGTTCTGTGAAATTTTGGCCTTTCTTCCTTATGCGGGTAAAGAGTGAATCATTTTTATCACTCTTATAGAAACCCGATGGTACCTCCATTCTCCTTCTCTACCATTTTTCTTCACTATTTTTCACTTTGGTCACAAAGAAACATCTTCATCCCCCGAATTCATGCTAGCTTGGGGGAGATTAGCAAGTCGAGTAAGTCTTTCATTGCTTTGCATTTTAGTTTAATTTCTCGCAACCCATTAAACATGACCTCTAGTCCTTCTTGTTTTGTGCTTTGAGCCATTATTATGGTTTGATTGGGTGATTTGGATAGTTGGCACATTGAGGACAATGTGATGTTTAGCTTGGGGAAAGATATTGTATTTGCATATAGTGTAGTTTGCATGTAGTGTAGTTTGCATATAGTGTAGAAAATTTGAAAATTTTTGAGAGAAATTTTTGCTTTGTGCTTGCTTGTAACCTACTTTCCTCTTTGCTTATCCTAATAATGGCTTGATGCTAATGATTTATTCTTTCATGATGGGATAATTGCTACATGGGGATGTCTTGACATAGTAGGTGGGAGATGAAGAATGAACCGAATGGGCTTGATCTTGACTTTTGGCAAGCTACAATATGGTAAGGTAGAGCCTCTTTTTGACCGATGCATCCATATCCGGTCTCTCTTAGGTGAGTGTAGGTGTCTCCTTATAATGTGTGTTTCATCAAAACGCACAAGTATGGTTCTCATGTCATCTCTTGGTAAGCATGCATTCACTTGTTATAGCATTTTGGAGCCATTCACATGAATATAATTGCCTTCTTGACCCTTTCACAAACAATTTTCCCTAGCTACATTATAACTTGCCTACCTTGTTGAGATAGTAGCTTGTTTGGTCTTGTTTATGTGCTCAATTGGGATTTGTTTCAAAGTTGAATATCATGTGAGCTTGGTCTTAATGCTCATGGAAAAAAAGTGAAAAAGAAAAAAATGGTGAAGAAAAATGAAAATGAAAAGAAAGAAAAAAAAGAAATGAAAAAGCATGAAAATGAAAGACGAAGTATGCATTGAAAAGGAAAAAGGAGAAGAAGAAAAGATGTGAGAGATTCTCAAGCATTATTCACATATTTTGGAGAATTTTCTTATGATTTGAATTGCAAAATTGGGTTAGAATTGGGATTGAGCATCCTTACATTTGGTTGTTGCTAGCTTGACATTAGCTCCACAATCCATAATTTATTTGTTCCCCCTTCTTTCCCATTACATATTGCCTTCTTCCTACCCATTTGGCTTCTTTATCATGCTTGCATTTGATTGTTTTGGCTTACTAATTTTGACATGTTTACCATATTAGATTGCGGGCACATTATTATAGGTCGAGGATAGTCGAGTGTTTATTCACAAAATTGTCCTTTCACATAAAAAGAGTTGAGTGCCCCGTAAAAATCCATACGTCAAAAGATCATGCAAGAGCTTAAAGGTTCATTCAAAGTTTTCTATGCTACGCCGTCATGTAAATCTCAACCATGCTTTGCTTTATTCCTTGCCCATGTTGTTTCGGGTTTATAAATCATTATGCTTAGCTTGTTTGGATATTGCAATTGCTGGGATTTGGTTTCTTGCTTGGGGACAAGCAAGGGTTTAGCTTGGGGGAGTTTGATAAGTGCATATTTTATATACTTTCATCCCCTATATTAGCTCCATTTTATTTGTTATTTTGCACTTATCATAGTGTCTTGAGCTAATATTTGTTGTTCTAGTGTATTTGCTTGTCTTAACATGTTTTTGTAGGAATCTAAGCATTTAGAGGCTTTTTCCTATCATTCTATACACTAAGTTCATTAAGCTAAACAAGACCAAGTGTTGGACTAAGCATGGAGCATTGGATTGGGTTTTGCATGGAGAAATTGATAGATTAATATGTATGATGCAAATGTTGACAACAATCAAAGTCAAGCCCAACTTCAAAATCCAAAACAATGGGAAATCATGGGATTCTAAAAGTTCCTAAGATGCCAAATGCTAGCATTAACCGGGTGATTAATCGCACAATTAATCACCAACATTGGATACCCTTTGCAATTAAGAGGAGAATTAAGGGAATTAACCGAGAAACACACGACCCCGATCGGGGCCATGCAACCCCGATCGGGGCCGCAATCATCTTCAATGTTTACGTTTCTTCTTCCTCTCCTATAAATAGGAGAGGTGTTCCAAGGTCTTAGGCATCCAATTTTGACGTCTCATTTTAGTTCTTCATAACCTTAAGCATTATATTTCTCTCATATAGTTTTCTCATTTTAGTTTACAATTTAGTTAAGCTTGTAGTTCTTCAAACATTTGGTTCTAAGTTATTTCAAGCATTTGGTTTTTATTTGTTCTTCCATACAAGTTCTCTATTATTAAGGTATTTCTATTTCTAGTTTGCAATTTTACATTTCTATTTTAGTTGCCACATAGTTTATCATCAAGTATTCCATTTTACATTAGCATTGTTCTTTTCTCATGTTATATCATCTAATTAATATAAATCTTATACCATGTTTAATATTTCTTACAATATAGTTTGCAATTCACATTTTAACATGAGTAGCTAAATCTCCTAGTCTAAGGGTTAGGGGAGCCATGCATAAATTTAATATATAAACATGATAAAATAAGTTAATAATAATATTGTTCATATTGCTTCTATCACATGCTTGCATCGTTACATTTAATCGTTGTTTAAGGCCTTATTCAAATGATTAAGTTTGTTCATTCGTTCTATAAGTCGAGAGGCACGGAATTGAATTAGACTAAGCATGTATAGTAGGACGACCTAGTCATGGACGAGAGTTTCTCTAGGACCCGGTCTATGGTTGATGCTAATGCCGCAAGGTGGGTATCTTTCAGCCTAAGCAATTGACAATGTTATTAGTACCGAATTTATCATAATCATATGTTTACCTTTGCATGTGTGACCCGAATCCCTTAGACTCTCTTTTATTATATAATTTACATCATTATTGTTTTTAATCATCAAACAACCAAACCAAATCAAATCGTAATCGACCTTGATAAAAATCTACCCATAGCAATTCACGAAGTAATTCCCGTTTCCTTGTGTTCGACCCCTATTGCTACATTAACTTGTTGTCTAGGGTAATTATCTTTGCATAGGTACGCGATAAGCCTATCAGAAGTAATATCCTTCATCAGGACAAACATCATTTGTAGATATGGAGTCCCATCAGAAATAGTATGCGATAACAGAACTCAATTCGTGGGGAAAAGGACCCAAGCATTTTGCCAAGAATGGAATATCAACCTGGTAACATCAACCCCTGGATATCCAAAAGCTAATGGCCAGGCTGAATCTAGCAATAAGGTAGTCATAAGCTGCCTAAAAAGAAGCTCGAAAAGAAGACGAGGCGGATGGGTCAAGAAGTTCCATTAGTACTTGTGGCGACAGACAACTCCAAAAACTGCAACAGGCCAAACACCTTACTCCCTGGTGTATGGCTGTGAAGTTGTCATTCCTGCGGAAGTACGAGTACCAACATCCAGATGCAGCCTGAACAACGTCGAAGCAAACAAAGACCTGATGCAAGACAACTTGGTCCTGACAGAAGAATTAAGAGAAGCTGCCAAAATAAGGATGGCATCATATCAACAAGCAGTCGCCAGGACTTACAATAAAAACGTCAGGGTCAGGGTCTTTAAAGAAGGAGACCTTGTCCTACGCAAAGTATTTCCAAACAAAAAAAGAAAAATCAGCAGGCAAACTGGCCCCCACATGGGAAAGCCCTTACTTAATTGATTCAATTGTTGGACAAGGAGCATACAGGCTTCAAACGCTAGAAGGGGAAATGATCCCAAGATCCTAGAATATAACTCATTTAAAATTATTCAATATGTAAAGATCAGGCTACGATCAGGTAAAAATTCAATCACTACTCAACCTAACATGCTATGTGATGAACTACATGTTTTACATGCCTTGTCTGTATTTTATATTTGTTCAACTAACGCATCTATTGACTTTTTGAATCCTGAACAATTATACATGATAAAAGGTTATATGCATAAATATTCAGGATTGAGGGCTACTCTACTATACATTCCTGAAACAAAAATTTTGCACTTAAACTGTGCCTGACGAGTTGGTAACCGCCACCAGATACAGTAAAGAGTCAGGACCAATCGGGCATGAAATAATTGCCCGACGACTAGGTTTATCGCCACGGATTACAACCGGCTGGACGCAAAGAAGACAGTGTAAGGTGTTCTCTCCCAAACACTTAGTCTAAAATGCCCTCTTGACAGGCCGAATACCAAGCCCTCCAACTAGGCAGGGGACATAAGCCCTCCTGACAGGCCGGTTTTCCCACCCCTTCAACCATTATAGCAAAAAACTATACTTGGTTGAATTACTCATGAATAACAAAATAAAACGAAAATAATGTGCAGGTTATTCAAACAGAATGTTTGACAGGCCCAACAGGATGAAACTCACAAAGGAATATCAAAAGCAGAATAAGCCAAAAGAAGGCCATCATGCCTATATTAATAAAAACCTTTACCCCCTGGGGCAAAGGTGCCAAAATATTCATAAAAGCCAGGGATAGCCTCCCTGACCCAACACAGGAAAAGAAAAATATTGTTTGTCCATGGACATCCCCCCTTGATGGGCCAAAATACCAACTGAAAAAATATATTACTGCTTCTCCTTAGAAACAGCACCAGCATCAACACCCTGCTCCCTGCTCTTAGTCGGATCAGCATCAACATCCTGCTCCCCTGGAGAGTCGACCTCATATTCATTTTCCATGTTATGCATGTCAGGATACTTTGAAGCAGCGAAAGCCATCTCAGCTGCAGGGTCCCATTTCGCCCTGGCCTCGACAGGCTCCGACATAGCAGACGCCCTTCCCTTGATATAGAAGTAGAGGGAAGCATCATCCAGCTTGAACTCCAAGTCATCCCTCTCTTGGGTGAGCTCCTCATTTCTGTCCAAGGCCTCCCGCAATGTACCGCTTGCTTGAAATCGCCGACTTTAGCAAGATCTCTCTCAGCCTGTACCCTTGTCAAGTCAGCAGCTTTAGCAGCCAGGTCAGCCCGTGCAAAATCCAGCTCAGACTTCAACCTATCATAATCTGATCTCATCAGATCAATTCTGGCTACCAAAGAAGTAGCCTGATAGGCATTATGTAGACAGGTCGCAGCACCCTGATCAAAACCAGAAAGAAAAGCATGAGTAATTTACACCAATAATAAAAAACTACCAAAACAAAACACACATAGAAATTGTTCCAACCTACCTCCCTTACGGCAGCCAAGGCACCAGCCAAGAGGCTGACTGAATGATCCATCAAGCAACAGCGCCGAGTAGCGTCTCAACAGGGTCAAGGGTGAGCATGACATCTGATTTAGAAGCAGCTTAATCCCTGATCTTCACCCTATCAGCCTCCATATTGTCCACCCTGGCTCTCACTTCCCTGACCGGGGCAGAAACATCAACGTCTTCAATTTTCTTTTTTTGGGCTGCTGAAACTGTTTCAGCAGGGGCAGTAGGTACAGTAGAGACCTTGGTAGCATCAGGCTGTTCAGTCAAGTCAATAACAGGCTCAGTATCCCCGCTTACCTGGGAACCTTCCTCCTTAATCTTAGCCAGCCTGGTTGAAAGATCAGCCATACCAAACCTGGCAAGGCGAATAGACGACCTGGTGGCTGCAACACGAAATACTGTATCAGCAATATAAACCAAACATTATTAGGAAGCCTAAGTAAAAAGAAAGGAAAGATTAAGATAGACTTACTGCCTGAGGTAGTGGCACTAGCAGCCCCATAAGCTTTAGCCGCCCTGGGAGCGCCGTCAGCCTTCAAACAGCGAGGAAGGTGACCAACCCCACAACAGAGAGGCCAAGACCTCTCCAAAGGAGGAATAGCGAGGAAAGCAGAAACATTAGGAGTGGGATACTCAGTTTCAGTAACCCAGTCATCAACTTCACACATAAGAGGTATGACTTATTATAATTTTCATTTTATTTTTTCATTAACAAATAAAACATGCAGGACAAAGAAGGAAACAAAAAAGACTCACCAGCAACGCAGGTCTCATGATTCAAATACGCCAAGTCAGGACCCACAGAATTGGTCCTGACAAACATGTACCCAACAGCCCAGCCTTTATCATGGCCACTGTCCAAGTTACTCAAAAGAGGAGTAGTAGACGCCCTGACCTTAAAACTTATACGGCCAGGACTGTTTGTTTTAACAGCATAACAAGTCTTCAAGTCGTGAAAAGAAAAACAAATATTGTGTTTTTTACAGAGATTCTCAATGGAACATACAACCTTCCACACCATTGGCATTAACTGATAAGATGGAACATCGATCTCCTTAATAACCTCAACCATAAGAGGAGAAAAAGGAAGCTTACAGTCTGCCTTGAAAGCCCAATCATGGATGCAGAACCAACCAGGACAAGCCCAGTCGGCCCTGATAGGAGAATTCTCAGGGATCCAGACTTTAGCATCAGCAGGGAAGATCCCCTTATCCTTCAAAATCTTCTCAAACTCAGGCTTCAAACGGTTTGCAATAAACTGATCCTCATTTAAAGCCTTCGTAGGCTTGAATTGAAAATCACCATGAAATATTGAGATCATCTCCAATGGAGAATCACTCGGCTTATTTACTGTGGGAGATGGAGCAGCAGAAGAAGTAGGCAGATTTTCAGAAGAAGTTTCCTCAGGATTCGGAGGAGGAGGAGTTGCAGGAACCGCTGCCCTGGTAGACTTTTTCTTTGCAGCCATTATTTGAAAGATTATGGATAATTGATTAAAGATTGAAGAAGTTGGAAATTAAGAGAACTAAATAATATTGCATGTTGCAATATTATTTATAAATGCATTGCTAAGCTTTTATGCAATAGATTAAGTGAAGTCCTCCCTGATATTGTGAGTGAAAGCCAAGGAGGGTTTGTGAAAGGAATGAGTATAGTGGAAAACATCCTTATTTGTCAAGACATAGTTAGACTTTACAATAGGAAATCAGCTTCCCCTCGTTGTCTTGTCAAAATTGACCTCAAAAAAGCATATGATAGTGTTGAATGGGATTTTTTACAGCAAATGCTTAAAGCTTTGAAGTTCCCTGATCAGTTTGTTCATTGGATTATTTCTTGTGTCACTACTTCTACCTATTCTTTATCCTTGAATGGTAACATTTTTGGTTTTTTCCCTGGGAAAAGAGGGCTTAGACAGGGGGATCCTTTGCCCCCCCCCCCCCCTCTTGTTCACTCTTTGCATGGAGTACCTTTCAAGGATTCTTACTGTTGTGGGCAACAGAGTGACTTCAAATTCCATCCACTTTGCTCTCATCTGAAATTAAATCACCTCTTATTTGCTGATGATCTCCTCTTATTTGCAAAAGGGAATGCTTCTTCTATTATGTGGATTTTAAGAGCATTTGCCACATTTTCTGCTGCTTCTGGACTTCAGCTTAACAAGGACAAATCTGCAATTTACTTCAATGGGGTGCAACATAATACTCAGCGGGATATTCTACAAGTGTCTGGGTTTGTGAAGGGTTCCCTTCCTTTCAAATATTTAGGTGTCCCCATCTCCTCAAAAAAATTGACTACCAATGAAGGAAGGAAACTTATTGACAAAATAGTGGCTAGGATAAGAGCTTGGAGGGCAAAACACTTATCCTATTCTGGAAGACTAACTTTGGTCACCTCAGTTTTACAATCCCTTCACTCTTACTGGTCGAATATTTTTCTCATTCCCAACTATATAATGAACAAGATTGATGCTATCTGTAGAAACTTCTTATGGGGTGGTACTGATCTATATCTAAGAGCACC
This sequence comes from Silene latifolia, assembly GCF_048544455.1. NCBI lineage: Eukaryota > Viridiplantae > Streptophyta > Magnoliopsida > Caryophyllales > Caryophyllaceae > Silene > Silene latifolia. The sequence goes on along the minus strand of NC_133531.1, from coordinate 130,775,799 downwards.
TGCTATCCACTGGGATCAATGCTGCAGACCTAAAACAGAGGGTGGCTTAGGTATAAAAGCTACTAAAGTGTGGAACAAAGCAAACTTGGGGAAGTATGTTTGGTGGATTGCCAATAAGAAAGACCATCTGTGGTTAAAATGGATTAACCATGTTTATATGAAAGGGGTTCATTGGACTATTTACACTCCCCCAACTGATTGCAGCTGGACTTGGAAGAAAATTGCTCACCTCATGGGTTCCTTCAGGTCGGCTTATGTTAATGACAAGTGGATTGGTACCATTAAACATTACAGTGTGCAAGAGGGGTATAGGTGGCTCAGGCCTTTCCTTCCTCAAGCTCACTGGTGGAGGGTTTGTTGGAATAATCTGAACATTCCTAAAACTTCCTTCATTTACTGGGCAATGATTCAAAACAGGCTGTTTACCCGTGATAGAATGAATAGAATGGGGTGTCATCAGGGTCTGAGCTGCTACATTTGTGCAGGAGCTGATGAGACCCATCTCCACCTTTTCTTTGACTGCCCTTTTAGTACCAAATGTGTTCAGCTTTTGCAGTCTTGCCTTGGTAGTCACTTTGATCCCAGAAAGCTTACTCAGTGGTATAGATGTGGAAGAAGGCTTAGTCTGATGGTCGGGAAGTATGTTACCAGTTGTCACATTAAACTGGTTCTTTCCATTTGGCAGGCCAGAAATAGAGCAAGGCTATTTGATCAGGTTATTCACCCAGAAATTCTTGTCAATCAACTTTTACGAGATATGTCCATCAGATTTTGGGCCATGAATCAACAGATAGTTCAGAGTAGAGATAAGAGTTGGCTTGATAAGATAGCATCTTTGAGTCTGTAATCTTTTTTTGTTTCCATTTTTGTTCACGTTGCATGTAGTACCCCCTGGATGATGTAATTTTTGTCAATATTAATATACTTACCTTTTACCAACAAAAAAAAAAAAAAAGATTATCAAAGAGAGAAAATAAGAAGAAACTGCTTTGGTGAGTTCAATTTAATGAAGCATGCAGGTATTTATAATGAAGAGGATTAGGGTTTCAGCCGCAAAGGAAGTGGATAATCATTAAGGAAGTTGCAGTAAATATCACACACGTCAGCAATTGCAGTAAAATAGCCGTTATAGGAAACTGACTAGGCAAAACTTAACCGTTGGGTAATCTTCCTAAAAATAAAGTTATCTCCTCATTTTTTCGTCCTGGCACAATGCAAATAAGGAGATAAGGGGCAATTGTTAGGCCTGAAAATCCGCAGACCTTCCTGATCAGTATCTCATCTGAACCTGATTGCTAGGGTGTCAGGCTATCAGGGCACATGAAGATAGGCGCCAGGCCATGGAGAGGACAACGGTCAAAATATCAGGACGATATTAGACCATACACGCGTATTATAAAGGAATTATATATGCAGCATTAAGTATGAAGATTTCGCAGTAAATGCAGTAATTAAGGGAGAAATAATTGGCAATTATTACTGGTAATTAGGGAGAATAATCCGCATTTAGTACCGCATCAAGCAGTCGTTCAAGGAGGAAGCCTATATAAAGATTACTTTTAAGATATTAGAGACATATCATTCACATACAAGAAGAAGCATACGCAATACATAGAAAGAAATAAGCATTGTTATAATCATATAATTCTCCCAAATTATATAGTGAAATCCTCTCCTGGCTTGGTGCCCGTGGTTTTTTCCCATTCAAGTGTTTTCCACGTACAAAATTACTTGTCTTATTATTGTTGTTATTATTTCATTTACAGCTTATTACTGTACCCTGACGACCTGACCAACAGACTATATAGAGCTAGTTAACCTTACACAATTCTACCCTGACCTGATTTCGCCTTGCGCAAAATCCACACAAAACAATTACGATGAAACCTATGCACCGGTAGCTAGACTTGAAGCCATACGATTACTTATTATTTTTGCGGCTCACAAAGGCATTAAACTTTTCCAAATGGATGTTAAAATCGCTTTCTTAAATGGATATTTGGAAGAGGATGTCTTTGTGGAGCAACCACCGGGCTTTAAGGACAATGATTTGCCTAACCATGTTTTAAAATTAAACAAAGCTCTTTATGGTTTAAAACAAGCACCTAGGTGTTGGTATGATAGATTGTCCAAATTTCTTATTGAAAACGGTTTTAAAAGAGGCTCCGTTGACAAAACTTTGTTCTTAAAGTCACAGTCAGCTGAACTGTTGGTTGTCCAAGTATATGTTTATGACATTATATTTGGTGCAACAAATGAACTCCTTTATGTGTATTTTTCGGAACTAATTAAATCGGAGTTTGAAATGAGCATGATGGGTGAGCTAGGATTTTTCCTTGGGCTCCAAATCAAACAATCAAAGGATGGAATTATGATCCATCAACAAAAGCACATCAAGGAAATGCTTAAGAAATTTGGGATGACAAATGGTAGGTCTCATGATACACCTATGGTAGCCGGGTCCAAATTGGACAAAGATGAACTCGGTAAGAACGTTAGTGAAAAGGTGTATAGAGGTATGATAGGCTCACTTCTCTACTTAACCGCAAGTCGTCCCGACATTCTCTTTAAAGTTTGTTTGTGTGCTAGGTTCCAAGCAAATCCGAAAGAATCCCACTTTAATGTCGTCAAACGAATTCTTCGGTATTTAATTGGAACACAAGATCTATACTTATGGTATCCCTTACATTGTCCTTTTGATCTCATAGGCTGTTCGGATGCAGACTATGCGGGATGCACGGTAGATCGAAAGAGCACCTCCGGAATTGCAACATTCTTGGGTCCTTGCTTGATTTCATGGGGCTCAAAGAAACAAAATACGGTAGCTCTTTCAACGGCCGAAAGTGAGTATGTTAGTGCCGCACATTTTTGCTCTCAACTCCTTTGGGTAAGACAACAACTCCTTGATTTTGGTATCATTTATGACTCCGTTCCCATAATGTGTGACAATACGACTGCAATAAATATATCCAAAAATCCTATTCAACACTCTAAAACCAAGCATATTGACATCCGTCACCACTTCATTCGTGATCATGTGGAGAAAGGACATGTTAGACTTATTTTTTGCAAAACCGAAAATCAAATTGCCGACATTTTTACTAAGCCACTTGCTAGAGAACATTTTGAGAAATTTAGACTAGAAATTGGGTTAATTAATTGCTTGTGATTTCTAATATTAGTCTTACTAATTTCATGATTAACTAAAATGGACATATGTTATTGCTTGTTCTAAGTGCATTCATACCATCTTTTGACCGAAAATTGATACCATACTCGAGAGTCGATAATCACTCAACCTCATATCTAAATTTACGTTTATATTATGCTACCTTGCTTTTAATTTTGAGTGATCAATCCTATTTATTGGGCCAACTACCTCCCACTTACCTCATTTATGTTAGGCCTTTATACCACCTACAACCCTTCGTCCAAACTCCACAATCCACAAAAACCGTCTCACTTCCAATCTTCCTCTCCCTCACCTACCTTATAACCCCATTTACCCAAGATGGTTAAAACATCTTTCAACACATCCATCCCCATAAAAACCTCAAAAATGACCAATCCATCCACATCAACTGACCCACCACCTACCTCCAAAGACACTCAACCTCAAAAAGACTCCTATGCCTTTCCTCGATGTAAAAATCCACCCACAAATCCATCAACATCTCCTAACCCAGAACCTGTAAACCCTCACCCAACTCCTCTCACTGTCATTCCCCCAAGCACGGTCCCATCTAACGACATTCCGATCTCCACCATGGTTGGGCGTCGAATCCGAGGTGGTCGTAAAAGGAATACTGCCGTCTCAAGCTCATCCACTGAAACAGTCATCGTGGTCGATGATGGAAACGAGGAAATCTCTCCGTCCAATATTAGTGTGCATCCGTCCCAGACTGTCGATCCCACTCCGACTCCGGCAAAGAAGGTCAATAAGAGAAAAGAAAAAGCTACTTCATCGTCTTTACCCCCAATTTCTAAAAGTGTCGAACAAAGTGAAGTTGAAACCGGATCTGCTACTCCAAATCCGACAATTGATCCTCTAGTTGAACCATCTCTTGAACCTCCTTCCAAAAAATCAAAACCCTCAAAGAAAAAATTGGTGTACCTTTCACCATCAGATTCCATGTCCCTCACCTCCAAATGGGATGTGGCTCGTGTTTGGCAACAACTCGAAAACTTGGATCTTCCCACCTCGATTTACAAAAATTGTGAACGATTGATGTCACCTAAAGCAATTCACTCTCCTCGGGTCTATAATCAATCCTGGTTTGAGTCTCCCGCATGTCACAATGTGAGAGACATGATTACTGCTCAAGGGTGGAAAAATCTATTGGAACTTCGTGAACCGGTGTTTGTCAGTGAAGTGGTTCAGTTTTTCGCAACGGTACGGGTGGATAAGTCGGGTGATTTTCTCACTGCTAAGGTTAATGGTAAGCCGCTCAAACTCTTCCAATCTGATTTTGCTACTGCTCTTAAAATCCCAACCGGAGGCTATGACAATCTCCCTGCTGAAACTTGGGTTGCCTTACCTTATGCCTCACCCTTGGCTGTTGCCAAAGTTGTCTGTCCAAAAGCCGTAACTTGTGGCCCTGTTAGTAATACTTCAATACCCCCTCCTCTCCGATTAATCTTTAACATGCTTTGTCGTTCCCTTTACCCTTCAGGTGACCGGGCAAAATTGTCCATAGCCCAACAATATCTCATCTATCATATTGAGACCCACAAAAAGGTTAATTTAATTGGGTTAATGTTCAAGCATTTTGACCTTATCCCGGCCAAACTCCATAAACCCTCCACTAGTGTGCTTCATCTCCCCTACGGAATGTGGTTGTCAATTGTGCTTAAGGCACATGGGGTGTTAGTTAGCTCTAGTATGGGGTCATTGGACATGTGTGATATAATGAGTGACGGTCAAATGGGAAAGATGCTTATCAAAGTGGATAATGATGAATTAATTTCTGTGAAAATCAAGTCGGATCCAGAGGGTGGGTCTTCTAGTCAAGTTGGAACGGGTAGTATACAGGAAATCCTTCAAGCCATTGCTGATTTGAGTACTTGGGTGAAACAAGATGCTAGTCAAAAGGATGCGGCTCTCTCGGCTCTTGCCTCCACTATGGATGTGATTCGTGGTGAAGTGGATATCATCTCCACTCTTGTCTCAACTAAGGAGCATGGTGATGATGGCGTGGCTGACCCGCTGGATGAGGACCCCTTGGGTGATGAATAAGATGGTGACCAAGCCTCCTCTCCTTGAACCCTTTTACCCGTTTAACCCTTGCCTATTTTGCCTTGTCTCTTTTCTTGTTTCTCGAATGATTACTCTTAATTTCTTTGTTGGCAGTGTATGTTAAACTCTATTTAGTTTTGGTGAACTATGGTTAGACTATGTTTAAACCGTATGTTTATGTTGACCTTGTTATCTTGTCACGTTTGTGTGTGTGTCTTTTCGTGTTTTCTTATGCGTGTTTGCTCTTGAATGCCATTGACATCCCTGCCCGTTTTGATGATGTCAAGAGGGGGAAAAGGTAAACTCATATTCTTAATCTCTATACAATTCGGTTAACTCATAACTAGGCCTAACCTTCACAACTTTTACTCTTGTTTTGGGGCAATGTAAACTTGCCTTGGTAAGTTTGATATAAGTTCTTGCTCCATAAAGTAATATAGTTCCTTCTCTCATATGATCTTGCTTGATTAATCTTGAAATTAATCTTGAAATTGGTCTCTCTTTTCTTACATTCGTTTTAGGGCTTGTCATCGTCAAAGGGGGAATTTGTTGGGTTCCTTTGATTGATGATAACATGCCCATTTAATATGTGTTATCTTAGTTTACCTTTTCAGGATTTATGATCAAATCAAGCTTGGATTAAGATGCGTTGAATCGTTGGTCACCCAAAGTATAGAGTCACTTGTGTCATCTAATGTACAAGTTAGGGAGTAGAGTACTTAAAAGCAATAGTAAAAGTTAAGACTACTGTTATCCTTAAAAGTGACAATAGCCTGGACTGTCACTATAATCCGTAACACTTGAAAGTTATTTTTACTTTTCGAAAATCCTTTTTATTCTTTTAAAGCAACTCGTATTTTATAAATAAACTTTCAGATTTCTCCTCAAAGAATTGGGCTTCTAGAAAAAGAGTTTAGCTAATTACCAATTCAAATTGTTTCCTCTTTGTGCCAATTTGACTCCTTGGTCTTTTATAAAACAAGGTTTGCTTTTTGCCATTTTGGTGAAAACTTGTCACCTTGTGACTTGTTTTCCACCCTTTGTTTTCTGAAAAACCAAAGGCTCCTTTTGGATAATTACAAACTCCATTTTCTTGTTTTGCTTCTAAATAGAAGTACCTTCTTTTGTGCAAGTCTAGAAAAGTGTTGAATTTCATCACATGTGATGATCCTTGACTTTCAAAAACCCTAACACCTACCTTGCTTGCTCTCTCTATAAAAGGCGTGCCTCATCTCTTCATTTCCTTAAGACTTTTTTCTGAGAATTCATTCAAGTTTGCAAAAATTGTTTTCAAAGTTTTAAAACCGAGTCATTGTTTTGCAAAGTCTTAAAAAGTCTTCAAGTGTTACAATCATAGCCATTGTTGCTTTAAAGTACTAAACTCTCTCAATTATGAACCGTTTGATCTTGTAAAAGTTATCCATATCAATTCTTGTCAAGAATAAGTTTGTGGAAACTTGATCCATAAAACATTCTAAGATAGTGTGTAGAGTTTAGGACGGATTAGTCTATAACTCTTTGGCAACCGGAGTAGGTTGCAAGTCACCTTGTTCTAGGGCGGAGTAGTTCTTGAACTTGTGTTACAACCGGAGTAGGTTGTTGGTCTTTTTATTGTACGGGTTTTTTAGTAGTCGGAGTAGATCACTAAAATTAATCAATAAAAAGTAGATTGGACGTAGGCACTTGAGTTCTTGCCGAACCAATTCAAAAATCTCGTGTTTGATTTTATTTATTTTATTCCGCTGCCCTTTAATATGTTTGCATTTCTTTTGCTTAACTCTTGAAGTAACAGTTCCTCATACTGTCACATTTGGTCTGCAGTCTGTACTCCATAAACTGAGACAAATAGCAACAGTTAGAACTATTGTTACCTTCATACTTTAGCAAACGTCCATTGTAATACTCGTTTAATCTCTCAATATTATTCGAAGTATTCTTCTATCTCTATTCATCCAACAACTTACTTTAATTCAATAAAGTTTAAGTTAAAATTTTTAAATAGTACCTAATTCACCCCCTCCCCCTCTTAGGTACTTGAATCCATAAACTCTTCAGTGATGATGGGTTGCACCCGCTAAGGTCTCGGGCTAAGGGTCATGAATCTGCCTCATTTAGCAAAGGCTCGGGTCCATCTTTGGAAATAGTTCTTAAATCTGCTCAAGAACTTGGTGCATGGGTTAAGGCGGATTTGGAGAATAAAGATGTTGCTATTGCTCGTGTGGAGGAAGTCGTGGCTGGGATTGGTCGCCTTGAGAAGGTCGTGGATGGGCTCAAAGGCAAAGTTAATATTATCTCCACTCTCCTCCAAGCAAAGGAAGATGGTCCCTCCGAGGTAAATTCTGATGATGTCGATGAGTCCTCCTCCTAGACATAACCCTTACCCCTACTCCAACTATTTTGCCATTTTGTTACACCCCTTCCCTTCTCTCGTATTATTGGTTTTGGTGGTGTATCCTTAAACTTGCTCTTGCCGTGGTGAACATCGTTTGAACAATGTTTAAAGTTTGCTTTGTGTTGACTTTGTTATGTTTTCACTACTGCGTTTATCTTTATGTGTTTTCTAACGTGTGTTCTCCCTTGATCGGATGATAGCATCATTGCCCTTTTGATGATGTCAAGAGGGGTAAAAGGTAAAACTCATGCTCTATGTCTTTTAGAACAACTTGATTAACCCGTGCTATGCTCTAAATTTCTCGATTAATCCTTGATATATGGTTTATGTCTTTATATCTAGTCTAATCTACATGTTTTTGGTGATAGTTGACTAAACATGAAAGGGGGAATATTAAACCTTTGATAGGCATTCATTTTTGTTTGGGCTTGTCATCATCAAAGGGGGAATTTGTTGGGTTCTCTTAATTGATGATGACATACCCATTTAACTTGTGTTCTCTTAGTTTACTATTTCAGGTTTAATCGATCAATTTGCTAGTCCTAATTTCTCAAGGATCGTCAAGTGTTTGCTACCCTAGACATAGAGTCGTTTGGTCATGTTATGTAAAAGTTGGAAGAGTAGAATACTTGTAACAGTGACAGTCTGACATACCCTTACGTGTAACGGGTAATAGTATTCTTGACTATCTAATTTGACCCGTCACACTTGAAGCAAATCTTTCATTTCAAATATTTTACAAATGAGTTCTCTCAAATCAGTTTAAACATCTTAAAATATTTGAAAGGATGGTGTTTTAAAAAGAGTTTGTAAAGAGTAGTTCAAAAGATTTCCCTTTTCATGAAACAACTTTTGCTTGTCCTTCCATGAACCTTGTTTGGCTCTTTCCTTGTTTGTCAAAGGATTGTCCTCTTGCTAATGGCATCTCTTCCTTGTGTTTGAAAACAAATGGATCTTTTAAGGTTAAATACAAACTCTCTTTTCTTGTTTTTGCTTCTTAGAAAGAAGTCCTTTTTGTGCTAGTTTGGGAAGGTCAACCTTTTTGTCTCATGACCAAAGGTCTTGACCACAAACCCTAGCATGCATCCATCGTCCTCCCTCTATAAAAGGAGAACCACTCCTCACTTTGAAAGCAAGACTTTTTCTGAGAATTTATTTGAGTTTGCAAAATTGGTTTCAAGTTTAAAATCATTTTAATATTTTGCAAAAGCTTTCAAAGTCTTCAAGTGTTACAGTCACAACAACTGTTACCTTAAGTATTGAACTCTTTCACTTATGAACCGTTTGATCTTGTAAGTTGTCCATATCAATTCTTGTTAAGAATCAGTCAGTGGAAACTTGATCTTTGTAAACGTTCTAAGTAAGAGTGTAGAGTTCTAGGACGGAGTAGTCCTTGGACTCTTTTGGCAACCGGAGTAGGTTGCGAGTTCCTTTTTATTGTACGAGTTTTTAGTAGTCGGAGTAGATCGCTAAATTATTCAATAAAAAGTAAATTGGACGTAGGCTTTTGAGTATTAGCCGAACCAATTCAAAAATCATGTGTTCTATCTTCGTTTACTTTTATTCCGCTGCATTTGTTTTTATTAAGTTTCTTTACTTGCTTTACTCTTGAGTAACAGTTCTATATACTGTCACATTCGTTCTGTGGCTTGTACTTCATATGCTAAGAGACGAATAGCAACAGTCAGAACCATTGTTACCTTCAGGCTTCAGCAAGTACTTACATTTCAATACTCGTTTAATTCTTCAATATTAATCGATGTATTCACAACTCTTCTACATTATCAAACAACTTACTTTAATTCAATAAATCTTAAGTTGAAATTTTTTAAAATAGTACCTAATTCACCCCCTCCCCCTCTTAGGTACTTGATCCATAAATTTTCAAAATCCCTTAGCCTTAGTCAAATGTTGTAAACGATTACAAATGCTTAGTGATTGAAGCAATCAAATGGCCTCTCAAAGACGGCTTAACATGATCAAGATGAAGTCAACAAGAAGTCAAGACAATGATATAATCCTAGCATTAGTCGAAAAATGTAAGAGTAAGTGTAACATTCTCATTTACGTCAAGTGGCTGCAAAACCATGCAACAGTACACTGCACTGTGGTTTCTGATACTACCGTATGGAGGAACTTTTATTCAAAAAGTTTAAGTGTGAAAATCTTTACAACTTTCAGATTTTTGAAGCTTTAACATTTGAATCATCATAGTTTGAAAACAAATCTGAAAAATCAATTTGCAAATCTCACATGTTGACTCCTCTAAAGTTGTGCATCTACTTTTACATAAATGGAAAGTTGATTTAGTCAAGTACTAAAGCACTTTTCTATTTTTGGTAAGTTGTCACATGTTGAGTGTTTGGGGTTTAGTTTTCTGAAAAAGACTAAAGTTTTGTGTGCTCAAGCAACCCCTAACACTTACCATCACTCAAAGGCTACTTATTTTATTGATGGATTAAATTACTTTAATGTGTACTTTTTAGGTGATTATTTTCACTATAAATAAGGAGCCTTTGCATCATTTATTACCTAAGACTTTTCCGAGCATTAATTTTTTAAACACTTTACAAAACATCAGCTCTCGTTCTTCAACTTATTTGCAAAACTGTTTTCTATTTTAAAAGTCTTCAATCGTTTTTCAAAAGAGCTGTAAATCTCCATGTATCAGTTCGCCGTACTGTGGCATCTGAGTTTGTTCCATTATTCTCGTGTTTAGGTCTTAATTGTGATCTCCATGTTCATTAAGTGAACGATTAAGATTCAAAGACTTTGTAAACCTGTGAGATAGAACTTAAGTCTTGGAGCGGAGTAGCTTTGAGCAAGTGAAAGTCTTGAAGCGGAGTAGCTTCAAACAAATGCAACCGGAGTAGGTTGGCAAGTTATTTTCATTGTAAGGAGTTTAGTTGTTTGAGTAAATTTCTAAACAAACAATAAAATAACGGTTGGACGTAGGCCTCGGAGTAGAGGTTGAACCAATTTTTTAAAAAACATCATCTTGTTTGTTCATTTACTTTTACGTTTGTTCTCCTTATTTTTATATTGTTTATCTCGTAATGTGTCTGTGTCACAATGTTCAATACTGTGTCTCAGACCTGCTGATTGATTCAATCTTGTGAACTTAAAACGATTAAGTATCTCAAGTTTTCTACTTAAAAGGGATTCACTTAAGATTTTCATTGCTAAGAGTATTCAACTTAAAAAGCATTCACTTTATATCTTCATTGCTAAGCTGAAGAAAAAATACTTTTTCATTCATACTTTTCTGGTCTGTGGAACAGTCAACTTTACTGTGACATATACTGAGCTGAATTCTTGTGTATATACTTCTAACTCAAATAGTTCTAAGTATAAACACCTTTATCGTTCAAAGACGTGTCCATATCAGTTTAGTCTATTGTCCTAAATTTTAAAGAAACTTAATTCAAACTTAAAATTTTAATTGGACATTTAATTCACCCTCTCTCCCTCTTAGATGTTCTCGTCCTTAACTCTTCAAAAGCATATATCATATCATGTGCATTTATGAAACAAAGCATACACTTGACATTGGTTAATAGACTGGAACATTGTGACTTTTTTGCATTATTTAGCTTTTTTCAGATTCAGAGATCTCTTGGTGGAATTATGACGTGTACCTTCGAGCTTGAAAATGAAACACATACTACGCTTCTGGTATTGATCAATTGATGCTGTCTTAGTGGATTCCATGTACAGGGTCCCAAACCAGATTCACGAGTCATTTATATTGATGTTGCATTCGATCGTTTCCATGCAGGCCATGTGGAGGAAGTATGCTGCCTCTTTCTGTTTTCTGAGTCTTCTATTTTTTTTTCTACAGGTCATGTTAGCTAACGAACTCTGACATATACTCCATAGTTATCTAAGGGTTAAGGAAATTGGCCTTCATTCCCTGATCTCAAATTCAATTAGTTTTGACTTTTCTGCAGGATCATGTTATTTTAGTCTTGTCAAGGAAAAGCCCGTATTCGCCTTCACCTGATGACAGTTGCGAGTCCAGGATTTTAATTTCAGTGTAGCAAAATATATACTCAAGGTAAAGTGTATAGATAATTAGTGTGAAAGTAGTAAATTTTGGTGTAGCAAATCACAAAATTCTAACCGAATTTTTCGCCTTTGGGGTAGCGGCTGCGACACCGAAACCCTTAGTGGCCTCGCCCATGCCTGATGATATTAACGGAATTGAAGCCTAGTTTATAAGAGGGTACTACCCATTTAATAAATGAGGGGTTAGGAATAATAATGACATATATATGCAATGCACAAATTCTCAATTGTGACGGGCAAATCCGTCACAAGCTTGCGACGGTTCAAATATAATTCATTTGGAGAGATGAGACAAAAGCAAATTGTCTAGGGAGTAACATTTTCTTTTGTCTTATTTACTCATGTGGGTAGTATTTGACCCGTCGCAATCTTGTGACGGATATATCCGTCACAAGGGAGACTTGTTGTATGCAATGTGTCTGATCTTTCCCATTATTGTCCCAACAAATTCGGCAAGTTAGAAATAGAGATCCTAAGAAAGTGTTCTTTAGTCTTGGTTATCCATAGCTGTGCTTAATTTCCTTGGTTTCTTTTCAAGAGTTAATGTTCTTTATTTTTAAAGCACCTTGAAAGAAATTTACCACTAGCTAAGTTGAAGGCATGATAAAATTAGGTTGCGATTGATCACGCATTGAGATTCATAGTTTTTCCTGTCAAAAGTCTATCATTCTAACTATGGTGGGAGTTCTTGTGGTTCATCATGCTCGGGCTTCTTTTCAATATCCTGACGGACATAACTACCGCTTTTTTTTCCTCTTTGGTTTGTCTGCGACTCTGCGTCTATATATTTGCTAACTTGACCTATGTTGATCTTTGGTCCTATAGATATTAAGGCTTGCTCGGGAATTTGGAGATTTTCTTCTTGTTGGAATTCATACGCATAATGTAGGCGGTATGACTATAAGATGAACAATGAACAGATAAACTTACATAAATTGAAAAGAAAGATGTCGTGGCGTGATAGAATCACTGCCCTAAAGTTGAATTTGCCCCGCTCGATATACACGACCTCTTAGCAACCAACTTCTCAGGGTTACACGACTTCCGACTCTAAGGTGTACGACAAAGACTCAGATTGAGAATTACTAACAGAACGCCAAAATCAGCTATGATAGAAACATATTAGAGAAGGAATAGATTGAGAAAGAGTAGATGAGAGAATGTGTTTGTGTGTTTTGGAATGACAAAAAAGGTAGTATTTATAGGTCCATAAGGAAGGATTTTAGAGGCGTATTAAATATCGTCTTGTAAATTGTTATTTGGAAGACCGCACAATTAGCATGGAGAAGACAACACTCAGTTTAGAAGACTGAGTAATCCGTATGGGAAAACCGCAATAGTCAGCATAGAAGACTGAACTATCAGACTTGGAAATTGTGCAAAACCACATAGAATTCCAATACATTCAACAATCGCAACGATTATTCTACCAATGTGGGATAATAAGAACTTCTTTTGAAGCAACACTTCCAACAATCCCCCACATGATTCAAAAGAAGAAGAAGAGATATAGCTGATTAAGGCAACGGAACGCAAGTCGTAAGATGACAATATTCCTGAGGAATTGAATTGTCACATAGTTCATACAATTACGTGCTACAGCCATATCGAGATGCTCTCGGCATTGGACTCTCCACGGTGGTTTGTAACGGATAACCGCGCACAAACCTGCATTCGAATCTGTGTTCGTCCTCGCGAAATGTCATAAAAGGTGCCCCTCACATGCCTGGGATCTCGTGAACGCTCTAGAGGTCCTAAAGCCTAAGAACCTCATAGGGGTATGGCATTTCCCCCACATTCACATAGGTAAGTCCATCAGGTTTGACTGTCACAAACCATCCTTAAACAAGGACTATAAACTTATTAAGAGCATAGCTCAACCTTCCTCACATGACAGAAAAAGCTCAATATATAGAAAGAATACTACATCACTTGTATTAAAATAGGAATGGTAGTAGTATTACAACATGAGATCCTCGTGACTTCATTTGACCCATTGAACTTGGTAAACCCAAGTGGGGGAGCCCCGTCACGATTCACTCCCAATAGGCTTTAAACCCATTTCTCGTGGTGCCACATACACCAACATCTACCATGGCCATTGGTAGGAGGATCTCAATATCCTCTTCACAATTTACGTACGTACGTACTATCATGATATCACATTATTGTGTAAGGGATCTCAATATCCACTTACAATTCACAACCTTTGTGAACCCAGTATCCGATCAGAATATCCATCACTCTTGATAATTTGCCAAAAAACCTGATGCTTCAGATTATGATGCACGACAATTAATGGAGTCAAAATATTCCCACAAAGGAATACAACCACTTAGCCATTGAGCTTTTTATCCTGCAAATTCTTCACAATATATTCATACTTCATTACATATTCAACAATGCAATTATGCATCTATAACTTGCATGATATAGCATTATAAAAGACACGGTTTTCCAAAGTCAAATAAATATCATAATTATTCGACGTTCATTGCAAACTCATTCCAAAGATACAATTATTTTCATGGATTAGCTTACAAAAAACCATGGTGTCCATCACCTATAACAATGACATGAGCTATAACATATCTCTCATAACGCATATAAACATCATATATATGAATTTAACAACTGTAGATACCCATATCTGTCGATATTGGAATTTATAGAAAACCCGACAAACACCCGATGATGATAGGACACATGTATTTATTAGTTGTCATTGTCTTTATTTGGGTTCGTTTTACGATGTAGAATGAGCGTTGTCGACGGAGTATTTTAATTTAAATTATATTTAAATTAAAGCTTTTTTTAAAAGGTGAATTCATTTTATTTGTTTTAATTTGAATTTATTTTCTAAAATTTATTTTATTGAAAATAAAATATATTTTTGATTTGAAAAATCATTTTATGAGTGTATTTGATTTGAAAAATCATTTATTTTAATGTATTAATCGATTTGAAAAATCGATTTAAAAATCGAAAAGAACTCGTTTTAAACACGTGTTTTGGAGCTCGATTGTAGCTCGATTTTTGACCCCTTTTTCTTTACGAGTTGGCACGAATCTCGAGTACACTAACCAACCTAAGCCTCTACCCATCCAACCCCAGTTCGAACCCCCTTAACCACGGCCCAAATCCCGTCCCAAATCCACCCAACAAGCAGCCCGCAAATAACACACAAGCAGCCCCCCCCCCTGTTTTGCGTGCTAAATCCCGAGCCCAAAACCCCCTCCAAATACCACCAAAACCCGTGCCCATTAACCCTAACCCATACCCTAGTATCCTACCCATATTACCTTAGCTTAACCACCAAGAAAACCCCTCACAAAGCCTCTCAAACCCTCACAAAAGCTGCTGGACAGCAGCTATATGCAAACTGAGCCCGTCTGCCTCTCCCCTCTAAAACCCTACCTTAACTCCTTATAAATACCCTCCCCCCCCTTCACCATACATTCATTCCTCTAAGTTCTCCATACATACTACCGTCACTCACAAGCTTTAAACTCCAGAAACAAACCCTAATTGCCTCTCAAAACTCTCGAGAAAACCGAGACATCCAAACTGAAACAGTTTGTGTCTCTCTCGAAAAACAATTCGTTTCCCCTTCAAATCTCCATTAAAATTAGATTTTCTTGTTCCTAATTAACCATATAACATCCATCTACATCTTAGACAAAGATTCACGAGCCAAATTGACCTTGAGAGTACACAAATCCCCTCGAAAAACAGAGTGTTATACACTCTGTTTTCGCGGCATTTCCTGTCTGTCCAGTTCTGTTTGTGCTCGTTTTTCGTGCCCAATAACTTAGAACGAGCGTGGTTTGCTTTAAGATCTTTATTCTACTCTCTTTCTAGTTTTCAAAACATCTTTTAAATCTAATTTTCACCGTGAAACGAGTGAGAAATTGCAGTTTGAAAGTTGCTGTTCAGATTTGCAAAAAACGTGTTGTTTGCTTTGTTCCTTCGTCGACGACGGCCTCTCGAGATAAAATCTACCATCGATTACGACCCAAGACGGTGTCAACGATACATATAGGTTGAGAGTGCATCAAATCCTCCTCTTCTCCCTTTTGTTTCGTTCTTTTTATGTTTGTTTTTTCATTGTTCATTTTACATTGTTTATCGCTTTGTTTATCGTTTGACATCGTTAACTATGAAACTAGTTAGTCCGAGTATGAGTTAAAGTACCACCACGAACACCCGCGTTGACTTGA
Organism: Silene latifolia; assembly: GCF_048544455.1. Classification (NCBI taxonomy): domain Eukaryota; kingdom Viridiplantae; phylum Streptophyta; class Magnoliopsida; order Caryophyllales; family Caryophyllaceae; genus Silene; species Silene latifolia. The sequence continues at coordinate 130,759,883 of NC_133531.1, read as the reverse complement.
GATGGGAAATAAATCCGCCACATCGGTCGGTCGTACACCCCATCTCATTTACATATCCTCGTGTTCAAGGTAGGGCATTAAATAAAACGAATCCTAACTTCGTTCCTCGTTTTTGACCCCTCGTTTGTTTCGACCAATTCGACCTACCCTAGGGCCCGTTGCATGTTAGTTCAACCTCTGATTGTTAACATATGACTTATTTAGACGATATTAGATCAATCTAATAACCTAATTAGACACGTTAGGTGGCTTCGACATAGCCTTAAAAATCGATTAACAATTCTCTAATCTAATTGAATGCATCTCTCTTTTCACATAATTTCTCGCTAGCATAGGAGTGCGTGATTAGCACCATCCTATTAACACTCGATGAGTAGCGTTTATCTTGTAGCTTCGTGACCTAATTCGACCACTTTAGGCCGTGTAGAATGCACGCTCGCACGATATTTTCTTGAGCGATCAACGTCGTTTTTAACTTGTTTTCTAACTCATTTCACAATCATTTGATCTAACTAATGAACTTGACCTAGGAACTAGGATGGCCGTGGTTTGGCCGTGAGAGTGGACGATTTCTTTGTCCTTCTTGCTTCGTTTTTTTGTACCAATTGCTCTTCGTTGTTTCATTGCTTGTAATTTATAATTTGTTCATCGAGTTGTAACTTTCAAGTTTGTTTTACTTTTATAGAGTCAAAAGCTTCTTCAAAAACCTTAGTCTTATTTGGTTAGATGGTTGTGCTCCAATTCGTGTAAGAGCATAGTAAATCGCATGTTGTTTAAAGCGACATGGCCCGATTTATGCTAATGCATGCTTTGGTGTGTGGCCCTATGTCTAATTCAATAAGATTAAGTGAAAGCACGCATTACGAGGAGTGACCCAAGGCCGTGAGTCATGTAAGTCGTGCCCCCCCCCCCTTGTGTACGTTTTCCTTGGCCGAGTGGCCATGTGTCGTGTATGGTGTCGTATGTAGCAATTGTATTTAGGTCGAGTTGTATCTTTAATTTATCGTTGTGTCGGCATGAAATGCCTGGGTTGTAATAGGATAGATCCCAACGGCTCCCCCATTCCCCTTAAGCCTTGTTTGCTTTGTATGTTGTTAGATCAATCAACCCACATGCTAAATTACAACTTTGACAAAGTTAGTTTAGTTGCATCTAAGTCGACATAGAAACTTCACATGTTAGGGTTTTGAAAACGATGTTTGCATATCATATATCGTAGTAGCTATGACCTTGTTTGAAATCCGACACTTGACTTAGTAGAGGCCGTTATCGACGGGCGGGGTTAGGTGTCCTTATGGGCTTCCTAACACGTACCCTCACCCCTTACTCAAGATCTATGGTTTGTGGATCCGTGTAAATACCATTGGATTACGAGAGTCATTCAAATTGAGTGATATAGGGTATAAGTCTTTATCTTTAATCACTCGTAGTCGATTGGCTTTATGCTTTTCGACGAAAGGTGTAAAGTTGACTTGAACGGTTCCAAGTTACCAAAAAACTTGGTGGCGACTCTAATTTGTCTTAATTCGATTCGAAAGACCCTCGAGTCTATTATGCCTAGTGTGGATCCCGCGGACGCAGTTCCCGAGGGCCTTGTCCACAGTTTGGCGACTCCGCTGGGAAAAAGAGGACTAGTTACACTTTGTTTCTAGGGGTCTTTTCCTCCGAGGTGAAACTTGAAAAGAAAGTACTGGAAAGTAAAACATTACTCATAGTGCTACGATTCATGCATAAACCCTTAAGGACTTTCCCGGGCCGTCCCAGCGTTTCTTTGTGATGCGTGGGGGGCGACGTCCCACTATGCCAGGAACTTGCACATTGCTTGCTTCTGCTCCTCCTCGTCGTGGTTCTTGATGGTGGGGATGCTCTTCTAGGTACTCTACCTAAAGGCCCTTGCTCTATAAGACCCAAAAAGGATGAAGGGCATAGACCTTCTTGTAGAAGACTTGCCGAGACTTAGAGATGCCTAGGAGCATACATCCTTATAACATGCGAATGACAATGTGCGAAATGAATTTCCCGAGTCTTTTCAAAATTTTCCGTATCGATTTCAAAACCAAACTTTTGAACAACTTACTTTCAAAATAGCATGGTTTTAAAAAACGCGGAATGCTGCCCAAATAGGACTAGATTTTTCGGCCCAAAATAAGCTTTTATAGCCGGCATGTTGCCCATTTCAAATCTCATTTTCAAATCAATTATTCGTTTTTTCAAATTCAATCCAAAATGCCTCTCAAACCTTAGCCAAGCATTAAATGCGTCGAGTCATGTCCGGGTCCTGGCCGTGTTAGGCTAGGCGTGTTTTTCCCCGAGAGTCTAGAACACGACCTTGTTGGGTCACCCAAGCTCACCTCTTGGGCTTCGAGTCATGTTGGTCTACCTTTTGGTCTAGGACAGTCCACAGAAACGTCCAAGCTAAGCCATTGTGGACGTTTCATACGAACCTATGGGCTATGTTGGTCCAATCACGGGTTCAGTCACACCGAGTCCAGTTTCAAAATCGAGTTATGATGGTTTGGGTCGTGTGGTTTTGTCGAAGTCCAAAATGAATCAAGGTCTAAATCCAACCGTGAGTCGAACCTTTTTGGTTAGTCAGTCTTAAGTCGAGTCTTTGTTTGAGTCAATTTGGTGTCGTGTCCTTAAGTGTGCAGGGGCTCCTACATTTGAATATTGACTCAGTTCGGGGTTTTCTTGTAGAAAGGCCGCCAAAAACCCGACGTCAAGCCATGGAAGATGCTGTTAACAAACTCACCGAGGCCGTGAACCTCATGATGACCCGAATGGATGCGATCGAATCTAAGCTGGGTGAAGATTCCTCCACCCCACCTCTAACTGATCTGGAGAAACGGTTCAAGTTCATTGAGGACCGCCTGAAACTCTCCCAGGGGAAGAACATCCACTACGAAAATGCTAGGGCCTATGCCCCAGTTCAGGATAAGTTGCCCACAAACATGGTACTCACTGATATCCCAAAGTTTAAGGGCACAGAAGATCCAGTCCACCATGTTAAGGCCTATAAGGGGTACTTAGCACTAAAGGGAGTACCTGCTGACATGCTCTCTGAAATTTTCGTTCAATCTCTAGATGAACACCCGAAGGCGTGGTTCTACAATCTGGACCTTAAGAACTTCCCTACTTTCGAAGATATCACGGTGGAGTTTTGTAAGCACTATGCTGACAATATTGAGATCCGGACCAATATAAGAAGGCTTGAGGTTATGACACAGAAAGAAAAGGAAGGCTTTACTGAGTTCCTTGCAAGATGGCGCGCTGAAAGCGTGAAATTAGCCAAGAAGCCTGATGAAGTTGAAATGGTAGATAAGTTCGTAAAGAATCTACGACCTGTTTATCGCAATGCTCTGAAATACCAGAATTTTGGCTCTTTCAAAGAATTTATAAGAATCGGGATAAAGGTAGAAGATGATGTCATAAAGGCTGAGGCTGAAAAGCCGAAAGGGTACCAAGGGGCCTCATCGTCTAGGAAAAAAGCCCCAGCAACGACCCATTTAGATGAAGGCATCAATCTCTTAGAAGGGCAATCGAAGAAGTCGCAGCGCCAAACACCTAGGGCATTCACCGATATCGGATGCACTTATACATACGCTCTCCAAAGGCTCATAGCCCAAGGAAAGCTGAAGCCTATCGGTCCAACTCCGGATCCACCTGCTGAACAACAAGGTAAATGGTATAAACCAAATGCCTATTGTGCATTTCATCAAGGGAAAGGCCATGATACTGAAAGGTGCTTTAGACTAAAGCACGAAATTCAAGACATGATTGAGAACGGAACGCTCCCAATCCCAGCCATAAAACCCAATAACATCACCAATCCATTTGGCGATCACACCAACTTTGTTTCTGTCGAAGACGGTGTCGATTATTCCCATCTTATCCGCCCATGTCACTTGAAAGGGGTGTTTATCGGGAACATATTTGTGGATTGCTTTGAATTCTTGCTAAACCCGAAGAATGAAATTCAAGTCGGGAGTCTTGCTCTAGAATGTACTCCTCTCATTAATGAAGTTAATAAAGGACAATTTGATTCACCAACCTCCATCACTAGCGTAGATCCTCATAGGACTACCTCGGGATGGGGGCAAACCATCACAGGGATCAAGGACAAGAGCCGAGCATCTAAGTTGATAACTGAACAAGGGAAAGCTCAAAACTAGATTTGAAAATTATGAGTCGGATCTGTTTTCTTATCTTGGTCGAGTCGAGTCTAGGACTTTCTTTTCTTGAAGTTGAGTCGTTTGTTCCGCGATGACCTAGGGTGTATCCTAGGAATCGTTCTTTCGAGTCTGTTAAGCTTTTGCCATTCCAATAAAAGTTGCAGTTCATTTCCAAATATGTCTTGTTTCCAATCCTCAATCATTCCGAAACATGATAAAATGCACAACACACTCAAAGGCATCCCTGGGTAGAAATATGTCTTGTTTCAAAATGTAAGGTACACTAGGATCCCTTGTTTGATTCCTTTACCTATTCCATGTCTGGTGGTAGAAAACCTCCATCTGAACTAATGTTTGTGACAAGCTTTTAGATGATTCTATGACAAACCCGGACTAGCTCCTTGTTTCCCCTATCGATGATGGAAGGCAAGCCTTTTTCCCAACAAAATCATCCCATCTCGAAGAGAGAAGATATCAACCCGTTCTAACAAGGAATTGTTAATTCCTACCCAAATTAGTTGGCGAAGCCCAGTTTTCAAGGTGTATCCATTTATGACTAAGAGAATGAATAGAAGATCATTTTCAAAGAGAGAAAAAAGATGAAAAAGAATGAAAAATGAGAAAAAGAGAAAAATTGGAAAAATGAAAAAAAAATGAAAAAAAAGAAAAATGAAAAAAAATGAAAGAAAAAGAAAAAAGGAAAAAAGATGTTGAAGTTATTGCGGAATGCTTTTTGGTTGAATGTCGAAGTTACGGAAGCCAGAATTCAAGTCAAGTACCCATAATTGAAGTTCAATGGGCGAAGCCCAAAAGCTTAAGTAGTAACCTCTTTACCCGTAAGTCCTTCCTAAGACAGTTACAAGGGGATAGTCGGGAATTTTGAGAATCACTCCGCTTGTGTTGTTATACCTAGCCTTTAGGGTCCAGACATGGAAATTTGAACCCACATCATTTTCCAACCCATTTGTACTCGGGTTTATCAAACCTGAGACACCATTTCCAACCACGTTATAAGCCATAGCCCTCGGCCTTAACACCACAAAACGAACCTTCAGAATGATTGGTTTACCTTGCGAACCTATTTTTACCAAGCTCCACATCCCAAAAGATCCAAACCTTTTACACCTAACCCCAAACACGGGATTTAACGGTACTTTACAGGCTAGAATGGGATATGACATGATACCTTAGGTGAAACCTTCGAGTGTGTACACACAATCAAAATGCCAATTTAATGCACCTTGATCGAACTACGTCGGATTTGATTTCGCTCCACGCGAATACGTAGGCAGTCCTTCAGAATAAGGGATTCAATCCACTCATAAACCAAGTTGTCATCTTGTCGGTTTCTTACGGGTCTTAACCAAGTCCAAATGAAGCCATCTTTGTTTGAGTCGGTCTTAGCACTCGATGTAGGCTAGGATAAGGATATAGGTTCAGATGAATAGTATCAAGTCTCAGAATGAGCTTTATCTAACGGTTTAGGCAAAGATGCTGAGTCACATAGATGTGGGTTTGTGTTGGGAATAGAAAATATGAAAAACCCGCTGAAAAGAAAGAAGGCGTGGAAGAAAAATAGTAAAAGCCCGCTGAAAAGAAAGAAGGCAGTGGCAAGAAATGATGAAAACTCGCTGAAAAGAAAGGAGACGAGGAGAAGAGTGACAGAATGTTCCCAATAAGAGTGATGTGTGATGTCTAAGTGTTCTCATAAAATCAGTTTGTGTTTAGTGTCTGGGCAAAGCCAACATTGTTGCTCCGTGATTTTAATCCACCCTGTCAATGCCAAGTGATCTTGATTCCCATGTGCCCTCGGGAGCACGACCATGCCATACGATATCTCCTTCCTAAGTTCGACGACCTTGTGATTCCCATTTGCCATCTTTTGGCGCCGGAATGGCCAATTTACATTTCTACCCCCCAACAAGTCAATAATTGAATTAAAACATATGCACACTTACGGTTTTATTTTCCTTTTTTGTTTTACGGTAGCGGGCTACGCCCACGTTGTTTACGGGTCATATAGAGTGTCTGAGTCGTATTTCATGCTCATCCATCAAGGCTCAATTTCAAAAAAACAATTTCAAAATTTCAAAATTCCAAAAAAAAAAAAAAACTTTTTGCGAATTGTGGATAGATGATCCAAGTAGTGGAATCTTTGTGGGTCGATGATCCAATCCTTCGAAATTCAAAATTCAATATTCTATTTTTGAAGGGCCGATGGCCCAACATTCCAAGTGATGTCAAATTCAAACTTCGGGTCGATGGCCCAGTTTTTCAAAATTTTCAAATTCAATTTTCGGGTCGATGACCCATTCTTTCAAATAATCCAATTTTGAGATCGATGATCCAAATGTGCTTGTGTGATGATTATTGCTCGTACATTTTTTTGTGTTTCAAATATAGCAGGATATGCTTCAACTGGGGGCTTTAAAGTCTTCGACTTTAGAGCCATTGCAAACTGGGGTTCTGAAGCCGTTGGCTTCAGAGACCATTATCAAGATGTAAAGGATGACATCCACCAAGAATTCATGGAAGAATTTTGTAGCTGAAAGCAAATGATGAAAGCGGCGGCAACCTCCTTGGAAAGTCCCGTCCCGTTCGGACAAGCGCCAGCAAATGATAAATTTTGGGCAAATGTCAGCAGATGATGAATTTTGGACAAACGCCAGCAGATGATAAACTTCGGGCAAGTGTCAGCAGTTGCCGAACTACGACGCGGGTTTGATTCCGTCAGAAACGGATACGTAGGCGCCTAAGGATAAGGCTCAATCCACCATATATGCAACTTATGGGTCGACGACCAACGATTTTAATTTGACGCAACAGAAACAAGAGTCAATCCCCAACGAAGTTTCAGGTATGATCTCTTCTTATGGCTGGCGAGCTTATATACGCAAGTCTAATGGACTATAAACGACCCGCGGAATCCTCAGGTCGAAAGGGACCTGGGATATACTTTGACGTTCGCCTTGTCCAAGCCTCAGTCAAAGTGGGGGCTCTGTAGATACCCATATCTGTCGATATTGGAATTTATAGAAAACCCGACAAACACCCGATGATGATAGGACACATGTATTTATTAGTTGTCATTGTCTTTATTTGGGTTCGTTTTACGATGTAGAATGAGCGTTGTCGACGGAGTATTTTAATTTAAATGATATTTAAATTAAAGCTTTTTTTAAAAGGTGAATTCATTTTATTTGTTTTAATTTGAATTTATTTTCTTAAATTTATTTTATTGAAAATAAAATATATTTTTGATTTGAAAAATCATTTTATGAGTGTATTTGATTTGAAAAATCATTTATTTTAATGTGTTAATCGATTTGAAAAATCGATTTAAAAATCGAAAAGAACTCGTTTTAAACACGTGTTTTGGAGCTCGATTGTAGCTCGATTTTTGAGCCCGTTTTCTTTACGAGTTGGCACGAATCTCGAGTACACTAACCAACCTAAGCCTCTACCCATCCAACCCCAGTTCGAACCCCCTTAACCACGGCCCAAATCCCGTCCCAAATACACCCAACAAGCAGCCCGCAAATAACACACAAGCAGCCCCTCCCCTGTTTTGCGTTCTAAATCCCGAGCCCAAAACCCGCTCCAAATACCACCAAAACCCGTGCCCATTAACCCTAACCCATACCCTAGTATCCTACCCATATTACCTTAGCTTAACCACCAAGAAAACCCCTCACAAAGCCTCTCAAACCCTCACAAAAGCTGCTGGACAGCAGCTATATGCAAACTGAGCCCGTCTGCCTCTCCCCTCTAAAACCCTACCTTAACTCCTTATAAATACCCCCCCTTCACCATACATTCATTCCTCTAAGTTCTCCATACATACTACCGTCACTCACAAGCTTTAAACTCCAGAAACAAACCCTAATTGCCTCTCAAAACTCTCGACAAAACCGAGACATCCAAACTGAAACAGTTTGTGTCTCTCTCGAAAAACAATTCGTTTCCCCTTCAAATCTCCATTAAAATTCGAGTTTCTTGTTCCTAATTAACCATATAACATCCATCTACATCTTAGACAAAGATTCACGAGCCAAATTGACTTTGAGAGTACACGAATCCCCTCGAAAAACAGAGTGTTATACACTCTGTTTTCGCGGCTTTTCCTGTCTGTCCAGTTCTGTTTGTGCTCGTTTTTCGTGCCCAATAACTCAGAACGAGCGTGGTTTGCTTTAAGATCTTTATTCTAATCTCTTTCTAGTTTTCAAAACATCTTTTAAATCTAATTTTCACCGTGAAACGAGTGAGAAATTGCAGTTTGAAAGTTGCTGTTCAGATTTGCAAAAAACGTGTTGTTTGCTTTGTTCCTTCGTCGACGACGGCCTCTCGAGATAAAATCTACCATCGATTACGACCCAAGACGGTGTCAACGATACATGTAGGTTGAGGGTGCATCAAATCCTCCTCTTCTCCCTTTTGTTTCGTTCTTTTTATGTTTGTTTTTTCATTGTTCATTTTACATTGTTTATCGCTTTGTTTATCGTTTGAGATCGTTAACTATGAAACTAGTTAGTCCGAGTATGAGTTAAAGTACCACCACGAACACCCACGTTGACTTGAGATGGGAAATAAATCCGCCACATCGGTCGGTCGTACACCCCATCTCATTTACATATCCTCGTGTTCAAGGTAGGGCATTAAATAAAACGAATCCTAACTTCGTTCCTCGTTTTTGACCCCTCGTTTGTTTCGACCAATTCGACCTACCCTAGGACCCGTTGCATGTTAGTTCGACCTCTGATTGTTAACATATGACTTATTTAGACGACATTAGATCAATCTAATAACCTCATTAGACACGTTAGGTGGCTTCGACATAGCCTTAAAAATCGATTAACAATTCTCTAATCTAATTGAATGCATCTCTCTTTTCACATAATTTCTCGCTAGCATAGGAGTGCGTGATTAGCACCATCCTATTAACACTCGATGAGTAGCGTTTATCTTGTAGCTTCGTGACCTAATTCGACCACTTTAGGCCGTGTAGAATGCACGCTCGCACGATATTTTCTTGAGCGATCAACGTCATTTTTAACTTGTTTTCTAACTCGTTTCCTAACTCGTTTCGCAATCATTTGATCTAACTAATGAACTTGACCTAGGAACTAGGATGGCCGTGGTTTGGCCGTGAGGGTGGACGATTTCTTTGTCCTTCTTGCTTCGTTTTTTTGTACCAATTGCTCTTCGTTGTTTCATTGCTTGTAATTTATAATTTGTTCATCGAGTTGTAACTTTCAAGTTTGTTTTACTTTTATCGAGTCAAAAGCTTCTTCAAAAACCTTAGTCTTATTTGGTTAGATGGTTGTGCTCCAATTCGTGTAAGAGCGTAGTAAATCGCATGTTGTTTAAAGCGACATGACCCGATTTATGTTAATGCATGCTTTGGTGTGTGGCCCTATGTCTAATTCAATAAGATTAAGTGAAAGCACGCATTACGAGGAGTGACCCAAGGCCGTGAGTCATGTAAGCCGTGCCCCCCCCCCCCTCTTGTGCACGTTTTCCTAGGCCGAGTGGCCATGTGTCGTGTATGGTGTCGTATGTAGCAATTGTATTTAGGTCGAGTTGTATCTTTAATTTATCGTTGTGTCGGCATGAAATGCCTGGGTTGTAATAGGATAGATCCCAACGGCTCCCCCATTCCCCTTAAGCCTTGTTTGCTTTGTATGTTGTTAGATCAATCAACCCACATGCTAAATTACAACTTTGACAAAGTTAGTTTAGTTGCATCTAAGTCGACATAGAAACTTCACATGTTAGGGTTTTGAAAACGATGTTTGCATATCATATATCGTAGTAGCTATGACCTTGTTTGAAATCCGACACTTGACTTAGTAGAGGCCATTATCGACGGGCGGGGTTAGGTGTCCTTATGGGCTTCCTAACACGTACCCTCACCCCTTACTCAAGATCTATGGTTTGTGGATCCGTCTAAATACCATTGGATTACGATTGTCATTCAAATCGAGTGATATAGGGTACAAGTCTTTATCTTTAATCACTCGTAGTCGATTGGCTTTATGCTTTTCGACGAAAGGTGTAAAGTTGACTTGAACGGTTCCAAGTTCCCAAAAAACTTTGTGGCGACTCTAATTTGTCTTAATTCGATTCGAAAGAACCTCGAGTCGATTATGCCTAGTGTGGATCCCGCGGACGCAGTTCCCGAAGGCCTTGTCCACAACAACCTTTCCACCAAATTCATTTTGTCATGTATAAACCCATGTATGCATCTTTAATTATCAGCTCATATATTAATGTTCCAATTCTCACCAACTTCCGTTAAAGAACGATCGCAAATTCAAAACCAAATAAATATAGATTATGGTGTCCATCACCTATAACAACGACATGAGCTATGGCATATACTACATGTGAACTTAAATGGCTAAAAGCCTTCTCGATTTTCTCGGTTTACCACACAAGCACCCTATCAAACTTTTGTGCGACAATCAATCCGCTCTCCACATTACCCGGAATCAGGTCCAACTTGTATATTTCAAAGTGTTGCGTGGAACATGTGACATGTCTATATCTAGTAATGTATATTATGAACATTGTTTGCCTCTTCAATATTCATGAAACCCATGTCAAAGATCATAAATGTTATTTCATTGTCTTTTATTGTTTAATTAGGCCATAACATAGTCCAGGCGTTGCTCATATACATCCATGGGATTTTTTTGAAGGCTCTGCCTCATGCAGCTTCTATTTTATCGATTTACCATCTTTAAATGATAATGCTACTTTCCTCCAAAACACAGTTTTTTTCTAAAAACATCGCCAATGGTTTTTTTTTGTGTGGTTGTAAACTATTGAGACACTGGGTTAATATTGTTATTACACAAATTCTCATTGAAGACATGACATATCCGTCACAAGCTTGTGACGGATATCATTTTACCTCACAATGTACCCACTTTTTCTTTCTCTGCAACACTATTTATGTGGTCTCCTTTCTCCACTAACCCATTTTGTTACCATTTTATCTCACAAAATATCCGCCACAAATGGTAACCCGTCACAAGGGAGACCAATTGTTGTTATTATTGTGGTTGTAAACTATTGGCATAAATTTATAAGCACAAGGGCCTTTTAAGGGAATCCTGTCATGATTTTACAATTGGTAATTCATTCTATGGGGATGTTTTATCTACATTCCTTTTATTTTTATTAATCCAAGCATTCCTGTCTAAAAATAATTTACTTCCATTGACAAAAGACTCTAAAGAATTTGACAAACGTGTTTGTGAGAATAATTTTTATGTGTGTGTTGCTCAACTGATGTCCCAAATATATATACAACCTATGAGATAAATACTAGGTTACATATTTGATATGCTATTCCTAATTTACAGGATCCCCATTCCTAATTGTATGCTAACAAAAGATATCTGCATATTTTGTGCTACGAATAACAGAAACGCAATATTCGGAGAATATTGCTTCCAACCCCCCCCAAGTTGGAGCATGGGAGTCGGAAATGCCCAACTTGTCCAGTAAAACGTGAAACTGCGGTCGACCCAAGGCCTTGGTTAAGATATCAGCCAATTGAGATTGTGTATGAACATAGCACGGTAAGACCACACCATTCCGAATATGAGTACGAATAAAATGACAATCAATCTCAATGTGTTTTGTACGTTCGTGATAGACCGGATTGTTGGCTATATGCATAGCACTTTGATTATCGCAATGTAACCGCACCGACTCATGGAAATTAACACCAATTTCGCCCAGCAATCTCATCAGCCATAATATTTCACACGTCGCAGCGGTCATAGCTCGATATTCGGCCTCCGTAGAAGATAAAGAGACCGTGGCTTGCTTTTTCGTTTTCCAGGAAATAGGTGACCCACCCAAACAAACGAAATAGGCAGTGATGGACCGTCGAGTTATCGGACAACTAGCGTATGCAGCATCACAATAAGCTTCAAGCTTGAGTACCGAATTAGCACGAAAAACGATACCTTGACCCGGATGACTTAACGGACAACCCGCAAAGCCGCTTCCCATTGAACACAAGTCGGCTTTTGCATGAATTGTGAAAGTATATGGACCGAGTAAGATATATCGGGACGTGTAAGAGTCAAGTAAATGGGCTTACCAACCAACCGTCTATAACGGGCGCCATCATCGAGGGGTGCATCCTTAGCAAGAGCCAATTGGTGCTTTTCGTCCATTGGAACACTAGCGGGTTTACAACCACTAAGGCCTGTTTCGGAAAGCAAATCAAGAGTATATTTCCGTTGACAAACAAAGAGGCCCTTCGAACTAGACGCAACCTCAAGACCCAAGAAGTACTTCAATTTTCCCAAATCTTTCATATGAAAGCATTTGTTCAAATAAGAATACTTTTGCTCTGATACCATAAAGAATTTGATAAACGTGTTTGTGAGAATAATTTTTATGTGTGTGTTGCTCAACTGATGTCCCAAATATATATACAACCTATGAGATAAATACTAGGTTACATATTTGATATGCTATTCCTAATTTACAGGATCCCCATTCCTAATTGTATGCTAACAAAAGATATCTGCATATTTTGTGCTACGAATAACAGAAACGCCCCAACAGACTCCATCAAGTTTTTCGAGAGAGAGCTACTAAAACTTATTAGAGGAGTGATGTTCCATTTTCAGAGTTGATTACTTCACCAAATATTGAAGGCGTATTGTTAGAGCATGTACAATAGAGAGGATTTACGTTCCTCTTAGCCTTCTTTCTCATCTAAGAGGAGGTCATCTCTATTGTGGAACAAGTATAGAGTGTGTCCTCTTAGCAAGAGGATGAAGAGGACTTCCTCTAATTTTAGAAGGAGTACATTGGCCCTTGTGCCCTTCAACCAATTAATGATATCAATTTCTTATATTTTTTCTTAATATTGAAGATTTATGTGTAATGTTTAATTTAAGAGGAAGAATGAGATTTCCTCTCTATTGTAGAAAAATATAGGAGAAGAATAGAGAAAGAGGATGTAAATGTTGAAAAATGGGATGGATAAAAATTAATTAAGGTGTCAAAAAAATAGAGGGGGAAAATAAAAACAATTGGTCTCCCTTGTGACGGGTTACCATTTGTGGCGGATATTTTGTGAGATAAAATGGTAACAAAATGGGTTAGTGGAGAAAGGGGACCACATAAATAGTGTTGCAGAGAGAGAAAAAGTGGATATTTTATGAGGTAAAATGGTATTCGTCACTCAAGAGTGACGGATATGTGCCGTCACAAACAAGAATTTGTGAAATAAAAATAAGAGGATTACGAAAACACTAGGACTAAAGGTAAAGGCATTAAGGTGGGTCCTTACTTGTTTTGCTCACCATTTACACTAGGAGCTGCCTCCAGTATTTCTCTTTAGAGAGCACATGAAGACTATGTTACTCCGACACTTTCTTAGCTGTCGTGTCGCGTGTCCGATAAATTGAATATTTCGCACAAAATAGCCGTTTATGACACTTCGACACGTGTCAGACACGGCAGCGTCTAAGAGTCAAGGTAACACACCATGGAGAGCATACCGAGGCAAGCTATTTTGGGGAAAAAATAGAAGTTTTTGCTCTCCAGCAATGGAGACCAACTTGAAGAGCTTCCATCCTACTACATGTTCTTAATATAATTGCCCTAAATAACTAGTCTTCCTTTTTAGTCAATTTCTTCGATTTCTTCCACTTTCTCTTTTTGGTATTTCATCTCTCACATGCGATGAGAAAACTAGTAACAGAGGAAACCAAGATGGGGAAGGTTAATTCTCATTTAATTAATTGAAGCATACAACTCTACATCGACATATATAGTTACATAAAGATATCATAATCTTTGTCCTTTCCTTAATGCTATCCTACAAGAATGCATTTCCTTAATGCTACCTTTCCTTAATGCTATCTTACAAGAATGCATTTCCTTAATGCTATCCTACAAAAGTGCAACACAATAATATCTACAACTAAAATATACAATAATATGATTCACACAATATACGCATATCTTCGATATCCTCGAGTATCTCGTAACCATATTTTATCACTCCCCCTCAAGTTGAAGCACTTGGTATACCGAGTCCCAACTTGAATAGTAAATGATCAAACAATTCTCCTCCGAGTGCCTTTGTGAACAAATCCGCTATTTGTTCTTTACTTCTTACATGAAACGTGTTGATGGTGTTTGAGACCAAATGTTGCCGAACAAAATGACAGTCTATCTCAATGTGCTTAGTTCGGTCGTGGAAAACGGGATTCTTCGCTATATGAAGCGCTGCTTGATTATCGCAAAATAAACTCATTGGCTTCGTATGGAAAACACCAAGCGATGCAAGAAATGCCTTCAACCATATGAGCTCACTCGTTGCTCCTCCCATAGCCCTATACTCGGCTTCTGCTGTCGATTTTGCCACCGTTACTTGCTTCTTTGCTCTCCATGAAATTGGTGATTCTCCTATCGACATATAATATCCGCTTAGTGACCGTCTCGTTATCGGACAACTTGCATAGTCGGAGTCACAATACCCTCTTAACTGATAGTCCGAATTCTTCCTTAATGTTATGCCCTTACTTGGATTCCTTTTAATGTACCGAACCACTCTCAATGCCGCATCCCAATGCTCTTTCCTCGGCTCATTTACGAATTGCGACAATATGTGTACCGCATAAGAAAGATCCGGTCTTGTTATCGTTAAGTATACCAATCTTCCAACTAAACGACGATATTTCATTACATCCTTTAAGATATATCCCTTTGCGAGAGCTAGATTATGCCTTTGTTGAATGGGTGTGTAGGCAGTTTTAGCTCCCGTCATCCCACTTTCCTCTATGATATTCACGGCATACTTTCTTTGATTGAGAAACAAACCATTCGACCCATGAGCCACCTCGATCCCCAAGAAATATTTGAGTCGTCCTAGGTCTTTAATCCCGAACCTCTTGTCTAGGAACGCCTTAAAATCTGCAGAGGCCGAGCTATTGTTGCTAACTACAACCATATCATCCACATATACGAGCACTCCTATGAATATCCCGTCTTTATTCAATGTGAACAGCGAATAGTCCGCCAAGGATTGCACGAAACCGTAGTTCTTCATTTCCACGGTCAATTTTGCGAACCAATTGCGAGATGCCTGCTTCAAACCGTATAGAGATTTCATCAATTTACATACCTTATTTTCTTCCCTTCTTTCGAAACCTTGTGGAATTTTCATGTAAACTTCTTCTTCGAGATCTCCATGTAGGAAGGCATTGTTTACATCCAATTGCTCTATAATCCATCCCTTCTTTACGGCAACAGCAAGCATACACCTCACACTCGTCATCTTTGCCACTGGTGCAAAAGTCTCGTGGAAATCAACCCCTTCGACTTGTGTGAATCCTTGTGCTACAAGCCTGGCTTTGTATCGTTCAATGGCTCCATTTGCGTGATACTTGATTTTGTATACCCACTTACATCCGATTGGTTTCTTCCCTTTTGGCAAATTAACTATCTTCCAAGTACCATTCTTTTCCAAGGCATCAATTTCCTTTCCCATCGCCTCTCGCCATTGCTCACTCTTGGCTGCCTCGTGATAGTAGTTCGGTTCTCTATGCTCATCAATCTTTGCTAGAAAACCTTTGTGAGTCTCAGAAAAACAATTAGTAATAACATAATTAACTAATGGATAGCGAGTACCTGATAGCGAGGACGACTTTTGTGCGTGATGAGCATTCGACTCGAGTGTAATTACTCTTGTGGATTTGCAGTAGTAGTCTTTTTTCCACGAAGGTTCGCGTTTTTCTCTTGCCCCACGACCCATGCTTTCCTCTTCTCTCTGATTTGCTGCCATTTCAGTATTGATGCCATCATCAGTGGCTGCCTCGTCCTCCCTAACAGCCTCACTAGATGGTCTTTCATCCTCCACGGCTTCCTCCTCATCACTACGCCCTGCTCCTTCTTCTACGTTTTCTGTCAGTCCCATATTTGCATCTGTTTCATTGCTTCCCTTCACAACACCGGTCTCCTTTTCTTCTTCATAATGATCTAAGACCCCCTGGTCAAGGTTCAATTCATTCCCTGCCTCGTGTTGTGTGCTTATGTCGTCCTCGAAAATCAAATATGGATGCACATTTTCATAGAAGATAACATCGCGTGACACAAAAACTCGCTTTTCCTTTAAATCGTATACCTTCCAACCTTTTTTGCTATGTGGGTACCCAAGAAAAATGCATCGTTTTCCCCGTTCCCCAAACTTGTCTCGTGTTCTATCTTTATTGTGTGCATAACACAAACAACCGAATACTTTCACATTGTCAAAATTGGGTTTCTTTTGATACAAGATTTCGAATGGGGTCATTCCATTTAGCAAGGGTGTAGGTGTTCGATTTATTAAGTAAGCTGCTGTTAGTATACATTCCCCCCAAAACTGCAAAGGTAATCCCCCTTGAAATCGCAAAGCCCGTGCCTTTTCTAATATGTGACGATGTTTTCTCTCTACGCGACCATTTTGCTGAGGCGTGTCTACATTGCTAGTTTGAAAAATAATGCCATTTTCGGCATAATAACGCTGCATGGGTCCGGACAATAATTCCGTCCCATTGTCACTTTGAATTATCTTCACGCAAGTCTCAAACTGGGTCTTTGCCATTTGACAAAACATTTTCATAAAATCACCTGCCTCGCTTTTGTCTTTCATAAGGTATACCCAAACTCCCCGACTGTGGTCATCGACTATGGTCAAGAAATAATGAGCTCGTGTCAAACTAGCAACCTTATATTGTCCCCAAATGTCACAATGAATCAGACCAAACAAAATATCACATCGCTTATTATTTAATTTAAAAGGTGCACGAGATTGTTTTGCCCTACAACAGGAATCACAAACTGTGTCCGACGTCCAATTTAAATTGCAACCAACCAAATTAGAAAAATGAGAAAATATACTCTTAGACGGGTGTCCAAGCCCTTTGTGCCACAAACGTCCCTCCTTCGTGACTATTGTCTGCGCCACTTTTTCCTCCTTCTTAAGCTTGTAGTAATACACCCCATGTCGATGCTCACCCCGTCCAATCATCATCCTCGTAGTCAAGTCCTGCATTTCACAATAGTTTGAATAGAATGTTATTACACAATTATTTTCACTAATTAATTGTTTGACGGAAATGAGATCACATGTAAGAGTTGGTACAAACAGAACATCTTTTAGAATAAAATTGTTGCCCAATTTAATCTCTCCATGAACCTGGGCCTCCACTCGTCTACCATCTGGTAGACTCACCATCGAAATATCCTCGACCCAAGCATTTTCCAATAATTCTCGTTTCCCTGTCATATGATGAGAGGCTCCACTGTCTATCATCCATTCAACATCAACAGTTAATTTCATACCTTTCAATTTATCATTACCGTCTGCACTTGCACCTAGAAAAGTCCGTATCTTATCAATTTCTTCACTGGTGAATGGCAGATTATGATGAGCTTGGTCCGTGCCCTTGTTCCCTGACGAACTCCCCACTGCATTCGCCTGGTATCCATGCGCACGTCCTCTTCCTCTTCCTCGGCCACCTGTTCCGCGGCTACTGCCTGCTCCTCTTCGGCCTCTCCCTCTTTCACGAGCCTTCACTACCTCGTACCCGTGTTTATCGTAGCAATTCTCTTCGGTGTGGTAGTATTTTCCACAATGAGTGCATTGTGGTGGCGGGTCTTCTTCATCAATCTCAGCCTTGTAGTTACCACTCCTTCCCTTTCCTCCATAGCTCTTGATTGCCATGGCTGCTTCAATTCGATCCTCTTTAACTTTGGTCATCGAGGCATGTCTTTCTTCCCTTAATACGATAGCATAAGCACGGGTCAAAGTGGCAATTTGATCCTCCATCAACAAGTTGGTTCGTACGTTCCCGTATAATTTCGAGTCCAATCCCATTAGAAACTGGTGAACCTTCTCTTCTTCCCGTTCCTTGGCAATAGACACGGCTGCTCCACAAGTACAGCCTTTAACTTTGCTATAATTCGCCAATTCGTCCCAGATCGTCTTGAGTCGTGTGTAGTACTCGACCACGGATTCTGTGCCTTGCTTACATTCATTGAGTTCATTCTTTAATTGATGAACTCTAGGTGCATTACCTGCCGAGTATCTTGCACGCAATTCCTCCCATATATCCTCTACTAACTGCGAGAATGTAATGCTCGGGTGCAACTTCGGATCAATAACGTTCCTTAGCCACGCCCTTAACATTGCATTACACTGTCTCCATGCTACCAATTCGATATTTTCCTCATCATCGTCACCTGCTGGTTTGGTGACCTTGCCTTCGATGAAGGCCAATTTGTTCTTTGCATCGAGTCCGTTTTTGACGGCCTCTGCCCATAGATCGTAGTTATTGCCGTTAAATACGATCTGTGTGACATTAAGACTCGGGTTATCCGAAGGATGTAGGTAAAGAGGCGACGTTACGGGAATGATCTTTGGACCACTTATGCTCCCCTTAACTTTGTCGTCTCCACCAGTCATAATGAAATCGGATGACCTTTGAATTTTCGTTTTGATAATTGTTGTAGTTTTTTTTTTTTTTTTTTTTTTTTTTTTTTTTTTGATTGGATTGCAACCTCGCTCACGATACCATGAGAAAACTAGTAACAGAGGAAACCAAGATGGGGAAGGTTAATTCTCATTTAATTAATTGAAGCATACAACTCTACATCGACATATATAGTTACATAAAGATATCATAATCTTTGTCCTTTCCTTAATGCTATCCTACAAGAATGCATTTCCTTAATGCTACCTTTCCTTAATGCTATCTTACAAGAATGCATTTCCTTAATGCTATCCTACAAAAGTGCAACACAATAATATCTACAACTAAAATATACAATAATATGATTCACACAATATACGCATATCTTCGATATCCTCGAGTATCTCGTAACCATATTTTATCAGAGACACCCACCTACCTTATCCTCTATCTAGTCTCTACTTTAGTATAATTTTTCTCAAGTAACGTGCCACTTCAAAAGTGGAAGAAATCGAAGAAATACAGGGAGTAATATGTAAGGCCAATGAACTGAAATTTAATAAATAGCCTAATCAATCATTATTTAGCCATACACCAAATTGCTTTTGGAAATTGGATAGAATTTTAACTCACATGACTCATGAGTATTTGATAACCGGCTCCAAAGAGCCGTTGGCAGCCACACAAGGAGCCGTTGGCTCTCCTCAAATCAAGCCTCCCATATCTCTGTAATTATGCACATAATTTGCTATATTATCCTTTCCTAGTTTAGCTTATATTCATTTGTATAAATAGCTAACTCACATAATGTAATTACACAATTGGTACTCTAATATATTATGCTAATGTATTCAATATTTCCCAATATCATTCTAATTAGAGTATCGTATATTTCAACAGTATTGTTAATAGGTGTTTCTTACTTAGTTACTTTACATTATGTTTATATTTCTGAATGTTTTGGGGTATAATTATCTTTCCCTGTTCCTTTTCTTGTGTCAATATCTGTAAGTGTGTAAGACTGTAATTGATTCGACTTTTAGAATATTCTTTATGATTAATTTTATCTTTTAAAACAATTCTTACTCAGATGAATTTGGACAAGGATACTTTAGCCCTGATTCCTTGCTACTTTCTGTTAGCATTGATTTAGTTAGGGCAAGTATATTGGTTGACTAAGATCAGTAAGATCTCATGATATTTCAGGCTGCAACTTTCAACATCTCTTCGGTGATCCATGGAACCGTTCTGAGGGTGATGACTTTCGGCTGGTGAATATTTCATATTTTGTAATGATATTTACTTATGGGATTAATGTGGTGCGCTGGGACTGAGATTCTATTTATATGCAGGAAAAAAGACAACCCATTATGAGATGTAGATAATTGTTATTTATTTGAATGAATATATATATGAGACAATTACATATGCTTATATACTAAACTAACTAGCCCTAAGATCTAGGATCTAGCATGAGAATATGAACAAGATATACATAAAGAGGAAAGGATCAAAACTAAAGATACATACAATAAGTTCTACGTAAATACTAGCAAAGAATATATAATTCGAAGATATTGTTCCTATAATATGGAAGATATGAAAATATTGCATAATCTCATGTTATTCCTTAATATTCCCCCGCAAGACGGGCTTGTTGGGAAATGTGTCCTTAACAATAGTGCGATCAAATGATTTAAATATCATTATTAAATCTCATAGTAAGAATACGTGAGGGATGATTCTTTATATCGACTGACCGTCATTAATCGGTAATGATTGGCTAACTAGAGTTTGACATTACTGTCGTGTGACGGTGGTGGTCAGTTGATCCCTTTAGGTTACACCTATAGGATGAGGCCCAAATAGACATTTAATTAATTCTATGCGATACGAATTAATTAATTCCTTAATTATGGGAGTGTAATTTTGCGTCTTATTGTAATGTGATTAAATAAGATTTAATTTAGTAATTATGTGTTAAATTACTAAATTAGTTGAGGTATTAATATAAGTTTTGAGGTAGAGGTAATTAGTTATTTAAAGTTACAAGAAGTTGTAATTTTAACAAACTAGTAATTATGGGACCCATTATATGTTGATATAATGGTAGTATACTGCTCAAAAAGTGGAGTGTATATTATATTATTAATTGTAATATTTAAGTGTTAAATGATTACATTAATAATTAATTATGTAAGATAGTTAAACATATGACTTATAAGCATTTATGGGACAAATGACAAAAGGCAAAAATGGACCAAAATAAGTCCAATATTTCGGCCAAAACAAGAGAGCAAAAGATGCTCTTTTGTCCTTGTTTGTTTTGATTAAAGCATGATAGTGACTTGTCATATGAAGCTTTTATCATGCTACATCTTACACACTTGCTCCCTACACTCTACATATACTAAACAAAAGAGTAAAAACAAAAAGCAAAAGATTCCCTCATGACCATAAGGCCACCGGTTTTTGGCCTTTTAAATGAGCATTTTTGGTTGCTAATTTTTGGTTGTTGGATGATACTTTTGCTTGTTTTACTCTCTAACTTTCCCTCACATGCAAAATCATAAAACCTATCTAAAATACTACTTCCTCCGTTCCATTGAATTGTTTACGTTTGCTTTTTGGGCACTATTCATAAGTGAGAAGAATCTTCAATACAACTTCTAATGTATAACATAAAAGATAGTCATGCGAGATCTTTTTTAAATCGTCTTACCGAGTGCATTATGAATATCAGTTTTTTATAATTTTTAATGATATGTAACTAAAGATATGAACAAAATAAAACAAGCATTGGCATACGTGCATAAAGCAAACGTAAACTATCATATGGAACAGAGGAAGTAATACTTATCATCTATTACTAGAGGTAGTAATACAAGAACATTAGTATTATTAAGGCTATATTTCTACTACATATCTAGTTAATATTAGTAGGAATTTTTGGGATTAATCTTGGGTGCAATTTACTGGAGTGGTTTCTATACTTGGAGTCTTAGGAGGATCATCCATCATATTTAGCTCAAGAACAAGTGAAGGAGGGTGACCTTACTTGTGCCCATAATTTCAAAACACATAACAATGTAAGGAACATTGTTTTTCTTATAAATCCTTCATTTTGTTATGCATGCACTAGATCTAAAGAACAAATAATTAACAAGTTAATTAGTTCACTATTAGAGGAGTCTAATAATAGGTATATGAACCTAACAAGTGGTATCAGAGCATAAGGATGTTGCATGCATAATCGGTTATTGTTTTTCCGAGTTAAAAGGTTAACATATAAAACTAAAAATTTGTGATTTATAAGTATAAGCCACGAAATCACCATGAATATTATATATTCTGGTCCTAAAATGTTTTTAGGTCATTTTTATGATTTATGGAAATTTGTTGCTCATTTTAATGATTTTTGGTCAATTTATTACATTTTTATGACTAAAATGGGAATTAAAATGCTAAAAATAGTTAAACTACGTTTCTGACCTTGGAAATTTTATATGACCTCACATGCATATTTTACAAGTTGTTTGTAAAAAGGCGAGTTAATTTGATTAATTTTGCATGATTTATGATTTTTATGAGATAAAAATGGATTAAAAGAGGTAAATTGGTTAAAATTAGTTAAACCTCGAATTAAGCCATGATATTTTAATATGATGTCACATGCATAATTTAAAGAGAGTATGTAAATTTCTAGATTTAAATATATCTTTTAGCATGATTTATGGATTTTTAGAATAAAAATGGCATAAATAGTGACTATTTTAGCAAAATTAGCTAAAACGTATTACATGGCTTGAGAAAATTAATTTAAGTTGAATTAATATCCCACTAATCAGATCTAAGGTTGTAAAAATTATTGGAGTAATTTTTGGATACTTTATGTATTTTATGAGATAAAACCGATAAAATGCAACTACATTTTCTCAAAATTAATTTGAAAATTTTAACCATGTTTTTTGCATTATGAGTGTCATGGAATTATTCCAGAATGTTCAAAAATTTAAAATTTAAAATTAAAATTTTGAAATTTTTATAATTTAATTTGGATTTATTTCATATAAATAATGATTTTAAGGTAAAAAATGAGCATAAAATTAAATCAAGTTTAATTATTGTCAAAAATTGAGTGATGACTAATTTTTGAGTCCTAAAAAGTGTTAGAATAATTAACTTGAGCTTAGATGTGATTTAAGTGTTAATTAGTGATTTTAAAATGTTATTATCACGCATTTCCATAAAACCGGGTTATATGTACGACATAAGTTAAATAGGGCGATTTGGCACATTATTTGGCATGATAGGTACATATTATAATGCTGCATATTTCAATTGTTGAATGTCTTTTATTTATAAAATTTTGAATTATGTAATTTTATCTTAGTATGGCCTTAGTTTAATCAATATTACCCGTAATGAAAGGGAATATTGATTCGGTTGTAATTTAAAGTGATCTCGTATCACTTTTATTTTTATTTTATTTGTTTTTCCATTTCACAATTGTATAATAGGAATAGCTTTGTATTTTTATTATTATTTGTAATTATGGGGCATCTTCAAAGACGGTGTCATTCGGAAAGGTGATCCGACGAAGACGGTGTCTTGGGAAGCGTGCCAATTGAAGATTCAAGGGACCAAAGGAGTTGGTTTCCGAATATGTAATAGATTATTTGATTTTCTATTTTAGGAAGGCAATACTAGGAATTTTATTTATTGCTTTGCATTTCTTTTAATATGTTGCATGCATTGCCAAATCGCCATAACAACACATGCATATTATATCGAGTCATCGACCGTGTCAATTATAATTATCGTAGTTCACCGCTTTAGTTCACTTAAAACGTGATAGATAATAAATTGACAAGACCTCTCACATATTAAAAATTGAGAAATAGCCTTACCAAATAGTAGAAACCCATGAAGTACCAGTTTCATAAGGGAGTTGAGCCGGCTATACCGTAATACAAACCTTGTTACGTTGGTGAAGTGGGGTAGTAAAATGTTATTACATCGAAATTTGGATTGAGCTCAACGGAAGTATTGTTGACCGTAGTCTCATGTGTTCCGGGCTAGAGATGAGAATTAGAGTAATTTTTGTCGACCGAGAGTTCTAAAAGTAGAATCAATTAAAGAGTTAATCCACCGAGTTATATTAATAAGGGATGACTCGGCTTACCGTACCCGTATTAATATGAATTTGGATCTCGGAATCATTTATGTAGTTGGGTGGAGGTCACAATATAAATGCAATACTTGTAGTTAAATTTACGAGTATTATTAAAACGATAGATGATAATTAATTCCTTCATTTCCTATTTTGTAGTCAAATTTGTTTTATCAACCGCAATGGCAACTCCAATCACGTCCTCATCCACTAGTTCCACCACGCTTACCAATGTGTCATGGCTCCGATCCTTCATGAATCGATGTAAGTTAGAAAAGAATGGGTCTAATTTCGCCGATTGGGACGCGCAACTTCGCTTGGCCGCGCAAGGTGACGACAAGCTTAGTTACCTTACCGAGGCATCTCCCACCGAACCTAATACTAGGTCCACCCCCGCCGCTAGGCAAACCTATGAGGTTTACCAAACGGAGTCGGCCGCGATTAAAAATGTGTTGATCTTTGCTATGGAGGCCGAACTCCAACGAAGTGCTATAAAGATTAGCACCGCTCATGAGATCTACATGAAGCTTGTGAACATGTTTTCACGAGCTCCTAGGGTCATTCAATATGAGGCGGCTTCAGCATTCTTTGATCTTAACATCAAAGAGGGCCAAAAGGTGAGCCCTCATGTGCTCAAGTTGATAGAGCATGTTGAGACCTTGAAAATGCATAAGGTTGAAATTCCCAATGAACTCGTAATTGATCAAATTCTTCATTCCCTCAACAAAATCAAAGCATATGTTCAATTTCGGGTGAATTTTAATATGCAAGATAAGAAAGTTTCCCTTGATGAGTTGCACAAAATGCTTGTGCAAGCCGAAAGGGACATGGGGCTAAGTGTTAGCACCACAAAAGATGTGCTCAATATCAACCATAAGAGCAAGGGAACCTTCAAGAAAGGCGGGAAAAAGGGGAAGAAGCAAACTCCCAATAGGAATATAGCTAAAGCTTGTGAAGCTAGTACCTCCAAGCCCAAGTACAGTGCCCCCACCGGGGACAAGTGCCACTATTGTTGTGGTGTTGGGCATTGGAAGAGGAACTGTTCCAAATACCTTGGCGACATCAAAGCTGGAAAAGTTATTCCAGTAGGTATATAACTATCCCTATCTTTTATGTTTCAATCTCAATTAGTATGTGATACAAGTTGTGATGATTACCCTTTTTATTGTAAATAGGGCCTTCTACCAAGGACAAAGGCAAGGAGAAGCAAGCCTAGAGGATCATATGGGAAGCTAGAGTAGCCGACCGTGGTGATGGATCAATGGAAGCTTGGCTTTTAATTTGCTTTGTCTTTAAATTTATGATGTATTTGAAGTTTTTAGAACTATTTTGATTTCCTTGCGTGACTTGGAAAATGGTTTGTGTCCTTTAAACACGGGTTGTATTTTGGATATTGGTGATTTGGTTTTCAACCCAAATCACTTGTTTTATTATGTTATTTGTTCTAAAATCATCATCATAAATTACTTGCGTAGAGAAACATTAGATAAACAACTCAAATTGATCAAATAGACGATTATGATGATGGGATCATTATATGTCCATAAGCTATGAATTTGATTCTCCTTATGTCTTTGTTACTTAATGTAACAACTTATGTAAGATCAATTATAAAGTTATAATGAGCTTTTGAACTCATCAAGTAGGGAATTTACGATACCATTCGGACACATTATTCTAAACGAATGGTTAACCATGAGACACCTAGAATAGAGAGTCTATTAAACAGATGACATAGATAAGACACGTATATTATCAAGCTGCCATGTTAGGATGGCCTTTTGAAAGCTAATACTAGTCTAGATAAACTCCTAATACTCCGTTAAATATATATGTTTGTGACTCACAAAGCTATCTCTCATGAATATTGATATATTTCTGAGAGATAGAGTGGGAGTAGATTGAAACATCACAAACATCTCTTATAGTTGAAATGTTACTTTGTGAAAGTAATAGAATTATAGAGTGGGAGTTGGAATTAAACTATAGTCTATGAAGATAGAGTGAGAGCATAGTTCAATGGGAGTTTATCGCACATGTCTTATTGTTTAAAAATATTACTTTGTGTAAGTAATAGTATCATGACCTTCTTACATACGAGCCGAAGCATTACAATCCGAAAATTGTTACTCAAGAGTAGATTTAATTTAAGGCGAGGGTCTCCTTAAAGTGAATAGAGCTTTAGAGTACTTAAATGCATAGATTGACATGAAGATGTTAATCAAGATAAACAATGTTAGGAATTGCCGCTTTTTATTTTAATGAAGAATGGCAAATGAGATTAAAATTCGCTTTTCTAAAATGGGAATTTAGAGAAGAAAGTGTTTGAAACACAAAACCTTAGATGAAGATCTAAGTATCCTAACATGTTATGCGTAGCTTTCTTAAGTGATCCCAAAGTGGTCTTAAGCAAGCATTAAAGGATTATACTTTTCGTTCATGTGATTATAGTGAATTGTTTCATTCACATGATTGAAGAATCATGTTTATACATGAAGTTAAGTGGGAGCTAGAATTGTTTCTCCATGTCTTATATGTTGATAACATATTACTTATTGAGAATAATGTACCAATTCTCTCTTCTGGCAAGAGTAATTGGAAGACTTGAAAAGGGATGCAAAGTATTCTAGATTTTGAATCTATGTGAGAGAATATTGGCATAGAGTTGAGAGACTTATGAGGATAAGATATTTCACATCTTTTGTACAACAACAAAGTCAAATAGGCTATTCATATTGATAGAAGTGGAAATACTATGATGGAGTCATAGTTATTCACTGAACCTATTAAGTTGTTGATTACATGAAATCGATTTCTAATGTTTCCGCCATTAGAATGATCATGTATGCCAACAGATGCACGTGCCATGATGTGATATGTGCCGAGAGCACAATAAGTCAATTAAAGGGATAATTCCCACATTATGGCTTGTGAAAGCCTTAAAGAACATCCTTGAGATTCTTGAGAAGAATTAAGGATTCGTTCACATGTTTGGATGATAAACTAAGTTAGGTGTTGAAGTGTTGCACAAACTTTAGTTTCCAAACTTAAAAGGGATTTGTTGAAATCATAGGGTGTCTTATTGACAAAGGAGTAAGAAACTAAGAAAGGTGTTTTAGTTTTGCGCATTGCAAATTCTACAAAAGGATTCTAAGTAAATTGTGATAAAATCGTCAATGTATGGATTAAGGGTGAATCCCTCTACAAATGACTTTATCACAAGTTATGCGATAACAGTGGGAGCATCTTTCAAGTTAAAGAGCCCAAGTCTAGTAATAAATCTAGACATATACTTGGATAAATTCATGTCATTAAGAGATGACATTGAATGGAAGGAAATAGCAATTAATAAAGTTGGAATATATGGATATCGGGTATATCCACTTGCCAAGCTTGTATTGCATTTTAACTAGTGTTATAATTCACTAAAGATTATAAAATATGAAGTAGTAATAGTGTATTGGCTGTTCATATGTGATAATCACATTTATCGTTTGAGTTTTATTAAACTCACCCGCTACCTTGTCGTATCCGAATGGGTTGTAGAGACAAATTGAACCCCATTAAAGTGAACTGGATTGACATGGTATTCGCCCCTAGTTACTTTTATGAGGTGACGTCTCGAAGTGACTAGAGTGTGATGCGATTGATGGCAAGTTCAAGTGCCATAGAGTCATATGGGATGACTAGTCGATCACATAGGCAGACTGTATGGGACAATCTGTCGGGCAGTGACCGCTTATAGAGTTCTGGTAATTCATATAGCCTAGTCGTGGCAAGAGGTACTATAGTATTCTTATGAGTCAATTCTTTTGACTAGAGACTATTCGCCCAAGTTGGCACAACTTCTGATTAGCTTTGATTTATACTCTACGATTTCGTAAATGAGGTCAAACTTGGTATATTTTGGGTTATGATGTACTGTGGCTGAACGAAGGGAATATGGCGATAGGAATTGTCCATCCCTTGTCAGGGTTGTTTGAAATCTCAAGGACACTCGAGGAGTAGTTAACTGGAAATGCGTGGCCACGCTCGGAAGGCATCTATGACAGATAATTCCGGTCAAACAGTTAATCTCCAGATCGAGAAAACCACTCAAGATATGATCAAATGTAAGTACGACCTGAAAGACACCTTGCATTGAGTGGGAGATTGTAATAGGACAAGAGAATTGGTGACGCACACTTGTCGAGGACAAGTGGGAGATTGTTGGGAAATGTGTTCTCAACAATAGTGCGATCACATGATTTAAATATCATTATTAAATTTTATACTAAGAATACGTGAGGGATGATTCTTTATATAGTCGACTGACCGTCATTAATCGATAATGATTGGCTAACTAGAGTTTGACATTACTGTCGTGTGACGGTGGTGGTCAGTTGATCCCTTTAGGTCACACCTATAGGATGAGGCCCAAATAGACATTTAATTAATTGTATGCGATACGAATTAATTAATTCCTTAATTATGGGAGTGTAATTTTGCGTCTTATTGTAATGTAATTAAATAAGATTTAATTTAGTAATTAAGTGTTAAATTACTAAATTAGTTGAGGTATTAATATAAGTTTTGAGGTAGAGGTAATTAGTTATTTAAAGTTACAAGAAGTTGTAATTTTAACAAACTAGTAATTATGGAACCCATTATATGTTGATATAATTGTAGTATACTACTCAAAAAGTGAAGTGTATATTATATTATTAATTGTAATATTTAAGTGTTAAATGATTACATTAATAATTAATTATGTAAGATAGTTAATCATATGACTTATAAGCATTTGTGGGACAAATGGCAAAAGGCAAAAATGGACCAAACTAGGTCCAATATTTCGGCCAAAACAAGAGAACAAAAGATGCTCTTTTGTCCTTGTTTGTTTTGATTAAAGCATGATAGTGACTTGTCATATGAAGCTTTTATCATGCTACATCTTACACACTTGCTCCCTACACTCTACATATACTAAACAAAAGAGTAAAAACAAAAAGCAAAAGATTCTCTCATGACCATAAGGCCACCGGTTTTTGGCCTTTTAAATGGGCATTTTTGGTTGCTCATTTTTGGTTGTTGGATGATACTTTTGCTTATTTTACTCTCTAACATTCCCTCACATGCAAAATCATAAAACCTCTCTAAAATACTAATACTTATCATCTATTATTAGAGGTAGTAATACAAGAACATTAGTATTATTAAGGCTATATTTCTACTACATATCTAGTTAATATTAGTAGGAATTTTTGGGATTAATCTTGGGTGCAATTTATTGGAGTGTCTTCTATACTTGGAGTCTTAGGAGGATCATCCATCATATTTAGCTCAAGAACAAGTGAAGGAAGGTAACCTTACTTGTGCCCATAATTTCGAAACACATAACAATGTAAGGAACATTGTTTTTCTTATAAATCCTTCATTTTGTTATGCATGCACTAGATCTAAAGAACAAATAATTAACAAATTAATTAGTTCACTATTAGAGGAGTCTAATAATAGGTATATGAACCTAACAGGACTGTCAACCGAAAAGGCCGATCTTGGATAAAAGAGCTTCAAACCGAGGCCGAGGAAGTGGCTTTGTCATAACATCAGCTAATTGCTCAATACCACTTATGTGAGCAACGTGAATTGTACCAGCTTGAACCTGTTCATGGACAAAATGAAAAGCAAGAGCTAAATGTTTCATGCAAGAGTGAAAAACAGGGTTAGCGGAGTAGTGAGTGGCACTTAAATTATCACAGTAGATTGCGGGTGGGGAGGTGAAGCGAAGACCAAGCTCAGTGAGAAGCGACTTGACCCATAGAATTTCAGATGTAACATGAGCAACTGCTCGAAACTCAGCTTTAGTAGAAGACATGGCAATGGCTTTTTGTTTCTTTGAGGACCAGGAAACTGGGTTTTTGCCAAGATAAACAATGTAGCCGGAGGTGGAGATGTAGTTACCCGTATCTCCGCCCCAATCTGCATCACTAAAGGCATGAAGTTGAAGGGGATTTTGACGATGAAATTGAAGACCGAGGTGTATAGTGCCGTGTAGATATCGCAGTAGACGCCGTAAGGCAATATAGTGAGCAAGTTGAGGATTTTGCATAAATTGAGCAAGTTTGTTAATGGCAAATGAGATGTCGGGCCGTGTTAGAGAAAGGTATTGCAGGATGCCAATTGTGGAACGATAGGCAGTGGCATCACAAGTGGAGGTGTTTGTTTCAAGTGTAAGTGAGGGATAAGCAACCATGGGAGTGTTCGATGGCTTGCATTCCATCAAATCTTGTCGTTGAAGAAGGTCATTAATGTATTTTGTCTGGGAGAGTAAAAGTCCTTTAGAATTGGGAGTGACCTCTACTCCTAGGAAGTAGGAGAGGGCATCCAAATCCTTAAGAGAAAACCGAGAGGCCAGTTGGGTGATGAAGGTGGCGAGAAACTAAGTCGAGGGTCCTGTAACAAAGATATCGTCTACATACACAAGAACATAGAGAGTGTTGGTATTATGAGTGTAAATAAAGAGGGAGAGGTCAGCAAGGGAAGCCTTGAAACCAAATTGGAGGAGGTACCGTTTAAGTTCATTGTACCATGCTCGGGATGCCTGTTTAAGACCATAGATAGCCTTGTTAAGACGATAGACATGGGTAGATGTATCATCATTGACGAAACTAGGTGGTTGAGTCATGAACACGATTTCGTGAAGCGTTCCTTGGAGGAAGGCATTGTTTATGTCGAGATGTCGATGGGACGATCCTTGACTTAGAGTAATGGAGAGAAGCAATCTGATCGTCACGAGTTTTATAACCTGACTGAAAGTATTAGTGTAATTAATGTCATGCTTTTGATGAAAACCTTTTGCAACCAAACGAGCTTTGTAATGATTAATTGTGTTGTCGGGATTATATTTGACACGGAACACCTACTTGCAGCCTACCACATCGTGAGCTTCATGTGCAGGGAAAAGTGACCACGTATTGTTTCTAATTAACGCATTATATTCCTCAATCATTGCGGGACGCCATTAGGGTGAGGCAAGGGCTTGTTTGGTGGTATGGGGAAGAGAATGTGGGGATGTAGTAATGGCCAGTTTCGCATACTTGGGATTGGGCTTTCGAATATTGTTCGAGAGCCGCGTGATAGCATGGGTGGGGAGAGGTGGCGGGTTAGGAATGGTAGTGGGGTTGGGAGTGGAGGTACGGGTTGTGGTAGGGATAGGAGACAAAGGTGGAGTTAGGGCAGAGGGTGTATTAGAGGTTGCGGCAGGGAGATGTTTAGGTGTGGAAACAGAGGATAGAGCAGGGGTGGTGGATGTAGGCTGAGGGGCGGGATTGGTATTTTGAGAAGGAAGAAAGACAATTGGTGGCTCACACCAATCAACAATGGAAGGAACAAAGATGACAGCGGGAGCGGAAGCAAGACGAGTGTAAGGGAACGTAGTTTCAACGAGTGTAACATGATGGGATGTATAGATTCGATTTGTAGTGGGATCGAGGCAATGGTACGCACTCTGAGTTGTTGAGTATCCCAAGAAGACACAAGCAATTGATTTGGGTTCAAGCTTATGGGATGAATACGGACGGAGCCATGGGTAGCAAAGACAACCAAAAACTTGGAGTTTATTGTAATTGGGTAGTTTGTTAAACAGACGGAAATAAGGAGAGTTATTGTCGAGAGTAGGGGTTGGTAAGCGATTGATGAGATATACGGCTGTGGCGAGGGCTTGAGGCCAGAAGATAGTGGGAATTTTCACGTGGGTGAGGAGCGATAGACCTGTTTCAACGATGTGGCGATGTCGCCTTTCCGCGTACCCATTGTGGGTGTGTGAGGCGGCGAGGTAAGATGCGAGACGCCCTGTTGAAGAAGAGTGGGTGTGATTTAAATATATTCACCTCCATTGTCGGAAAATAATTGAATAATTGTACGATTAAAAAAATTTTCGACAAGGAGTTTAAATTGATTAAAGATTGTTATAGTATCGGATTTTCTTTTAAGAGGATATAGCCATGAGTATTTCGTAAAATGATCAACAAATAAAACATAGTATTTGAACCCATTGCGAGATTGTAATGGGCTGGACCAAATATTAGAAAAAATTAATTCGAGAGGAGCATTTGACGTAAGTGTGGAAGTATAGAAAGGCGATTTGTGGATTTTATTGATTTTGCACGCATTACAGTACTCAAAATTAGAATCGGAAATTTATAAGTTGGAACGACGCTTAAGAAAGAAAAAAACATTTGATGATGGATGACCCAAGCGGTGATGTCACAACACCGTGGAGATGGATGATGAAGCTAGGAGGACGTGGGGTGAAGAGGGATGCCAAGTGTAGATGCCACGATCAATGGTGCCGTGGAGCAGAATCCTTCCCGTTGAGGCATCCTTAAATAAGAAGGCAGATGATGAGAATTCAATAATAGCATTGTTATCAATACAGAATTGGGAAACAAATAATATGTTGTGAGAAATTAAAGGAACATGAAGGGCATTTCGAAAAGAAAGAGAGGACGAGTGATAAGGAATGTTGAAGGAACCTATATTTGAGATTGGGAGCGAGGAGCCGTCACCAATCACCACATCATCCGGTCCTTCGTAGGGAGCATGAAGGGAGAGCGTGGATAAGTCGTTGGTGATGTGGTGCGTGGCACCACTATCCACGAGCCACGAGTTGGGTACGGAGTCAGAGGCAGTACGAGTATTAGCTTGAGGGCGATAGGTGGAGGAGCGATTAGGGCGAGTGTAAGGTTGAAGGGTAAAGTTAGGATGGGTTTTCTTGAAGTTACGACATGTAAGGAATGTATGACCTCTGTAGCCACAGTACTGGCAGATGGTGGCGTCTTTATGAGGGAGGGATGGGTCATTTGGTGGCGCGGAGGGAGTGAAAGGTTAAGGAGTGAAGCGCTACCGCTGGTTGGGACGAAACTAGGCAACGAATGCAGTGGTTGGGAGGGGAGTAGTGGTTGTGTTTTCGAGGCCACGGAGGACCTTGGCAATGATGTCTTCAGGGTCCATAAGCTTACCGAGGTTGGCGAGTTCGAGATTGCAGGTTTTGATTTTGTGCATGTAGTCGGTTATAGTTTGGTCCGGAGTTTTGGTGATGGATTCCAGTCGGGTTTTTATTTGAAGGATGTGACCTCTAGATGGGTTGGCAAAGGTGGAGGCTAGGGTAGCCCACGCAGCTTGTGACCATTTTGTTTGAGTCACAAGCGGTGCAATGGAACTGTCAAGTGTTCCGACTAGAGAGGCAAGGAGGAAACGGTCTTATCTTGACCAAGTCGAGTAGGCAGGATTCGGGGCTTGTTTGTTGTCAACAATTTTGGATTTGGCAGGACATGGATGAGAGCCGTCTAGGAATTGGAAAGTTCTAATCCTTCGAGGAAGGATTGAATTTGGAATGCCCATTGAGTATAGTTGGTAGTGGTGAGGGTTTTGCATTGAGAAAGGTTGACAAAAATTATGAGGGTGGCTGGTTCAGCGGTGTTAGGGAGGATGAGAGCGTGGTTGGCCATGATCGAGGAGTTAGTGCGTAGGATCGAAGGCGGTTGATACCATATGAGATGTAGAGAATTGTTATTTATTTGAATGAATATAGATGAGACAATTACATATGCTTATATACTAAACTAAAAAGCCCTAAGATCTAGCATGAGAATATGAACAAGATATACATAAATAGGAAAGGATCAAAACTAAAGATACATACAATAAGTTCTACGTAAATACTAGCAAAGAATATAATTCAAAGATATTGTTCCTATAATATGGAAGATATGAAAAGATTACATAATCTCATGTTATTCCTTAATACCCGTATGAAGTTTCGATCAGCATGGGTATCTTCAGACTTCAGAGTCATAGAAAGTCCATTGGTCGCCACAACAACAATCATTAAGAGAATAGTTTCAAATCATGAAGCATATCAGGTGTGCTTTCTTTTCAGTTTTCACATACCCGACTCCTGCAGTTATCACCATTTCTGCTATTCTTCCGAAGTCACCGACTTCTTACGCAACTATCTTTAATCTAGTTATGCATAAGTATACCCAAAATGACCCGTTTCCAGGTCTGCTTATGGTATAGGCTTGGGGATGTCACTCGTAAAGTGATTTGAGTATAAGTACTCATGATCTGGTTCAAAATTTGTCAGCATGAAAACTATTTGTGTCTCCCATTGCACCCAAAAAAAATATGCTAGAGGCTAATGAATGTCATTGTTCATCTTAAGAGCAGTATATTTCACTCCAGACATTCGAAGGCATTTTGTGGCAATAGGATTTCCGTGCCCCAGAATTAGGGAAAAGAAAGTATATAAAAAGGAATAGTAGATTGTGGTGTTTTTATCTGTTTCTGGTAACTAATGGTTGGAATTCACTTTGGCCCTCTATAATTTTGTGCAGAAGCGCAATGAAAAAAAAGGAGATAGTGAAAAGAGATACTATGAGAATAAAATCTACGATACCGCCCATTGAATGCCTCTGCTGGAATAGGTAGGTAAAACCTATAGCTGTTAATGAGACGAGACAACTCGCGAGTAACTCGAGTTTGGCTCGGTGAAAGCTCGGCTCGTGCGAGCTCAGCTCGGGATCGGGCTCGGCTCAAGAGCTTAACGAATCAAGTCGAGCAAACGCTAGCTCGACTCGAAGAGCTCGTGAGCGGCTCGAATTTCTGTGATTAGTTATGATATTCTCATATTTTATAAAAATATTTTACCATGATTATATCTTTCTATCACACATATCAAATTTCTCGCTGATTTGCCAAATGTTTTTAAATATAAATTTTGAGTTTTGTTATTGAAAATATCGGAAGAAAATAATAAAAAAAATAAACAATTTTTTCTAGGCTCGAGTTGGGCTCGAGCTCGCGTTAAAACTCGCAAGCTTTATTACGAGCACATTTTTTCAAGCTCGGGTAAGTTCGAGATCGACTAGAGCTCGAGTTTTGGTTCTGGAGCACAAGCCGAGCAAGGCCAAGCTCGGACTTGGCTCGACTCGTTAACACCCCTAGCAAAACCGTATACATTAATCAATTTTTATTGTTTATAGGTGTTTTTCTTTCATTATTTGCCCGTGATCTATAATCCTTTTACTAAATGGGTTTTACGCTCCGGGTGATGTAACATTGGGTTTACATTACTTCAGCATTTGAATTTGGTTGGGTGTGGTGTGGTCTCCACACGGCCACACATCATGGCACAAAGTATGCATTTTTTTTTTCTTTTTTTTTCTTTTTGACAATGGTGAAAAGATGTATTACATAATGCTCTCTGAGCCCATGATACATCCGTTATTTAAAAATAATACAGCAGCAAGACAAAGTAAAGAAACTAAAGCAGTATGAGAAACAACGGGAAATTGGCAACAAGTGAGTGAACCAGCTTCAGCTTCACCAGCACAACTGACTTCCAGAAACCGTTGATACGTACAAGCCGCAGGGTGACAATAACAAGGTGTACTTACGCTCTTGCGAAAAGAACGTAGAAAGAAAAGGTGAAAAGCAAGACGACGAAGTCTGCCATCGATGGAGATAACTCTCCTACACCATAGAGATTGAACCCTTTGATCATAAGACCAGCGTTCCGAGAAAACCAGCATGCAGAAAGATGAGAACAAGGACAAACCCTCAACCAATCTCCTAGCCACAGATTCGAAAAGGCACCGGCTTTTAACGAATCCAACCCACACTTGACATAAATCCCAAATGGTAGAGGGGCAGGACACCCTAGACCATACGAGGAGACACTTCCTAAAGGAGACTTTTATTGATGAACATAGTAAGCAAAGAGAACAACTAAACATGACACTTATAACCGATAACATGAAAAAAGGAGAAGACAACCACCACAACCAACCTACCCAACACCACACAACCGGACCTATATTGATACTACCCAGACCAACACAATAAACACTCAATAAGACCCAACCATGACGCCAGTGTCAATCAATAGATGAATAAGTCTCAACCATGTCACCAAGATCAAATCATAACCTCCACAAATTAAGACCCATGACGAAGCATAAAACACAAACAACAAACACCCGGAAAAAACCAAATCCCCAAACGGAGCTCAAGAAGGACAGACACACCAAAAGAGACCGAGAACCTAAAGACCCGACAATCAAGGGGACATGCAAGACCGAAAAGACACCCGTTTCACCAAACGACACCTCCCAGGACCACCGCCGTACATGCAACCAAACCAAGCTAAAAGACAATACTTACAAACACTAGTTAAAAAGAGAAAGGGACCGATTGGTGGGGGGAATGGGGGGCTCACCAAATCTGACCCAAAACACGACCACATAGACACACACAAACCAAGGAAGCCAAACCAGGGGTGGGGGGAATGGGGGGATCACCACTGAATTGGAATCCAGACCGACGATGACAGGACAAGGGAACGGAGGGACGAGAATGCCAAATGGTCAGATGCATGCAAAATGAACCATAAACGGACCACCAACACAAAGTCCGTGAACCACAAAGGGGCATGCAAGACCATCAAGAACCCAGATGAGGATCGAAAACGGCAGCGATGAAAACCATACAACTTACGAAAATCCCACTAGCAATCTAGCATATTACTGTAAATATGCTACTGTAAAATCAAAGGATGCAATTCCTTTGGTCCTTGTGGTACAATTTTTAAGGAAAGCCGTACGGAAGCTGTCCAAAGAAAACGACGATCCGACATGGGAAAATAGAAGAGGACGAAACTACAATTTGATCGGTGACGACATCGGCGAAACGAAAACCCATCCGGAGAAGACAACCGGGAGGTCTAATCAGAGGTGAAGGTCCAACCTCCGGAGATGGGCCAAAGCATGGCCACATTCCCGGAGAGGCAGTAGAAATATAGGGGAAGGTGAAGGGGTAGGAGGTTAGTGATGGAACAAGATGAAAAGTTTGGGGATTTTTTGGGGGATTTTTTAGAGAGAAAAATTTAGTGAGAGAAAATGTATTTTGGCAACAGTTAATAGCTTACAAGTATGCATGTTTTGATGGTAACCCAAATATAAAGTTTTTCACAATGTAATCATGCTGATTATCCCACAATTGCAGCAGAATTGAGAATAAATAACAATAACATAATCCTAGTGCCGTAGTGTTTCATTGACCTCTACTTGTGGTCAGGGCCGGTCCTAAATATATTGAGGCCCTAGGCAAAATTATAAAATGGGGCTCTGATTTTGTAAAATTATTAGTACTAATAAAATTCAATAAAAGCAACAACATTTTTTTTTTGAAGAACACTAATTTTTTTTCCCCAATTTAAAATATGTGATTGATTTTTGAAGAACTCTAAAAAATTTAGAAGAGAAAATGTTTTTGAATTTGAAGAATGGTAAAAATTGAAATTCTTTCAAAAAGATGCTATGAAGAATAGAACACAAGACACTCTTATTACTTGGTAAGATGCAAGATCACTGGACAACTTACCCCATTCTGCTTTTTATATGTAGTAAATTTTATTTGACTAAAGGTCTCAAGCTTTAACCTATATAGCAGACTTTTAATTTCGTTCTCATGGTCCCCTTCTAGACTTGAGCCCTTGTCACTTGATCCAGCAAACACCCCTATGGACCGTCCGTGTACTGTTTTCAAATGATTCATAATAAAAATGCATTGTAAAATGCATTTGTATTCTTCTACTTCGCAATACTAAGAATATATGTCTATGGAAATGAAAACTCAGTAGTGCCATATCATAATGTTCAGTTTCAAAGTGTAAGCTAACTTTGCATCTTTTAACCAAAATACATGTGTAGGCTGCCGCATTGGAGTCCATTCAGCTTTCATTAAGTTATTGTTAGTCGGCATACAATATTCGAGCAGAAATAGTGTACCTTAACTACCAGGAGGGTGGAAATAATTTTTTTTGTTTGACAATAGAAGGAGAATAACTTACAATGTTCTATCAGTTACAATGTAAGCTACTCGTCTAAGTATGTAGTAGTCAGCAACCCGATGGCAAAGCTATACCTAAAAAAAAACATAAATATAATATAAGGTTATTTAATGGGAATACTCTCAATTATCAATGATCTT
The DNA here is from genome assembly GCF_048544455.1 of Silene latifolia. Classification (NCBI taxonomy): domain Eukaryota; kingdom Viridiplantae; phylum Streptophyta; class Magnoliopsida; order Caryophyllales; family Caryophyllaceae; genus Silene; species Silene latifolia. Next base: position 130,722,009 of record NC_133531.1, on the reverse strand, counting down.
CTCAAATTACTCCAAACTACAATTTAACTGACATTACACTCAACTATTAGATCCCTTCTCTTCTAATAGAATATGTAGAATGACTACCTGCTCAGCCTGTTTTTTTTTTTTTTTTGGATAAAAGGAACTTGCATTAAACGAAAATAAAAAAGTTAGAGTACATCAAGGGGGCGGGTCGGGGGAAAGAGGCACAGAGGCCAACACAGAGTCGCTAGTACAAAGATCAACAACAAAAGAGGGGGCAAAAGCCCACTCAAAACAGCCTAAGAAAGAACTAGTATCATGGACGGAGTGATGAGCAAGGGCATCCGCAACATGGTTAGAAGATCTCTTCTCAAAAACCAGCTTCAAATGGGGTTAATCCTGCAAAAGGGCCCTACACTCAAGAATGATGTTAGTATAGGGGCCGCAAGGGGCAGTAGACAACAAAATAGAGCTAACAGCATCGAGGCAATCGGAGGCAACCAAGACATTGTTCGCAAGGACTCTAGAGCGACGGATCCCATCACGAATGGCAAGAACCTCACAAAGGAAAGGGTCGCGACCAGGGAAGCGACAAGACCAGCCTAAAACCCAAGACCCAGAACAATCTCTAATGACACACCCAAGACTAGCCAAACAAGAAGAGGGGGAAAGAGCCGCATCAACGTTGGCTTTAAGCCAACCCAGCGGCGGAAGGGCCCAGCTTACAGGGAAGCTAAAGGCATCAAGGGGGGCGGTACCGGTACAGGGGGCTGAGAGGGTGCGGTCATTGGCACGGGTCCAGGAAAAGGCTTCGTTGTAAATGGAGGCACAAAAGGAAAGAGAAGGTCGAGGGTTGGGGGAAGAGAAGGTCAGATCACAGCGTCTTAGCCAAAGGCGCCAAGTGGCAAAGGTGAAGAGGGTGTTCCAGGAGGGGGAGGGGGAATTGCAGTTCTCAAAGATCCAATGGTGAATATCAGCGGTGAAGAAAGAATGGGGGACATTAAGGGAGGTCCAAAAATCGGAGGCAAGGCTGCAATCGCGGAGGACATGAAGGGAGGTCTCGGGGATGGAGGGGCTGAGACAGAGGGAGCAGGACGGGTTATGAAGGATGTTTCTTGCAAAAAGGGTGACCTTGTGCGGCAGTTTGTTCCACCACACGAGCCAAAGAAAGACTTTTATCCTAGGTTGGGTATGGAGGCCCCACAACCAGGACAAGTCAGAGGGAAGGGAGGGGGTTGGTGGAGGGGGGGTGGCGGGGGGCCCCGAGAGAAGGAGGTAGGTTTCGCTGACAGAGAATTTACCTTTAGGGGCAAGGGAGGTAGAGAGGGTGTCACATCTAGGAGAGGAAGGGAGAGGGATAGCGAGAATGATTTGGGTGATATGATCAGGAAGATCGAAGTCAAGGGACTCAAGAGACCAAGTGCCATCAGAGATAATGGTGTTGAGTCTCGCATTAGAGGAGGGGAGACTAAGGGGTCCCGAAATAGCGGTCCGGAGAGGTCCCAAACTGGTCCAAGGGTCATCCCACAACCGGATAGTGGATCCATCGCCAATAGACCAGGTGAGGTGGTTTTTAATGAGGCTCCACCCAATTCCCACATTTTTCCAAATATGGGAGCCAGAGGAGAAAGTGCGAGGGCGGGGAGTGAGGTACTTGCTATGCAAGGCTTTGGCAGCAAGAGAGGACTTGTCAAGTAAGACTTTCCAGCTCAACTTAGCAGAAAGGGAATCGTTGAGAGGATTGGCAGCCTTGATACCAAGACCGCCCAGAGAAAAGGGAAGGGTAACAAGGTCCCAGTTGGCGAGGTGGAGCTTCTTAGAAGAGTGGCCAGACCAGAGGAAGCTTCTAGTGATTTTATCAATGTCTTTGAGAATGGAGGAGGGGAGGTGAATGCATTGCATGGAGTGAGTGGGAATGGCATTGAGGGTGGATTTGATGAGGCAGATCCTCCCAGCCTTAGAGAGGAAGCGGGATTTCCAGTTGGCAAGCTTGGTTTGGATGTTGTCAATGATAAAATGAAGGTCAGCTCGCTTAGGTTTTTTGCCGTGAAGAGGGTAGCCAAGGTAAGTGCCAAGGTTGTTGGTTTTTTTAATACCTAAAGCTTCCTCAAAGAGATGGACATCGGAGGGAGGAGTGTGTCTGGAAAAGATGATTTTGCTTTTTAGACAATTTATTTTTTGGCCCGAGGAGGAACAGAAGGAAAGAATGGTATCTTGGAGGGCACAGAGATTTCTCTCAGAGGTTCTTCCAAAGACAAGAATGTCGTCAGCAAAGAGGAGGTGGGAAAAAGAGGCACCTCCTTTGCCAAGGGGGTAAGGGGTCCAATCGTTATCGCAGCAAGACTGATGGATGAGACGGGAGAGGGCTTCCATACAGATGATGAAGATGTAGGGGGAGAGGGGGTCGCCTTGGCGGATCCCCCGGGAGGGGAGGAAGCTGTCAAGAGCGGAACCATTAAGGGTGACCTTAGCGGAGGAAGTAGAGATGCAGCTCATGATAAGGGAAATGGTGTCGGGGTCAATGTTGACCGCGAAAAGGCAGGTTCTAATGAAGTCCCACTCGAGTCTATCGAAGGCCTTCTCAAGGTCAAGTTTAAGGGCAAACCAGCCCAATTTACTTTTTGAGAAATGCATGGAATGGAGAATTTCTGAAGCAATGATGTAGTTAGTACGCCATTAATGCCCCTCTTGTTATATGAGTGGAGTTAAGCATCAGTTTCGAAAGATTGGAGCTTAGGGGTGTTTGGTTGGATCTTTTGGAATGGATTCAGGCCATTCTAATGTTTGGTTAGAGCATTTTGAAATAGAGTTAGATACATGGATTCTAACTCCATTCCAACCCCTTGGAATCCCATACCCATCCCTCTCCCCAAGTTTCCAACTCCATTCCATCCAACACATTATTATTCTCATACCGGATTGAACCAAACAACTTTAAACATGTATGGGGTTTTAACTCCATACCTCCTTGAAGTTAGAATCCATTCCATTCCATACCTAATGTTTGAACCAAACGCCCCCTTATATCTATGTGACCTACCGACCTTAGTAAATTGTACGGAGTGAATTTGTAATCTTGTTCACTCGCATATTCCATATTCCAGATTATGACCCTCTTCTCAACGCCATTTAAGCTCCTCTTATCAACTACATTACTCATTAATCCCATAATGCCCTTATCTTCTTCATATAATTTAATTATGGAATTTCTCCCAATTCAAACCCTAATTTTTCAACAACTTTATGTTCGTATCATCTTCTATCTTTTTCTTACTAATCTTGATTTCTCTTAATTCAACAAAATATGAAGTGTTACCATTGACATCAAATGTTTGAATTCGTCGGTCTCAATTCCTCCATTAATCATGGAAGCTCAACTCAAAAGAACAACAGTAGGCAATCCTTGATCGCACCTCTCTAGCAACTAGAGGAAAGAAGTGACAATTTTTTTACTTATAGATTAACCTTAGCATCATAAGTTTGGTCTGATTGTTGAACCCATTATCATTTTTGAAATGCCCAGATAGTTTATTTTGATATGGTTTTGGTAATTTAATTAAATGTGTATTCGTAATTTAATGTGATTTTTCAAAGGGTGAATAAATTGTTGGATGATGAAGGCTTTCTGGAATCAAGTTGATGAACATGGGAAAGGAGAGAGAAAGAAGGGGGGGAGGAGTCGCACATGATGACGACAAGTAAAATTATAATGATAGAAGTGGAACCCATCGATAGATTTAACCTGCTACTTCCGGTAAAAAAATTGGCAATTCTAGTAGAAGATGAAGAGTATAATAGTTGATTATAATGTCAGTTAAATTGTAGTTTGTAGTAATTTGAGAAGACTACTAATAGTTGAGAGTATTTTCATTAAATAACCCTATAATATTAAGCTAAAGCTACAACATTAAGATAAAATATAACAACGGAGCATTGATGGTAACAGACAGAAGATTGGTTAGGAGCAAGAGTACCAGCTTCATAAGCATATGTGACCTCGAAAAACCGTCAATACATACGAGCCGCAGAGAGACGATAACAAAGTGTACTTACGCTCTTGCGAAAAGAAAGTAGAAAGACAAATTGACAAGCAAGACAAAGAAGTCTGTCGTCGACGGAGTTAAAACTCCTACACCTTAGAGATAGACTTCTTTGATCATAAGACCAACTGAACCAGAGATACACTATGCAGTGACGAAGGACCAAAAAGAACCCCGCAATCAAATTCTGAGCCAAAGCAACCACCTTCAAACTAGAGAAAACCTCAGACGAACTAAAGGAAAGTTTGAATAGGTCATTATTAGCACGTGCAACGAAATTATTTGGAGGGAAACAAAATAAAAGCGATTTTGATAAGCTGACATTTAATCTAAAGAACCTCCGCAATCGACACACCTAAAACCATGGACCACCCCATATCGACACAATCCAGACACACCATTTTTGTACTTGTAACACCCCCACATTCCAAGTGCCTTACCAGGACCACTTAAAGCATGAGAATGCTACCATCTCGGTTACCCGAGTCAATGTATATCAAATAGACCATAAAAGAACGTACTTTAATAAATAAGTTTAAGTGATTACATAACAAAACCAACTGTAAAGTAAAGAACAACTGTTCTACAACCAAATTATAACTGAAGTAACAAAACTATAATGACAACACAGCGGAAGACTACTATGAGACTCGTGGCAACTCCATCCCCAGCTAATCCCGCGCGCATCCATAGTACAACTGCTCACCACTCCCAAAATGGATCACCATAGTTTTTAAAACATCTAAACGGGGTCAGTACTGATTACACAAAACAAACAGCTACAATAAAACAATACCACAACCAATTCAATCAACCCAAACTCCATCACATCACCACACAAGTGTGTACTCCTGCCAGAATACTCATCGCAACAAGTATTCCACACCGCCAGTGGGGGACCGCAGCCGTTCCCACCTAAGCCCCGCTCATCTCATCCGAGCGATAAACCCATGTTCCTTAATGTGGACATCCCTTCTGTGGAGGGTTCCACATAAGGCGAATCAAGGGTGTGAAGCCACTCCCGCAAGTGACTCCACTCAGCCGACGATGCACCTCGCAAACCATAGACAGTTATACGATAATCACATTATACTACCAACAATCACCAATTCAGAATCCAATGCCAATACGATCTATAACAACAACAATCAATCACCACAAACCATGTAATCAATACTGAGTAGGGAAAACCTACCTGGAAATAGAAATCACAGACCGTCACATCAGCTAATCAATAACGTTCCTCAACAAATCCTCCTCCTATAACATATATGCATACAATTACCATATAATCACATAATACTCCCAAAACCCCCAATCTACCCAATTAGGGTTTTAAACAAAATCAAGGAAATGCTATAAAGACTATACAAGGATCTTACCCTCGACACGACGAACTCAACGGCGTAAAGAACGTGATGATCCGAAAACCTTAGCCCTTGGGATTTGATGGTAACGCGACGAACGTAGACAACGTAACTTCTTTTCTCTCTTGAAAGGTTTTTATAAAAGATACGAATGATGAAGAAGGTGACGGAAAGCTTTGTTGAAATAAGTGTCCTCCGACAATGATGCGATCAAAACTGTCGAACATGATGATCACATGTTTAAATCTCATTTTAAGAATACATGTGGGGTGCAATATTTTACAGTCAACTGGTCCACACATATCGGTAATGATTGACTGACTAGAGTTTGACATTACTGTCGTGCGACGGTGGTGATCAGTTGATCCCCTTAGGTCATACCTAAAAGGTGACGCTCTTAATTGATTATTTAATTAATCGTATATCGATACGAGTTAATTAAATTGCTTAAAATTGACGGGTGATTTTGTGAGTGAGATTAACGTGTCTTATTATAATTCGATTAAATTAGATACGGTCTAAGTAATTGAATTGTTTTATTACTTAGATAAAATTATTGTTTACGAAACAATTTGAAATTGAAATTGAATGAATAATTTATTATAAATATAAGACGTTGTAATTTATAATTTGATAAACCGTTTTGGCACTAGTAATTACGAATTAATAGTCGATTTTGTATATGACATATTTTATGAGTACGTTGATTTTTAATATGTTAAAAATACATTACAATTTCATATGTCAAGTAACATGTCACATATGTTACAATTGACAAATGACAAAAATAAAATGGACCATCCATTTTATGTTAAATGTGCCGAAAATATGGAGGGAGTATAAGGTTTATATTGTGTTTTTAATGTAAGTGGAAAACATAATGATTATGCCTAATGACTAGCCATGCATGCCTAGTCTTGTCTTGAGAAGAACACAAGACCATGCATTGGGCTCTCCTTCCCCCTCCAACCAGTTTTCTACATAGAAAAGACAAGGGCTTTTCTTTTATGATTCACTTCTTCAACACATAATTTTCTAGTGTAAGAAAATTGATTATTCTCTACATTTTTGTGAGACATTTTTAGAGAAAAAAAAACCACAAAAACTCTCTTCTCTAAACCGAAATAGAGGATAATAAAATAAATATTTTGGGATTTTGGGTCAATTTTAAGCTAGATTAATAATATTACTAGTTCATAATATTATTAATTATTAAGAGTAACACCTTGGGTATATGCTTTTGGGAGAGGTTCTAATTTGAACCTTGTTCATCCATTATAAGGAAAGCTCAAGAACTAACAAGAAGGAGATCTTGTTGGTGTCCAAATGGCCGAAATAAGATGGTGAGAAATAGATTTTTCCATCTCTTTTATTAAAGTTTGCATGCATAAGATCTATGATTTATTTTATGACTAAATAAATTTGAACATATATGAATATGTTAAGTATTGGAATTAGTGAATTCTAACAAGCGGTATCATGAGCCTTAGGTTGTTTGCATGCAAATCGGTTTATAGTTTTTCCGAGTTATATGATTAACATACAAAACTAATTAATTTGGTTTTATGAAGATAAACCTAAAAACAACCTTTCATGTTAAACGTTTCTGGTCCTAAGTGATTTTTAGGACATTTTGGTTTATTTATGGATTTTATTGTTCATTTTATATAATATTGGCGTTAAAATGTGATTTTTATGATAAAAATGTCATTTTTGGACGAAAAATAGCTAAACTTCAATTTTTTCAGTGGTTTTTGGATATGTTTTCACATATATTATCTACTAATGGCCTGTAAATTTTCATGATAAAATGAGTTGTATTGCTCGAAATATGGATTTTTCAAGTTAAAATCGTATTTAAATGGGTAAATAGGTTAATATGAATTATATTTTGAATCTGGTCATGGAAATTTAGTATGTTGTCACATGCAATTTTACAAGATGTGTGTACAATATTTGGCTATAATGAAGTCTTTATGCATGATTTATGAATTTTTGATGAAACATTACATAAATAGTGACTATAATTAGTAATAATGCTATAACATACTTCATGACTAAAGGAAAAATGTCACATATTGCATTTTATCATATATTTCAGATCTAAAAGTGAAAAGTTGATGAATATAATTTTTCTCATATTTTTATGGTCATAATTGTTAAAACCGATAAACCGCAACATTGTTTTTCTCGATAAATTTTCGAAATTTTTAACTTAATTTTTGAACATTATGAGTGTCATGGAATTTTTTCAGAATGTTCACGAGTTTAAATTACAAATTTTGAAATTATTTGAAATTATTTGAAATTTTTATGATTTAATTTGAGGTTTATAGCATAAATTTTGTATTTTTGGGTCCATTTATGAACAATATTAAGAAATCAAGTTTAATTATTGTCAAATGTTAGTGGAGACTAATTTTGAGTCCTAAGATGGTTAGGGTAATTAACTTGTATATAAATATGAATTTATGTAATTATTGTGTTTTTAATAAGTTAAATCACGGAAATCCGTAAAAACCGATTAATATACGATATTGGCTCTTAAAGGCGATTTAGCATAAAATTTGGCATGCTCATACATATTATAATACTGCATTTTATTTATGATGGTCATATTTTAATTTTATGTAATTTTTGAATTATGTAATTTTACTTAGTATGGCCTTAGTTTTAATTGGTATTACCCGAAATGTATGGGAATATCGATTCGGTTGTAATTATTGTGATCTCGTATCACCGTCTTGTAATTTAATAGATTTATTTTTATTTTTAAATTACAAATGTATAATAGGAAATTATGTAATTCATTTTGTAATTTATTTATTCCGGAGTACCTTGAAGACGGTGCCACTTAGTATGGCCTTAGTTTTAATTGGTATTACCCGAAATGTATGGGAATATCGATTCGGTTGTAATTATTGTGATCTCGTATCACCGTCTTGTAATTTAATAGATTTATTTTTATTTTTAAATTACAAATGTATAATAGGAAATTATGTAATTCATTTTGTAATTTATTTATTCCGGAGTACCTTGAAGACGGTGCCACTTAGTATGGCCTTAGTTTTAATTGGTATTACCCGAAATGTATGGGAATATCGATTCGGTTGTAATTATTGTGATCTCGTATCACCGTCTTGTAATTTAATAGATTTATTTTTATTTTTAAATTACAAATGTATAATAGGAAATTATGTAATTCATTTTGTAATTTATTTATTCCGGAGTACCTTGAAGACGGTGCCACTCGAGAAGGCGATCCATCAAAGAAAGTGTTGCCTTGAAATGCGTGCCAAGACCGAAGTTCAAGGGACCAAAGGAGTTGGTTTCCGAATTTGTAATAGTTTATTAGATTTACTATTTTAGGAAGGCCATACTAGGATTTTATTTATGCTTTGTATTTTATTTATATGTTGCATGCATCGCTAAATCGCCATAACTAAAACATGCATTATCATTAAATCGAGTAAATCGACCGTGTCAATTACAATTATCGTAGTTCACCGCTTTAGTTCACTTAAAACGTGATAGGTAATAAATTGACATGAACTCTCGCTAAAATAAACAATTGAGACTTAGCCTTACCAAAATTAGAAACCATGAAAACCTATTTCGTGAGGGAGTGCGCTCGGCCTTACCGGGGTACAAACCTTGCTATGTAGGGGAAGTGGGTGATAAATGTCTACCCACCGAATTTATAAAGATAAGGGTTGTATTCGGCTTTACCGATGCCCAAGTTGATGTAAATTTGGATCATAGACACATTTATTCGAAATTTGGGTTGAACTAAACGAAAGTATTCTCGACGGTTGCCGGATGTGTTTCGGGCTAAAGACAAAATATTAATGTAGTTTTATCAACCAAGAGTTCTAAAAGTATAATCGATTAAAGAGTTAATCCACCAAGTTATATTGATGAGGGTTGTATTCGGCTTTACCGATGCCCAAGTTAATATGAATTTGGATCTTGGAATCATTTATCATAGTTGGGTAGAAGTCACTATGTAAATGCTTTACTTGTTATTTACAAGTATTAATAAAACGATAAATGTTAAGTTACCACTATTCCGTTATCATATTGTTCTATTTCTTTACCACAATTCATATATGATATCATTTCGATTTTTGATTTAAATCTCCATTAAAACATCGTAACTAAAGACAAATATGAATTTTCTTCTAAAAACCCCGTATTATCCATTTTAAGGATCTCTTGTGAAGAGTATAGATGAAAGTTATTCATGATCAAAAGGTTTTTTTATTCTTGACTAACATATCTACTTACAATGAATTGTTTCTTATATGCTTAATTGAGTTAAGTACTTTGAAACGTTACATCATTTTGGTAACTAGATTTGTTGGAAATCAAAATTGACCAAAATACTGCAACCACTTCAATGAAAGTTTTAAGACTAAACAAACGAATGAAGAGTAGTCTTCATGAATTTCAATTTTGCTTCTCTTAGCAAAGACTCATTGAAATGAGTGGGAGCATTCTCTTAAACCGTTAAGAAAAGGGTGAGGTTCAAAAAAGTAAAATTAGAATGGAATTGATACAAGGTAATGTTAAAAGTAACGTTATTGAGAATAACAATACTAAACCTATCAATCCCGACCGATAAAGATTCCATAGTCTTAATTGCTGGACGCTAGAAAGGAAACTACCCCAAATTATTGAAGAATAAACAAGTTAGTTGTGGGACATCTAATGGGACCTTATTCTTTAAATGTTTATTTGATTGACATAAATTTTGCTAATACTACTTCGTCAATATTAGAAACCGATGGTGGTTTTCATCATGTTATAAAACTTTTCCCGATAAGTCGAGAAGTTGTGTTTATACATGAAGTTTAGTGGGAGTTACGGTAATTTTAATTAGTCTAATATGTGGATGACATATTAATCATTGGGAATGATTTAAGACTTGGAGAAATATAATACATCTATAATATCTGGATTTATGGAGATAAATCTATATGATGTTAGCATCATATAAGAGTTCTTATGTTGATAAAATTCAAGACTAGTTCAATCGAGTTGAACATATTTGATTGATTCCATTTGCTTCCTCTACCAGATCAATTAAATAATTAATGATGTATAACACTTCATATGCTTTGAGTCTGATGAATTGTTTCAAAATCGAATTTAAGTAATAGTTACCAAGTAGCCATATAGATTATTCTTAAGTGCTTGAGGAAGCATTAAGGATGCAAAGCAAAGTGTTTTTGATGCAATTTTGTGTAAGGGTGTTACACAAATGACAATTGACAATTGAGATTGCGCATGGCTTCCAACAAAACCATAATCAAAACACATTAGGATGGTTAAGATACCATTGTGGATATGTTATTTAAGAAATAGATTTTCTAGAATCGTTCTAGGAAATAAAGAACAATGAGAAATATTTACAACGGAAATTGAGTACACTTGCAATCATGGGATGTGCAAGAGGTATGAATCCCGCACACTGTGAAAACAATGGGAGCTATTTAAGGCAAGAAAGCCTATGTCTAGATTGGATCTAGACACGTACTCAGAAAGTTTTATAATGCAAATGTATACATTACGAAAGGAAAACAAGTATGTAGCAAGGTTGAGCAGGGAGTTGCTAAGACCTACTTACAATGCCTATTCATAGGCTTAACATGATGAGTTATGTCATTTCAATTGCATTGAGATGAACAACTACATATAAGATGAAAATGGATTATAAAAATATGAAGTAGTAATCAGGTATTGACTATTCATATGTGATAATCACATTTGTCATTCGAGTTTTTAAATCTAAAAACTCCTTTTATACATTGTTACATCCAAACGGGGTTGTAGAGACAATAATGAACCCCGTTAAAGTGAACCCGGATTAACATGGTATTTGCCCATAGTCACTTGTATGAGGTGACGTCTCAAAGCGACTAGAGTGTGATACGATTGATGGCAAGTTCAAGTGCCATAGAGTCATGTGAGATGACTAGTCGATCACATAGGCAGACTGTTAGGAACACTTTGTCGGGCCTTATGACCGCTTATAGAGTTCTGGCAAATTTATAAAGCCTGGTCGTGGCGAGAGCTACTATAGTATTCTAATGAGTCGATTCTTTTGACTAAAGATTGTTCGCCTAAGGTGGCACAGTTTCAGATTAACTTTGATTTATGTTACTACGACCGTCGTAAATGGGGTCAAATGGGCATATTTTGGGTTATGATGGCTGTAGCTAGTCGAAGGGAATAGTGCGACATGAATTGTCCACCCCCTTGTCAGGGTTAAAACAATATCTCAGGGCAACTCAAGGAGTAATGAACTGGAAATGCGTGGCCACGCTCGGAAGGTATCTATGGTAGATAACTTCGGTCAATCAGTTATTCTCCAGATCGAGGAAACCACTCTCGATATGATCACTTGCAAGTACGACCTGAAAGACACCTTGCATTGAGTGGGAGATAGTAATAGGACAAGAGAATTGGTGACGCACACTTGTCGAGGACAAGTGGGAGATGGTTGGAATAAGTGTCCTCTGACAATGTAATGATGCGATCACAACTGTCGATCATGATGATCACATGTTTAAATCTCATTTTAAGAATACATGTGCGATGTAATATTTTACAGTCAACTAGTCCACACATATCGGTAATGATTGGCTGACTAGAGTTTGACATTACTGTCGTGCAACGGTGGTGATCAGTTGATCCCCTTAGGTCATACCTAAAGGGTGACGCTCTTAATTGATTATTTAATTAATCGTATGTCGATACGAGTTAATTAAATTGCTTAAAATTGACGGGTGATTTTGTGAGTGAGATTAACGTGTCTTATTATAATTCGATTAAATTAGATACGGTCTAAGTAATTGAATTATTTTATTACTTAGATAAAATTATTGTTTACGAAACAATTTGAAATTTAAATTGAATGAATAATTTATTATACATACAAGACGTTGTAATTTATAATTTGATAAACCGTTTTGGCACAAGTAATTACGAATTACTAGTCGATTTTGTATATGACATATTTTATGAGTATGTTGATTTTTAATATGTTAAAAATACATTACAATTTCATATGTCAAGTAACATGTCACATATATTACAATTGACAAATGACAAAAATAAAATGGACCATCCATTTTATGTTAAATGTGCCAAAAATATGGAGGGAGTATAAGGTTTATATTGTGTTTTTATTCTAAGTGGAAAACATAATGATGATGCCTAATGACTAGCCATGCATGCCTAGTCTTGTCTTGAGAAGAACACAAGACCATGCATTGGGCTCTCCTTCCCCCTTCAACCGGTTTTCTACATAGAAAAGACAAGGGCTTTTCTTTTATGATTCACTTCTTCAACACATAATTTTCTAGTGTAAGAAAATTGATTATTCTCTACATTTTTGTGAGACATTTTTAGAGAAAGAAAAACCACAAAAACTCTCTTCTCTAAACCGAAATAGAGGAGAATAAAATAAATATTTTGGGTCAATTTTAAGCTAGATTAATAATATTACTAGTTCATAATATTATTAATTATTAAGAGTAACACCTTGGGTATATGCTTTTGGGAGAGGTTCTAATTTGAACCTTGTTCATCCATTATAAGGAAAACTCAAGAACTAACGAGAAGGAGATCTTGTTGGTGCCCAAATGGCCGAAATAAGATGGTGAGAAATAGATTTTTCCATCACTTTTATTAAAGTTTGCATGCATAAGATCTAGGATTTATTTTATGACTAAATAAATTTGAACATATATGAATATGTTAAGTAATGGAATTAGTGAATTCTAACAAGCGGTATCATGAGCCTTAGGTTGTTTGCATGCAAATCGGTTTATAGTTTTTCCGAGTTATATGATTAACATACAAAACTAATTAATTTGGTTTTATGAAGATAAACCTAAAAATAACCTTGCATGTTAAAAGTTTCTGGTCCTAAGTGATTTTTAGGACATTTTGGTTTATTTATGGATTTTATTGTTCATTTTATATAATATTGGCGTTAAAATATGATTTTTATGATAAAAATGTCATTTTTGGACGACAAATAGCTAAACTTCAATTTTTTCAGTAGCTTGGATATGTTTTCACTTATATTATCTACTGATGGCCTGTAAGTTTTCATGATAAAATGAGTTGTATTGCTCGAAATATGAATTTTTTAAGTTAAAATCCTATTTAAATGGGTAAATCGGTTAATATGAATTATATTTCGAATCTGGTCATGGAAATTTAGTATGTTGTCAGATTCAATTTTACAAGATATGTGTAAAATATTTGGCTATAATGAAGTATTTATGCATGATTTATGAATTTTTGATGAAACATCACATAAATAGTGACTATAATTAGTAATAATGCTATAACATACTTCATGACTAAATGAAAAATGTCACATGTTGCATTTTATCATATGTTTCAGATCTAAAAGTGAAAAGATGATGAATATAATTTTTCTCATATTTTTATGGTCATAATTGTTAAAACCGATAAACCGCAACATTGTTTTTCTTGATAAATTTTCGAAATGTTTAACCTAAGTTTTGAACATTATGAGTGTCATGGAATTTTTCAAGAATGTTCATGAGTTTAAATTACAAATTTTGAAATTATTTGAAATTTTTATGATTTAATTTGAGGTTTATAGCATAAATTTTGTATTTTTGGGTCCATTTATGAACAATATTAAGAAATCAAGTTTAATTATTGTCAAATGTTAGTGGAGACTAATTTTGAGTTCTAAGATGGTTAGGGTAATTAACTTGTACATAAATATGAATTTATGTTATTATTGTGATTTTAATAAGTTAAATCACGCAAATCCGTAAAAACCGATTAATATACGATATTGGCTCTTAAAGGCGATTTAGCATAAAATTTGGCATGCTCATATATATTATATTACTGCATTTTATTTATGATTGTCATATTTTAATTTTATGTAATTTTTGAATTATGTAATTTTACTTAGTATGGCCTTAGTTTTAATTGGTATTATCCGAAATGTATGGGAATATCGATTCGGTTGTAATTATTGTGATCTCGTATCACCGTCTTGTAACTTATTCGATCGAGTGACCCTTACTCGATCGAGTCTCCAACTCACTCGATCGAGTACCCTTCAGCAGAACACTGTTTCGTAAACCAAACTTACTTACTCGACAGAGTAAGCCCTACTCGATAGAGTACCCAAGATATAGAAAACCGTAGTATTACAGTCTTCCCTCCTTAAAAAGAACTTCGTCCCCGAAGTTCAACCATACTCAAAACAAACATACTAACTCGATCAAGACACAACAACGCAACTAAGAACTCAAAATAAAACCCCAACCTATAAAACATGAACTCTTAACACCAACTCCACCAATTATGCCCACCTCCACAACACGGCTCACGATATCGTATCAACTACATTATAGCTCTCGACCGTAACTCCATACACTATCGAATACCGTCCATAAACTCCGCTAGCTCCGTTTCCTTAATATATTATCCACTAGAAAAACCAATCTCAAGATACTCATAACATCAAACGGAATGTTACATTCTACCACTCTTAAAAGGAACTTCGTCCTCGAAGTTTACTCACACTCACAAACATCATCATCCAACTGTCAACACTATCGAACTCATAAACATCATCATCCAACTATCAACACTATCGAAATATTCTCACACTCCTAAACATCACACTGCTTCAAGCACGGCCATAACCTTTAATAAAATCAATCACAACAAAGATCCATCCTTTATGCTACACCAACACTCTACTTCCAATTATACTGCAACATGCACAACCATCAAACACTCTTTTATCGCATCCTACTCCTCTTAAGATAAATGTTACGTACTCGTAACTCACGAATGCTAGATCTTGAGCTATATCTTCTCATTATCCTCATCACCACCGCATGTCAAAGATAACCGCCTATGACCTCAACACCTATAACCATTCCTATTTCTAAGGCTCTCTTACTTAAACAATTCTCATACCTCAATTCATTCCGCACACCACCTAACTTATACCACCAAATCCTTAGCATAACCAAAACTCCAATTGTTCTCTGTTACCGCTGAAACGACATAGTCCTCTATACATGCACTTATCTCCATACTCATAACTCACGATCCACACTTATTACCCACACTCACACTAGATCCTCAAGTTCCTTTCTTTTATTACCGCAAAACTCATTCATAACTTAACATGATACTAATTTCCAACACCCTATACTCACTGTCCCATTAAAAGATTATGAACCACTTGCAGCTTTCAGATCAGTACAACACATGTTCCACAAATCACTTGCCATTACTATGTCAACCAATGCCTCCTCTAAAAGAACATCACAAGTACTCCAACAACCTCTCGCAATTGTATCCCATCAACATGATATTACTATATCATAACAACAACGGATACATACCCAACTATATTTATCATATCATACTATACCCTCACTCCCAAGCTGAAACTGGTAAGAAACATCAATAAACAAAACAACCGTCTATATGTACAAACCGAAACTCACAGGAAGCAGCATCAAACAAAACAACAATCTATGTATAACTGGTATATACTTTCGAAAACTCGTCTCGTAACCATCCTGCCTACTCCACTACAACCGATGACGGCATCGCAACACCGCCACCAACAGTCACACCGCAGCGCGAAAATACCCGCATCACAACACGAAGTACCATGCCCGGAGAACCACCCGAGGTACAACAACCACATCGATAGACATCACAACTTACACAATTCCCATAAACATGACTCAGGACAACTTCCTAGACAAGAAAACTTACTCAAAACTGCTTTACTATATCACAACACAACATATTACACAGAATAAACAGATAAGAACCTCGTGAATGTCATCCATACCATTTCACTGAATAAACATGGATCATGAATACACATACAAGTATAACTAGCCATTTTAGATCACCCAAACTATCACTTTTGAATATTATTCCATTAGGTTACTGTACCCAACATATATTACGTACATAACCTTCCAATAACAACTTTATAACTATCACACCACACCACATATCGTGAGGTCAGAACGTCACACAAACGTTTATACACATCATAGACCCATAGTCACGTCCAACTAGTCAATCCTGATCACGTAAGTTACCACTTTATAAAGGTTACCTCTCGCCCAAGCTTAACTCATATGCCCCTCATAACATATTCTCCCATTCTTATGGCCATCACCCCCTGCCAAATATAATCATACAGCTAATACTCAACTGCTAGCAACCGCTTCCTAAGACCATGTCTTATACTTCCTCATAACTATACATATCAATCTTGCCTCTACAAAAACAACCTCTTTAGAATGGCTGTCTTTTCTATTTATCATCACCCTTAACCACTAGTGACAACACCTCAACACTACCACCGTTCGTACATCAAACCTCTTACACTCATCTCTAAACATCACGGTTTCTTTCCTATCTTTGGTTAACATCCCAAATAACGAATATCAAATCCATCAACAAAATTACCTCAATACTATATCCAATTCCATCCTTAATTGTATCGGCACCCAACTCACCACCAAGATAGATCTCATATCGTGCAAATTCTTTACCCAGCTTTTTACTTTCCTTAATTCCTCGAAACTCGTGATTAACATGTCGTCCTGGAACTCTTATATAACCGTTAACTCAAATCCTCATGATAGTATCATACCTCTCGACGATTCCTTACTCGTTGCATATTGTTTGAATGATTGCGTTTAGTGCTAAATAAAAGAATTAAATGTGTAAATAAGGGTTGACACGTGAGATTTGGTGACGCGGAAAACCCAATGTGGGAAACGACCGCGGGAAGGGACGGTACCCTTCCAAGTATTGCACTAGCTTGTTAATTGGAGGATGAGTACAATGGAGACGGAATGTAAATCTAGCTAGCACAATGTATTATGCGTATGAGATCATGAATGTCCTTTCTTCATTGCTCCTTTGGCTATTTATAAAGTAGGAAGCCTATATGTATCCTACTCCGTTTATGGTAAGGAATATCACTCTTATCACAACTCTTTCCATAACGGTTCGTCTCCCTCCATTCTCCCTGATGTCTCGGAATTCTCCCTGAAAGCTTTCCAAGTGTGAGATTCGGGCTTCTCCACCACTGCTTGCTTTCTTGGCCCAACTCTTCTAGACGGACTCCTCTAGCCTTTGGGCTTCCTGTGACCGATCTACCTCCGCGGCCCAACTCTTCAAACGGAACCAAATGGGCTTACCTCTTACTAGACTAAAGTGCAGATTTTAGCCGAAACAGTTTACCCCTAATTACATACAAATTCTCTTTTTTTTTTTTTAAAAGTCTTGCACCGTCTTTCACACAACTCCCAAAATACTCATCATTTCCCTTCCTCATTTATCGCGCCTCTCTCTCTCTCTCTCTCTCTCTCTCTCTCTCTCTCTCTCTCTCTCTCTCTCTCTCTCTCCTTCTTTATAGTCTCAACCCCCTTCTCCCATTTATTAACTCAAAATTTAAACCCTCCCATCTTCTCAAAAACTGTTCCCCTCCTTTTAACTTTCTTCCGCCGACCCTCACCGCCGTTTCCGCCGTCATTCTCCCCAGGTACTCCTTCTTGTGGACAATGGGCCCACGGGGTCGCTCGGGAACAAGCGTTGGCATTTATGGAGTCGCCACCAATTTATTGTGGAAAATTGGAAACCGTTCGAATACTTCGCGCCATGTCAATACACAAAGTAATGACATAGACACTAAGAACTTGTTAACCTTAGTATTCTATGTCTAAAATGACTCTCGTTGATGCCAATGAACACGGATGTTCATAGAGATCTGGAGTAAGGGGTGAGGGTACGTATTAGGAAGCTCTTTTGATCGAATACCTAATCTCACCCGCCTCGATAGCGGCCTCTACTAATGATTAGGGAAAATCATCTATACTCGATATGTTGTCGATTATATGCATGCAATGCAACAAACAATAAATTAGTCCTAGCATGTGAGAATTAACTAAGTCGGTGAACACGTAATTTAACATACATTGGGTCGAAGTAGAGATTTAAGGTTGATTACATGTGAAAACATACAAACAAACGATAATAAACAATACAATAATTACAATTACAATAATTACAATGGTTTAATTGATTTACGTCGAAAATAAATTTAAAACGAATGACTTTAGAAAAGAAAAGGAAAATAAATGAAGGGTAGGAAACGAACAGATTAGCAGTGATAATACGATTAGTAGTTGATTGATACATGAGCTAATGAACTAGGTCAAAGCAATAACGGAAGTTCAGAAGCAGAACTCAACCCGGAACAGGCGCAGCAGAGTTGCGTCCCTTGGAAGAGGCGCAGTGGTCACTGCGTCTGTTCCTGAGGTGAGTTCTGGCTGTGAAGTTGGAACTGCATATCGTTAATGTTCGTTGGTAATTTAAGAATTGATTATCAATATTTGACTCGGATGAAAGTGGTTCAATATATTATTTACAAGTGAATTGGTCATAAAAATGATAAAAAACGGACTCGAATTAATTAGAACAAATTAAAGACTAACCGCGAGATTAATTACGAATTAAATTTATTAAAACTAACTAATTAGGTTAAATTAATGTTAAACTACCGATGATGATGACGATAAACAGATGAAAACATGTACCAAAGTCGAATTCCAGAGACTTGATATGGATGAATCGAATCTCTAAAACCCGGATTTGATTTTAGTGACGAAAACCCGCAAATATTAATTACTTGGGATTTAAGTCGGGAATTGAAAGTGATGAGTTATTAATGAACTATGTATTAAAATTATTATACGAACGATATAAGAAATAAACGAGAAAAGATGAAATAAAACAGACGAATTAACAAAAGACGAAGGAAGAAGAAGGAAAGAAGGAGCTGCGGCAGCCCCAGGAAGAGGTGCAGCAGATGCTGCGGCCCTTCGAAGAGGCGCATCAGTTGCTGCGTTCCTTGTCGACATCTGTCTCCCGTTAATTCGTAAAAAAAGGTTTGAATAAAAGGTTTTATAAATCGGTTTTAAGTATACTTTCGACGTAAATCTTATAATAATCAGTACAAAAATAAAATACAATAATAAAAGGTGGGATTTACGCCCTCAGACGTACATGTTTGACGAGACGAGATTGACTAAGTTAATGATTAGTGATTGCTCGACTCGAATGTACGACGAAAGTGCCGTCGTAAGAGGAATTAAACTAAATTGATTAAGTTGATTGAGTGGAGTTGGTCAAATTGGTCGGTCATGCAAAACGATGCTGGTACTCAGATGGATCCGAGCTTACGTGGTCGAAAGTTCAAGAACGTAGACGCCAATAAGCGAGAGCACGGTCTTAGAATGCAAAGGGAGAAAAGAAGAGCGGACACTCGCGTGAGAAATATGAGGAACGAAGGTCCCTATTTATACTAATCACACGAAGGAATTAGGGTTTCGGTAGAACTTTGGAAGTAAATCTCGAACAGATCTTAAAATACGCAGAAAGGAGATAGGAAGAGGCGCAGCAACCACTGCGGCTCTTGGAAGAGGCGCAGCAGGTTCTGCGTCCTTTCCCCAGGGGTTTCCTCCTGCGGAAGAAAGGTTTTTCGCGTTTCTATTATGGAATTGCGGTTGATCTCAATTTCCTTATTATTTAAAATATAATTTCGGGATATAATTTGCCAAAAGATTAAAAGATTGAAATACGGAATAGAGATATCCGGAACATTCCAGAATATTCTGATTCGGCATTTTAAACGGTTATTTAGAAAATGAAGACGATTTTTGACCCAGACTCCAAATGTACTCTAATTACTGTCAAAACGACCGTAACGGTGCGTAGATGACGACCAAGGGTAGTCACAAGTATTTGAGCTATAACTTGACGATAAACTTACGAATTGTCATAAATCATTCCGTGTACCAAACATGCGGCCCAATCATCACTGGGTGGCTTGCGGGAGGTGCAGAAATGAGGTATCTACAGAGCCCCCACTTTGACTGAGGCTTGGACAAGGCGAAAGTCAAAGTATAGCCATTAGGTCAATCGAGGATTATAACCTGACGACTATGGCGACGCAAGGCGACTCAAGGGTTCTGAGCCAAGGACCTGTCGTCGGGAACATATTAGAGTATGTCGACTATCGGGGAGGGTCGTTTAAAGTCCATTAGACTACGTAAGGAGGCTCGCCAGCCATAAGAAGAGATCATACCTGAGACTTCCGGGTAAAACGGGACTGAAAGCGCTTCGACAAAACTCTTTGATCTGAAGATAACTTGATGTCTGAAGGCAGAAGGGTCACAGGTACTCTGAAGGTTACTGAAGAACTCATCTGAAATAAACAAATGTAGAGAACAACAGGACGTCGGTAGAAACTGCTGGGGGAAATCTGCTCGCATCGGTCTCAAGCAAGCTCCGGCAAAAACTTTGAGGTTGAACTCCATATCTCGAGAGGAACAATCGGCTGTTGTTTGGGCTAAAAATAGCATAATAAAGAAGGCCCATTTGATAAAATAAAGATTACAAAAGAAGTGATGAGGAGGAAGGGAGCCCGCGGTCAGGGAAAGGGAAAACGGGCTTAAAGAAGGACCAAGAGCCCGTCATAGAAGGCGCCCGTGTTAAGGAAAGGAGTGTTAGGGAGAAGTTAGGGAGAAGTTAGGGAGAAGTTAGGGAGAAGATAGGGAGATTGGGGAGAATTGGCAAGGGAGTCCGGGTTTGGAAAGAAGTCCTTATGGAAATAATATTCCCTTTCCATATTCAAGGTAGGATACATCTAGGGTTCTTACCGTATAAATAGCCGAGGGGAGCAAATCAAGAAGGGGATTCACTCATCCATATGTTCATTCAAGATATTTTACTCAAGACATTCGCGCTTACGCATTCACATAAAAGCCACGACATATTACTCTGAAATATACACCCATCTGAGATCTTGCAGGCCAGACACCTATTATCAACAAGATTAGTATAATCAACGCTATTGTAATCATCCTCCAATTCATATAGTGCAATACTTGGCAGGGTGCCGTCCCTCCCGCGGTTGTTCCCACATTGGGTTTTCCGCGTCACCAAAATCTTACGTGTCAATTTACATTACGCACTTTATTTTCTTATTTACTCAACGACGTACGAACTAACATACATTCAACCAACGAATATAGACTACATTGACCCTAATTAATCGATTTGGGTAAAAATACCTAAACAGTTTGGCGCCCACCGTGGGGCATTGTGGTCGTCAATCGTTGATATTCTAGATACACAATGGATAAGCAAACATCTGAAGCCGTGTCAAGGAGCAGGCATCCATCGCCACCACCACTATCTACTCAAAATCCAACATCAACAGTGGCCACGCATGCTCCCGGACATACCTCAAGAATCATACTAACAACAAAAGCCTCTCTACCTCCCAGGACCCCTGCTGTCTCAACTCAGATCCAATCAGACAAAGGAACGACAAGCTCAGGCGTCACTCCGCCGCCCAGTCCCACGCAAATCTTGCTTACTGGCGTGGAGAATCTTCAGAAAGCTATGGAAAACATGAGGGAAGACCAAAGGAGAGCAGATGCTGAGGTAAGAAGGAGAGACAAAGAGCTCTGGGCACAAATTGATCTCCTAAAGCAGCAGTCCAACACTCCAGCGAACATGACAGGTGAAGGGAGATCTCCCTTGGTAGATCTGACGCAAGGAGCATCAGGCAGCAGGCAGATACCAGCTGAAATAATTACAAGATTGGATTTGGCTACGATACCATCAGATGGAAGGATAACCCCACGAGGGTTAGGATACCTCACACTAGACAACGGTGGTGTGACCGGCTAGTCTGCGTAGGGATACAAACAGTGGCCTCCCGTCGGTAGTCTTGCAAAAGAATCGATCGTACACTTGTAGCAGGATCCGAATCAAACCAGCAAGTGAACTGGCAGCAGGGGACAATCGTTACCACAACCCCCCTGGCTGCCGGAGCTTATCAGAATCTTCAAGAACCCATATCAGGAGGAAATATGCAGACAGCTGACAAGCGGACCCCAGATTCAGCCAATATAACTAATCAGCAGTACTTGGAACTAAAGGAGATGCTGAGCAGGGTTCCAGGGTTACCACCCCCACTCAAGAAAGCAGCTCTAGACAGTTATGCCGACTCACCATTCGTGGACACCATATCCATCACAGCCATGCCAAAGGGATTCACAAACCTAAATATGCCTCTCTTCGACGGCACAGCAGACCCCTTTGATCATATCAGCCAGTATAAGCAGAAAATGATGACGGTTACAGCTATAGGGCAAGTTGTGGAGGCCTGCATGTGCAAAGGATTCGGGTCCACCCTAACAGGACCGGCACTTCGTTGGTTTGTAAGCCTGCCCAACAGGTCGATATCTACATTTGCTGAACTGGTGAACGCATTTACTCAACAGTTTCAAGCAAAGCAGAAAGCCACGAAGCACGAGAGACCCGTATGAATCGTCTAGGGGCGGGAGAGAGCATTGGAGAATACAATACCAGATTTAACAATGAGAAGGTAGCGATGCGAGAATGTGATGTCTCAACAAAGCAGAGAAGCCTTCAGAATAGGCCTCCACCACGACTCGACCTATACAAGCAAACACTATGCATCCCCGCCATAGTTTCGAAGCAATCAGGAAAAAGGCAGCAATGCAGCATCGACCGGAGGAAGAAATCCGAGCCGCAGTCGCCACAGAGCACACCGAGTATTTCTAGTACTTCAGCCGTGGAGAAATCAGGAAGAAAGCAAACCACCAGCAAGAAGGACGAGAGATACAGACCATATGGGAGAGGAGTCAACAGAATCGAGGAAAATCAGCTGCTCCCCACCCTGGCAGAATATGGGTTCACTACAGGTATCGGAGGAATCTTGAAGGCACTCAGAAAGATGGGAGATGGGGTCAAGTGGCCCAACCCACCAGTAGGAGAGCAAGCTTGGAGAAAGGATAGCAAGAAGAAGTGTGAGTTCCATCGTGATATCAGACACAACACCGAAGATTGCTATACATTACAAAGAGAGATCAAGCGCCTGTACGAACAAGGAAAGCTAAGCCACCTATTACCACGTGGGGGCAAGCAGCAAGATAAGGTAGGCTCCGCCAAACCGGCAGACCCACCCACATGCACCAAAATTATAAACGTGATAACAGGCGGCTCAAACTTGAGCGGGCTGACGTATTCAGCAGCCAAGAGACACGCTACAGAGACCAAAGGAGATAGGCCAGCCAACTCGTGCAGAATTTCTCACTGTGACTTGCCAGCAGTCAGCTTTGATGAAGGAGATGCATACGATGAACGAGAACATCACGACGCACTTATTATCACCTTATCAATGGCCAACTGCACAGTTAGAAAGGTCTTGGTAGACATGGGAAGTTCGGTCAACTTAATCATGCTGAAAACCATAGAGAACATGGGATTCAACGAGAAGGATTTACAGAAGAAGACTATTCCGCTAGTAGGCTTCAGTGGAGAAACAGCCAGCTCGCTAGGTGAGATAATCATCCTCACCTACGTGGGTGGAGTCAACAAGCAAGTCAGATACCTGGTTATAAATGGCCCTTCTACTTACAACGTCATCCTAGGAAGACCATGGTTGCACCAAATGAAAGCAGTCCCTTCAACATACCACCAGTGCATAAAGTTCCCCACCCCATGGGGAGTAGAAATGATAAGAGGAGATCAGGAGGAAGCTAGAGGCTGCTATAAGAAGGCACTCAAGTGCACTGCCAGCCCTCCCGCATAGCAATTACAGGAGCAGCCTATCCAGGACGAATACATCGAACCCCCAGAAAGAGCCGGATCGATCAACCCGACAAGCTGCACCCAGAAAGAACCGTGCTCATTGGAGCAGGGTGTACAGGAAGCTTACGACAACAACTAGTCAAGTTCTTACAAGATAACATGGATTGTTTTGCATGGTCACACGATGATATGGTAGGAATAGATCCGTCCATCATAACACATAAGCTTAGCGCGGACCCAAAGTGTAAACCCATCCAGCAGAGAAGAAGGAAGTTTGCAGCAGAGAGAAATAAGGTAGTCAACCAGGAAGTAGATAGCCTACTGGCAGCAAAGAAGATAAGAGAAGTAAAATATCCAGAATGGCTGTCCAACGTAGTGGTGGTGCCTAAAAAGAATGGGAAGTGGAGAGTATGTGTGGACTTCACCGATCTCAACAAAGCATGCCCTAAAGACCCATTCCCGCTGCCTCATATTGACGCAATGGTGGATGTGACAGCTGGACACGAGATATTAACATTCCTGGATGCATGGAGTTGATACAATCAGATGAAGATGGATCCTGCAGATCAAGAGAAGACAACATTTATGTCCGAAAGAGGAATATATTGCTACAATGTCATGCCATTCAGACTAAAGAACGCAGGCTCCACATATCAAAGGCTGGTTAACCGAATGTTCAAAGAGCAAATAGGAAGAACAATGGAGATGTATATTGATGACATGGTGGTGAAGTCAGAAAAAGCCAAGGATCATATGCAGCATCTAGCAGGAACATTCAGCACCCTCAGGGAATACAAGATGAAGCTAAATCCGTCTAAGTGCACCTTCGGACTATCTTCTGGTAAATTATTAGGCTATATTGTGACTCAAAGAGGAATAGAAGCCAACATCGAGCAGATCAAAGCTGTCTTACAACTGGAATCACCCGAGAAGCCTAAAGACGTTCAAAGACTAGCTGGAAAGGTAGCAGCCCTGAACAGGTTCATTTCAAGATCTTCAGACAAATGCAGGCTATTTTACGACATACTAAGGAAAAGCCAGAAGTTTGAATGGACGGCTGAACACGAGCAAGCCTTCAGAGACCTGAAGCACTATCTCAACAGCCCGCCTCTGCTATCGAAACCGGAGCCAGGAGAACCATTATTCCTATACCTAGCTGTCACATAAGTAGCAGTAAGTGCTGTTCTGGTCAGAGCAAGCCAAGGAGCAGAAGCCAGTATACTACGTAAGCAAGTCTCTGCTGCCGGCGGAGACCAGGTACACATCTCTTGAAAAGTTAGTACTAGCATTGGTAGTAGCTTCTCGCAAACTGCGTCCCTATTTTGAGTCACACATCATACATGTTGTGAAAAACTACCCGCTAAAAGCTATCATGAGGAAGCCTGAACTGTCAAGAAGAATGTCTAATTGGTCTGTACACCTCAGTGGATATGACATCCAATACGACCCTAGAACAGCAATCAAATCACAAGCGCTGGCCGACTTCGTGTCAGACTTCAGTCCAGCCATCTAGAATCTGGCAGATACAGAGATCCTCACTTTAGAAGGAAGCCAGCAGACAGAAGTCTGGCAGATGCATATCGACGGAGCCTCCAACCAAAGAGGAGCAGGTGTAGGATTAATTCTGCGATCACCACAGGGAGACCTGATAGCGCAAGCTGTAAGATGTGAATTCAAGGCAACCAACAATGAAACAGAATACGAGGCCTTGATATTGGGAATGAAGCTAGCTGTGGAGTTAAGGGTCAGACACCTGCTCATATCCAGCGACTCTCTGTTAATAGTCAACCACGTAAATGATGAGTTTATAGCCAGAGATTCGAAGATAATTGCATACCTAAACGTAGCAAAGGAATTAAAGCAAAAATTCGAAACTTGCAAGCTTAAACAGGTCCCCAGAGATCAGAACGTGGAAGCAGACGCCCTAGCAACCCTGGGGGCAACATTCAAACCGACAGAGCTATCCAGCATTCCAATAGCACATATGCTGGAACCTTCTATCCAGAAGACAAGCGAAATAGACAGGGGTGAACTGGAGGATCCACAAAGCGAAAAGGAAATCCAAGCAGTTACAGAGGAAGGTGAGAGCTCTTGGCCAAACAGGCAGACGCCCGACCAGGTAGCCGATCCAGCAGACGACTGGCGCAGACCTTACCTAGACTGGCTGCACCATAACAAGCCACCAGATGATAAGAAGGAAGTAAGAGCTTTTAGAATAAAGGCCTCCAGATTCATACTTATTGATAATATATTATTCAGAAAATCGCTAGCAGGCCCCTACCTACGATGCCTGGACAAGGAAGAAGCACAGACTGTGTTGTATGCTCTCCACAGTGGCGAATGTGGAAACCATGCAGGGGGCAGGAGTCTGGCAAATAAAGCCCTCAGACAGGGATATTATTGGCCTTCAATGAAAGCAGATGCAGCAGAGTACGCACGAAAATGTGATGCCTGCCAGCGCTCAGCGCCCATGATCCACCAGCCAGCAGAGCCTTTGCACCCTATCATCTCTTCCTGGCCATTCATGGCATGGGGCATGGACATAGTAGGCCCTCTACCACGGGCCACAGGAAATAGAACCTGGATGCTAGCAATGACAGATTACTTCTCCAAGTGGATAGAGGCAGAAGCATTCACGGAGGTAAAAGACAAACAAGTCATTTCGTTCATAAAACGAAACATCGTTTGCAGATTTGGTATCCCATCAGAAATCATATGTGACAATGGCTCACAATTCATCTCCAACGATACCGAGAGATACTGTGCCAGGTGGAATATCACCTTAAAAAAGTCAGCACCTAGGACTCCAAAGTCCAATGGACAAGCTGAATCCAGCAATAAAATCATTATGGACAATCTAAGAAGGAGGTTACAGGAGTTAGGAGGAAAGTGGGCAGATGAATTGCCACTAGTATTATGGTCAGACAGAACAACGCCAAAGATAGCAACAGGTCAAACACCCTTCAGCCTGGTGTTTGGCGCGGAAGCGGTCATTCCATCAGAAGTTCTAGTTCCCACTCACGGGTATGAAAATATGACGAGGGAACTGAACAGTGCAGAGATGACCATAAGCCTGGACACAATTGACGAGCTGCGAGCAAGCGCGAAAATCCGTCTGGCTGCCTACAAACAGTCAGTGTCCAGGAGTTACAACAAGAATGTGAAAGTCAGGCTCCTGGAGGTAGGAGACCTGGTTCTCCGAGAGGTGTTTCAAAACACCAAAAATCGAAAAGCAGGCAAATTCACCTACAAATAGGAAGGACCATACCAGGTAGAAGGAGTTGTTGGCCATGGTGCATACAGACTGATGACTATGGACGGTCAAATCATACAACGCCCATGGAACATACTTCACCTGAAGAGATATTACTTTTAATAATAAATAGACTCTAGCTTTCAGAATAATGTACTATGAGAAGCCAAATCATTTTTAAAATAAAATAAAAATCCGGTAGTAGGCATACTGCCAATTTCACACTTATTTCTGGTGTCTTTAGTTGTTTTTAAGACTTTAAACTACTATTGGATGGTGTGGTCTGGCAGCGTCCTGGGACCACAATTGCTCTGGTACCTCATGAGATGGCGACAGGTATTTCACATCATTCTAATATATTTTCTTATTTTTAGGCTTCTCTAAGTACATCACTTTGAATTCTAGTGTCTATGGTACTTTGAAAGGATGTCTAGCAGGATTGTCAACTGCCAACGCGGGGTGACAAGGCACACGGCACTCCAACATGCCCAACCTACTTTCTCCACAAGGAGCACCCTCACCAGGCGGGCTGTGGAACATACGAAAGGGAGCCTGGTTGACAGCTGAATACGCTTATCCAGCTACCCCTGATACCACCCCCTGGACGTAGCTCGCACTAATCGCAATTAATCAGGGCCCCAGCATGCATGCAAAAACGAACATGGAACGTAGGGATATCTACGCTACCAGAATCCTGCAGCGTTTCCATTTGGTCCTAGAATGACGATAAACTTGCCTCAATGACGCCCCTGTTGGCATTAAACGAGACGAACACACCTTGCGTCATGAACAAGGTTAAGTAGTCCAAAAAACTGCGGCATACGCCTAAATCAGCCATCCGGCTTACACGGCAGCTAGCTTGGTTTGGATCAGCCTTTTTAGGCTGACCAGGCTGGTATAAATCAGCCTCCTAGGTTGACACGGCCACTCCTCCTTACATTGCGGCATACGCCTAAATCAGCCGCTAGGCTGACACGGCAGCTAGCTGAGTTAGAACGTTAACCTCTTCAGGGTGACAAGACTCGCCTAAATCAGTCAAGCAGACTGACACGGCACAAACTTCCTAAAAACAGGGAAGATAAACAACGAACACACGATATATATACTAAAACCTTGCCGAACTATGACAAGGAGCCTTTCAAAATATGGCAAAATTACGGCCCAAAGTTTAACCACCACCCTGGCGGAGCAAACATAAAAGGAGTTTAAAACTTACAAAGTCTACCACCTCTAGGCCAGACTGCCAAAAAAGTTCATCAAAACATAAAACTTAATTATCGGTCACATTAATGACCTCCACCTCTGGCATCTCCTCTGCCTGCTGACCTCTCATTTCAGGTACTGCTTCAGCCTGAGCATCCTCAGCCGCCATAGCTCCCTGAGCTCCGTCGGCGGATCTGCGACATTCCAAGACTGTCCCCGAAATTGCTCAGCCAACGCAGGATAATTCACCTCACCAACTTCAGGCATCAACACGCTCAGATCAGATTGGGTGGGATATAGCATCTCCAGCTGCTTCTCCTCTTCCTCTATGGCCTGCTGGGTGGGAGCCTCCTCAAGGGCAGCACGCATCCCGCTGATCTTTCCCCGCTAGGCATAGGCAACAACGTTGGTGGCCGGGAGATCACTCACCGATCTTCTCCTCGATCGCTTCAGAGAATCGAGAAAGTGCTGCACACCGCCCGGTTCGAGCCACCGATCGGCCCCCTCCTTCAACTTCTTCTTGGTGACAAAGAAACTCGGTCTTCGGCTCCACCACACGCTCCTTCGTATCAACTCGTTTGCTTTGTGCCGGATCTGCAATGATCTCCTTCGCCCCTGGTTCTTGGCGCTGGTGGCACGGCTGGTGGTCTGCACTATGTTGATCATCTTCCTGTTGTAGAGTGCAGACTGACGAGTCTGGGGAAGGAATAATCAGAAGTCAGCAAGAAAGTTGAGAAGCAGAATTTAAGCAAGAAGCAGATGGACAGACAGGTAGAAGACGAAGAATATTTACCATGAAGGCATTGTGCACGTCGTTCTCAGCCATCTCCTCTGGGGAGAACTTCGAAAACGTCTCCTTAACAGGAGGAAAGAGCAACTGGTCAATCTCCGGCCAGTACGGCACCTTGTCCACATTCCCGAAGCCCTCTGGGAAATGAGTAGTAATGCCTCCGCTGGATGAAGCGCGAGGACTAGCAGGAGGCGTAGGCGGATGACGAGACAACGTATTAACTTCCAAAGGTTCTGGTGCAGCTGAACTAGAAACCGCAGGAGGAGTCCGAAAGGAGGCAGCAGGAGCACTCCTCTTGGAGGCGGAGGTTACGTCAGGGCTGGCAGAAGGTCTCTTTCTTTTAGCACTTTGGAGGATGAGTTCCAATGGATCAACTTTAGAACCTGCAAGTATACATAGTCTCAGACGACAGGATGATTAAAACATCAGCAGAAACAACATGCAAATAAAAGTGGTTGCAGAAATCTTACCAAAAGACATACTGTGAGCTGATTGGGGAGGATTGGAGGAGGAAGCAGGTGAAAAACCAGGAAGCAGGTCTGGAAACTTTCTCTCAGACTCAAGAATGCGGAACAGCTTGCTGCAGGCAGGAATCTTGGCGCCAATACGGGTAAGGTCACAGGGGCCTGCACGAAGATGATGAAGTAATTTAGTAAGCAGCGAGATAAAATAAATAAGGCGACAGGGAGGCTACTTACTCGAAGTCAGAACCCATTTCTCCAAAATATAATCAGCAGGAGACTGGATGGAATCCTTCCTCACATAGAAGAAGTCCTCAAACCATTTCTCATCACGAGAGTTTGACACGTGTCTGAAGGGAGCCTCTCCATGGCCCCGGAATGAGAACTGACCCCTGCCCAGGGATCTGATGCTGTACATATGGGCTAGATCGCCCAGACTGACATGTTTACCAGTACTCTGGCTAGCGGCCAGAGAATAGAGAAGAACTCTCCAAATGGCAGCAGAAATTTGTGCCATGGCGAAATTGTTGGTGAAAATGAAATCTTGAATAAGTTTAGGGAAAGGAAAACGGAGGCCATATTTAAACGGGTACAAGCAGAAACAAACCCACCCCGGACGAAGGGTGTCAGCTTTCTGTTCCGGTTCAGGGATGACGATATCCACACGGTCACCAAGACCCAGCAGATTCTTGATCATCGGAATGTCAGCCGGAGTTAGGGCAGAGTCACAATCATGGGGATGTTTAAAAAGTCCCCGAGAAGGGAAAGTGGGGTCAAGATCACGGTCGGAGGGTGTAGGGGTTGACGAGGATTGTCGAGTTTTACCCATGGTGGAGAGAGAAAATGAAGATTAAAAGAGGAAGAGAAGATGGATTACCTGGTGATGGAGACGGGGAAGGGAAACAGTGAAGCCGGCAAGGAATAAAGGAGAAGGAAGATTGAGGGTTTAAGAGAGAAGAGTTTTTGAAATGATTTGAAGTGAGTAATGAGAAGTGGAAAAGGGACGTTGGGGTTATAAAGAGGAGAAAGGGAGTTGGGTGCGGAGAAAGAGGAGTAGGGCGGCTGGAAATGATGGATTGCATGGGAAGGAGTAAAAAGACGGCGTAGGGTTTAGTATTTGGTTACGTGAAATTCCTTGCTTGATACTTGAAAGCGTACTTCACAAGAAATTTGGGGCAAACTGTTTGGGCTAAAAATAGCATAATAAAGAAGGCCCATTTGATAAAATAAAGATTACAAAAGAAGTGATGAGGAGGAAGGGAGCCCGCGGTCAGGGAAAGGGAAAACGGGCTTAAAGAAGGATCAAGAGCCCGTCATAGAAGGCGCCCGTGTTAAGGAAAGGAGTGTTAGGGAGAAGTTAGGGAGAAGTTAGGGAGAAGATAGGGAGATTGGGGAGAATTGGCAAGGGAGTCCGGGTTTGGAAAGAAGTCCTTATGGAAATAATATTCCCTTTCCATATTCAAGGTAGGATACATCTATGGTTCTTACCCTATAAATAGCCGAGGGGAGAAAATCAAGAAGGGGATTCACTCATCCATATGTTCATTCAAGATATTGTACTCAAGACATTCGCGCTTACGCATTCACATAAAAGCCACGACATATTACTCTCAAATATACACCCATCTGAGATCGTGCAGGCCAGACACCTAGCGTCAGCAAGATTAGTATAATCAACGCTATTGTAATCATCCTCCAATTCATATAGTGCAATACTTGGCAGGGTGCCGTCCCTCCCGCGGTTGTTCCCACATTGGGTTTTCCGCGTCACCAAAATCTTACGTGTCAATTTACATTACGCACTTTATTTTCTTATTTACTCAACGACATACGAACAAACATACATTCAACCAACGAATATAGACTACATTGACCCTAATTAATCGATTTGGGTAAAAATACCTAAACAGCTGTCATGAACTTTCGCGGGGGGAACATAATTGAGGTATGTCAAAACACCTGTCAGAGAATATTCGCTCGTTGTTGCAAGCGTAGTCTTGATAAAGTACTGCGATAGTTCGCAGTCTGCTCGAAAATACGAGTCCGGACGAAGAATAAACATCAAACGGACCAAATATACGATATATGGTATCGAGGAAGAGGCGCACCAAAGATGGGTGATGTGACCATAATTAGCGCATATTTAGCCCCCAAATAAGCCTTGTTTTCATGCTTTTTAGTGCATATTTGGGTCATTTCTTATCTTTAGTTCTTTGTTTTGCATATTCTTTGAGATTTTGATCCCTTGGTAGGAAAGGAGTAAGAATCTTGCATTTTCATGGCAAAACAAGACTAAATTGATCGAATCCAATGACCAAGCTTCAAGGGGAGACAAGATTAGAAGGCCTTTGTACATATTATAGTAGATGAGCAATGTTGAGAAAGGCTCCTTGAGTCCCCAAGGAAATCCCCAAGGAATTTATGAAGAAAAGGGAAGAAAAGAAGAAGAAGTCTTGCTGAAGAACAATCCGTGCGGATTGTCTACAATCCGGCCGTCTTCCACCTGCACAATCCGTGCGGCTTTCCACCAAGACGCTCGGATTCCACCACCACAATCCGCCCGGATTCTCTTGAATCCGCTCGGGTTCTTCCACAAGAATCCGCCCGTCCCGACTCTGATCCGCTCGGATTCCAGCCCAGCGCAATTTCGTCTTCTCCAAGCTACAAAGAAAGAAGCCCTTCCTTCGAAAAATACCGGCTCCTCCCTGCTCAATCTAAAAAGTGAAATTACTAGTTTAGCCCTTAGTTAACCCTAATGCATCCTCCCTAATTTCCACTATAAATACCCCATTAGTCTAATTAGGAGAGCATGTTCTTCTTATCAATTCTTAGAGTAGTTAATATCAATCAAATCTCTCTTTAATTTTGTAATCAACAATTAATCAAGTTCTAATACAAGTTTTATTTCCTTAATCTCTCTTTTGTTCATCCTTTATTTTGGGTAATTGAAGATTATTTGGGTTATTATTGGGAGATTGACAACCTCTCAATCAAGCATCAAGTACTTCTTTTATCTTTGCTTTATTATTGGAATCATTAGTAGGTATAATTCTCTTAATCCCTTTTTAATTATTGTTAATTACTTTCATTTATTCATCATGTTTCATTTTGTTGGTATGATTGACAACCTTGCTAGCATGATCAACATGATAATGAGTGAGTAGTCTCTTAGCTAGGGTTAATGGGTGATTAGGGGAAACCAACATGGGAAATGATTCATGCTTAAATTAATATGCTTTCATGGTCTATTTGCTTGCTTGTTTTGATCTCAACTCATGCACATGTTATGTTTGATGAAATGTGAGCCTATGAATCCTTGCATTTACCACCATCATTTACCTTTTCAATGAGACTTGTAAGACATAACCCAACTCGAGTCTCATTAGACCATGCATGTTGTTGAGTAGGGAAGATTAAGTCGACTTGTAGGTGTTGTACAATCTAATCGATTCGGCTACGGGACCCAAACTTTCCTAGGATTGTAAGATATAACCCAACTCAATCCATCACAACAATAAATTGCTTGCTTATAATTTGAGAACATGTTTGTATGATCAATTCCCATGATTCCCCTATGATCCCATGACACCCTAGTGCTTTTTAATCAATTGTTTACACCCGTTTAATTCATCTTTCTTGCTTATTTTCATTGATATTTTAGTTTAGTGACCTTCTACATCAACCCAATTTGTGACACCCCTAAGACACCACTAGTTGCAATAGAAATCTCATTTCAATACCCGTCCCTTGGGATCCGACCTTTACTTGCCTCTTTACTAATTGTAGAGTTGTTTGTGAAGTTATAAATTGTGTTTTGATTCGGACGTGACCCAACGACCACACCTTAAATTGTGACCAAAAACGGAACCGATAAAAAATGGCGCCGTTGCCGGGGATGGTGTTTACTTGATTTAGATTTCCTTTTATTGTTTTTAGTTGTGTCTTTCTTCACCTTGGGGAAGTAAAACTCCTCAAGGTTTGTTCTAATTGTTTTCAAGTTGTTTGATATTTTGCATGTCTAGAAGGTCACAAGGTGATTTGTTACCTTTTGACCGTGAAATTGAAAGAACCTTGACGAACAATAGGAGATTTGCTAGGAGGAATTTGAGAGGTATTAGTGAGATTATTCAACCCACTATTGAGTTCATCAACCCTTTCACAATAGAAGGAGAGGAGAACCCATTACACAATACCCCACAAAATCAACCTACAATGCCTAAATTCTCGTCACATTCCGTACCCACCGAGGAGAACCTACCCAATGGTACTCCTACACCACAACATCTAACCGGAAATTTTATTGCCAAATCCGCCTTTATCCAATTAGTCGAAAGGAACCAATTTGGGGGGATGCCTAGTGAAGACCCTCATTCTCATATGGAAACCTTTTGCGACTATTGTGATGCAATCTCTCAAACCGGTGTGACTCAAGACCAAATTCGATGGGTCTTATTTCCTTTTTCTCTAATCGGCACCACGAAACAATGGTTGAAGGGCCTTGATAAGGCCACTCTCGGAATAGATTCTTGGAAGAAGTTGGCTCTAGCTTTCTACAAAAAATTCTACCCACCGGAAAAGACTAACATGCTAAGACCTCAAATTACGGGTTTTAAGCAAAGGGACGAAGAATCTTTGTATGAAGCTTGGGAGCGGTTCAAGGGAATTTGTCCCTCATGTCCTCACCATGGACTTAGCGAATGGTTCTTGGTACAACAATTTTGGAACGGTTTATATGAAGATTCAAGGAACATTCTCAACATGGGATCAAATGGAATGTTCACCGAAGTTGATGACAATCAAACATGGAACAAGATTGAGGAAATGGCGGTCCATAACTCACAATATAGTAGACCTCGCAAGGCTACTAGAGGAGGAAAGCATGAAGTGGACTCTGTTACTCAATTGGGTGCTCAACTTAGTGCTCATATTGACACAATCAATTTGAAGTTTGAACAAGCTATGGCTAGACTTGAAGAAACCTCAAAATCATCAAAGCATCATGTTAATGCCATGACGGCATCCTCATCAATCCCAAGTGGGATATGTGAGAATTGTGGAACTTTGGGACATGGCCAAAGTGAATGTAGGGGAACAAATGAACAAGTGAATGCTTTCCAAGCATACAAGAGTGGTACCCCTTATTCCAACTATTACAATGAAAACACCAAATTCCATCCAAATCTCTCATACAAAAGCCAAAATGTTCAAAACCCTCAAACAACATACACTCCACCACCCATGAGAAACCAAAATCAAAGACCCTTTTACAATCAAAACCAAGGTTACCAAAATCAAAATCCATACAATCACCAAAATGACCAAGGTTTTGATGTCCAAAAAGCGGTCCTCCAAATGCAAAAGAATCAACAAGAATTTTTCACTCAAATGCAAAAAGATAGTCAAGCAAAGGAAACCACCATCAACAACATCCTAGCTCACACCAAGATGTTGGAAACACAATTAACTCAACTAGCATCTTCAAGCTCACAAAGACAAAAGGGGCAATTTGTTAGGTTCATATACCTATTATTAAACCCCTCTAATAGTGAACTAATTAACTTATTAATTATTTGTTCTTTAGATCTAGTGCATGCATAACAAAATGAAAGATTTATAAGAAAAACAATGTTCCTTACATTGTTGGTTGGTTCGAAAATTTGGGCACAAGTAAGGTCACCTTCCTTCACTTGTTCTTGAGCTGATAATGATGGATGATCCTCCTAAGACTCCAAGTTTAGAAGCCACTCCAATAAATTGCACCCAAGATGAATCCCAAAAATCTCTACTAATATTAACTAGATATGTAGTAGAAATATTACCTTAATAATACTAATATTCTTATATTACTACTTCTAGTAATAGATTTAGTGTATTAGTATTTATTGAGAGCTTTTATGAAATTTGCATGTGAGAAAGCTAGAGAGATATAAACTAAACTAGCCAAAAACAACAAGTGATAAAATGAGCAACCAAATGCTCCTTTTATCAAGCCAAAACCGATGGCTTTTGGACAAAAGAGGAATCTTTTGTCTTTTGTTTTTAGTCTATAGTTTGTGTAGGTAGTGTGTAGGGTTTAAGCTTTGTAAGATATGTCATGGATAAGTCACTATCACACATTGTTATAACAAAAAGAACAAGACAAAACAAGAGCATCTCTTGCTCTCATTTGGCCGAAATAATGGACCCTTTATGGTCTATTTTTGCCTTTTGTCATTTGTCCCACAAATGCTTATAAGTCATATGTTCAACTATCTTATATTTTTAATTATTAATGTAATCATTTAACACTTAAATATTCCAATTAATAATATAATATACACTCCACTTTTTGAGTAGTATACTACCATTATATCAATATATAATGGGTCCCATAATTACTAGTTAGTTAAAATTACAACTTCTTGTAACTTTAAATAACTAATTACCTCTACCTCAAAACTTATATTAATATCTCAACTAATTTAGTAATATAACACTTAATTACTAAATTTAATCTTTATTTAATCACATTAAAATAAGACGCAAAATTGCACTCCCATAATTAAGGAATTAATTAATCTGAATCGCATACAATTAATTAGATATCTATTTGGGCCTCATCCTATAGGTGTGACCTAAAGGGATCAACTGACCACCACCGTCACACGACAGTAATGTCAAACTCTAGTTAGCCAATCATTACCGATTAATGACGGTCAGTGGACTGTATAAAGAATCATCCCTCACGTATTCTTAATTTGAGATTTAATTATGATATTTAAATCATGTGATCGCACTATTGTTGAGGACACATTTCCCAACAATCTCCCACTTGTCCTCGACAAGTGTGCGTCACCAATTCTCTTGTCCTATTACAATCTCCCACTCAATACAAGGTGTCTTGCAGGTCGTACTTACATTTGATCATATCTTGAGTGGTTTTCTCGATCTGGAGATTAACTGTCTGACCGGAGTTATCTATCATAGATATCTTCCGAGCGTGGCCACGCATTTCCAGTTAACTACTCCTCGAGTGGCCTTGAGATTTCACACAACCCTGACAAGGGGTGGACAATTCCTATCGCCCTATTCCCTTCGTTCAGCCACAGTCCATCATATTACCCAATTTGACCTCATTTACGAAATCTTAGAGTATAAATCAAAGCTAATCAGAAGTTGTGCCAACTTGGGCGAATAGTCTCTAGTCAAAAGAATTGACTCATAAGAATACTATAGTAGCTCTTGCCACGACCAGGCTTTATGAATTACCGAACTCTATAAGCGGTCACACGCCCGTGATTGTCCCATACAGTCTGCCTATGTGATCGACTAGACATCCCATATGACTCTATGGCATTTGAACTTGCCATCAATCGCATCACACTCTAGTCAATTCGAGACGTCACCTCATATAAGTAACTAGGGG
Organism: Silene latifolia; assembly: GCF_048544455.1. Taxonomy (NCBI): domain Eukaryota; kingdom Viridiplantae; phylum Streptophyta; class Magnoliopsida; order Caryophyllales; family Caryophyllaceae; genus Silene; species Silene latifolia. The sequence goes on along the minus strand of NC_133531.1, from coordinate 130,684,776 downwards.
CGAATACAATGTCAATCCAGTTCACTTTAATGGGGTTCAATTTGTCTCTACAACGCATTCGGATACGACAAAGTAGCGGGTGAGTTTAATAAAACTCAAACGATAAATGTGATCATCACATATGAATAGTCAATACACTATTACTACTTCATATTCTGTAATCATTAGTGTATTATTAACACTAGTTAAATTGCAATAAAAGCTTTGGAAAGTAGATATACCCGATATCCATATATTCCACTTTATTAATTGTTATTTCCTTCCATGGAATGTCATCTCTAATGACATAAATTTATGTAAGTACATGTCTAGACTCCTTACTAGACTTGGTCTCTTTAACTTGAAAGATGCTCCCACTGTTATCGCATAACTTGTGATAAAGTCATTTATTGAGGATTCACCCTTAATCCATACATTGACAATTTTATCACAATTTACTTAGATTCACTTTGTAGTATTTGCAATGCGCGAAACTAAAACACTTTTCTCAGTTTCTTGCTCCTTTGTCAATAACATTAGCTTAGGATTTCATCAAATCCTTTTAAGCTTGGAAACAAAAGTTGGTGCAACCCTTCAACACATTAACTTAGTTTATCATCCAAACATGTGTATAAGTCATCAATTGTACTTTAAGGCTTTCACAAGCCCATCTAATGAATTAACTTATTATTGATTGATAATATACCTAGCATATGGTACATCACAGCACGTGCGTCTGTTGCCATACATAATCGTTCTAATGGCGGAAACATTAGTAATCGATTTCATGTAATCAACAACTTAATGGGTTCAGTGAACGACTATGATTCCATCATAGTAATTCCACTTTCATCATCATGAATAAGCCATTCAACTTTGTTGTTGTTCAACAGATGCGAAATATCTTATCCTCATAAGACTCTCAACTCTATGCCAATATTCTCTCACATAGATTCAAAATCTAGAATACTTTACATCCCTTTCCATGTCTCCCAATCACTCTTGCCAGAAGAGAGAATTGGTACATTATTCTAAATAAGTAATATGTTATCAACATACAAGACATAGAGAAACAATTCTAGCTCCCACTTAACTTCATGTATATCATGATTCTTCAATCATGTGAATGAAACAATTCACTATAATCACATGAATGAAAAGTATAATCCTTTAATGCTAGCTTAAGACCATCTTGTGATCACTTAAGATAGCTTTGCATAATATGTTAGGATTCTTAGATCTTCATCTAAGGTTTTGTGTTTTAAAACACTTCCTTCTCTAAATTCCCATTTTAGAAAAGCGAATTCTATTTTCCATTCTTCATTAAAATGAAATGCAGCAATTCCTAACACAATTAATTTTGATCAACATCTTCATGTAAATCTTATGCATTTGTGTACTCAGGAGTTCTATTTACTTTTGAGGAGACCCGCGCCTTAAAGTAAATCTACTCATAAGCAACAATTTTAGGATTGTAATGCTACGACTCGTATGTAACAAGGTCATGATACTATCACTTTCACAAAGTAACATTTTTAAACAATAAGACATGTGCGATAAACTCCCACTGAACTATGCTCTCAATCTATCTTCATAGACTATAGTTCAATACCAACTCCCACTCTATAATTCTATTACTTTCACAAAGTAACATTTAAACTAAAAGAGATGTTTATGACGATTCAATCTACTCCCACTCTATCTCTCAGAAATATATCAATATTCATGAGAGATAGCTTTGTGAGTCACAAACATATATATTTAACGGAGTATTAGTGTTTATCTAGATTATGTATTAGCTTTCAAAAGGCCATCCCAAACATGGCAGCTTAATACATATAATATGACAGTCTGATCCATGTCATATGGTTTGATAGACTCTATATTCTAGGTATCTCATGGTTGACCATCCGATTAGAATTACTTGTCCGTTTTGGATTGCAAATTCCCAAAATTGAGTTCATCAACCCAAACCGACTCATATTAGTTTGAGCTTATGGGTAGTGACGCTAGGTCATAATCCATCTTTAATAAATCAAATTTATTACTTAGATCTTTGCCACTACGATTGGGTCGTAATGCTTAGAACTTTATTCAATTGGTTCTCTACGTCATTTAAGAAACTTCTCAAATCTCTCAAATGTTTCACCTTTTATTTGATTAAGTAAATATACCCTTATCTACTTGAATCATTGGTAAAAGTGACGAAGTAGTCATAAATATCCTTTGCGATTATGCATATTTAGACCACATACATCGGCATGTATTAGTCTCAACAAATCACTTGCTTGTGTCCCTTTACCACTAAAGGAAGTACAAATTTTATTGCAAAGGAGACAAGATTCTCATATTCCATATGATTGAAAATCAAATGGTTCAATAATTCTAGTCGACACTAGCGTTTAATGCGTTTCTCATTTACGTAACCTAATTGAAAAATCAAATGTACAAATCATTTGTATTACTAGTTATGAGTCTTTTGGAACGTATTATGTAGATATCTTTACATGAGTTGGAATTGTCTAAAACTTGTGTATCATAAAGATAAGTGACATGACTCACATCCATGTCTATTTTCAATAAAATACAACAATTGTCTTTGAAGGCAAAATATAAATCCTTTCATGTCTCACATAGAAATGGAAATAATGTTTTAGACTAAGTGGGTACATAATAACAATTATGTAAATTATAACTCAAAGCTATTTGCTAAAACAAGTATATAAATTTCTCTTGAAGTGGCGGCTACCTGAGCTCCAATTCATTGTCGGCGATCCACATCACCCTTGTTTAGCTTTTCCACATTTCCAAGTCCCACTTGGAGTAATAAGTCCAACTTGATATCTTCCAAATACTCGGGGCAAATATGCTTCCATTGGCCCATGACATTTAAAATAATGATATTCATGGTAGGATTGGATACCCATCTTGGTTTTGTGGTAGTCTCACTATCAACTTCCAATTCACAATCGGATTTGGGTTTCTTACCTTTCTTTGCTTTTCCATTATCAATACCAATACTTCTTTTATTTGCAAGGACACTCTTGCTAGAACTCCCACTTAATTTGATATTTCTCCTTGTTTCATCAAACAAGGATATCTTGGAATCTGTGAGATTCCCCTCATATGATCCTCTTACCTGAGAGGTAGGCATGAGTATGTGAGTGGGAGGTGAAGAAGTAGTAAAAAGACAAAGATTTCCATCCTCACTAATGCCAACGCGTAATTCTCAAATCGTATCATTGTCATAATCGGAGCATTTTTCATCGTATGATTGGAGCTATGAATTAAGGTGATTGGTGTAGGAGTATAAGATGAATTCATTGCGAATAATTAACTACAAAAATGTAAATGAAGGAAATAATTATCATCTATCGTTTTAATAATACTCGTAAATTTAACTACAAGCATTGCATTTATATAGTGACCTCCACCCAACTACATAAATGATTCCGAGATCCAAGTTCATATCAACTCGGGCACGGTGAGCCGATTCATCTCTTACTAATATAACTCGGTGGATTAACTTTTTAATCGATTCTACTTTTAGAATTCTCGGTCGATAAAAATTACTCTAATTCTCATCTTTAGCCCGGAACACATGCGACTACGGTCAACAATACTTTCGTTGAGCTCAATCCAAATTTCGATGTAATAACCTTTTACTACCCCACTTCGCCAACGTAACAAGGTTTGTATTACGGTGAAGCCGGATTAACTCCCTCATGAAATTGGTACTTCATGGGTTTCTACTATTTGGTAAGGCTTTATCTCAATTATTATATGTGAGAGGTCTTGTCAATTTATTATCTATCACGTTTTAAGTGAACTAAAGGGGTGAACTATGATAATTATAATTGACACGGTCGATAACTCGATATGATATGCATGTGTTGTTATGGCGATTTGGCAATGCATGCAACATATTAAAAGAAATGCAAAGCAATAAATAAAATTCCTAGTATGGCCTTCCTAAAAAAGAAAATCAAATAATCTATTACATATTCGGAAACCAACTCCTTTGGTCCCTTGAATATTCAAGTGGCACGCCTCCCAAGACACCGTCTTTGTCGGATCACCTTTCCGAATTGCACCGTCTTTGAAGATGCTCCATAATTACAAGTAATAATAAAAATACAAAGCTATTCCTATTATACATTTGTAAAATGGAAAAACTAATAAAAATAAAATAAAAGTGATTCGAGATCACATTAAATTACAACCGAATCAATATTCCCTTTCATTACGGGTAATATTGATTAAACTAAGGCCATACTAAGATAAAATTACATAATTCAAAATTATATATAAATAAAAACATTCAACAATTGAAATATGCAGCATTATAATATGTTCCTATCATGCAAAATCATGTGCCAAAACGCCCTATTTAACTTATGTCGTACATATAACCCGGTTTCATGGAAATGCGTGATAATAACCTTTTAAAATCACTAATTAACACTTAAATCACATCTAAGCTTAAGTTAATTATCCTAACACATTTTAGGACTCAAAAATCAGTCATCACTAAATTTTTGACAATAATTCAACTTGATTTAATTTTATGCTCATTTTTTACCTTAAAATCATCATTTATATGTAATAAATCCAAATTAAATTATAAAAGTTTCAAAATTTGAATTTTAAATTTTTGAACATTCTGGAATAAATCCATGACACTCATAATGTCAAAAATCATGGTTAAAATTTTCGAATTAATTTTGAGAAAATATAGTTGCAATTTATCGGTTTTATCTCATAAAATACATAAAGTATCCGAAAATTACTCCAATAATTTTTACAACTTTAGATCTGATTAGTGGGATATTTATGCAACTTAAAATAATTTTCTCAAGCCATGCAATACGTTTTAGCTAATTTTTGCTAAAATAGTCACTATTTATGCCATTTTTACTCAAAAATCCATAAATCATGCTAAATAAGATATTTAAATCTAGAAATTTACATACTCTCTGTAAATCTTGCATGTGACAACATATTAAAAGATCATGGCTTAATTCGAAATTTTACTATTTTTAACCATTTTACCTCTTTTAATCCATTTTTATCTCATAAAAATCATAAATCATGCAAAATTAATCAAATTAACTCGTCCTTTTACACACAACTTGTAAAATATGCATGTGAGGTCATATAAACTTTTCAAGGTCAGAAACGAAATTTAACTATTTTTAGCATTTTAATTCCCATTTTAGTCATAAAAATGTAATAAAATGACCAAAAATCCTTAAAATGAGCAATAAATTTCCATGAATCATAAAATGACCTAAAAAAATTTTAGGACCAGAATATATAACATGCATGGTGATTTCGTGGCTTGTACTTACAAATCACAAATTTTTAAGTTTTATATGTTAACCTTTTAACTCGGAAAAACAATAACCGATTATGCATGCAACATCCTTATGCTCTGATACCACTTGTTAGGTTCATATACCTATTATTAGACCCCTCTAATAGTGAACTAATTAACTTATTAATTATTTGTTCTTTAGATCTAGTGCATGCATAACAAAATGAAAGATTTATAAGAAAAACAATGTTCCTTACATTGTTGGTTGGTTCGAAAATTTGGGCACAAGTAAGGTCACCTTCCTTCACTTGTTCTTGAGCTTATAATGATGGATGATCCTCCTAAGACTCCAAGTTTAGAAGCCACTCCAATAAATTGCACCCAAGATGAATCCCAAAAATCTCTACTAATATTAACTAGATATGTAGTAGAAATATTACCTTAATAATACTAATATTCTTATATTACTACTTCTAGTAATAGATTTAGTGTATTCGTATTTATTGAGAGCTTTTATGAATTTTGCATGTGAGAAAGCTAGAGAGATATAAACTAAACTAGCCAAAAACAACAAGTGATAAAATGAGCAACCAAATGCTCCTTTTATCAAGCCAAAACCGGTGGCTTTTGGACAAAAGAGGAATCTTTTGTCTTTTGTTTTTAGTCTATAGTTTGTGTAGGTAGTGTGTAGGGTTTAAGCTTTGTAAGATATGTCATGGATAAGTCACTATCACACATTGTTATAACAAAAAGAACAAGACAAAACAAGAGCATCTCTTGCTCTCATTTGGCCGAAATAATGGACCCTTTATGGTCTATTTTTGCCTTTTGTCATTTGTCCCACAAATGCTTATAAGTCATATGTTCAACTATCTTACATTTTTAATTATTAATGTAATCATTTAACACTTAAATATTCCAATTAATAATATAATATACACTCCACTTTTTGAGTAGTATACTACCATTATATCAATATATAATGGGTCCCATAATTACTAGTTAGTTAAAATTACAACTTTGTAATTTTAACTAACTAATTACCTCTACCTCAAAACGTATATTAATATCTCAACTAATTTAGTAATATAACACTTAATTACTAAATTTAATCTTTATTTAATCACATTAAAATAAGACGCAAAATTGCACTCCCATAATTAAGGAATTAATTAATCTGTATCGCATACAATTAATTAAATATCTATTTGGGCCTCATCCTATAGGTGTGACCTAAAGGGATCAACTGACCACCACCGTCACACGACAGTAATGTCAAACTCTAGTTAGCCAATCATTACCGATTAATGACGGTCAGTCGACTGTATAAAGAATCATCCCTCACGTATTCTTAATTTGAGATTTAATTATGATATTTAAATCATGTGATCGCAGTATTGTTGAGGACACATTTCGCAACACAATTACCACCTCAAAGTAATCCCCCAAGACATGAAACGGTTAGTGTCATTCACTTGAGAAGTGGTACAAGGTATGAAGCACCGAAGAAGCAAGTTGAGAATGAAGTTGTGGAAGCTAGTGATAAGGATGAAATCGTGCAAAACTCCAAAGATGGAGAATCATCAAAAGAAGAAAGGTCAAAGAAAAATGAAGACAAGGTCAAGGAGAAGGAGCCCATTGTGATTAGATTCCCTTTTCCAAGTCGTCAAGCCAAGCCCAAATTTGATGACCAACTTGGAAAGTTCATGGAAATTGTGAAGAATTTGGAAGTCTCAATTCCTTTTACAGAATTAATCAATCACGTGCCGGCCTAAGCGAAATACATGAAAGATATCCTCACAAAGAAGAAGTCGATCCGGAAACTTGAGACTATCGCCTTCACTAAGGTGAGTAGTGCAATACTTCAAGGGAGTTCACCTCCAAAAGTAAAGGATCCGGGAAGCTTCTCAATACCGTGTACCATTGGCGACACAACGATCAACAAAGCCTTATGTGATCTAGGGGCTAGTGTGAGTGTCATGCCGTACTCGGTGAGTAAAAGGTTGGGGATGGGAGAGCTTAAATGCACCAATATCACGCTCCAAATGGCCGATAGATCGACGAAGACTCCATTAGGGATATGGGAAGATGTCCCCGTGCGAATTGGAAAGTTTTTCATCCCGGTGGACTTTGTCATTATTGATATGGAGGAAGATTCCAACATTCCAATCATTCTAGGAAGACCTTTCCTACACACCGCGGGTGCGGTGATTGATGTGAAACATGGCGAGCTCACTCTAGAAGTGGGAGATGAAAGCATAACCTTTAATCTTGACAAGACTATGAGAGCTCCTCGTTTGCATGAACCATGTTTCATGATTGATCATTATAGCCGAAACGATGAGAGGAAGAAATCGGAACTCCAATGAAAGAAGAAAATTGAAGATGCTCCATTCAAAGAGCAAGTGAATGGTGACAAGGAGAGCTTGCAAAGCTCATCAAAATCAATCAAAGAAGAGAATGGCCTCATTGGTCAAGAGAAGAATTTGGGAGAGTTGTCTCCATCAAATCAAGAGATTTTCAATGATCAACTTAATGAAGTTTGTGGTCTTTGGGACGACGAATTTGAAGGGATTTTTAATCCCTACATTGGTAATGCCATCGATCAAGACCGACAACAAGGGCCAAGGTCTATTGAAGACCTCTACCATGATAATGAACAAGCTTTTGATTACTTTTTCAAGGTGTTGAGCAACATCAACAACACCTTGGACATGCCCCCTTGACATCTCATCAAGAATGAGAGTTTGGTGGAGTACTCCCTAAACCACCATTTGTAAATATTTCTAACTCCCTAACTCACATTTCAATTCTTGTATTGCAATTTTTGTCATCTTTGGATTTTTATTTACTTTGATCAAGATAATTGTCATGTTTGAGAGAAGTGAGGGAGGGACTAATAATTTCAATTGATGTGTAGTGCTCTAGCTTAGTGTGGGGATGACAATTGCCTAGGGTATCCATACCTTAGTAGTGCCCCCACAATGAAGAACACGAGATATGAAGAAGAATGGAAAAATAGCAAGGGATATGCACTGTACACGGATGTAACTGAATCCGGGTACAAGGGGTAGAATCCGAACGGATTCAGCAGAATCCGCCCGTCTGCAAATAATCCGAGCATACTGGGTTGAAGACACACGTCCCTATAAGCTGAAATTTTGAAAAAATTTTGACTGTAAGAGAATCTGGGCGTCCTGAACAGCAATCCGCCCGTCTCAAAGAATCCGTCTGTCCTGGAAAGAAGACGCCCGTCTTCTCTGCTGAGGAAAACAAGAAAAATCCCTGGACTGAAATCCGTCCGTCTTCAGGAGAATTCGCCCGTCCCGTGTCAACAAATATGAGCGTCTTCTCTTGAATCCGCCCGTCTTTAGGCGAGTTTTCTCAAACCCAGAAAGTGAAGAATCTGCCCGGATTGGGCAGAATCCGCACGGATTGCCCTTGCAGTTCGAGTTTTTCGGTCTTTAAAAAACCCCTCCACCTTCATTCTTTCATTCATTCATTCATAAACACTACTCACAACATCAAAACCCTCATACTCTCCATCACAAAAACAAAATTCCTCAACTACATTCACCAAAATCAAATCAAATCATCCTTTTAACCACAAATCAATCACTCCTCCTTCATCAAAAATCAAAACCAAGCACAAAATCTTCAACCTTTGAGTCGATTTTTGAATTCATAAAGGCAAAGCCTTTCACCCTTCAATCGATTTGGGTATACTACAAATTGAAGATTTTTCATTCTTTTCTTGGTTAATTCATCAATGGCAAGGACTAAGGGAGCAACAAAAGCAACAAAGGCACCAAAGACACTTTTACAAAGGCAAAAGGCGCTTCAAGCAAAGAAGGCATTGGCTATGGTGGTAGCAACCCCAAATTTGGAAGTGCAACAACAACAACCTTCTATGGGAGCAACAACATCTTGTACTCCGGAAATTGTTCAACTTTTGCATTATCCGGAGGTAACTTTTATTTCCGAAACCCATAGAGATACTTTTTCCAAGTTTCCTAGGAAATCATTTCAATCCACCAAATTTATATGTGAAAATACCTTAGAAAAATTGGGTGTTCTTGAGCAAACTAGAGCCTTTTTCAAAGCCATGGGGTTAGAGAAATTGTTTGAATCAAAAGAATTGACATACCCCTCCCTTACCTTGGAGTTTTTGAGCTCTTTGAAAGTCACCAAAATTGAGACTAGGGAGAATCTCGAGTTTCGTCTAGCTAATGTTAGTAGACGCATTTCCTTTAGGGAATTGGGTGAAATTTTGGGTCTTAGTGATGAACCAAGTTATTTTAAGAATTATGGAAAGTATGACCCCGACCCTCTTTGGGAGGCAATTTCCGGGAGGAAGTTTGAGGATTTTCATGCTAGTCGTGCTCTTTTAGTCCACCATCCGGGCATAAGGGTATGGCACAAGGTCATAGGAAACACCATTATTGCAAGGAAAGATACCAACCATTTCACCAAACTTGATTTTATTCTTCTTGAATCGGCTTTGAACATTGGAAGAGTACACACCAAGCCTTTCAACTCTTTGAGGCTTTTGGTAGATAGATGGCTCAACATTGATTGTGGGAAGAAGGGCACTACCGTTATTGTCAATGGCGGCCTAGTAACTATCCTAGCTAAGTACTTTGATCCTAACTTTAACAAGGATAACAAGTATAAAGCAAAGGAGGGTGGTCATCTTGTTGATTTGCATACTATGATACACAAGTACAATTGGGTTGCCCATAACCCTCTTGACACCAAGTATGGATGGCTCACTAGTGAAGCTAGATCGTTCACTTTGCCTTCAAAGATTTGTCGTCTAAGCGTCCACCGGACCAATTATCTACTTCCCCTTTCGAAAGAGGCCGAGTATATTATCCAACAACAAAAGGGTGAACTTGAAATGCCCTCCTATTCCATTGTCATACCACCTTACCCTTTTGAGTATGAAGAGTTCAAGCCGGAAGGAGTTGAAGGTAGAAATGATTATTTGACTCTTCTCATGCAAGCAATGCACAAGCAAGCCTTTGAGGATCGGAAAAATGCCTACTTGGCTCAATATCCACCCCTCCTACACTTAGCTAGGCAATGACTACTTGATCCATCATGTCCTTTGCCTAGTTGGGCGGATAGAGAAGTCCTATTTCCGGGTGCATCTAGGGTCATTTCGGGTGACAATGAGGTTGTTGGTAATGATGAAGAAGTTGGTGATAACATTGATGGGGAAGCAAGTGAAGAAGGAGAAAAGGATGATGAGCAAGGTGAAGAGGATGATGAAGAAGCAAATGAAGAGGGAAGTGGCATTGAGACCACTTCTAATGAGGAAAGTGATGATGGTAATGATATGATGGAAGATTAGCAAGCCTTGGAGGCTCCTACCCTCTCATAGTTTGTCTATTTCTCTCTTTATTTTTATTAATTTTGATCATTGTTGGAGTAGTCCTAGCACCATAGAGGACTCACACCTCGGTACCATTGAGGTGTTCTCATTTTATTGTTCCCGCTTTCAAAATCCAAAATGACAAATTAGTTTCATGCATTGCATAGTGTGTGCATGAACTACACCCATCCTTGGACATTAGCAATAGTGTCTAACTCGGTTTGGGGAAGTTAATACATACACAACGGGAGGTAATCTAAATTATCCTCTCCGTCATAACAAAAACCATGCATCATGTAGTGTAGCTTAGTGTAGATTGCATTTAGTGTAGAAATCATGCATCATCTTTGCATAATTTCCATCATTTTGGTCATTGAGGACAATGCCCATATTAGTGTGGGGATGGGAATTCTAACATTTAACTCTTATTCAAAAAAAAAATCCAAAAAAATTGAAAAATTTCGAAAATCATAAAAATTTGAAAAATTGAAAACCCAAAAACATGTTTATTCCTTTTGTAGTGTAGTCATATATATATTGTATATATTGTGTTTGTTCTATCCTTGTTCACATTGATTGACTACGCCACATCCGAGATATGAGGATCATGAAGACCGCATGGTATGATCTTTCCAATCTCCTTTTTCCTCTTTATGTTAATGACTATGTGGCTTTATTTTGTTTGATGCGGTATAACAATGTGAACTTAGGACTTGCATTTAGTTTATATGTCATATTAGTTGGTAGAATCACTTGCATTAGGATGTTTATATTAGTTGCATCATAGCATGTAGTTGCATGGTAGAAATGTTTTGAAAAATGCCTAATTAGGAACTTTGACAAGAGCAACTAAGCCATTACAAATACTTGTTCAACTTAAGACTTTCCCTACTAGAATGGTTGTAAAACACCCTAGATAGTGTCATACTAGTGTCTTTTGACCCATGACCCAAAGCCTAGTCAAGGGTTTGCATGTGAGTCACCTATCCAACCCCGTGATGCGATGTGGACTTGGTTAACTTGTCTAGGTGACCTTGATTGACCTTGTGGTAAGGCAACCCAAAAATATTTTCTATCAATAAGCTGGAAGTGCTCATTTCAAAGAATTTTGTCATGTGGAAGTAATTTATTGCCAAGGAAACCTCAAATGTTATGAATTGTTGAATGTTGAGAAATTTAAATTGTTTTGATGGAGGCGTACCACTTTGATGTGCTTTGGTGCGGGATCCATTGAATTGGGCCCCCACACGGTTGTGAATTCGGCCGCCCAGAGACAGAGTGACTATCACCCCGAAAAGCTATTGTCTAGAGGTTAACCGGTTGCCTAATAAGCGATTGGCGAAAGCAAAGGACACTAGCCCGGAAGGGACAAACCCCATCTTAAATTTTTTTGAAATGTGAAAGTGAAATGAGGACAATTTTTGAATACTAGTCATATCCACCGTTGTGTATAAAGATTTGAGCATTTCATTCCCAAAAAGCCTTTTTGTCAAGCCACTTTGTCAAGCTTGGGACGATCCATGACCTTTACTTTTGTAGAGAATTCGAGACTTGTCATGTCATATGCTACTAGCATCATAGGGATCATCATTCCACCACCATCCGATCGCTCTTGACGAAAGCATTTGGAAATTGAGGACAAAAGTAGTCTAGTTTAACACCATTTGGAGGTGATTTAGTGCCATCCTCTTAGCCTTAGTAATTTGTTGAACTAGTATTTGTGAAGGATTACATGCTCTTAAATTTGTTCCTCTTTAGTGCCTCCGCCGCTTGATGAGGAAGTGGCTATTCTTTTGTAGATGCATCCATTATGTGATTTTGTATGCTTAATGTTTGGATGTGTCGCCATTTTGGCAAGACCCACCTTGCCTTGCAAGAAGGCATCCTACCTCATGGTTGTCTTGTTGTGAGTTGAAGGGGCGGAGTGAGACCCGCTAATTGTCTCATATCGGCTATGTTATTAGGTTAGTTTAAATAATGGTCCTAGTCTTTGTCACCTCTTTACTCGGGACGAGCAAAGGTTCGGTTTGGGGATATTTGATGTGACCATAATTAGCGCATATTTAGCCCCCGAATTAGCCTTGTTCCCATGCTTTTTAGTGCATATTTGGGTCATTTCTTATCTTTAGTTCTTTGTTTTGCATATTCTTTGAGATTTTGATCCCTTGGTAGGAAAGGAGTAATAATCTTGCATTTTCATGGCAAAACAAGACTAAATTGATCGAATCCAATGACCAAGCATCAAGGGGAGACAAGATTAGAAGGCCTTTGTACATATTATAGTAGATGAGCAATGTTGAGAAAGGATCCTTGAGTCCCCAAGGAAATCCCCAAGGAATTTATGAAGAAAAGGGAAGAAAAGAAGAAGAAGTCTTGCTGAAGAACCATCCGTGCGGATTGTCTACAATCCGGCCGTCTTCCACCTGCACAATCCGTGCGGCTTTCCACCAAGACGCTCGGATTCCACCTCCACAATCCACCAGGATTCTCTTGAATCCGCTCGGGTTCTTCCACAAGAATCCGCCCGTCCCGACTCTGATCCGCTCGGATTCCAGCCCAGCGCAATTTCGTCTTCTCCAAGCTACAAAGAAAGAAGCCCTTCCTTCGAAAAATACCGGCTCCTCCCTGCTCAATCTAAAAAGTGTAATTAATAGTTTAGCCCTTAGTTAACCCTAATGCATCCTCCCTAATTTCCACTATAAATACCCCATTAGTCTAATTAGGAGAGCATGTTCTTCTTATCAATTCTTAGAGTAGTTAATATCAATCAAATCTCTCTTTAATTTTCTAATCAACAATTAATCAAGTTCTAATACAAGTTTTATTTCCTTAATCTCTCTTTTGTTCATCCTTTATTTTGGGTAATTGAAGATTATTTGGGTTATTATTGGGAGATTGACAACCTCTCAATCAAGCATCAAGTACTTCTTTTATCTTTGCTTTATTATTGGAATCATTAGTAGGTATAATTCTCTTAATCCCTTTTTAATTATTGTTAATTACTTTCATTTATTCATCATGTTTCATTTTGTTGGTATGATTGACAACCTTGCTAGCATGATCAACATGATAATGAGTGAGTAGTCTCTTAGCTAGGGTTAATGGGTGATTAGGGGAAACCAACATGGGGAATGATTCATGCTTAAATTAATATGCTTTCATGGTCTATTTGCTTGCTTGTTTTGATCTCAACTCATGCACATGTTATGTTTGATGAAATGTGAGCCTATGAATCCTTGCATTTACCACCATCACTTACCTTTTCAATGAGACTTGTAAGACATAACCCAACTCGAGTCTCATTAGACCATGCATGTTGTTGAGTAGGGAAGCTTAAGTCGACTTGTAGGTGTTGTACAATCTAATCGATTCGGCTCCGGGACCCAAACTTTCCTAGGATTGTAAGATATAACCCAACTCAATCCATCACAACAATAAATTGCTTGCTTATAATTTGAGAACATGTTTGTATGATCAATTCCCATGATTCCCCTATGATCCCATGACACCCTAGTGCTTTTTAATCAATTGTTTACACCCCTTTAATTCATCTTGCTTGCTTATTTTCATTGATATTTTAGTTTAGTGACCTTCTACATCAACCCAATTTGTGACACCCCTAAGACACCACTAGTTGCAATACAAATCTCATTTCAATACCCGTCCCTTGGGATCCGACCTTTACTTGCCTCTTTACTAATTGTAGAGTTGTTTGTGAAGTTATAAATTGTGTTTTGATTCGGACGTGACCCAACGACCACACCTTAAATTGTGACCACAAATGGTACCGATCAATGGGTCCACAAATAACGAAATTGTAACGAACTTTTGAAAATTGAGTTGGAGGGAAGCTGAGGAAGAGGCGCAGCAAGAGTTGCGACTCTCGGAAGAGGCGCAACACCTGCTGCATCCTTTCCTGGGTTTGTCTCTGTCTCAGTAAAAACTCGACAAAATCGCGTTTTATTTCATAATAACAAAACACACTTTCTCAAAAACTCTCTCAAATTCCAACTATTTTCCGTCAAAATTTGATCAAAAACTTGCATTTGCCATGACTAATCGAGGTATGTGTCTTATTTTTGCATTAAACTTCCGTATTTGCCTTAATTTGAGCCGACAAATTTAGGGTTTTCGACCCTAATTGTCGAAAATTTGGGGCTTTTCCCCCAAATCATCTTGCCTTGTAAAATTGAATTTATAAATGGATAATTGGTAGTATAAGGATCATAACCATATGTTCATTTCGAATTTTTATCGAGTATTGAGCATTTGAGTGAAATTGTGATGGTTTCACAGCTGAGTCGTAAATTGCTTCAAAAATAGCCTTAGGATTGCCCATTTGTGACGAAACTTGACATTCTGAATCCTTGCGTGATGGGTAAATTTCCTACCATCTCGAATTTTTGATTTGTGACGGCTTTTTCAGGACACTTTCCTAGGGCATAATCCTCGTTATAACGAAATGCTGTCAAAATTTCAACTCAAACTCATGACTAGGCTTGAACTTAGACTCGACTTGACACATATTACCACACGAGCGGTCGGGTTTCGGGAGAAATGGCCAAAAATGGCGAGAAAAGAGCGATTTCGGAGCTTTGAAAGCTTGAAAATCCCTTAACGAAGGCTCGCCGTCACTTGAGGCGGCCTAATTCACTCTAATTTTGCAGGTGATGAGGCTTCAACGTCAGGGAGGGCTCCCATGGACGTGGATCATGATTTCGACCCTTCTCTTACGCTTGAGGAGGCGTTGGAGGAGGCTTTTGCTGAAGTGGCGGCCGTGGAGGAGGTCGTCGAGGAGGAGGTTGCTGAGGGGGTGTCCCCGAGGCGGGCCAACGTCGAACGAGGTGTTCATCAGCTGAGGAGAGCACCCGAGTGGGCTGAGAGATGGTATATCCGACATCTCATCTGGGCAGCGGAGAGTCACCTGTCTTATTGGACGGTGAAGAGTTTGGTAAATCTCGAATACATCATTCTCTCGCTTACCTTCTTTTATCATTGATTTGTCATTCCTTTTTTCATTTATTCGAGCTAAAGATAGCTTCGCATTGAATCAAAATAGGAGGCCGGGAACATGAGATCCTTTTCTGGCTACACGACGATGATGAAGGCTTACGGGAGATTGTCGGCGGAGGAGCAGACCATCATCGAGCTGGGAGCTTTTGGGGCCTTGGTACGAGCATGGAGGGAGATCAAGGGGAGGAAGATTCGAGCTAACCTTTTCCTGATTCGAGCCTTTCTTGATCGGTTCCGGGACAAGACCTCGACCTTTCACATGCCTTTCGGTGAGGTTGGGGTCACGTTGGAGGACTATGGCATGATTTCTGGTTTGCCGTGTGGGACAAAGGTTGTGGTGTGGCCGTCGACGACAATGAGGGTGGACTCGGCTGAGGCCAGGAGTCTGATCGGTTGTAACCTAGCGGCGAAAGCTGATGTGGTTCCTGGGTTAGTGCCGAGCTCCTACGTCAGGGATTACTTTGCAGGCAAGGTCCCGACAGTGGTGATGATAGATGGGAGGGAGGAGGCCCCACCTCCTTGCACTGCGGAGCAGAGAGCTCGTCTGTGGCTCTGGTGGTTCTTGTCTTCACTCTACCTTGGAGACAAGAGGGAGAGGCTATCGACGAAGCTTATTACTTTTCTTTCTGACTTGAGTGACCTGGGTCGTTGGGACTGGGTCACTCCTGGCGTTGCGGTCCTCACTCGCTATATGAGGGCCATGGTTCGTCCTGAGTTGGTGGAGAAGGGGACTTCTCCTGCTACTGTTGGCCCTGGACTGCTGCTGGAGGTATGAACCTTCATTCCATATCATGAGAGATCATTTCTCTTCTTTGTTGAACTGTGAAAGATCTCCTTTGATTATCTTGTTTTGCAGGAGTGGGTGTACTCCTACTTTCCGGGCTTCGTGGCCACGAGGACGGAGCCATGAGCGAAAGCTTATCGCGTAGTCAGGGATTGTGTGATGTGTCGTAGGAAGAGCCAGCGCTCTTCTTTCGATGTCTGTCGATGGGGCGTGAATTCCCTGCAGCTGGGTGGCGTGAGTATCTTTTAATCACTTTCCTTTATTTGCTTACTCATCACTTCTTTTTAGAAACGATCATAAGAATGACCTCTTGTTTGCTTGTTTTAGTGGGTGCCCAGGCCTTGGGCGGACTATGCTGGCGCCCCTCCTTTCGTGGCTGAGGTCCTTCAACCTAGGAGCTCGAGTCGGTTGCTTCTGAGAACGTCGATGGGTCCAGTGTGGTACTTGGGTGAGCGTTTGACTCGCCAGTGCTCTCGAGATGTCTTCACGGTTCCCGTTGATCCTTCTCGGACGATGTTTAGGGAGCCTTCCGATGTTGAGAGGGAGGCGTACCTGGCAGACGTCGGTGGCGACGCTCTCCTTCTTCCTGGCGAGGACTACTTTGCGTTCACTCACCGGAGGTTGGCGTAGTGGTCGGTCGTGGTAAGTGCTTCACTTTTCTTTCCGTGTTGATTTGAAAACATGATGAATGATCATTGATCACAAAAACCATTTGGATTTTACAGGAGGTTGAGGCGGGTGGCGTCGAGCCCCCAGCGTATCCCGAGACCCACGAGTAAACTGACGCGGCGGGGATGACAACGATCTCCGAGCTTCACGACTTTAGCGAGGCGGTGAGAGATGCTGGCCTGGACGAGTGGCAGCATTTGATTCAGAGGGTAAGCTCCCAACTCGATTAGCTTCTGTATAAGAATACATTTGTCCATTTTTGTCTATTTGTTGAAAATATTTGTTTATTGAAATGCAGGTGGCGCCGTCTCTGTTCATGGCTTTATGGAGGGTAGCCAACCGGCTACGGGCTACTGCCATCGAGGACGTTAGGTATGAACCTTTCGTTTACTTCATTTTTGAATTTTCTAACTTTCTTTGCATTTGAAATGATTGATATGAGCCATTTCTTTGTCATTTGCAGAGGGAGCGTGACCTGGAGCGTGAGCTAGCGCGGTCCTAAGAGGAGACGGCTCGCCTGTCGAGGGAGTTGGAGGTCCACGACGTCGAGATTGCTGCTCTTGAGGCGAGAGTTACCGAGTTGGGTGGCGACCAGTAGTAGTTATTCTTGTTTTTTTGTTGTTGCTTCTGTTGTCGGTTGTACCGCATACATTTTGTACGTTTTAGGATTTTCATTTTGGACTTTTAGAGTTTGTTTCGGGCACGATCCCCCAGTTTGATGTACATATGACCTTTTGATTGTATATACGACGGCCTGAGTGCCTTTGCTGTTGGGTTGTATGTTTGTACCTGTAGGTTAGACTTGAGCAAGCTTGGTAGATGACGGTTTATGCCATCATGCTGCCGAAATTTACATAGAAATTGCACATAAAACACATATTTGTACACATGGCCTAACTAGCGCAAAACAAAGAGAAGACTCGAAAATGCAAAAAAATTGCCGAAAATGACCGGACGGTGTATGGAGGGCTACCCCCTAAAAAAAAGAAAAAAAAAAGAAACGTATAAGTTTGAAATAAAATGTGAAATTGGAGTGAAATGATTCCCCCAAAAGAAAAAAAATAAATAGAAATGGGTAAGTTTGAAATAAAGTATGAAATGGGTGAAATGATGGTGAAATTATTCCCCCAAAAAGAAAAATAAAAAGAAACGGGTGAGTGTGCTTGTTTGACGAAAATGTCGATGTCGCCTTGAAAACCGTGCCCGTAAGTGATGCGGTCGTTTCTACACCAAAAATAAAATACCTAAATTACTGCTAACGAAGTCAGCGGCAAGTAGGGTCGATCTCCACAGGGAGGCGGTGTACTATCTATTTGTCTGTTTATCTGTCTGAATGTCACAATTGGGGGTTGAATTGATTTAACTATACTAGTGATTGGGGCAAGGGAAAAGAATTAACAGTAAGAGAAAGAAGTATGCTAAGAGTCGGTCCACCGTGGCAGCTATCAGATCTATACCATCGGGAATATTAAGGCGATTAGACTATTGATAAGAAGAGCTATGGTCGTCACCTTTCGGTCCTTAAACCGCCCTAGAGTGTAAACAGCTTAACTTTCGCCCTCACTGCAATACCCTATTGTAATTAAGCAAGCCTTCCCTTCCAATCCTTCGATCTAGGTCGGGGTTAACTAAATTTATGGTCTCCTGCATGCATTCATTCGACCGGATAACAGTTAAATTGCCTAATACAATTCTTATCGCAAGGCTAATCTATTTAATACAGTTAAAGCATCGCTACCACGGTTTCCCTAATCCTAACATACTACGGGAAATTAGCTACTCATGATAAAATAAGCAAGAACAATAATAAAAGAAGAAATAAACATTAAAGGTGAATAAGGGAAGAAGAATTACTGAAATTAAGCGATCCGGAAATAAGAGAACGAAGTAACAGTGTTTAAAAGAAGGGAAAAGGAGTAACGTGATCCTTCCCGGATTATTGGATGCCTACAAATGACATCCCTAACTCCTATTTATAAGAAAATAGGAGTAGGATTAACCTAATGACGGAATTAAACCTAAAAAGCCCAACCCGTAGCATAGTCCACTCGATCGACCACTTAAATCACTCGATCGAGTGGACTCAAATAAAAACACTTCGATCGAGGAAGGACACTGTTCGATCGAGCAAGGCTATAAAAGAAACTGGTCGATCGACTAGAATAGAGCTCGATCGACTGATTATTGGCTCCTAAACCACTCGATTGACTAGAATAGCACTTGATCGAGTGGATCTTTGACTTCAAATGACTTAAATTCGCGTTAGTTTGGCCTTGACTTGTCCTTTTAGCTCCCGAAACACCTTCACGCATCCCAAATCAGCAATATTTCCCGCTCCAAATCATCTCTCCCTCCAAATGCATGCAAAATGGACGGTAAATGGCTCGATTTCGCTACTTTCTGGCTCATTCCTGCAAATAAGACAAGAACTTCCAAAGTATGCAATTCGGGGCATTTCGTAGCATAAAACCACGATAAAAGCATAGAAATACGTGCATAAAATAGGCTAAAAAGACTATATAAAATGCACGTATCAAATCTCCCCAAACCAAACCTTTACTCGTCCCCGAGTAAACTCAAAACTATACGCTAATGGAACGGAAAAAGATAACTCAGAGCTAGCTACAAATGCCCACTTAAGCCAATTTAATGCAAGCAAACTAACACTTATAGCTAAACAGTCAAACGCAAACGAGTTATAGGATGTTTATAATAAAGCTGAACCGTCGACCTTGCAAGACCTTTAATGATGGACTCTCACGGGTCACTCTTTCTCTCATGAAGCAAAGGGTGAACATATATATGTAAGAGAGAAATAAGAATAGTCGCTTACCTAGACTACGACCCACATAAACATGCATGCAGCTAATATGATAGACAATTCTAACTACCATACATACATTCCAACCAAACGAGGTCCTGTCACAGCCGAGGGCTTACAAAAATATGGTAAAGTGAGGCAATGGGTAAGAAAAGGCAAAACATTTATGGGAATGTGGAGGTATAGGTGATCAAGCTAGTACCTAAACAAAACCATATGACAACATCCGATTCTCAACTCAATTATAGAATAAGCACGATGCCCTTCATTTGGCATGAATCTCACCAAACCAAACTGATATTACTCCTCAAATGATGTAAGATAGAACATAGGAGCAGAAACCGTCTCATAATCAAACATCTTTTTTTTTTCTATTCTTTCTATTTTTTCGGTTTCTTCTTTCCTCACGGTTTCTTGTTTTCTTCTTTTCCGAATTCCTTTTTTTTTTCATTTTTCATATTCTTTTTTTTTTTCTTTCTTTTTCACGTTTTTTTTTTTCATCAACCTCCTTTTCTTCATAAATTACCAACTCCGATTCAATAAAATATGCGCCAATATTTGATACAATGAAATATATACCGCAAAACAACAATCTAAACTAGCTTGACAAGGCAGGCTAAATTTGGATGTAGCTAAAGGGTCAACTGGCAAATTTTGGCTAATGTGGAGTTAAATGGGTAAAAATGAAAGAAAGGGAATGTAAGCACCTCCCTGCATGTGACACCAACCACTAACCCGAATGTATGACAGCAAAAAGCAATTGAATTTCATATACGTGCAAATTAATGAACATGTTATGCAAGGAGTATACTACTCACAATCCTACATGAAACCGGTCATAAATGACACCAGTTTATACGGCTCTAAATCCTTAGAAATTATAAGTAGGTTGCCAAAATTTCAGGTCAAGTCTATATGTTCAGCTAAATTTTAACATTAACTCGTAGATATGCAATAAAACAAAGCTAAAAGATAACAGTTTAATGCAAGGCTTAAGCAAAAAAGACAGTTGCAGTGCAATATCATCATTGAAATCTACCGTTCCGACTCAACCTATATGCTAAAATAAACGTGAATTTTTGAATTTTTTTTTCTATTATTTTTTTCAATTTTTATGGAATTTTTTTTCTATTATTTTTTTCAATTTTTATGGAATTTTTTGAATTTTTATGAAAATAAACAACAGTGCAAGCATAAAATTAAACGTGATAACTGAAATGCAGTAAAAACAAGATGCAGACACAGATATGGATGCATAACCTCCCCAAACCGAACTGTACAATGCCCCCATTGTACCAAAACATGGAAAGGAAAATGCAAACTAAAGGAGAAAGAGAGTAAATACGGAAAAACTCACAAAATGCGCGAATAAGGGGACCTCCCCAAACCGACCATGAAATGGGAGGTTGCTAAGGTCCCGGAAAACCATCTCAGGAAGCTAATCCAAGTCAAATATACTCGATGTCCGTCCGACAGTGGTCGATCGAGTGAGTGGGCGTCCAAGAACTGCTCGATCGAATGGTGCACCAGTCGATCAAGTAATTTCCTTCCTGCAGGCACTCGATCGAGTGAGTAATCAGTCGATCGAGTGAATCCCCTTGCTACAGTGTTCGATCGAGTAAGCAAAACCACTCGATCGAGTGATGCTCGATGAATTCCTGCAAAATGCAATTGAAACAGCCCGCAACTAACCAAAACAAGCATACTGAGGAAGTTTTATGGTATAAAACCATTTATTACAACTTAAAAGAAATAAAATGCAAAAATAAAATCGCCGGGTTGCCTCCCGGTAGCGCTAGCTTCATCAGTCCCAAATCGACCTTCTTTTCTTCGAGCCACTATAATTAATTATGATCAAAACAGCTCAAAGCGCGCAGCAACCTGTCAAATAGCTGCGCATGTGCTACACAAAACAGTAAGTAGCACCAGAGTGGAATAACAAAATAGGAAATAAAAATGTTTAACTTTTTAAGCCGAACAAATTTCCTATGGGCGCTCCTAAATTTATCCACAAAATAAAGGAGCGCGGGAGCAATCGTCAATATATGGGGGTCCCGATTCAGATTAGCAAATTTGAGATGATAAGGACGGTGAAAATTTGCTAATTTAAACGTCCACATATGAGAGGGTGTAGCATTAAAAGAAGGAGCATAAATTGAACGAGGCGATGAACTGTTAAAACAAACAATAATGGAATTATCGCTTACTACCTCGGGTTGGTCGCTCTCAATGACGGAATCACTGACGAAGGAATGGATTACCTCATCCGTGCTAGGAGCAATTACCGTCTCAGCTGCTTCTTCATCAACCTCCTCAGTGGAGTCCATCCCGTAAATCGCCGCTACCAAAGGTGTCCGACACGGCGTGAATGAGGGAGGTTCACCGTAATCTTCATCATCGTCAAACTCGTCATCCATGAACCCAAGTGACGAATAGAAGCTCCCATCAATGGCCAATTCAGTCAATCGAGCAAATTGCTCACTCGATCGACCAAGTTCCTTCCGCACCTCACTCGATCGAGTAACAAAATCACTCGATCGAGTACTATCCTCCTGTCTGTCACTCGATCGAGCAGAATGTTCACTCGATCGAGCACTTTCTCCTGGAAAATCACTCGATCGACCAATAATAGTCACTCGATCGAGTGATTCCTCCTGTACAGCGCTGAAATCCTCGTGTGGGGCAGTGAAATATGATAGAAACTCGTCATCCGAGTCATAGAGGTCATGCTCCGCATTGGGTAACACGGTTTTCTCAGGGGAGAAACCGCTCTCAGCAAGGTATACCTCTTCTTCTTCCATCTCAGCTGCTAGCTGAGCAATTACAGACTCGAGCTCAAGGATTTGAGCATCCGCACGTCTATCACTCTCTTGCCTCACTCGATCATAATTCTGTATTTGAGATGCAAGTATCTCCATTAAAGACCTCAGTTCCTGCAACCTCTTCTTCTTGTATCACAGCGCTAAACGAGCAATGTCGGTTTCGAGCTTTTCAAGTCGCGAAGAAGTGCGTCTATCATGATCTTGCCTCTCTCGGTCACGATCTTGCAGTTGAGATGCAAGTGTCTGCAACAAGGATTTCAGCTCCGCAATCTCTTCTTCTTGTATATCAGGGGGATCCTGTTGCGGCGGCCATTGATAGGGTGGATGTGGCGGCACAACTACACCGCATTGTGCTCAATGCAGACCACATCTCCGTAGCGAGATCACCGGGTTTCCATATAATGGGACATCGGTGATGGGTCAAAGGTACTCAAGCCTTCCCTTTGATTGTCTTTCACCTAGAACTGTCTAGGTAGTACCCGTAAGGCCTATCAAAACAAAGACTAAACAAAAGATTAAAACGGCCTCAAGGGAAAAATCCCCGAGGCTAAAAATGATAAAATTAAACAAATAAATAAATAGATTGCCTCCCCGGCAACGGCGCCAAAATTTGATGCGGTCGTTTCTACACCAAAAATAAAATACCTAAATTACTGCTAACGAAGTCAGCGGCAAGTAGGGTCGATCTCCACAGGGAGGCGGTGTACTATCTATTTGTCTGTTTATCTGTCTGAATGTCACAATTGGGGGTTGAATTGATTTAACTATACTAGTGATTGGGGCAAGGGAAAAGAATTAACAGTAAGAGAAAGAAGTATGCTAAGAGTCGGTCCACCGTGGCAGCTATCAGATCTATACCATCGGGAATATTAAGGCGATTAGACTATTGATAAGAAGAGCTATGGTCGTCACCTTTCGGTCCTTAAACCGCCCTAGAGTGTAAACAGCTTAACTTTCGCCCTCACTGCAATACCCTATTGTAATTAAGCAAGCCTTCCCTTCCAATCCTTCGATCTAGGTCGGGGTTAACTAAATTTATGGTCTCCTGCATGCATTCATTCGACCGGATAACAGTTAAATTGCCTAATACAATTCTTATCGCAAGGCTAATCTATTTAATACAGTTAAAGCATCGCTACCACGGTTTCCCTAATCCTAACATACTACGGGAAATTAGCTACTCATGATAAAATAAGCAAGAACAATAATAAAAGAAGAAATAAACATTAAAGGTGAATAAGGGAAGAAGAATTACTGAAATTAAGCGATCCGGAAATAAGAGAACGAAGTAACAGTGTTTAAAAGAAGGGAAAAGGAGTAACGTGATCCTTCCCGGATTATTGGATGCCTACAAATGACATCCCTAACTCCTATTTATAAGAAAATAGGAGTAGGATTAACCTAATGACGGAATTAAACCTAAAAAGCCCAACCCGTAGCATAGTCCACTCGATCGACCACTTAAATCACTCGATCGAGTGGACTCAGCCAGTAAACAGCTCGATCGAGGAAGGACACTGTTCGATCGAGCAAGGCTATAAAAGAAACTGGTCGATCGACTAGAATAGAGCTCGATCGACTGATTATTGGCTCCTAAACCACTCGATTGACTAGAATAGCACTTGATCGAGTGGATCTTTGACTTCAGCAGCTTAAATTCGCGTTAGTTTGGCCTTGACTTGTCCTTTTAGCTCCCGAAACACCTTCACGCATCCCAAATCAGCAATATTTCCCGCTCCAAATCATCTCTCCCTCCAAATGCATGCAAAATGGACGGTAAATGGCTCGATTTCGCTACTTTCTGGCTCATTCCTGCAAATAAGACAAGAACTTCCAAAGTATGCAATTCGGGGCATTTCGTAGCATAAAACCACGATAAAAGCATAGAAATACGTGCATAAAATAGGCTAAAAAGACTATATAAAATGCACGTATCAGTAAGATTAGGAAACTCAAAATATGGTAATTTGACGGAATTACCATAAATAATAACCTATACGAATAGGAAATTATGCTCAAAAGAATTAGGAAAGATCCAACGCGGAAAAATCACAGAAACTCTCTCAGGAAGAGGCGCAGCACGAGCTGCGATCCTTCGAAGGGGCGCAATAAGTGCTGCGCCATTTCCCCAGCTTTCCTGTTCTGACAGATTTTAGGAAACAGCTTTTAGTATAAATATAGACGTCGATGGAGTATTTATTTACACAATTATTCTGTCTTCCTTCCGTCTATTACATAAAAACTCTCCAATCATATAGGAAATTTATACAACATGGATGCTTTGGAAATCCGTCTCAAAGAATTTACAAATGATTTTCAAATGTGGAGAAACATGATATGGGTGCTTTCAATTTGGGGTCGATTTTGAGCTTGAAATTGGTGAATGTTGTAAAACCATTTTTGGATGCTTGCCTCGAATATTGGGACCCTAATTTCCACGTGTTTGCCTTCCCTGGAGGTGATATCTGTCCTTTTCCCGAAGAAATCGCTGCAATTGGTGGATGGGATCCAGAACGTATGCCTGCTATACGTTCTAGCTCTCAAGGGTACAAAAACTAGTTTAGAGACTTGCTTGGACTAACTAAAGCTGAGGTTGACCATCTTGTGACCCCAAAAGGAGTCCGAATGCTTGATTTTATTGATCGATTTATAAACAGAGATGACCCTTCTATCTCTTATGTTGCCAGGCGTAGGGCATTCGGGTTTTGCCTATTGCATGGTTATGTCCTCCAAGGGCATGTTGATGAAGAGATGAAAGGTGATCCTCGTTATTTGAGCTTGGTTGAGAAAATGGAGCTGCGCAGGAGCCCAACTTGTCTGTGTTTAGGAGAGATCCTATTGGGATTGGATAACAGGAAAGCCAACCATGGCCTCCCTTATTTAGGAAGTCTTATCATTTTGCAGGTAAAAACACCCTCCTTTTTTCTTCTCTTCTTTTTTTGTTCATTTTTTTTTTTGTTTTGTTTTGTTTTTGTGTTTGATATTAATTCCTGCTTTGGTAGGTTTGGCTCATGGAGCGTCTGCGGTTGATCGAGCCCCCAGTTAATGTTCCTGCGTACCATGCTCGCTAGATTGCAATGAGGACCAGGCTTTATATGGTGGACTTCAGTCGGGTTTGCAATTACTACTCCTGAAGAGCGTGAGAAGTTAAGGAAGCGCGAGCCCGTTGATTATAAGATTCGTGATGTAGCGAAGGAGAAAGAGAAGTATTTGACTGAGGGAGAGGAAGAAGCCGGATTCCGAGTTGTTCATCCGTCGAAGAAACCGAAGACTTCTCCTATCGTCGAAATGGTGGTTGAACGAAATGGTAAGCCTAGACCGCGAGAGAGACCGTTGATGATTAGGTCCGAGATAGCGCAGGAGCGCCCGGCTCGTGGTCGAGATAAGAAGTATGACAAGAATGACAAATGCAAGGGAAAAATGGAAGAATAGCCTAAGTCGTAGTATTATTTATTATTATTATTATTATTCGTAATAAAATGGTGGGGGTTTTTAGAATCCTAGCCTATTTATTTTATATTGTGTGGCGTACTACTATTATTAATGGAAAGAAATGAATAAAAGATTAATTAGTTATGAAACCGTTCTAATTTTCTTTTATCATTCTTGTCGAATTTCAAATGCATATGCAAATATCCTTCTATTTACATTTAAAATAATGGGTCGTATCCTGTGAACGATTGCCTACGTATACATTTAAAAATGAAATCAAACCCTTGCGCGTAGTTCAAGTAAATGTAAAAGAATAATTGTTCTAAGCAAGAGCTTGTAATGAACTAGAAAACGAGCATGAGCTTTACTTACTTGTAACACCCCGCACTTTTCTTATATTTTAAATAAATTTTTTAAGCAATTTTTATTTAATAATTATAATTTAAAACTTATTTTTATAAAATATCGCCGTGGTCGTAGAACGGTAATAATAGTGTAGATTTTAATAATAATATTCTCTGTCTTGAGTTATAGTAGGTTTGAGACGAAAATCCTAGGAGAAACCGACTCATTTTGAGTTATTGGGCTTATATTGACTCATAGGCCTTTTCCTTCTCTTTTCTCTACACAAAACCCCAACTAAACCCTCACAACTTCATCTCTCTCACTTCAAATTTCTGAAATTCCTAGAAAACACATCATCATTGTTAAACCATTTCCCTTCAACCATAAAATCACCATAATTCACTCAATTCTTCGCCAATCTCGTTCCTTTTCGCGCCATTCTCTTCCTTTTCTCGTTCCCCTTCTTTTTAAGTAAGAAAGTTGCCATCTTTTCTCTTATTTTGAAATTCCCATCTTACAAGGATGTGGATTCTTGACTTAATTCTTTTACTTTTGTGTTTAGGGGAAGATTTAGGTAACCCGGAGGAGGATAGCTACATCATTGATGAGTCTTTAGAAGATTGAAGTGCAAAAAGGTAACGGTGATGGGTTACTCGACTTTTATGTTAAATATTGTGTGGTTTATGTAGTGTCAAACTCATATGAATATTAAAAGTTGCATCTTTATGAATTGTGCTAATTTGGTTGTTGAATGACATGCTTGTTGTAAATTCTCACATGTTTGCGTGAAAGTCTCATGCTTTATCATTTAAATCCGTAATTGCCAATCACCTTTCCAAATATGTTGTTTTCCGAGTTAGAATCACGCTGGGATACGTAAACATTTGTTGTGAAACGATTTTGGTTGGTTTCAAAGTATTTGAGAGTCGTTTTCGAATCATCCGCGTGTAGTGTTGTCCCAGCCGGTTGACCGGCCGCCGGTGCTTCACCCGGCTGGGAGCTCCCTGTAAGCTTTTGACGAATTTCTTTAAGCCTGTCTTCCCAGCCGGTGGGCCGGCAGCCGGTGCTCCACCCGACTGGGAGTTCTCTGTAAACTTTGTGGATTTGATATTGGCATGTCTTCCCAGCCGGTGGGCCGGCAGCCGGTGCTCCGCCCGGCTGGGAGGTCTCTGTAAGTTTTTATGATTTTTGAGATTTGGCATGTACTCCCAGCCGGTGGACCGGCAGCCGGTGCCCCAACCCGCTGGGAGAGCACTATAAGTTTTTACCAATTTTCAATTATTGGTGTGTTGCCCCAGCCGGTGGCCCGGCCGCCGGTACCCCTCCCAGCTGGGAGTCCCCTGTATGCTTCTTTTCACTTGTGACTTCTAATAGTCATTGACTTACGCGTGTATCTTCTTCCTCGTTGATAATTGGTTAATGTAGGACCTATGTATATTATGATCATGCAAAATTATTGTTGTTCTCTTTTGGGTCCCAAGTGTGACGATTTACATTGTGTGACGACTTGACATTCCTTATTTACCTCTTTCGGACCTTTGGTCACGAGTGTGAGCCATGTTTCCGGATTGCGTTATCCTTTCGCCTTTCTTCGGACCTTTGGTTACGGGTGCGTGCCATGTTTCCGATTAGAGGTTACTCGACCTTTGGTTACGAGTGCGTCCCATGTTTCGAGTCTTGGATACGATTGGTATATCGTTTGTCGAATCGGGTGTCGTCCATCCCGAGAGTCTGGATCCAGGTTTAGACTAGGACCGTATTATGATTGTCGTCCTACCAGGAGATTGGAGTATAGGATGTAGTCTTGTGTGTGGTATCTCGAACATGCTTTAAAGGTAGCCTCTGAGTCGGATACTCCCTCGATATTTTGTATTTGTCTTACACTTCGAGTTGAGTCATTATGTTGTTGGAATATGTGTCCTCCGACAATAATGCGATCACAACTGTTGATCATGATGATCACATGTTTAAGTCTCATTTTAAAGAATACATGTGGGAAGTAATATTTTACTGTCAACTGGTCCACACATATTGGTAATGATTGGCTGACTAGAGTTTGACATTACTGTAGTACGACGCTGGTGATCAGTTGATCCCCTTAGGTCATACCTAAAGGGTAACACTCTTAATTGAATATTTAATTGATCGTATGACGATACGGGTTGATTAAATTGCTTAAAATTGACGGACGATTTTGGAAGTAATATTTACGTGTCTCATTGTAATTTGATTAAATAAGATACGGTCTAAGTAATCAAATTGTTTTATTGCTTAGATGAAATTATTGTTTACGGAAACGATTGAACTGAATGAATAATTTATTATAAATACAAGATGTTGTAATTTATAATTGGTAAAGTGTTTTGGTACAAGTAATTGTGAATTACTAAGTCGATTTTGTACATGACGTATTTTATTAATGCGTTGATTTTTAATACGTTAAAAATACATGACAATTTTACATGACTTGTGACATGTGACAAATTGAGAAAGATAAAATGGAATCCATTTTATCTTAAATGGACCGAAATAGTGGGTATATTAGGCTAAATATTGTGTTGATTAATTAAGTGGAAAACATAATCATTTTACCTAATTACTAGCCATGCAACCCTAGTTGTTTTTGCGAAGAACACCTTGATCATGCATTGGCCAACACCACCCCACCCTACCCGGTTTTCCTAGTGATAAAGGCCAAGGGTCTTTTGCTCATTTTACCTTATATTCACTACATGCAAGCTAGTGCATTTTTATTCATTCTACAAATCAAAAATATATATTTTTAGAGAGATAAAATTACTTCTTCTTCTCCCTTCTCTTAACCGAAATTAAGAGACCAAAATAAATATTTTTGGGTCAATTTTATTTAGATTAATATTGTTCTAGTATTAATAATATTAATTTTATTAAGAGGTTATCTTGGGTATTATTCCTTGGGAGGGATTCTATACTTGAATCCTTTGTTCATCCAATATTTGGAGAGCTCAAGAACAAGTGAGTAGGAGAACTCACTTGTGCCCAATAATCCGAAATTTCCAATGTAAGAATGAAGTTTTCTTCTCTATATTTACTTATGTTTGAATGCATAAGATCTAATTAATTTTATGACTAAATTAAATTGAAACATATATGAATATGTGGAGTATTATGAGATATAGATTTCCAACATATGTGACCGTCTGACCTAATTATTCTTCTCTCATATGTGCATAATTACTCTTATTTCACTATGTCTACTAATCATGATTTTATTGTTACCGTAAGTATTTGTCCTTGTGCTTGTTTGTTTAATTAAATTCTTGATTACTTGTATTTTGAAATATTGTGGCTGGGAGAACCCTGAGTTACACCCCACTGACTGTGGCTTTCATATTTATTATGATTGACAGGTTGGTGATGAATCTTAAGTGGGGAAGACCGTGTGAGCTAGCGAGTTCTTACCCTGGACCTTATTTAGTTATCACTTTAGTAGACTCACCTACGTTTAAACTCGTGTTCATTCGTGGGATATCTTTTCCCCAATAAATAGACTTGTTTTGTAAACCTAAATTTAACTAGCTATACTTATTTATCGTTGTTGGTGATACCTCGCGTTAGACTTCTATAGAAGCCTCAAAAGTGTTTTTTAAAACCTCGTGTTTTCCGCTACATTTCACTATTTATTTTAGATTGCCTCAACGAGGGGTGTCACAGTTGGTATCAGAGCATATGTTGCTCCCGAGTCCCGACGCACACACGTGTACCCCAACTTAAATTCTTAAACTGACCTTGAATAATGAATGAGAGATGGGTAGAAATTAAGGACCTAAGTTGATAGCCTTTTTGTGAATGTTTTGTGTTAGGTCCTAACTTGTTTACTCTTGTGCGAAAAGATGGTTCGACCAACCAATGTGGAAAATGCTATCATGCAAGCCCTCACGCAATGCTTGCTAATCAACAAAATGCTCAACCCGCTCCCCCTCCTAATGAAGCTAACCGTCAAGGAAGCTATGCTTAGATTGCAAGTCAACTAGCAAGGAACAAGGCTAGGACCTATGGCGGTGAAGTGGATCCCGTTGCTCTCTCGGAGTGGTTTCATGATATGGAGAAGAACTTCTCTCTCTTTGATGCCCGAGAGGAGGATAAGGTGAGGTTAGCCTCTCACTTTCTTGTGAAGGAAGCCGATAGGTGGTGGACTTTGACCGGTCCTACCACTACTCAAGACCCCAACTTTGATTGGAGCCGCTTCAAGTCACTCGTGGAAAACCGCTTCTACCCTAAGGAGCTCAAGCAACAAAGATTGAAGGAGTTTATGGACTTCAAGCAAGGGAAGCTATCAATTTAAGCCTACACCGACAAGTTTAATGAACTTGCTCATTATGCCTCCAAGTTCGTGAAAGATGAAGAGGATCGTGTCTACTTCTACAAGAACACGTTGAATCCTAAGGTGGAAAGCATGGTGAGAAGAAACTCAACTACCTTTGTGGAATTCTATGATGATGCTATTTGGGCCGAAAGCTCTTTGAAGGCCATTGAAGAATAATCCAAGCCCCACTCCTCTTCTCATTCTTACCGTTCTAACTTTCATGGCAAGAGGCCATTTGTACCTTCTAATCCAAACTTTGCCAACAAGATGAGGTTTGTGCCAAGGATACAAGACCATGGAGGACAAGAACCAAGAGTTCAAGAACAAATAGGACAAGCTCACACCTCAACTAATAGGCTTGAGAAAGACCGTAAGTGCTACCATTGTAGACAACCCCACACCCCGGAGTTGGATGTTATGGCAAGCCCTTGACTTTCTTTCATCGTAAGAAGCCCGTACACCGCATTGCCGATTGCCCCGAGAAGAAGGATACTCCTACTCCAAATGCTAGGCCAAGAGGAACCATCTTTGTCATGAGTCGAGCCGAAGCCGCCACTCATCCCGATATCATTACGGGTATGTTCTCAATTTTTGATCAACCTTGCCTCATTCTTTTTTATACCGGCGCATCTCTATCTTTTATATCTTCCAAGTTTTAGGAAAACTAGCCCTTGAGCCCATTCCTAGTGAGAAAACTTCTATATCCTTACCCTCCGGATAAATTTTCTCTTGTTCCCTTTCGTTCTCCGACATTTCTATTTCTATTTCGGGAACCTTATTCCCCGCTAACCTACTTCGTTTTCCCCTTGAGGAATTCAATGTAATTTTGGGTATGGATTGGTTGTCAAAGTATGATGCAAGATTCGAGTGTAGAGACCAAAAGATTTGCCTCAAGAGTCCGCAAGGAACCCGTGTGACTTATGTTGGAGTTAGTGTCCTCCACAATAGTGCGTTAACATAATAAATCTCATTAATGGAATATCGTCAGATATTTATTTATTTGATCCTTGTCAGTTGATTAACGTAAATCGATAACGGTTGGCTGACTAGAGTTTGACGTTATTATCGTGAGACGGCGGTGATCAACTGTCCCCTTTCGGTCACACCTAAAGGAACGAACCCCAATTGACAACTAATTAATTGTATGAGATACAATTTATTTAGTCCCTTGATTTGTAGACTAAAAAGTTAGTCGATTATTTTTAGAGAGATTTCGAGTTGCGAACTCGAGGAGCGGCAGTTATTATTTAATTATGCGATAATTGAATAATAAGTTTGGGAAACGGGTTTTAGTTAATTAACTGTTAATTTACTAAAATTGTACTAATTGATTAATGTGATTAATATTAGTACGTAAATAATATGTGTACTGGTATACGTATATTTATGGAGTGATTTGGACGAATGAATTATGGAAGTATTTAAACATGAAACGATGTTTAAAATAAAATTACACGTATTTGTGCGACAAATATAAGAACCAACATGGACCCGTTAATGGGCAAGTGGACCGTGTAAAATAGAGTAGTGGATGATTACTCACATAATCATTTTACCTTATTTTGTATACTACCATAAGTTATCTTATATAAGATTTTGCATGTGATGTAAGATGAAAAATATAAGACAAAGTTTGTACACTCCCTCACTCCACTAAGTTCCACCCGCCACTTTCACATGTATACACTCCATTTGTTTTGTTCATTTCTTTACACTACCTCACTACAACACACAACACTTATGCATGTGAACTTTTTCCTCCAACATCTCTCTAAAATAATAAGCATCTTTTTACTAAGTTGTTAGTAAAACAAAATTAATACTAAGAGTGTTAGTATTATTAACATATTATCAAGGGTTAAATTTTACTAGTATCTAGTTAATACTTGTAAAATTATTTGGGTGTAAGTTCTTGGGTGGATTAAGGAAGGAGACCTTCTACTTTGGAGGTTGGTTTTTGGAGGATCTTCCATATTCATATAGCTCAAGAACAAGCTAGTAAGGTGAACTAGTTTGTGCCCTTTTTACCACAAAATCAATGTAAGGAAATTGTTTTTCCTTATACTTTCATTTTTATGCTTTCATATTAGCATGCATGTTACATAGATCACCTAAATGATAATTTATGAGATAAATTAATTTTATTAGAGAGTCTAATATGGATCTATGATCTTTCAAGTGGTATCAGAGCTTAGACTTGTAATTTGCATGTTGATTTTAAGCATTTTAATGAATTATGTGATAATTTATAAAAACTCAAAAATTGTGTTAGAAGAGGTTTTAGCATGAAATTTTTGGGACATGCATACCTACTGATCTTAAAAGGTTTGTGGAATTTTTGGGTGATTTTTGAAGTTATTTTGCTATTTTTAATGATTTGTGGTAGAAAATCGAGTCAAAATGTCGAATTTTAGTGAAAAATTGACTAAAAATAGTTAAATGTTGATTCGGTGCATGGATTTTTTATGGTAGTTCATGCATGTTTTCTACTGATTGTATGCAAAAGTTGAATGTTGGTTCGAATTTTTGCATGTTTATTGATTTTATGAGATAAAAATCGATAAAAGACAAATTAATTAATCATAATTTCGAAACAATTGATTCTTCTCTTGATAAATTTATGTACATTTAAAAATATTATTTAAATATTAAAAGTGATTTTTCATGTGTGTTTTCACTTTTTTTTTATGTTTAATGGTTTTAGTGGTTAAAAACTGATAAATATCGATCTTTTTCTTCAAAACATTTATCCGGAATTTTTAGAAAATTTTTCTGATATTTTTGTGTTCGTGGGAGTGTTCCAGAATACTAAAATATTTTGTTTCAATTTTTTGGGTAATTTTTCGATTATTTTGGATTTTTACTTAAATATTATGATTTTATCGATTAAATTAGCAAAATATCACCAAATCAAACTAATAATTTATCATAAAATTAGCGAGGACTAATTTTGAGGTTCAAAATAGTTTGGACAATTATTTTGGACTTAAATGAGATTTAAAAGTTGATTATTGATTTTTACATGTTAAAAATCGATTAAATCCACAAAAACCGAGATGGATACAAATGAATGATAGATGGGGAGATTTTGGCATCATTTTACAGCATTTATTTAAGTTGAATGAATGATTGTCATTTATTTAAAGTATTTATCTTGTTGTACCTAGTATGGCTTAGTTAATTTTAATCGTTATTACCCGATATGAATGGGAATATCGATTTGTTTGTAATTAAATACGATCTCGTATCGTCGGTTTGTAATTAATTAATAGTTTTATTTATTTTATTAATTAATGTATAATAGGAATAACTATGTAATTTAATTGTAATAGTTATTTTTACCGGCGTTTCCAAAAGACGGATTACAACGAGACGGGGTCTATTTTTGGAAGGTGTTCCAAATCCCACAAGGAAGAGCCACTTATGGAATGAAGAGGCAAGGGACCAAGGAGTTGGTTTCCGAAATGTAATAGACTAGTTTTTATTAACTAGGTGGCCATGCTAGGATTTACTCATATGCTTACATGTTTGCTTGTTTTATTTTCGCGCATGCCAAAATCGCCATTCACATGCATTTTATTTTTCGCGATTGTCAATTCACGTCATTTACATTCACCGAATTAATTCACTTATAATTAATTTATGACTAAATTGACAAGATCTCTCACATACCTAAAATTGAGATTAGCCTTACCAATTAGTAACACCTAATCTCTTGTTCATTAGAGTCACGCTCGCCCAAACGGGGTGTTCTCTTTTTACCTTGGGTAAGTAGGGTGGTAAACGGTTATCACATGCCAAAATTGGTTGGACTCAACGGGATATAAGACGGACTTGTGTTCCGGGGCTAGTAGATGGATTTAAGGAAATTCGTCGACCAAGAGTCCTAGAGGTAGAATTAGTCAACGCGACTTACCGAATTTACACAATTATGGGATGTTTCGCCCAAGCGATGCTCATTTTTGTTTAATATTTGGTTCTTGGAATCATTTATATAATTTAGTGGGAGATCATTATATAAATGCTAAAACTTGTTGAACATGTTTTTCACAAGTATTTTTAAAACATTGAATGTTAATTTTTCCTATTTTTTGTTCATTCTCATAAATGTGTGACATCACGCACTTCATCCTCCTTTCTCTATTTATTGTTATACTCGTTTCGTTCTTTCATAGGAAGCGGTTTCTTTGAAGGAATTCGGTAGCAATGATTGGTAACATGATTTACTAATTCACCTACATAAGCTTACAACAATTATTGCGATTTTTATACAACTTAACATCCATACATATTTAAAAGGGGTTTTCATGTTGCAAACTCATATTACGAGTTTAAAAAGAAGTCACATTTTATCAAGAGAGTCTTGATTTCGGAAGTGACACCTCCGTCATGAAGATGACATATTAGTTTTTAATTACTCAGTTTTTAATTACTCAAGAGTAATTCAAAAGTTTGCGAAAAGAGTTTTCAAAACACAAATGATACTCCAATATAATACCGTCAAATGCCTCAATTCAATAAAAGCCAAATCGATTGTTTATGCGCTAAAATGTTTAGACATATGATGACAATTGAACGGTTAGGTAGTCCAATTTCGCAAGAAATTGAGATTTTGCCACATGTTGCACTCACATTATAGTAATTCACTCTTACTAAGTGTATAAAATATCACAAATGACTTGAAGAGAGGTCTTCATGTGATTCATTTTTGCTTAATTGAAGCAAAGAGGAATGTGAAAGTGAGTGGGAGTTAAGAAGAATCAACCCTAGATGTATGCGATAGAACAAAGTTGAAAGAGACATCTACTCAATGGATAGGCTAGTTCCACTATCTTGGTATGAGATATCAAGTATGGGTCATTTCTTTGTAAAGAAGTTTACATGAATTGATAAAACGTAAGACGTCTAGCATAGGACATTTTGTATCGAAATGGTGCTAGATTAGCAATGATTTCGATGAGGACAAATGTACCTAAATTTAGTTTTAAAAGAATGTAATCATCTATGTTCATACATAAAAGGCATCACTTATGTGATTTAAAACAAAATGTTGTACCTACTCCTATGATGACTTAGTGGTTGGTTTAGACCACTCAAGTTAGAGAAATTTTACATCCTTCACGAAAACTCAATGTTATACTATCTTATAGATTTTAAAGTCTCTACTCCGGTGAACCCAAATTGATCAAACCTCAAGTAAATTCGTTTCACGTATAAACGATAAGCACATCGAACAACCATTTGATTGTGAGTCTTATGGTATATGTGCATGTATTATGTTTTCTTTTGTAGAAAAGAAACACAAATAGTGAGGTGATTGACCATATACATACGGATGTGTAAGGCCGATAGTTGGTAATATATATACTTGGTTACTTTTACCGTATTGTTAAGTAGATGTGAAAACCTCGTATCTATTTAATAAGACATAAAAATGATTTTTGAAACGTGAAATATTTTCAAAATGAAGTAGTAAACCAAAAGCACGTCAAGATCAAGATGTTGATCGGAAGTTTCAAAGTAATGACTTTGAAGATCAAATGGGTAATATCAAGTAATGATCTTGATAATCACTAAGAAGGTTGTGAACCAGTTCACATAATACCTTCTCCTTGGGACACCGTAGAGTATGGTGAAGTCAAGTATATAAACGAACTTTATGAGATATAGTTTGAGGTATTTCGCAATTTTATAAGCTATTTTCTCACTAAAAGTTTAAAACCGACTATAATAGCCTAAATGACTCCATATGAGATATGGATAGGGAGAGTCCCTAACTTATCTTTTTATACATTTGGGATCATAAATGTTTATGTTCAGAACCAATTTGTGTATTTCTGAGGGTTATCCAAAATTGAACCACTTGGTTTTTACTCCTCCAAAATGAGAACAAAGAGTTTGTGGCTCATAATACTGTCTTTCCAGAAAGATTTTCATTTTCTGGAAGACAGAGTGGGAGAAATTTTAAACTTGCGGAAGTCCAAGACCCATAAATTGAGTACAATGCAAAAAGACGTTATCTTTTGAGGCTCAGTGGTGAGTACAATGCAAGAAGACATTCTTTATTGTAGCTCAATGATTATAAGAAGATAATTTCGCGATAATATTGCGTTACTTTTCAAAAGTGACGAATCATAAACCCTCGTCAAAGGCTTTTATATAGTATGAAATCTATGTGATGGCGTGTCACCATGCAATTCGAATTGATCTCTTTGCACACGATGCGATAAGGAAGGAAACACGAGATGTTTTCGAGACTTGATTTAAGGTTAATACTTTGGTAGCTTACCTTGATCTTGTCGTAAAGGTTACATAAGATTTTTAAAATTTGGGCTTGTTATAGAGAGTTTGTGACAACCCAAATGCCTTTATCAATTCGTATGATATTAGCAATATAGCTTCTCATGAGGATGAGATTCAGCAAATGAATAATGAAACTTTCTCCTTGGGAAAAGGTTTGTTGATGTTGTCAATACTAAGAAGCCTAGCATGCTTGAAAGATCCCTTTTGTGATCTATATACGTCAAAGAGTTGGAACTTTGGGTTCAATTATGTAGTCTATCAAAACGGTATTACTCGAGTGTCGAGATAACATGATGATACATGGAGTTTAGTGGGAGCTAAAAGTGAGTTTCTTAGTCTAAAATATGTGCTTGACATATTAGTGACTAGAAATGTAGCTAAGGTGATATTTCTTAGTCTAAATATGTGTTTGACATATTAGTACTTGAGAGTGGCATGTCGCATATTAAATATCCGGATCTAATGAGATAGATCTCTATGGATATTAGCATTATAGTCAAGAGACTTATGTGATAAGATTCTTAACTCGTTCAAGTTGTTGAACAATTAATATGATCTCTTGTGCTTCCGCTGCAGGATCTATTAAATATGCTAAAAGCTTCTCTCGTCGGGACGTATCATATTGAGAATATGATAAGTCATTACCAATCATTTCCTAGTGAGTGTCACTAGATGATTATCAAGAGCATCCTTGAGTACTTGAGAAGCACTGAGGATTTACTCTTGTAGTTTGGAGGAATTTATGAATTTCGTGTACAAGGACTACACGGAAACATTCCTATGCTTATAAGATATTATGAGCCTCGTTAAGGAATGGTTAACATGTAAGAGTGTTATGTGCATAAAGAATAATATGTATAAGAAGTTATACATATATGTATTAGAAGTTATACATGTATAAAGCAAATATGTATGAGGAGTCATACATAAAAGATGTCATATGAAGAATGTGTATGTATAAGTGTTATACATATAAATCATGAACGAAAATCTAAGTACATTACAGCATCCGATGTTGTAAAAGAGATAGTTGATATCCGAATTTTAATGGAACTAGAGTAGTTCTGTTAGCTGAATATCGTTCCCGGAGAGACTGTGAAAACAGTGGGAGTGTTTGACTGGCTTTAGAACCAAAATCTAAAAACTTGTTTAGACATGTACTTAGAAATGCTCTATGTGATGAAAATATTGCATAGAACAAAGGAAAATTGAAATGGAAATTAGAGTGATGCAACTGTTGCTAATCCTCTAACCAAAGCCGTTGGCATAAGGTTGACATGATGGTTATGTCATCTCAATGTGATTGAGCAGTATACCTTAATTGCTGAAGATCGTTATGTAAATATTGGATAGAGTATTTATATTTACATAAGTGATGATCGCATTCATTGTTAGATTTTCTTTAAGAACTCAATTATTCAGTTTGACTGAAAACATTGAATACCTTGTTTATCTGAATAAGTTGTGGAGACAATGTTGAACAATATTCAAGTGAATAAGATGAACTATGTATTTTGTCCCTAGTCACTTAATGAGGTGACGTCTCAGAGTGACTAGATTGTAAGTCGATTGATGGTTGTTCAACACCATAAGGTCATATGTGATGACTGGTCGATTACATAGGCAGAGTGTATGACACTTTGCCGGACAGTGACCATTTAGAGATTCCCTAAGTTCTATTATAGACGCCTGGTCATGGCGGGGATCTCTAAGATGTTCTAACGAGTCGATTCTTTTGACTGGAGACTATTATCTGAGCAGGTGCAGTTTTCGAGTGACTTTGGTTTTTGTCCTAGGTCGTGCCGTGAAAGGAGGCCAAAAGGGCATTTACTAGGTCATGGTGAGCTGTATTGTGCAATAGGATAGATAGGGCATACAGGAATTGTCCACCGACGTCGGGTAACTATATCTCAAGGCCACTCGAGGTATTAATGACTACAAATGCGTGGCCATGCTCGGAAGTAATCTGTGAGAGATTTTTCCGGTCAAGTAGTCACACTCCCGATCGATAAAACCACTCGCAATGTGTTCATGTGCAAGTGCGACCTGAAAGACACCTTGGATTGAGTGGGAGATTAAAACGGACAAGAGAATTGGTAGCGCACACCTTGTGTCGGACAAGTGGGAGATTGTTGGAGTTAGTGTCTTCCACAATAGTGCGTTAACATAATAAATCTCATTAATGGAATATCGTCAGATATTTATTTATTTGATCCTCGTCAGTTGATTAACGTAAATCGATAACGGTTGGCTGACTAGAGTTTGACGTTATTGTCGTGAGACGGCGGTGATCAACTGACCCCTTTCGGTCAAACCTAAAGGAACGAACCCTAATTGACAACTAATTAATTGTATGAGATAAAATTTATTTAGTCCCTTTATTTGTAGACTAAAAAGTTAGTCGATTATTTTTAGAGAGATTTCTAGTTGCGAACTCGAGGAGCGGCAGTTATTATTTAATTATGCGATAATTGAATAATAAGTTTTGGGAAACGGGTTTTAGTTAATTAACTGTTAATTTACTAAAATTGTACTAATTGATTAATGTGATTAATATTAGTACGTAAATAATATGTATAGTGGTACACGTATATTTATGGAGTGATTTGGACGAATTAATTATGTAAGTATTTAAACATGAAACGATGTTTAAAATAAAATTACACGTATTTGTGCGACAAATATAAGAACCAATATGGACCCGTTAATGTGCAAGTGGACCGTGTAAAATAGAGTAGTGGATGATTACTCACATAATCATTTCACCTTATTTTGTATACTACCATAAGTTATCTTATATAAGATTTTGCATGTGATGTAAGATGAAAAATATAAGACAAAGTTTGTACACTCCCTCACTCCACTAAGTTCCACCCGCCACTTTCACATGTATACACTCCATTTGTTTTGTTCATTTCTTTACACTACCTCACTACAACACACAACACTTATGCATGTGAACTTTTTCCTCCAACATCTCTCTAAAATAATAAGCATCTTTTTACTAAGTTGTTAGTAAAACAAAATTAATACTAAGAGTGTTAGTATTATTAACATATTATCAAGGGTTAAATTTTACTAGTATCTAGTTAATACTTGTAAAATTATTTGGGTGTAAGTTCTTGGGTGGATTAAGGAAGGAGACCTTCTACTTTAGAGGTTGGTTTTTGGAGGATCTTCCATATTCATATAGCTCAAGAACAAGCTAGTAAGGTGAACTAGTTTGTGCCCTTTTTACCACAAAATCAATGTAAGGAAATTGTTTTTCCTTATACTTTCATTTTTATGCTTTCATATTTGCATGCATGTTACATAGATCACCTAAATGATAATTTATGAGATAAATTAATTTTATTAGAGAGTCTAATATGGATCTATGATCTTTCAACCTATAGAGAAGTCCGTTCCCAAGAAGGTGTCAAATTGATTTCCGCTTTGAAGTTGATGAGCTTGAAGAGGAAAGGTTACCAAATCTTTCTATGTGTGGTGACTTATACCTCCTCTTCCTTACCAAAGATCGAAGAAGTGCCCGTGGTTTGTGATTTCGCCGATGTTTTTCCCGAAGAATTGCCCGGAATTCCTCCCGAGCGTGACGTGGAGTTCTCTATCGACCTTGTATCCGTAACCGGTCCGATTGCTAAAGCCCCATACCGTATGGCGCCAACCGAGTTGAAGGAGTTGAGGAAGCAACTCGATGAGATGATTGAGAAAGGATTCATTAGACCTAGTGCCTCCCCTTGGGGTGCTGCCATTCTCTTTGTGAAGAAGAAGGATGGATCCATGAGATTTTGCATCGACTACTGCGAGCTTAACCGTGTTACCATCAAGAACAAGTATCGTCTACCAAGAATTGAAGATTTGTTCGACAAACTCAAAGGTGCCTCTACCTTTTCCAAGATTGATTTGAGATTCGGTTATCATCAAATTCCCGTTCGTGAGTCCGATATACCTAAGACCGCCTTTAGCACGAGATATGGACATTTCGAGTTTAAGGTGATGCCCTTTGGTTTAACCAACGCCCCCTCTATCTTCAAGGACCAAATGAACCGGAACTTTAGTGAGTTCTTAGACAAGTGCGTTGTGGTCTTCATTGACGATATCCTCATCTATTCCAAGTCCGAAGAAGAGCACGCTGATCACCTTCGTATCATTTTGGAGATCCTCCGTCGTCAGAAGTGGTTTGCCAAATTCTCCAAGTGTGAATTTTGGTTGTCTAAAGTAGCTTTTCTTGGCCATGTAATATCTTAGGATGGTGTCATGGTGGACCCTTCGAAGATTGAAGTCGTGATTGAGTGGAAGAGTCCAACCGATGTTGGTGAGATCCATAGTTTCTTGGGTTTGGCGGATTATTACCGACGCTTCGTGAAGGACTTTTACAAGCTTTCTAGACCGATGACTCAACTTTTGAAGAAAGAGACCAAGTTTGTGTGGACCGAAGCTTGTGAAGGTGCATTCCAAGAGGTTGACTACCGCTCCCGTGTTGACCTTGCCCGAGGATGGAGTTGATTTTGATGTGTTTTGTGATGCTTCTAAGATGGGTTTAGGATGTGTCCTTATGCAAAATAGAAGAGTTGTTGCCAATGCTTCGCGGCAATTGAGAGTTCATGAGGTGAACTATCCCACTCATGATTTGGAGTTAGCCTCCGTGGTTCACGCCTTGAAGATATGGAGACACTACCTCATTGGAGTTCATTGTCGTATCTATACCGATCATAAGAGTTTGAGGTATATATTCACCCAAAAGGATTTAAACATGAGACAACGA
Organism: Silene latifolia; assembly: GCF_048544455.1. NCBI lineage: Eukaryota > Viridiplantae > Streptophyta > Magnoliopsida > Caryophyllales > Caryophyllaceae > Silene > Silene latifolia. Next base: position 130,642,804 of record NC_133531.1, on the reverse strand, counting down.
CTATGGTTGGAATTAGTGAATGATTGCGACGTAGAGTTATTGTATCATGAAGGAAAGGCAAATGTGGTTGCCGATGCCCTTAGTAGGAAGTCTACTCATTCCTTGAGTGCTATTCGTGTACTCCCCGATGACCTTTGTGCCGAGTTTCGCAAGTTAAGTTTACAACTTGTGGGAGGTTGTTTTGATAACCTTGGTGCTACGGTTGCCGAACCCGTTTTTCACCGTGAGATACTTGATAGCCTTGTGGACGATCCTACCTTTAAAAGCTTTCAAGCTAAGCTTCTTGAAGGGAAAGCTAAGGATTTTGAGATGGATGCTAGAGGTTACCTTCGTTACCGAGGACGTATGTATGTACCCGATGCCGTTGATTTGAGGAAGAGAGTTCTAGATGAAGCTCACCTATCACCTTATTCGATTCACCTCGGAGGAAACAAGATGTATAAAGATTTGAAGCTTCAGTTTTGGTGGCCTAACATGAAGAATGACATTGTGTCATATGTGGGAAGATGTCTTACTTGTCAACAAGTGAAGATAGAGTAGAAGAGACCCGGTGGTTTGCAACAACCATTGGATGTTCCTTTATGGAAGTGGGAGTCCATTTCCATGGATTTTGTGATGGCTTTCTTTAAGACCGTTGGTGGAAAGGATGCCGTATGGGTGGTTGTGGATAGGTTGGCCAAGTGTGCTAGGTTCATTCCTAACAAAGAGACTTGGAGTTTAGTTCGACTTGCTAGTGCTTATGTTGAGGAGATTGTTCGTTACCATGGTGTTCCTAAGGAGATCGTTTCGGATCGTGACCTGTGTTTTTGTTCGAGATTTTGGAAGGGTTTGTAAGATGCTATGGGTAGTAAATTGTTGATGAGTACCGCTTTTCATGCGCTATCGATGGACCATCCGAGAGGACGATTTAAACTCTAGAAGACTTGTTGATGTGGCTGTCGCAACCCTATCAAATGTAACCAACTATACTCTAACTAACGCAGCTAGGGAAAGTCGGGATCATATCCACATGGAGACAATTTGTTCTATTCGCTAAATCTAATCTGTCTAAGTAATAAGTTTGGGGTTGATTTTGTTTGATTACTAAGCTAATGTAACTGAAAGTAAAACAACAAAGTGTAGAAATTGAGTATAAAAATATAAGGAAAAATGGCTAGGATTGTCGGTTCACCATGAATTGTCGCGGGTCTAAGGAGGGTTCATAGGCCAGTCTCAATTACCGGTCTAAAAGGCAGTGAAAAGGTCCTTTCAGATCACTATTCGCCCTAAAATGCTTCCAGCAGGCTCTCGCAACGTACTAGGGCACTCTAATGTTTACAACAGGTCTAATCCTTACCAGGCTTTCAATCTTAGGTCAGGATTTACCAAATCAAATAACCAATTGTGGCCTTTAATTAACTATTTGTATATTTAATGTTGTAATTAACAATAAAGACTAATAAAATTGATTAACCTAATCACCTAATTAACAACCCTTAACTTCTCATGGATCCCCTAAATATTAGCAATAAATTTAGCTACTCATGTTAAAAATCAATAACAATAATTAAAGTAGATGATAAATAAAAGGGATTCATAATTAAATTGATCGAAAGAGAAATAATCATAAACTATAACTAAATTGAACGCAAGAGAAATAATTAAGACTAAATAACAAGAACGAAAGAGGAGATTAAATTAATTACCAAAATAAATTCGAGTATGAGCAAAGTAGAGAAAAGAATTCAATCTAGATCTAAAAAGCTGAGAAAGTTTCTACGTAGTAATGTTTCTAACTGTCCGCTTGCATAAAAATAAGTGTGAAAAGTTGTAACCTAATTAAATGATTACAAGAGCTTTTATACTAGGTCCAAATAAAAGAAATAAAAAGAGCAAAAAACGTCTGTCCGTCCACTTAGTCGATCGACATAAGCAGAGTGTCGATCGACAGTGTGTATAGATGTCTATCGACACTGCAAAGGTGTCTATCGACTAAACTGAAAGTTCTCCAAAAACGATCTCCTGTGTCGATTGAGCGTGTCTATCGACATATTGCACTCTGTCTATCGACAGAGAGGGGCAAGTCTATAGACATCATGTATAAAACTCCATTTCTTGCTCTCCTAAGCTTGACTAAACTCTTCCAAGCTTCCCTCTTGTTTCTTTACCGAACGGATTTTAGTTAATTAATTGTTGATTCACTAAAATTGTACTAATTGATTAATGTGATTAATATTAGTATGTAAATAATATGTGTAGCAGTACATGTATATTTACGGAGTGATTTGAACGAATTAATTATGGAAGTATTTAAACATGAAACGATGTTTAAAATAAAATTACACGTATTTGTGCGACAAATATAAGAACCAATATGGACCCGTAAATGGGCAAGTGGACCGTGTAAAATAGAGTTGTGGATGATTAGGAACATAATCATTTCACCTTACTTTATATACTTCCAAAAGTTATCTTATAATAGATTTTGCATGTGATGTAAGATTAAAAAAATATAAGACAATTTGAACACTCCACCTCTCCCTCACTCCACCGGTTTTCCCCCTCTTTATAGACCAATTTTTGTTCATTTTTTTGATGCTTTGCTCATTTCATTTTGCATGTGAACAACAATTGGTCTTCCTCTCTCTAAAATTGTTATACATCTTTACTAAGAAGTTAGTAATAAAATATTATTACTAAGAGTGTTAGTAATATTACAAATATTATCAAAGGAATATTTTTAACAAGTTTCTAGTAAAATACTTGTTAGTTTTTTGGGTTGAGTTCTTGGGTGCACATTGTAAGGAGATCTTCTCTTTGAAGATTTGTTAGGAAGGTCATCCTTTTATTATAAGCTCAAGAACAATCAAGTTAGGAGATCTTGATTGTGCCCATATTACCATAAAAATCTATGTAAGGAAATTGTTTTTCCTTTACTTTCATTTTTATGCTTTTATATTTGCATGCATGTTACATAGATCACTAAAATGATAAATTATGAGATAATTTATTTTTTATTAGAGAGTCTAATATGGATCTATGATCCTTCACCAAAGTCGACTGTTTTGGTCGAAAATTGAAAGGAAAAGGAAAAATTAACGGTGTAAATTAATGGGTAATCAGATTTTGTGAAGGAATTGGTTAAATTTGAAGTAGAAATCGAGTTGGAATTGGATGAAAAGAGGGGTTAGGGTTTATCGTCCCTTTTTTTTCTCTCTGTCGTGCGAAAATAATGAGGAAGAAGGGGTTTGGTTTATTTAGGAAATAAAAAGCAATTAAAACCACCTTATTGAAATATGTCGATAGACAATCTGTAAGTTGGTCGATAGACACTCACCTATTGTCGATCGACATTGTAGCAATTGTCGATCGACATACCTCATTGACCCCTTAATTATGGTAGGCTGTGTTGAATGACCATGTCTATCGACTTTTTTTCTTCAGTCGATCGATAGCCTGTATATTGTGAGGGTAAATATCCGTATACTACCCTTCAATTGCAGGACTATAACGTAAATTTAAACATGCAATTTATAGTCATAAAACGATAAAGATAATAGAAACGATAAGTGTATAGAAATCAACCTCGGGTCCTTTAAATTGCGGCGTAAAGAACAGAAATCTAAGCAGATTTCCTCCTAACCGTTGCACCCAAGACTTTGTCCGAGATATGCCCTTGTGCTAGAACAGTGTTCTCCGATTGCCTTGCAATATAGGGAGAACTGATGTGTGTTTTGCTTGAGATGTGAGATCTCGGTTTCTACAGAGAAGAATGCTCTTCGAAACCCTAAATTTTTAGCAAGAATGAATTAGGTTAGACAAGAGGAGAAAGCTCTCCTTTTGTCTTGGTGATTCTCGGCCAAACCGAGTGAGAGGAGCCCGTATGGGCTTTTCAATTTCTCTTCACTTAAACTCGCGGTCCGGTCCATCACTCGCTAAGTGTATATGACGTGGTCTGATTATAAACTGTTATCGGTTATCGGAAATTAAGGCATCAGCTAATAATTCGGTTAGTTAATTATTAATACGTGTCCGACAAAACAGTATTGTATAATTATTTTAATATACATTTAATTAAATATAAATCACGTATATTTAATTTTACGAATTAATCAGTTAATTCGCCTTAGCCCATGATATTTAATCCGTATTAAATATAATATCTCAACATCACATATTTGACTAATTACTTAGTCAAATAACTCGACTAACCGGTTAGTCAATTTTGCATCTACATGACAGGATTTTCATACCGTCACATCTCTCGAACGTATCCTATAGGTGTGACTTTTAGGGACCAGTTGATCACCGCCATCTGTATGACAATAACGTCAAACTTATCTAGCAAGCCAACCGTTATTGATAAACGTGGATCAACTGATAATAATACCAAAGTATGCCCTTTGATCCTTTTAGAGGTTTATAAGTCCTTGCACTAACTGTTAAGGACACCAACCCCAACAAGCTCCCACTTGTCCGTACAAGTGTATGTGCAATGACGTTATCCGCACTAACCGGAGGACACAAGCTCCAACAAACTCCCACTTGTCCGTACAAGTGTATGTGCGATAACCGATTCTCATATTCATTTAAAATCTCTCCCACTCAATGTAAAACAATTTGCAGATCCGGATCCACAAAGGTCGTATTTTACAATCGATCCGTATCTAGAGTGGTTTCCCCGACTAGAGAGTAACTTAACCGATAAAACGAATCCGTATCCGAGCATGGCCATGCATTTCGATTCTGACTCCTCGAGTGGCCCTGAGAAATATCGAGTACCCGATAAAGGCTGAATATTTCCTTCAACTCGACTCCTTCCGATCTAAGCACAAAGATGAAATGACCCGAAACAATCTACTTGGCCCCCTGTTACGGATGACCGTGAGAAAGAAACCAAAGTCACCCAAAATCTGCCGTAGTCTCAAGAGACAGTCGATAGTCAAGAGATTCGACTCTTAGAATCACTATGGAGGTCCTATCCACGACCTGGCAACGAATGTTATAAAACATTTAGGACTCCACGTCGATGTCACAATAGTGTCCTACGAAATATCCGTATAAATCGCCTCTGTGATTGGTCAGCCAACCGGTTGACTTATGGCTCGTTGAACCCACCATCAACCAACGTCACGAATAATTGCCGAGTTATCGGCTCATGTGGGCAAATAAGGACTAACAAGATATGATGTTTGTTCAATTCACTTTGTGGTGTTCAAAATTGTCGTACAATTCCACATGAAAAAACAAAATATATATAAAATATCAAAACGATGATGTTGTATAGAGTACAAAAGCGAATGAATCTGATCCATCAAAGAGTACTACAACTTAGGAACACGTTTTATTCCCATGGAATTGACGTGCCCTTCATGCTTATCTTGTCGTAATGCTTTAGTGAGAGGATCTGCTATGTTATTGTCGTAGCAATCTTTTCTATCACTACTTCCTTTTGCTCCACGTAATCCCGGATTAGATGAGCTTTCCGTTGTACATGCCTAGATTTGTTGCTAGACTTCGGCTCCTTAGCCTGGAAGATGGCACCATTATTGTCGCAATAGATGGTGATCGGGTCATTCGAACTAGGCACTACAGAGAGCCCATGTAAGAATTGACGCATCCATATCGCTTCCTTTGTTGCTTCGACGCGCATAGTACTCGGACTCGGTCGTAGAATCTCTTTAGTAACAGTTTGTTTCGAACTCTTCCAAATGACGGCAGCGCCATTAAGAGTAAAAACGAATCCAGACCGAGATTTCGAGTCATCTCGATCCGTTTGGAAGCTAGCATCTGCAGAATCGGTTGCGCATAGCGTTTGAGAGCCTCCATAAGTCAATGCCCAATCTTTAGTCCTCCGTAGGTACTTAAGAATGTTCTTGACTGCCAGCCAATGTGGTTCACCTGGATGTTGTTGGAATCGACTTGTCATACTCAATGCATATGCCACGTCCGGACGTGTGCATATCATGGCATACATGATTGATCCTATAGCCGAAGCATAAGGAATCCGCGTCATGCGCTCTTTCTCTTCCGGTGTCTCTCGGTGCCCGAGACTGCTCGGATGTACCCCTGGAGACATAGGAAGGAACCCCTTCTTGGAGTTAGTCATACTTGAATCTCTCTAGGACTTTGTCTATGTAAGACTCCCGATCGAGAGATAACATCCGTCGTGATCTATCTCGATAGATACGGATGCCTAGAATTCTCTGTGCCTCTCCCAGATCTTTCATCTGGAAATGGTTCTTCAACCATACTTTCACCGAAGTTAAGAGAGGTATGTCATTCCCAATCAGGAGTATGTCGTCAACATACAATATTAGGAAGACAATCTTGCTCCCACTCGACTTGATATATAGACATGGTTCCTCGACGGATCGAGTAAATCCATTTTCTTTTATCACTTGGTCGAAGCGATGATTCCAACTCCTTGATGCTTGCTTAAGTCCATAAATGGAACGCTTAAGCTTGCACACTTTCTTAGGATGTCTTTGGATCGATAAAACCTTCGGGTTGTACCATGTACAACTCTTCCTCCAAAAAGCCGTTTAAGAAGGCGGTTTTCACGTCCATTTGCCAAATTTCATAATCATGAAAAGCGGCAATCGCTAAGATAATCCGAATGGAACGCAGCATGACTACGGGTGCAAAAATCTCATCGTAGTGCAAACCTGGCACTTGGGTGAAACCTTTAGCAACTAGTCGTGCTTTGTAGATATCTTCTGCGACCTTCCACGAATGCTTTATCTTGTAAAGCCATTTGCATTGAAGGGGACGAACCTTAGCGGGTAAGTCAACAAGATCCCACACGTTGTTCTCATACATGGAGTCCATCTCGGATTTCATGGCCTCAAGCCATAGTTTCGAGTCGAATCGGGTCACGGCACCTTTATAGGTTGCGGGTTCACTACTCGTTAAGAGTAGAACGTCATCTATGTCATGTTCCTCGACCATACCAATGTATCTGTCCGGAGGAATAGAGACTCTTCCCGACCTCCTAGGTTCCTCAGAATATTCACTGCAGTAGGGATTGAAGGAATAGGTTCCTCCAATGGTTGCTCGGTGTTTGGTTCTGGAATCTCCGACAAGTCGAAGGTTCTATCACTCTTTGCATTCTCGAGAAATTCCTTCTCTAAGAATGTCGCACTAGCCGCAACAAAAACACGTTGTTCGGTTGGCGAATAGAAGTAATGACCACGTGATCCTTTAGGATAACCTATAAAGTATGTCTTGACCGATCGCGGGCCGAGCTTATCTTCAGGTCTCCACTTGACATAAGCCTCGCAGCCCCAAACCCGTATAAAGGACAAGTTAGGGACCGTTCCTTCCATAGTTCATATGGAGTCTTGTCAACAGACTTTAGACGGACTTCGGTTAAGTATTAGAGCGGTGACAATAGAGCATAACCCCATAATGAATCGGGTAAAACCGTGTGACTCATCATGGATCGAACCATATCAAGTAGTGTTCGATTTCTCCGTTCGGACACACCATTCAATTGAGGTGTTCCAGGTGGAGTTAACCGTAGGGCAATCCCACAGTCCTTTAGGTGTTGATCAAACTCGTGAGAAAGATACTCGCCACCACGATCCGAACGCAGTGTTTTAATCTTTCTACCTAATAGGTTCTCAGTACCCTATTTTGGTATTCCTTGAATTTCTCAAAGGATTCACTTTTGTGCTTCATTAAGTAGACATAGCCATATCTACTCAAATCGTCCGTGAAAGTGATGAAATACCTATAGCCTTCTCGTGCGGTGATTGACATAGGGCCACATACATCCGTGTGTATGAGTCCTAATAGGTCGGCAGCGCGCATTCCAACACCTTTGAAGGAAATACGAGTCATCTTACCGATGAGACATGATTCACACGTGCCAAATGATTGAAAATCAAAGGCCGAGATAGCTCCATGTTTGATGAGCTGTTTTACGCGTTTCTCATTAATGTGTCCCATACGGCAAGCGTTACCATAGATACGTTTGATCTTTGTCACCAACCTTTAACTTTTTATTCATTACGTGTAATATTTCCGAGGTCCGATCTAAAACATAAATTCCGTTCATGGAGACTCGCCTTAGTAAATCATATCGTGTAATGAGAAAATGCAAGAATTATTTTCTATTACAAATGAAAAACCAAGTTTATCAAGCGCAAACCCGAAATAATGTTTTTCAAAGACTAGGAACATAATAGCATCAAATAAAGACAACTCAAATCCGCTAGGAAGTGGATCACATATGTCCCCTTGGAGATGGCAAACTACTCTTGCTCCATTTCCAACACGCAGGTCCACCTCACCCTTTACGAGGGGTTCGATGTTTCGGAGCCCCTGCACATGATTACACAGATGAGAACCACAACCAGTATCAAGTACCCAAGTTCCGTAACTTGCGTGGTTAATCTCAATCATATGAATAAAAGTAGAAGAGAGAGAAGACATGCCAACGGGTTTAACACGACCGCCTTTAAGTCCTCATGATAAACAGGACATGTGCGTCTCCAATGCCCAGTCTTGTGGCAATGATGGCATTCCATGTTTTCACTCTTGCTCTTTGTCATGCCCGATGAGTTGCTCGCCTCACCAGACCACTCTTACCTGAACCCGACTTCTTGAACTTCGCCTTACCTCACTCGTTAGGTTTGCCGGAGCTTTGCCCTTACCTTTCCCTTTGTTTGACACAACGAGAACATCCTGTTTCGAGCTCCCACCGAACTTCATGTCCTTCTCGGTCCATACGAGGAGGGAGTGCAATTCATGGGGAGTTTTCTTCAAATCATTCATATAGTAATTCGCTCTGAATTGCGAATAACCATCGTGGAGTGAATGAAGAATACGGTCGATAACAATATTCTCACCGATGTTACGATTAAAGGTCTCCGAGTTTCTCGACATTCTCAATCATGCCGAGAATGTGTGGGCTAACCGTTGGCCCTTTCGAGTCTCGCATCAAAGAAGCGAGTGGTATGCTCATAGGTCACGATTCTCGGTGCTTTCGAGAATTCCTTAGTGAGCGTGGTGAAAATCTTGTTTGCACCTTGGGCTATGAAGCGTTTCTGCAAATTGGGTTCCATTGCAAAAATAAGTACGTTCTTTACCGCACCAGCTTCTAAAGCGAAATCGTTATACTTGTTGATTTCGTTAATTCCAGCCGTGGGGCCTGGGTTTAACGGCATGGGCTCAAGCAGATATCCGAGCTTCCCGTCGGCCAGCGCGCATTCCGTAATCTTTGCCTCCCGATCCAAGTTGGATCCGTCATTCTTCGATCGGGTAGACCGATTCATCCGACTCATGAAGATCCTAAGCCAGGACTCACGGTCCAATGTGGCACTTGGCATTGGGTTATCACTCGAACCAGCCATTTGTTGTTAAGCGATTTAAAATCGTGATCTACACTTTGAAAAAGAAAGAAAAACAAAACGAAATAAGCAACTCATCGAGGTGATTTAAGTCTATTTTAAAATTCATTCTAAACATGTAGACTCTTGCACTTGCATAATTGATCTCCTCAAGAATGATACAAGTGATCCCAAGACTCAATTTTCGTAAATTGATAAGCCAACTGTTTAGCTAATTCTTCCTAAGAACTCTTGGTCGATAGATTTACAAAATCCTATCTATAGTCCACCATAGTCACAGGATCGCATTTGTGTGACCATGGTGTTGAGATAAAATAGGTCAATCGGTTCCAACTTACCCGACGTAGAAGGGGTCATAGTATGCCTACCGACGAAGAAGGGACTCATTGGAGTTTGACCTATAAAGACCGTTCTCAATTTTTGGTTTATACGAGGAAGATCCCATCAACTAAATTATAATTCATTTTAAGTGAACGAATAACTAGCGTCTGTCGTGAATGAATTTATTTGGATGATGGCTTAAAACGTGTGACATGAGAATGTCAATGAAAACTAACTCGTGACCTCTACATGTGTCAGTTTTCATGCAATAAATTATAGGTGGTTTGGTTTTTAGGCGGAATATGATGCAAATAATCGTTGCGAAAAATAAATAAAGGAATGCAATACGTAAATAAAAATTTCCTAGTGTGGCCTATCCTAGTAAAAGAACAAAATACAACTTTGGAATCCACCGTTGGACCCGAAAAGCTTGTCTTGATGTTCCATCTTGATCCAAGTAGCGGGAGTGAGCATCTGGTCTCCGTCTTTGGTCTTCTCAAAAATTACAATTAAAATTACAAAATATAAACCTAATTACATTCTAATTAAAAACCGTAATTACAAGTGAAAAATCCAAAACGGAGATACGAGATCTCAAAATACAACCAAGACCGTGTTCCATCATTACGGTAACACGTTCCACTAAGGCCACACTAAGTTACAACCGTTTGCAAAAATTAAATACGTAATAAAATGGCATTCACGACATTCATAAATTATACGATAAATAAAATGCATCAACAAAAAAAAATTCATTCGTGACATAATTCCGTAATTATGTTAAAATTATCCAAACCACCTTTTAATGATTAAAATTCATGTGATAAAACCGCTTCTATCATTTAATTTTAATCCATTACAATCCGTCATTTTAAAGACGCTTTAAAACAACTATATGGTACGAGAGTGAACCGATTCACTATTAAGCGAGTGTACTATATCCGTATAAAGTACATATTGAAGCCAAAAGAAAATTTAAATCAAAAGAAACAAATTTTCAAAGCTTTTAAAGATTTAAATCCCTCGATCCAGGGACATGAGTGCTCGATCGAGGAACTAAAAGGGTCGATCGACCAACTGCAAGTCGATCGAGGGGTATGCTAATCGGGGAGCACTCGATCGACTAAACGGAGGTCGATCGAGAGCTTATATCAAGAAATCTACTCGATCGAGTACGAGGACAACTCGATCGAGCAGAGGGGTTTTGAAAGGGGTCGATCGAGTACAACAGGGACTCGATCGAGCAAAAGGTTTTTGAAACAGGGTCGATCGAGTACAACAGGGACTCGATCGAGCAAAAACAAGCGAATAAAGACTCGATCGAGTAGAAATACGCTCGATCGAATGCTAAAGAGGCTGAAACTTCAAAAACCCTCGTGAAAACATATTTTGAGACAAAATCAATTGCAAATATGATCAAAAACGCATTAAAACAAATTTGACAATTGACAAAAACTTGACATGTTGCTATAATCTCCGTATAAAATAACAACATGTAAAAACAACATGAAATTTGAAACAAAACAAAAGTGTAAAACATGGCACGGTTTGGTTTTTTGAGACAAAATAAAGAACAAGAGCAACCGTGTAAACAAGACACGGTTCCCAAAGCAACCAAAAAAAACGCAGCAAATAAAAAAAAATTTCTGCCGAGTTAAAAAAATGGCTGCCGAGACAAAAATTTTAACCAAAATACATCGTTTCAACGACGTTTTATGAAAAACACATGAAAAATTCACGTGGCCTCGCTCTGATACCACTTGAGGGTAAATATCCGTATACTACCCTTCAATTGCAGGACTATAACGTAAATTTAAACATGCAATTTATAGTCATAAAACGATAAAGATAATAGAAACGATAAGTGTATAGAAATCAACCTCGGGTCCTTTAAATTGCGGCGTAAAGAAATGCAAAATCTAAGCGATTTCCTCCTAACCGTTGCACCCAAGACTTTGTCCGAGATATGCCCTTGTGCTAGAACAAAGTGTTCTCCGATTGCCTTGCAATATAGGGAGAATCGATGTGTGTTTTGCTTGAGATGTGAGATCTCGGTTTCTACAGAGAAGAATGCTCTTCGAAACCCTAAATTTTTAGCAAGAATGAATTAGGTTAGACAAGAGGAGAAAGCTCTCCTTTTGTCTTGGTGATTCTCGGCCAAACCGAGTGAGAGGAGCCCGTATGGGCTTTTCAATTTCTCTTCACTTAAACTCGCGGTCCGGTCCATCACTCGCTAAGTGTATATGACGTGGTCGATTATAAATCATTATCGGTTATCGGAAATTAAGGCATCGCTAATAATTCGGGTTAGTGAATTATTAATACGTGTCCAACAAAACAGTATTGTATAATTATTTTAATATACATTTAATTAAATATAAATCACGTATATTTAATTTTACGAATTAATCGTTAATTCGCTTTAGCCCATGATATTTAATCCGTATTAAATATAATATCTCAACATCACATATTTGACTAATTACTTAGTCAAATAACTCGGACTAACTGGTTAGTCAATTTTGGCATCTACATGACAGTATTTTCATACCGTCACATCTCTCGAACGTATCCTATAGGTGTGACTTTTAGGGACCAGTTGATCACCGCCATCTGTATGACAATAACGTCAAACTTATCTAGCAAGCCAACCGTTATTGATAAACGTGGATCAACTGATAATAATACCAAAGTATGCCCTTTGATCCTTTTAGAGGTTTATAAGTCCTTGCACTAACTGTTAAGGACACCAACCCCAACAAGCTCCCACTTGTCCGTACAAGTGCATGTGCAATGACGTTATCCGCACTAACTGGAGGACACAAGCTCCAACATATTGGTCGATAGACACAAGCATTAAAACGCCTCTTGTCCACTCCTTATGGTGCCTGCACAAGTCTCACATGAAAATTAGTTTCTTTTCCAAATTATACTCGTATCAAATTATACTAAACTAGTCTAACATGAAGCTAAATTCCGCTTTCTAAATGTTAAAAACATTTAAGTGATGGAAATTAATTATATGGAAATTAAAATGCAAACTAATATGAGTATGCAAAACTAACTTAAATGCACTAAGGAAACATGCTTTAAGCACACACAATTAAAGCTAAAACTAGACACACTTTTACATAACTTTTAAAATACGGGTTGCCTCCCGGTCAGCGCTGGTTTTTACGGTCCCGCTCGATCTTTGTTACCTCATTCAGGAGGTGCGGTAACGGGTTCGAGGTGAAACACCTCAACCACTCCAACAGTATCCTTAGCATCGTAGTAATGCTTAACTTGGTGACCATTCACTTTAAAACGCTCTCCTGCGGAATTCTCTAACTCGACTGACCCAAATTTGGAAACAGAAGTTACCTTATAAGGACCAGAACATCGGGACTTCAGCTTACCCGGGAATAGACGGAGTCGGGCATTGAATAGCAACACCTTCTCCCCAACTTGGAATTCTCGCGGTATGATACGCTTATCATGCCATCTCTTAGTCTTCTCTTTGTAAACCTTGGCACTGTCATATTCATTTAGACGGAACTCTTCAAGTTCATCTAGCTCCATCAATCGCTTCTCACCACATAACATTGGATCAAAATTAAGCTCACGAATAGCCCACCAAGCTTTATGCTCTAGCTCCACAGGTAGGTGACACGACTTCCCATAGACTAATCGATATGGCGACGTGCCAATCGGTGTCTTGAAAGCTGTCCTATAGGCCCATAGGGTGTCGTCCAACTTCAAACTCCAATCCTTACGGGACTTGAAAACAACTTTTGCCAAAATTTCTTTAATCTCCCTGTTGGAGACTTCCACCTGTCCACTTGTTTGGGGGTGATACCCCAAACCACGACGATGCGAAACACCATATTTTGACAATAAAGCAGAAAGTTATTTCTCTTTAAAATGCATACCTCTATCGCTAATGACGACGCTAGGGACACCAAAGCGAGGAAAGATTATCTTATTGAATAGCTGGACAACGGTCTTGGCATCACAGTTAGCTGAAGCTACAGCCTCTACCCATTTGGACACATAGTCCACAGCCACTAGTATGTATCTATTGCCCTTGCTAGACGGGAATGGCCCTTGATAATCGATGGCCCATACATCAAAAATCCCGACCTCTAAAATACCATTCTGAGGCATCTCGTGCCTCTTTGAAATATTTCCCGTTCGCTGGCAAGGATCGCAACCTGCAACAAATAACCTAACATCATTAAACATAGACGGCCAATAGAAATCAGACTGAAGTACCTTAGCCACGGTCCTAGAAGGACCGTGGTGACCGCCATAGGGGGAGGAATGGCAGGCTTCCAGGATGGCTTTGGTCTCCCACTGCGGTATACACCGTCTAAAAAGACCGTCAGCGTACTCCTTAAATAAATAAGGATCATCCCAAAAGTACTGCTTCACATCGTGAAGAAACCGCTTCCTTTGATGATATGACAAGCCAGGAGGTAAAATGTCACCTATAATAAAATTAGCATAATCAGCATACCATGGATTTTCAGCGTTAGTAATAGCCATCAAACTCTCATCAGGAAAGGAGTCATTAATAGGGAGAATGTCTCCCTCGTTTTGCAGCTTTAGTCAAGACAAATGGTCAGTAACAAGGTTTTCAGAGCCTTTCTTGTCTCGAATATCCAAATTAAACTCCTGAATCAGGAGTATCCATCTCAATAATCACGGCTTAGTGTCCTTCTTAACAAGAAGCTGTCTCAAAGCCGTATGATCGGTAAAAACAATCACCTTAGACCCGAGCATATAGGACCTAAACTTCTCTAGTGCATATACTACTGCCAGCATCTCCTTCTCAGTAGTAGCATAATTAACCTGAGTCTCATCCAATGTTCGGCTAGCATAGTAAATAGCACTCAAAGCCTTGTCTTTCCTTTGGCCTAACACCGCGCCAACTGCATAATCGCTGGCATCACACATTATCTCGAATGGCATCTCCCAATCTGGAGCTTGAAAAATCGGTGCTGTGATCAAGGCCTGCTTTAACCTGTTAAAAGCAGAAAGACACTCATCAGAAAATTCAAAGGGGACATTTTAATTAGCAATCGTGTAAGTGGTTTAGCAATTTTAGAAAAGTCCTTGATGAACCGGCGATAAAAGCCAGCGTGACCAAGGAAACTCCTAACTCCTTTGATGTAAACGGGAGGTGGTAATTGCTCAATCGCTTGCACTTTTGCTTTGTCAACCTGTATACCCTTATCAGAAACTAAGTGACCAAGGACAACTCCCTCGTTGACCATAAAATGGCACTTTTCCCAGTTCAACACCAGATTAACCTCAATACATCGCTGCAAAATCTTATCAAGGTTAGACAAACAATAAGAGAAATCAGACCCATGGACACTGAAATCGTCCATAAAAACCTTCATAATAGACTCTATATACTCGGAAAATATCCCCATCATGCACCTTTGAAAGGTAGCTGGGGCATTACACAAACCAAATGGCATCCTGCAATATGCATAAACACCATATGGACAAGTAAAAGTCGTTTTCTCCTGATCATCCGGATGGATAGGGATCTGAAAGAACCCTGAGTATCCATCTAGGTAGCAGAAAAACTTATGGGAAGCTAATCTCTCTAACATCTGGTCAATAAAGGGAAGGGGGAAATGGTCTTTCTTAGTTGCGGCATTTAATTGTCTATAATCTATGCACATCCGCCAACCAGTCACAGTTCTAGTCGGTATTAATTCATTCTTATCATTTTTCACCACTATAGTCCCTTCTTTCTTCGGAACTACATGAACTGGGCTCACCCACTCGGAGTCAGAGATAGAATAAATTATACCTGCATCAAGAAGTTTCATTACCTCTTTCCTTACCACATCCTGCATATTCTGATTCAACCTGCGTAAACCTTGTGCACGAGGCTTATGACCTTCCTCCAGGTTGATCTGATGCATACAGAAATCTGGACTAATACCTGTCAAGTCATCTAAACTGTATCCCATAGCCTTCTTATTCTTTTTCAGAACACCCAACAAATCGGCGAGTTGGTTATTATCAAGCTTGGAACTAACAATAACTGGGTACTGTTCATGGTCATCGAGAAAAACATACTTAAGGTGGGAGGGGAGGGGTTTGAGCGCCGGTTTCTTTACCTCAACAGAATAAGAGGTTTCCATTATTGCATTTACCGTCTCACCTTTCTCAATAGTGAACTCCCTACCTTTCAAAGCAACGTTCATCGTTGCGTAATCTACCTGTACATCCTCTGCAAAATCATCAAGAACAATCAAAGCCTCTAACGGGTCCCCAATCAGGGAACCCGTCCAATAATCAAACATAGACTCATCTACTATGTCTATGGCATAACAGGTGTCTTCTATCATAGGCTTAGCTAGTGTGCTAGCCAGGTTAAAAGTCACCTTCTCATCTCCTTTCTCCAGAGTCAAGCGCCCCTGCTTGGCATCTTTATGGCCCCCGCAGTATGTAAGAATGGTCGACCCAATATTATGGGAATCTGGGTATCTTCGGCCATATCTAAAACATTAAAATCGACAGGTATAAAGAATTTACCTATCCGTACGGGGACATCTTCTAGAACGCCTAAAGGGCGTATCACTGACCTGTCAGCCATTTGTAGGGTCACACTAGTAACTTTGAGGTTCCCTATATTCTGTTTCTCGCAAACTGAATAGGGCATCACACTTACACTTGCCCCTAGGTCGCATAAAGTCTTATCTATAACATAAGTGCCTATGGTACAAAGGATTGAAAAACTACTCGGGTCCTTTAATTTAGGGGGACATTTGCTTTGTAGGAGTGCACTGCACTCCCTGGTGAAAGCTATAGTCTCTTGTTCATTAAAATTTCTCTTACAAGTTAGTATATCTTTCATGAACTTAGCGTAAGAGGGTACCTAGGTTATCAACTCTGTGAATGGTACAGTTACCTCGAGATTCTTGATGACTTCCATTAATTTTCCGAACTGCTTGTCAATCTTCGTGTTTTTCAACCTTCCTGGATATGGAATATTTATTACAACTGGTGGCTCGGCAGCTTTCCCTTTCCCTTTGTCAGAATTAGACTTCTTAATAGTATTAGAAGTCGATCCAGTAGTAGGCAATGATCCAGTAACTCCGTCTGAAGCTGCTAACTGACCGTTTGGACTGGCTGTCGATAGACTTAGGCTGGCTGTCGATAGACCATCATCCTCTATCGATCGACCTTCAGCGGTTGTCGATAGACCATCTTTACTTATCGAATGAAACTCTGTCTTTTGACCTTTGCATGGACCTGTCAACCGAGATTCGGTACTTGTCGATCGACCGTTAGCTTGCGAGTCATCTTCTTGAGGATCCTTTACCTCATCTTCAGCATTAACATCCAACTCTTCAATAACAAAGTCACCACCATCCTTTGGCAATTCCGGTCCGTCATAAGTAAAACCACTTCTGAGATTTATAGCATTGGCCGTATCATGCGGCTTATCAGGTTGAGATGGCAGTGCACCAGGTTGCCTACTTGAATTTTGGCTCGATAATTGAGCAATTTGATTATCCAAGATCTTATTGTGAGCTAGCAACTGTGTAATCAAGGTTTCCTGCTTTTGTGAAGCTATCATCTGTTGTTGTAACATGGCTTTAATATCCGACATATCGGTATTCGCAGCTTGTTGAGGAGGTTGCATCTGTTGTTGAAACTGTTGATGCGGATTAGTAAACTGTTGCCCTCCTTGGTTTTACCTTTGATAATTGTTTTGCTGAGAAGTGCGATTCTGGGGAATCACATATGAAGGACCCTATGGCTGTTGTGGTGGTGGGGTAGGATTAAGAACATTCTGGCTTCGGTATGAGAAATTTGGATGCTCCCTAGTCCTCTCATTATAGAAGTTAAAGTACGGTGTACCTTGCTTGAAAGATTAAAAAGCATGTACCTGTTCTATCGTACTCATACATTTCGCTGCACTATGCCCCGCGATACCACATCGTTCACAAGGTGTATCCTATTGGACTAAGGCATTAACTGTCTGCTGGTTTCCTAAAGATTGGGATGTCTTCAATTCGGCAATTTGGGCAGTCAACGCCTCTAATTGAGCTGCAACAGCGCCATCTGAATTTACCCCTTTTGTATTACCTCTTGGGTTACCATACTCAGCCGTGTAGGTAGCTATCTCATCAATCAATTTCCAAGCGGTGGCATTAGTAGTGTTGTTTTTAAACCTCCCATTCGCAGAAGAATCAAGCAAAGCCTTATGATCGTCATACAACCAATTATAAAACTGATTGCATAGAAACCATATCGGAAAACCGTGATGGGGAACAGAGCGGACTAGTCTCTTGAAGCGAACCCATGCCTCATTGAGATCTTCAGTGGGGCTCTGTTTAAAACTCGTGATTTGGTCTCTAAGAGCATTTGTCTTATGTGGTGGAAAATACCACTTGTATAATGCAAGAGCGAGTGTATTCCAGTCAGTAATAGCATTTATTTCCATGTCCAACTCACGCAACCACTCTGCAGCACCATCTCGCAGAGAAAAAGGGAACAAAACTTGTTTTACTTGGTCCTGTGTTACCCCAACAGTCAAAGGGATTGAGCAACAGTATGTCACGAACTTCTCCATATGTTTGGCAGGATCCTCAGTAGCTGCTCCTCCAAACATGTTTTGTTCTACCAGGTTAATATAGGACGGACGGATCTCAAAGGTGCCATCATCGATGGTCGTCAACTTGAATCCCTTGGGAATGGATGCAAGGGTGGGCTCTGAATGACTTGCTAATGTAGCCATGATCATAGTAGGGGCAGAAGTAGATGTATCTTCTCCTAAAGATTGATTTTCTGCTACGAAAGCGGCGTAGGCAGCGTCAAGCGTACTCAAGTCTTCGGCTTGATGAATTTCTCTCCAAAAGTTTCGTCTAGCTCGGAAAGTCTTTTCTGGTTCAGAGTCGAATGGTACAATCTCGGACCTGTGAGACCTGGGCATAAACAAACACTAAAGAAAAGAATAAGAGCGGCCTCAAGGAACTAAAGTTCCCTGAGACAAGACAAACTAAAATAAACAAATAGAAATTGTTGCCTCCCCGGCAACGGCGCCAAAATTTGATGTGGCTGTCGCAACCCTATCAAATGTAACCAACTATACTCTAACTAACGCAGCTAGGGAAAGTCGGGATCGTATCCACAGGGAGACAATTTGTTCTATTTGCTAAATCTAGTCTGTCTAAGTAATAAGTTTGGGGTTGATTTTGTTTGATTACTAAGCTAACTAGTGTAGATCCCCGTGCTAGAGCACGGTATTATTCAGTTCTGTTTTATAAAGAGACATTCTCATTAAATTAATTATATAAATTAACTGTACCTTTAATGTTATAATGTAATAATATAATCTTAGTAAGAGCTAGAAAAAGAAAGTTTATTACCATCAAAAGACACTTTAACTTAAGTTATTTTTGTCTTAAACCATTTTTATTTTACTATAAAAATTAACTCTATAATGTTATATCATTGCATGAAACTAATTTATGACATTAAATTACAATAAAGTGATGTAAAAATATAAAATCTAATTAAAACGCGTATAAACCTTATAACAAAAACAGGTAAAAACACTATACCACGCACTTAAAAAGACGATTTACGAATAATTAGACTAATATTATTTTTTTTAATTAAAAAATACATAAAAATTGTTACGTCCTTTAAATATACACCATATTTAGAATGTAACTGATGAAAGATAATATAAGAAACAGATTTACGTAATTTTAGGGTGTAAGTGAGGACAATAATTATGTTAAAGACTGCATAAGAAGTAGATTTGCGTAATTTTAGAGTGTAACTGATGAAGAATAATATCTATGAAAATCGAAATGATTGCATAATAAATTATGAATTTAATGAAAAAGTCATAAATATGAATTTTAATTAAAAAGATTAGAGTTTAATTATAAGAATATATTAATTGAAAAGATAATAATGTAATGATTTTTTTTTTACTTGTTACCTTATTTAGCTAGATGCTTTTTGGAGGAAAACTAAGAGAATTTTTATTCTCTTAGTAGTAGGGGTATGTAACTGAAAGTAAAACAGCAAAGTGTAGAAATCGAGTATAAAAATATAAGGAAAAATGGCTAAGATTGTCGGTTCACCATGAATTGTCGCGGGTCTAAGGAGGGGTCATAGGTCAGTCTCAATTACCGGTCTAAAAGGCAGTGAAAAGGTCCTTTCGGATCACTATTCGGCCTAAAATGCTTCCAGCGGGCTCTCGCAACTTACTAGGGCACTCTAATGTTTACAACAGGTGTAATCTTTACTAGGCTTTCGATCTTAGGTCAGGATTTACCAAATCAAATAACCAATTGTGGCCTTTAATTAACTATTTGTATATTTAATGTTGTAATTAACAATAAAGACTAATAAAATTGATTAACCTAATCACCTAATTAACAACCCTTAACTTCTCATGGATCCCCTAAATCCTAGCAAGAAATTTAGCTACTCATGTTAAAATCAATAACAATAATTAAAGTAGATGATAAATAAAAGGGATTCCTAATTAAATTGATCGAAAAAGAAATAAACATAAACTATAACTAAATGGAACACAAGAGAAATAATTAAGACTAAATAACAAGAACGAAAGAGGAGATTAAATTAATTACCAAAATAAATCCGAGTATGAACAAAGTAGAGAAAAGAATTCAATCTAGATCTAAAAAGCTGAGAAAGTTTCTACGTAGTAATGTTTCTAACTTTCCGCTTGCATAAAAATAAGTGTGAAAAGTTGTAACTTAATTAAAAGATTACAAGAGCTTTTATACTAGGTCCGAATACAAGAAATAAAAAGAGCAAAAAACGTCTGTCCGTCCACTTAGTCGATCGACATAAGCAGAGTGTCGATCGACAGTGTGTATAGATGTCTATCGACACTGCAAAGGTGTCTATCGACTAAACTGAAAGTTCTCCAAAAACGATCTCCTGTGTCGATTGAGCGTGTCTATCAACATATTGCACTCTGTCTATCGGCAGAGAGGGGCAAGTCTATAGACATCATGTATAAAACTCCATTTCTTGATCTCCTAAGCTTGTCTAAACTCTTCCAAGCTTTTCTCTTGTTTCTTTACCGAACGGATTTGGCTCCTAAATGCATAAGTGGGTTTCAATCCTGCAAGAGACATGAAATACACCTAAAGTAGCAAATACAGGAGGAAATAGAATGAAATAGTAATATAAGTAAATAAAAATGCTTGCCAAACATGTGAATAAATGCATATAAAAGGCACACATCACTTGTTGCGTGCTTCTGCCCTTGATTTTCATTCTAGTTGGGAGAAGAGCTTACCTTTGGTGGAATTTTCTAACAACAATTGTTATCATGATTTTATCTATTGCCTCTTATGAAGTCCTTTATGGAAGGAAATGCCGTAATCCGATTTGTTGGGATTAAGCAAGTGACGTTCGTGGCCTAGGACCCGACAAGTTAGCCGAGACAATTGATCAAGTGAAGCTCATCTGTGAAAGAATGAAAGCCGCCCAGGATCGAGAGAAATCTTATGCCGATGTTCGCCGTCGACCCTTGGAGTTTGAAGTTGGAGATAAGGTGTTCTTGAAAGTGCCCCCGATGAAAGGAGTAAGGAGGTTTGGAGTTAAAGGGAAGTTGAGCCCAAAGTACGTTGGACCTTATGAAGTGATAAAAAGGATTGGTGCCGTGGCTTATAGGTTGGACTTGCCCCCGAGTTTGGGTATAGTTCATCATGTTTTCCATGTTTCTCAACTTAGGAAATACATTAGCGACCCTAGTCATGTGTTGCGAAATGAGATTCCCGAGCTTGAGCCTAGTCTTTATTTCGAAGAGAGACCGATTCGTATCTTGGATAAGAAGGAGAAGAAGTTAAGGAGCAAAGTGGTGCCCTTGGTAAAAGTTTTGTGGAAGTGTGGTGATGTAGAAGAAGAAACTTGGGAGCCGGAGGCTACCATGCGTGTCAAGTACCCTAGTTTTATTTTTGTAAGGTAATGCCTTTTGTTTCAAGTTTCAAGGGCGAAACTTTTTAAAAGGAGGGATGATTATAACATCCCGCACTTTTCTTATATTTTAAATAAAATTTTTAAGCAATTTTTATTTAATAATTATAATTTAAAACTTATTTTTATGAAATATCGCCGTGGTCATATAACGGTAATAATAGTGTATATTCTAATAATAATATTCTCCGTCTTGAGTTATAGTAGGTTTGAGACGAAAATCCTAGCGGAAACCAACTCATTTTGAGTTATTGGGCTTATATTGACTCATAGGCGTTTTCCCTCTCTTTTCTTTACACAAAACCCCAACTAAACCCTCACAACTTCATCTCCCTCACTTCAAATTTCTGAAATTACTAGACAAACACATCACCATTGTTAAACCATTTCCCCTCAACCCTAAAATCACCATAATTCACTCAATTCTTCACCAATCTCGTTCCTTTTCGCGCCATTCTCTTCCTTTTCTCGTTCCCCTTCTTTTTAAGTAAGAAAGTTGCCATCTTTTCTCTTATTTCGAAATTCCCATATTACAAGGATGTGGATTCTTGACTTAATTCTTTCACTTTTGTGTTAAGGGGAAGATTTAGGCAACCCGGAGGAGGATAGCTACATCATTGACGAGTCTTTAGAAGATTGAAGTGAAAAAAGGTAACGGTGATGGGTAACTCGACTTTTATGTTAAAAATTGTGTGGTTTATGTAGTGTTAAACTCATATGAATATTAAAAGTTACATCTTTCATGAATTATGCTAATTTGGTTGTTGAATGACATGCTTGTTGTAAATTCTCACATGTTTGGGTGAAAGTCTCATACTTTATCATTTAAATCCGTAATTGCCAATCACCGTTCCAAATATGTTGTTTTTTGAGTTAGAATCACGCTGGGATACGTAAACATTTGTTGTGAAATGATTTTGGTTGGTTTCAAAGTGTTTGAGAGCCGTTTTCGAATCATCCGCGTGTAGTGTTGTCCCAGCCGGTTGACCGGCCGCCGGTGCTTCACCCGGCTGGGAGCTCCCTGTAAGCTTTTGACGAATTTCTTTAAGCCTGTGTTCCCAGCCGGTGGGCCGGCAGCCGGTGCTCCACCCGGCTAGGAGTTCTCTGTAAACTTTGTGGATTTGATATTGGCCTGTCTTCCCAGCCGGTGGGCCGGCAGCCGGTGCTCCACCCGGCTGGGAGTTCTCTGTAAGGTTTTGTGATTTTTGAGATTTGGCATGTACTCCTAGCCGGTGGCCCGGCAGTCGGTGCCCCAACCGGCTGGGAGAGCACTGCAAGTTTTTTCAATTTTCAATTATTGGTGTGTTACCCCAGCCGGTGGCCCGGCCGCCGGTACCCCTCCCGGCTGGGAGTCCCCGGTATGCTTCTTTTTACTTGTGACTTCTATTAATCATTGACTTATACATGTATCTTCTTCCTCGTTTATAATTGGTTAATTTAGGACCTATGTATGTTATGATCATGCAAAATTATTGTTGTTCTCTTTTGGGATCCAAGTGTGACGATTTACATTGTGTGATGACTTGACATTCCTTATTTACCCCTTTCGGACCTTTGGTCATGAGTGTGAGCCATGTTTCCGGATTTGGTTATCCTTCCCCCTTTCTTCGGACCTTTGGTTACGGGTGCGTGCCATGTTTCCGATTAGAGGTTACTCGACCTTTGGTTACGAGTGCGTGCCATGTTTCGAGTCTTGGATACGATTGGTATATCGTTTGTCGAATCGGGTGTCGTCCATCTCTAGAGTCTGGATCCAGTTTTAGACTAGGACCGTATTATGATCGTCGTCCTACCAGGAGGTTGGAGTCTAGGATGTAGTCTTGTGTGTGGTATCTCAGACATGCTTTAAAGGTAGCCTCTGAGTCGGATACTCCGTCCATACTTTGTATTTGTCTTACACTTCGAGTTGACTCATTATGTGACCATCTGACCTAATTATTCTTCTCTCATATGTGCATAATTACTCTTATTTCACTATGTTTACTAATCATGATTTTATTGTTACCGTAAGTATTTGTCCTTGTCCTTGTTTGTTTAATTAAATTCTTGATTACTTGTATTTTGACATATTGTGGCTGGGCCCTGAGTTACTCCCCACTGACTGTGGCTTTCATATTTATTATGATTGACAGGTTGGTGATGAAGCTTAAGTGGGGAAGACCGTGTGAGCTAGCGAGTTCTTACCCTGGACCTTATTTAGTTATCACTTTAGTAGACTCACCTACTTTTAAACTCGTGTTCATTCATGGGATACCTTTTTCCCAATAAATAGACTTGTTTTGTAAACCTAAATTTAACTAGCTATACTTATTTATCGTTGTTGGTGATACCTCTCGTTGGACTTCTATAGAAGCCTCAAAAGTTTCTTTTTAAAACTCCGTGTTTTCCGCTATCTTTCACTATTTATTTTAGATTGCCTCAACGAGGGGTGTCACATACTCCTAAAGCACAATTCAATTTATTTGATGATATGAGGATGACGAATTGTCAAGATGCAAGAGCAAAGTGACATGACTTTATTTCAGTGGGCCAGGGGGCGTTTTTTATTTTGTGCCGCATGAGCGACACGTAGTGTCACGCGAGGCGCGTTTTTGTTCCTAATCTAGGCATAATATCTTTTCAGTTGGTCGAGGTAGTGGGGTTGGCAAATTTGTTCCCATCTAGGTCTGTGATTCTAACCGCACCTCCGGGAGTATTGACTTGACCAAGAACAGTCCGGCCCAGTTGGGTTTGAACTTTCCTCGTGGATCGACAGGTAAAAGAGCTCTAACCGATTTGAGAACTAAGTCTCCTTCTTTGATGTTTCTAGGCTTAACCCTTTTGTTGAAGGCTCATTGGATATGCGCCTGATATATTTTCACATTGTGTAATGCGCGCAACCTTCGTTCATCCAAGAGGATGAGTTCTTCATATCTATCTCTCTTCCAATCAGCTTCTGGGATTTGACTTTCGAGTAGAATACGCAAGGATGGGATTTCCAGTTCAACTGGTTACACGGCTTCCATGCCGTAAGTCAAATAGAAAGGCGTGGCCCCAGTGGGTGTCCTAACGGATGTGCGATATCCCCATAAGGCAAATGGTATCTTACTTGGCCAATCTCGATAATTGTCAATCATTTTCTTGAGGATGGTGACAACGTTCTTGATCTTGTACTTGGCTAGCAATTTTTCAGTCTTAGCCTGGAAATGTGATCCATTTGTTAGAAATCTATATCTCAATATACTCAACATATTCATATATGTTTCAATTTAATTTAGTTATAAAATTAATTAGATCTTATGCATGCAAACATAAGTAAATATAAAGAAGAAATCATCATTCTTACATTGGAAATTTCCGATTATTGGGCACAAGTGAGTTCTCCTACTCACTTGTTCTTGAGCTCTCCAAATATTGGATGAACAAAGGATTCAAGTATAGAATCCCTCCCAAGGAATAATACCCAAGATAACCTCTTAATAAAATTAATATTATTAATACTCGAACAATATTAATCTAAATAAAATTGACCCAAAAATATTGATTTTGGTTTCTTAATTTTGGTTAAGAGAAAGGAGAAGAAGAAGTAATTTTTATCTCTCTAAAACTCTATATTTTAGATGATAGAATGAATGAATAATACACTAACTTTTCATATAGTGTATAAGGCGAATAATAGAGAAAACCCTTTGGTCTTTTTCACTAGGAAAACCAGGTAGGGTGGGGTGGTGTTGGCCAATGAATGATCAAGGTGCTCTTCACAAAAACAACTAGGTGTGCATGGCTAGAAATTAGGTAAAATGATTATGTTTTCCACTTAATTAATCAACACAATATTTAGCCTAATACACCCTCTATTTCGGTCCATTTAAGATAAAATGGATTCCATTTTATCTTTGTCAATTTGTCAATTTGTCACATGTCACAAGTCATGTAAAATTGTCATGCATTTTTAACATATTAAAAATCAACGCATTAATAAAATACGTCATGTACAAAATCGACTTAGTAATTCACAATTACTTGTACCAAAACACTTTACCAATTATAAATTACAACATCTTGTATTTATAATAAATTATTTATTCAGTTCAATTGTTTCCGTAAACAATAATTTCATCTAAGCAATAAAACAATTCGATTACTTAGACCGTATCTTATTTAACCAAATTACAATGAGACACGTAAATATTACTTCCAAAATCGTCCGTCAATTTTAAGCAATTTAATTAACCCGTATCGTCATACGATCAATTAAATATTCAATTAAGAGTGTTACCCTTTAGGTATGACCTAAGGGGATCAACTGATCACCACCGTCGCACGATAGTAATGTCAAACTCTAGTCAGCCAATCATTACCGATATATGTGGACCAGTTGACAGTAAAATATTACTTCCCAATTGTATTCTTAAAATGAGACTTAAACATGTGATCATCATGATCGACAGTTGTGATCGCATTATTGTCGGAGGACACATATTCCAACACCATTATCACTGATGATCTCATGTGGGCAACCATATCGACAGATGATATTTGTTTGTATGAACCTTGCCACGTTCTTGGCTGTTAGACTAGTGTAGGATGCTGCTTCTACCCATTTGGTGAAATAATCGATTGCCACCAAAATGAAACAGTGACATCTTGTTCCGGCTGAGGTGATCTTCCCGATGATGTCAATTCCCCAAGCATAAAATGGCCAAGGGGATGTCAAGGTGTAGAGTAATGAAGGAGGGACATGTTGCACATTCCCAAAGATTTGGCAGTTGTGGCAATGTCTGACATATTTGATGCAATCGGATTCCATTGTGGTCCAGTAATATTCCAAACGCGTGATTTTGTTTGCCATAATTGGTCCACTCATGTGAGGGCCACATTCTCCATCATGGACTTCTTCCATTATTTTTTGTGCCTGTGAACGATCAAGGCAACGCAAGACTACACCAAGAGGTGTTCTGTTATACAATTCTCCTTGCATGAGGACTTATTGGAAGTCTAGTAAGCGTATAGCACGTTGTCCCCTCTTATCCATATCCGGCGGATAGGTGCCATTGAGCTTGATGTTCAGAATTGCTTGGAACCAAGGCTCTTCTGGGTTTTCTTCTTCATCTATGATTTGGTGCACATAAGCTGGTTCTGACCGTCGTTCGATGTATAAGGGAATTTCTATCATATCATCCGGCATATTAATCAAAGATGCAAGTTTTGCAAGAGCATCTGCAAATTGATTCTCTTCTCGAGGTAGGTGTAGATAAGTCACTTGATCAAAGAATTGGGCTACTTGGTCTATTCTGGCTTGATACGGTGATAGACTTTCACTTCGAATTTTCCAAGACCCCGTAACTTGGTTGATGATCAGGGATGAATCTCTATGTACTCGAAGATTTTTGATGTCTAAGCCTACTGCCGCTTGAAGCCCAATGAGGCAAGCGTTGTATTCTACCGCGTTATTTGTCACCTCAAAGTCGAGTTTGACAGAGAGTGGTGTATGCTCCGCTTCAGGAGAAATGAGCAACAATCCTATTCCAAATCCTCTTAGGTTTGACGCTCCATCAAAATAAATGTCCCAGGAATCTACATCGGTTTAGAGTATGTCCTCATCCGGGAACGACTGGGTATCTATCGTTTCGGCATCATTGATGGGATTTTCTGCGAAAAACTCGGCGACAGCGTGTCCTTTTATAACTTTCAGAGGTACATATTTTAGATCGAACTATGAGAGCATCAAGGACCATCTTGCTAAACGTCCATTGAGAACGGGTTTTTCGAAGAGGTATTTAACAGGATCCATTTTTGAGTATACCTTGACTGAATAGCTAAGCATGTAATGGCGTAGCTTCTTTGTTGCCCACACAAGAGCGAGGCATGTCTTTTCGAGTGGTGTGTACTTGCATTCATACTCCAAGAACTTCTTACTAAGGTAGTAGATAGCTCTTTCCTCTTTTCCAACGGTTTGCGCTAACATAGCCCCCATGGCTGTTTCGGTTACTGTGAGATATAAACCAAGAAGTTGATCTCGTTGGGGAGGCATGAGCACTGGTGGTTTGGCTAGTATCTCCTTGATTTTGTCGAACGCCTTTTGACAGTCGTAATCCCACATGGTGTGATCTGTTTTCTTTAACTTTGTGAAAATGGGTTCACAGATCATGGTGAGTTTTGATATGAATCGACTTATGTATTGCACCTTGCCCAAGAATCATCTAACCTCCTTCTCTATCTGAGGTTGTGGCATTTCAATCAGAGCTTTGATTTTGGAAGGGTCTATTTCTATCCCTCGTTGACTGACGACATATCCCAGAAGCTTGCCTAACGTCACCCCAAATGCAAATTTCTGAGCGTTGAGCCTCATGTTGTATTTTCGTAGTCTTGAGAATAATTTGTGAAGGTTATTAATGTGCCCCTCTCTATCCTTAGACTTGACAATCATATCGTCTACATACACCTCGACTTCTTTATGCATCATGTCATATAGTGGCGTAGTCACAGTGCGTTGATATGTAGCTCCAATATTGATTAACCCAAAAGGCATAACTGTGTAGCAATAGGTACCCCATTGAGTGATGAAGGCGGTCTTGTGCATGTCTTCTACAGCCATCTTGATCTGATTATATCCTGCATACCCATCCATAAAGGACAACAACGCGTGATCTGTTGTATTATCCACCAATATGTCGATATGTGGTAGAGGGAAGTCATCTTTGGGGCTCGCTTTGTTCAAGTCTCTGAAATCAACACAAACACAGATTCTCCCATCCTTTTTGGGCACGGGTAATATGTTGGCTACCCAGTCTGATTACTCGCAAACTTTGATGAACCCGGCTTTGAATTGCTTATCGACTTCTTCTTTAATCTTGAGAGCCCATTCTGTCCTCATTCGACGAAGCTTCTGTTTTACAGGTTTGAAACCTGGTTTGATCGGAATTTTGTGTTCGGCAATATCCATGTCGATCCCTGGCATGTCTTTGTAGGACGAAACAAAAATGTCTTTGAACTCGTGTAGGAGGTCTATAAAATTGGCCCTTTCAGTGGGGCTCAAGGTTGTCCCTATCCTAAGTTCTTGGGGTTCTAGTTTGGTTCCTACGTTGATGGGTTCAATGTTCTCTATAATTGGTGCCCCTTCCCTGTCTTGTAGTATTTCTTTAGCTATGTAGGGAGGTAGTTCAATTAAGTCTGGGTCTGGGTCATCCTCATTATCATCGTAAAGAGAATTGCAATCAGAATAACACAAAGAGTAAGCAGAATCTGATTTATTTATATTAAAATTTGAAAAGAGTTGAAACAAGGAAGCCATCTGTTCAGTAGTCAGTGGCGGTAAAAGGGACAACTGTTGGGACATTTCCCGAACTACTGTTACTACTCGATTCTAAGCTATGAGAAACAAAGGGATTGGGAGTGATGATAGGAGGAGACTCTCTAGGGACTTCTCTAGACTCCGACTCCGATTCCGACTCTGACTCGAATTTATTATCTTCTGGTTCTCCTTTGAACATCTATCCTTCTCCAGTGGTGAGCTTGAAGAGTCTTCCTTTGTTGTTTGTCCATTTGATTGATTTCCTCCATCTTTCTTGCTGATTCGAATTGGTTTCTGTGATCAACGCGGTACGGTCAAAGTGGTCATCCCGAATTATCATCGTAATGATCTCATCCTGCACGGCTCTAACAAACCAATCTTCTTCAAACAGTAAGCTAACAGCTTGTTCATCCAAGCAATGTTCTTGATGGGTCTTGACGGTAGGAACCGTTTCTGAAGGAATGAAGTAGCAGTCGTGAAAGATCTAGATTCCAGCTAGTTGTTTTCCTTTACAGTGCCAAGGTTTGGGAAACCCATGAAAGTATTCTTGACTCCTTTCTCTAAAGAAGTATCCATTTAGTGTAGGGAGGTAGGGTGGCATTTGGATTCCCACGTTCTTGCGGTTTTGGAATTGTGTGAGCATCTCTAGAGCTTCTTCTTTGGTGGGTTTGTATCCTAATCCCAGTGGTATCCTTTGAGAGTTTCCTTCTTTATAAGGTGCAAAGGTATTTCTTCGGACATGATTCAATGGCATTCCCGGAAAGTATCCCTGAGATTTGAGTATGTGGTTGACAACTAAATTAGAGTAAGGATTGAAGTACAAAGGTGCCAACTCGCTCTCTATAAAGTTTACGCTATGGAAGCCCCCAAGCTCATATAATGGATCTACAATCACTTGGTTGTTTGATATCTTTTCTATTATTGCCTTGATAGGTGACGAAGTGATCGTCACCACTTTGCCATCCAGTGGGATCTTTATTTTCTGGTGGAGGGTGGATGTTACCGCTTTGGAAGCGTGAATCCAAGGTCTTCCCAGAAGTATGTTGAAGGGCGCTTCGATGTCTACTATTTAAAAGTTAACCTTTCGCTCAATTGGCCCTGTGGCTACGGTAAGGTTGACTAGTCCTACCACTTTTCGTCGTGTACCATCATATGCGCGAACATCTTGATTGGTAGGGGTCCAATCTAACTCTTTCATGCCTAACTTGTATGCCGTTTTCAATGGTATGGCGTTGACTGCCGAGCCATCATCTACCAAAGTTATTGGTAGATTCTCTTTTAAGCAAATGACAGTAATGTATAGAGCCAAGTTGTGACTGGCGCCGAAAGGTGGCAAATCTTCATCCGATAAAGTAACTGGGTTACTTTGCTTAGTTGAATTTTGGAAGACCAAGTTGGATATGTCATCAGGTGTGGAGTTTTGTGCCATGTTTAATTTAGCCAATGCTTGCAGTAATGCTTGACGATGAGGGAATGAGCTTGCAACTAGTTGCCAGACTGAAAGATCAGCCTTTGTCTTCTGTAGTTGCTTTAGTAAAAGGTCAGTAGAGGTATCCTCGCCATCATTTGGTGTGATAACGTTGGTGTTGGTAACTGGACCATTAGCTATGGGACCATTTTGAGAGATGGTTTGATATGGACGCCCTGAACGAGTAAGGTGGTCTATATCTTGGTCCTCACTATTCTTGACTATTTCCTCACTGATTTTAACTAGGTAGTGTTTGGTGAGGTATTCATCTTCATCGTCATTGGCCCATACTCCATTGATAGTAGTAAGCTCTCTTAATCTTATGATTTCGGCTTCCAAATGGATGATTTGGTCGATTAGCTCATCAACCACGACTACTACTTCTTGCAGTGTAGCATTTTGAGAGAGATTTAGTGGCGCACGTTCCTTAGGTGTTGTACTTGGATTACGTAGGGATGCCACTACACTTTCTAGTTCTGAGACTTGTCTATTCACACTCTTTGCCCATGCGATAAAGTCAACGAAGGTAGGGGAAATGGTAGAGTAACTTCCTTCATCTTCTATTGCATTGATCTCATCTTCGACTGGAGAAATGAGGTGTGAACAATCTAAGGTAGATTCGTCACTTGTAATCGTCAGAACTCCAAGAGGATTCTGAGTATTGTTAGGCTTACCCCCAGGCGGTATTGGTAGGCGACCATCTTCAATCATGTCTTGAAAGACATGTTTTAGCTTGTAACACTTCTCTGTGTCGTGTCCCTTACCTCTATGATATTCGCAGTATGAATTTTCGTCCCAGAACTTAGATTTCTTTTCTGGATCAGGTGTAGGCCCTATGGGTTGGGGCTTACCCTGTTTCATCAATCTCTTCAAAGCATTGGAGTACGTATCGCCAATGTTTGTGAATTTCCTTTGTGGGTTATTCTTCTTTGATGATTCAAGAAGGTTAAGTTCATCAGTCTTGCTAGTAGAGCCGTAGGAATGACTTGTTGAGCCTTGATATCCACGATCTACCGTTTTGGACAAGAGTCCTTTACGGATGTCATCTTCAATTATTGTTCCTAGTACAGTTAAATCCTTGAAGGTCTTAATGTTTTGGTACCTCAAGTGACTTGCATAAATGGGCTTCAAGTTGTCCACGAATGTTTCCACGAGGGTAGCTTCATCTGGACGCTCGACAAGTTGGGTACTAGTCTTCCTCCACCTACTTAGGAAGTCGGTGAAACCTTCTTTTTCATTTTGGGTAAGAACCTCTAATGTGCGCATATTGACTTGGATCTCGGCATTATCCGCGTATTGTTTAGCGAACTCGATTGCAGCGTCATCCCAAGTGGCGATCTTCTTATGCTCTAGGGAATAGAACCATTTCTTAGGGATGGTGTCGAGAGATGAAGGAAAGATCCTTAAGAACATCTCAGGTTTGATGCTTTTGATAGACATGTAGTCTTTGAAAGAACGGATATGGTTCAACGGGTTTTCATGCCCCTTGAATTTTGGGATATCCATCATGCTGAAGTTGGTTGGCAATTTGGCGCTCACGGCCTCATACTTGTGATTATTTTCCCTATAAATATCATCCCCTTTGAGGTACATCAATTGCTCCTCCAAGTATTGGAGTCGCTTCCCAGCATCCGTAAGACCTATGGGAGGGTTGGCTTCTTGTGGTCCCACATAAGGTGAAGGGTTGTCATTCACACACTGACTATGAATGTCATCTTCTACAGGAGGTAATCTAGTTTCTACTGCAACAATCCGGTTTTCAATGGCATCAAGGCGTTCATAAGCTTGTTCTTGACTTGTTTGGAGACGAGCGCGCGCAACTAGGATTAGATCATTACCCTTTGGTGGTTGTCCATTGACACTTGGGTGACTAGTTCCAGGCATTTTGGAAACTGGATAAGAGATCGAGGATGAATCAAAACACGATCGACCATTCTAGCACACTTACTCAAAGAAAAGACTCGACTCGTAAAGTGGGAGTGTGCCACTTGAGTAAGTGAGGTTTGAAAAATGGCAAAGTTTTGAAATGTTGGTCCTATTCAACTATAGTGTAGTTGTAGGAGTGAACTCGAAGTGAGGCTTTGAAATGGGCTTTGAGGCCCGAATTTTAACTCGATTTTCAGACAGAGTTTCGACTGGTTTTGCGCTAATTTAGGCCATTTTCGAAAATATTTACATTTTAAAAGAGGTTTTGAACTTTACAAAAATTCGTTATGGTTTTGTTTGGAAAATGGTGATCACATATGATACAAGCATTCATACAGG
This sequence comes from Silene latifolia, assembly GCF_048544455.1. Taxonomy (NCBI): domain Eukaryota; kingdom Viridiplantae; phylum Streptophyta; class Magnoliopsida; order Caryophyllales; family Caryophyllaceae; genus Silene; species Silene latifolia. The sequence continues at coordinate 130,610,157 of NC_133531.1, read as the reverse complement.
CATTATAACGGTATATTGAGTGTATTTAAAGGGTTTTGGTTTAAAAGGTGGGGTTGCCATACCGAACAATCAAACCCGGGGTCTGTGGAGAGGCTCGTACCAAACAGGAGTAAGGCCGATTCCTAGTCCATTCCCTCGAGTAGTGAAAGCTCTTAATACAAACAAGAGTAAGCATCATGGTATGGTTGACATCAATCACTATCCATCCTTAGGCCCAGATAAGAATTTGGACCGTCCAGACGGGACGATTGGTCGAATGGGTTGGGTTGGGTTGGGCCTAAGAAGGCCGAATAAAACGATCTAGGAAGACCGAGTTATGAAAACCGAAAACTGTCTCGTATAAACTATTCCCTAACCTTGTTCAAGTTTCACCCTTGGCAACACGTAAGTGTATTTCTCCCTAGCGGAGTCGCCAAACTGTGGACAATGGGCCCACGGGGTCGCTCGGAAACAAACGTTTGCATTTGTGGAGTCGCCACCAATTTATTGTGGAAAATTGGAAACCGTTCGAATACTTCGCGCCATGTCAAGACACAAAGTAATGACATGAACACTAAGAACTCATTACCCTTAGAATTTTATGTTTAGAATGACTCTCGTGGATGCCAATGAACACAGATGTTCACAGAGATCTGGAGTAAGGGGTGAGGGTACGTATTAGGAAGCTCTTTTGATCGAACACCTAATCCCGCCCGCCTCGATAGCGGCCTCTACTAATGATTAGGGAAAATCATCTATACTCGATATGTTGTCGATTATATACATGCAATGCAACAAACAATAAATTAGTCCTAGCATGTGAGAATTAACTAAGTCGGAGAACACGTAATTTAACATATATTGGGTCGAAGTAGAGATTTAAGGTTGATTACATGTGAAAACATACAAACAAACGATAATAAACAATACAATAATTAAAATTACAATAATTACAATGGTTTAATTGATTTACGTCGAAAATACATTTAAAACGGATGACTTTAGAAAGAAAAGGAAAATAAATTAAGGGTAGGAAACGAACAGATTAGCAGTGATAATACGATTAATAGTTGATTGATACAAGAGCTAATGAACTAGGTCAAAGCAATAACGGAAGTTCAGAAGCAGCACTCAACCCGGAACAGGCGCAACAGAGCTGCGTCCCTTGGAAGAGGCGTAGTGGTCACTGCGTCTGTTCATGAGGTGAGTTCTGGTTGTGAAGCCGGAACTGCATATCGTTAATGTTCGTTGGTAATTTAAGAATTGATTATCGATATTTGATTCGGATGAAAGTGGTTCAATATATTATTTACATGTAAATTGGTCATAAAAACGATAAAAAACGGACTCGAATAAATTAGAACAAATTAAAGACTAACCGCAAGATTAATTACAAATTAAATTTATTAAAACTAACTAATTAGGTTAAATTAATGTTAAACTATTGATGATGATGACGATAAACAGATGAAAACATGTACCAAAGTCGAATTCCAGAGACTTGATATGGATGAATAGAATCTCTAAAACCCGGATTTGATTTTAGTGACGAAAACCCGCAAATATTAATTACTTGGGATTTAAGTCGGGAATTGAAAGTGATGAGTTATTAATGAACTATGTATTAAAATTATTATACGAACGATATAAGAAATAAACGAGAAAAGATGAAATAAAACAGATGAATTAACAAAAGACGAAGGAAGAAGAAGGAAAGCAGGAACTACGGCAGCCCTAGGAAGAGGCGCAACAGATGCTGCGGCCCTTCGAAGAGGCGCAGCAGTTGCTGCGTTCCTTCTCGACATCTGTCTCCCGTTAATTCGTAAAAAAAGTTTGAATAAAAGGTTTTATAAATCGGTTTTAAGTATACTTTCGACGTAAATCTTACAATAATCAGTACAAAAATAAAATACATTAACAAAAGGTGGGATTTACACCCTCAAACTTACATGTTTGATGAAACGAGATTGACTAAGTTAACGATTAGTGATTGCTCGACTCGAATGTACGACGAAAGTGCCCTCGTAAGAGGAATTAAACTAAATTGATTAACTAGATTGAGTGGAGTTGGTCAAATTGGTCGGTCATGCAAAACGAGGCTGGTACTCAGAAGGATCCGAGCTTACGTGGTCGAAAGTTCAAGCACGTAGACGCCAATAATCAAGAGCACGGTCTTACAATGCAAAGGGAGAAGAGGAGGGCGGACACTCGCGTGAGAACGATGAGGAACGAAGGTCCCTATTTATACTAATCACACGGAGGAATTAGGGTTTCGGTAAAACTTTGGAAGTAAATCTCAAAAAGATCTTAAAATACGCAGAAAGGAGATGGGGAAGAGGCGCAGCAACCACTGCGGCTCTTGGAAGAGGCACAGCAGGTGTTGCGTCCTTTCCCCCGGGGTTTCCTCCTGCGGAAGAAAGATTTTCCGCGTTTCTATTATGGAATTGCGGTTGATCTCAATTTCCTTATTATTTAAAATATAATTTCGGGATATAATTTCTCAAAAGATTAAAAGATTGAAATATGGAATAGAAATATCCGGAACATTCCAGAATATTCTGATTCGGCATTTTAAACGGTTATTTAGAAAATGAAGACGGTTTTTGACCCGGAGTCCAAATGTACTCTAATTACGGTCAAAACGACCGTAACGGCGCGTAGATTATGACCAAGGGGTAGACACAAGTATTTAAGCTATCACTTGATGATAAACTTACGAATTATCATAAATCATTCCGTGTACCAAACATGCGGCCCAATCATCACTGGGTGGCTTGCGGGAGATGCAGAAATGAGGTATCTACACTTTTTTACCATCTTTCTTTGATCTTTTCTTTTTCTTTCCTCCGACCATGGGCAAAACCCATCACATCGCCTCCACTTCCGCCCCAATCGACCAAAACCCGGACCCCGTCTTTCCTTCTCGCAAACTCTTCGTCCACCCTCACGATTGCGACTCTACTCTCGCCACCGGAGACATTCCTTTAATAAAGGAATTACTGGTTCTTGGTGATGGGGTCGAAATTGCGATCCCTGAACCAGGCCAAAAGGCCGACGTTGCTCGTCCGGGATGGGTTTGCTTCTATCTTATGCAAGACTTCCTCCGCACCAACAATTTTGCTATGGCGCAAATCTTCGCCAACATATGGAGGGTCCTCCTTTACTCTCTGACCGCTAGTTATAGAACCAGCAGCTCAATCTCCCTGGGCAAACTAGCACATATGTACGAGATCCGGTCTCTGGGAAGAGGCCAATTTTCTTTCCAGGGCTCTGGCGAGACGCCTTTCAGGCACGTGTGGAAGTTCAGGGACGAGAAATGGTTTGAAGATTTATTTTATGTGAGGAAGGCTTTCATCCAGCCGCCTGCTGACTACATTTTCGAGGACTGGGTTATTACCTTGAGTAAGTGGTTTTCCTGACGCCTGATTGTCTTCCCTTAATGCTTACCGGCTTACTTCTTATTTCCGTTTAGGCCCTGTCAGCTGAATCGTCTAGGCGACCCGACACCTGCCTGCAACAAACTGTTATGCGTTCCCCAGTCTAAGAGAAAGTTTCCTGATCTTCTCCCTAGTTTCTCACCTGCTTCGTCTTCTAACCCACAACAATCAACGCACAACATGACTTCTGGTAAGCCACTTCGTGCTGTCACTGGTACTATCTTGGTCCACATGTAATCTTGTTGTATACCCGGCGCCTGACGTCTGACTTCTTGCAGGCTCAAAAGTTGATCCTCTGGAGGCTATCCTCCAAAGTGCAAAAAGAAAGAGAGATGCTGCCAGCCCTGACGTAGCTTCTGCCTCCAAGCGGAGTGCCCCTGCTGCTTCATTCCAGTCTCCTCCTACTCATTCTAGCGCCATGCACTCTGAACCTTTGGAAGTAAAACCATTGTCCCGTCATCCTCCTACACCACCTGCTAGTCCTCCTTGAAGGAAAAGTAGATCTATATACTTAACATATTCATATATGTTTTAATTTAGTTTGTCATAAAATTAATAAATGATCTTATGCATGCAAACAATAAACAATATAAAAAAGTAATGTTCATCCTACATTGGAAATTCGGTTTATATGGGCACAAGAGAGATCACCTTTCTCTCTTGTTCTTGTGCTTTCCTTAGTGGAAGAACTAAGATCCAAGTATAGGATCTCTCCCAAAGCTTTATACCCAAAGCACACTCTTAATTAAAATTAATATTATAAATACTAGTACAATATTAATCTTGTAGAAAAATTGACCCAAAAATATTATAGGACACTTAATATTTTCGGTTTATGGGAGGAGGAAGAAGGAAGCTTTTTTATCTCTCTAAAACTCAAATTTTAGATGAATGAAGAATGAATCATGCACTAACTACAAATTAGTATATTTTTAGGTAAAATAAGATGAAAAATCAAAGTGGTTTTTCATCTCATAAAACCGGGTGGAAGAGGGAGAGGAGGGAGCCAATGCATGCATTTGTTTGTCTTCACAATGAGCATTAGGGTTGCATGGCTAGTTTAGTAGGTAATCATTGTGTTTACCACTCATATAATAAACACAATGTTAGCCTAATCCTCCTCCTAATTTCGGTACACTTATAACATGGGATCCATATTATTTTTGTCAATTTGTCAATATGTCACATGTCATATGTTACATAAATTTGTTATGTATTTTTAATATATTAAAAAATCAATGTATTAATAAAAATACGTCATATACAAAAATCGACTTAGTAATTCATAATTACTTGTACCAAAATATTTTACCAATTATAAATCACAACAATTTGTATTTATAATAATTCATTCAAATTTAATTGTTTCCTTAAACAATAATTTCATCTGAGTAATGATACAATTCGATTACTCAGACCGTGTCTCATTTTAATCAATTTCAATGAGATACGTAAATATTACTTCCGAAATCGTCCGTCAATTTTAATTAAATTAGTTGACTCGTAACGGTATACGATCAATTAATTGATCAATTAAGAGTGTTGCCCTATAGGTATGACCTAGGGGATCAACTGATCACCACCGTCAAGATTTTACGTAATGTCAAACTCTAGTTTGCCAATCATTACCGATATGTGTGGACTAGTTGACAGTAAATATTACTTCCCAATTGTATTCTTTATAATGAGACTTAAACATGTGATCATCATGATCAACAGTCGTGATCGCATTATTGTCGGAGGACACAAATTCCAACAATCTCCCACTTGTCCTCGACAAGTTGCGTCACCAATTCTCTTGTCCTATTACTATCTCCCACTCAATGCAAGGTGTCTTTCAGGTCGTACTTGCAAGAGATCATATCGAGAGTGGTTTCCTCGATCTGGAGAATAACTGATTGACCGGATTTATCCACCATGGATACATTCTGAGCGTGGCCACGCATTTCCAGTTCATTACTCCTCGAGTGGCCCTGAGATATTGTTACAACCCTGACTAGGGGTGGACAATTCCTATCGCACACATTCCCTTCGACTAGCCACGGCCATCATAACCCAAAATATGCCCATTTGACCCCATTTACGAAGGTCGTGGTAACATAAATCAAAGTTAATCTGAAACTGTGCCATCTTAGGCGAATAGTCTTTAGTCAAAAGAATCGACTCATTTGAATACTATAGTAGCTCTCGCCACGACCAGGCTATATAAATTGCCAGAACTCTATAAGCGGTCATAAGGCCCGACAAAATGTTCCTAACAGTCTGCCTATGTGATCGACTAGTCATCTCACATGACTCTATGGCACTTGAACTTGCCATCAATCGCATCACACTCTAGTCACTTCGAGACGTCACCTCATACAAGTGACTATGGGCAATTACAATGTTAATCCACGTTCACTTTAATGGGGTTCAATTGTCTCCACAACCCGTTTGGATATAACAATGTATAAGGTGAGTTAATAACTCAAACGACAAATGTCGACATCACACTCGGGTAGTCAATACCATATTACAACCTTGTGATGCATATCGTAAGTGTAAACACTTATTGATTGCAATAGAAGTTTAACATGCCATGTGTCCATGTGTTCAAACTTCTTAATCGTATTATCCTTTATATTCATGTTATCACTCATAGCATGAACCTTACCAAGTACACATCAAGGTTCCCGACCTTGGTTTCGGTTCTTTATGTTGAAAGAACTTCCTTATCGATTATCACATAACGAACGAATTTGTGGTGAATGATATAACTTGTACTGATCAAGTACTCTATCCACACACAATGCACTAGGTACATGTTTTGTAGAGTCTTGCAACAATTTGTCAAGATGATCAGCCTAGCACTTCTTACAAGTCCTAGCATAGTTAGGAAAGATTAGTTTTTGAGTAACTTCTTATTCAACTAAGTATCTTTCCAAAACTTCTTATTTCTCCTTTTGACTTGAAAAGTTTAGGATTTTCATAAATCTTTACGTGTGTTCGGACTTTCTATAATATGTGCAACCTCTTAACACATAATAGAGTATTCTGTCAAACACTGAAATCGCTCATCGGATTCTCCTCGAGAATTCATGACGTTTCTATTATGGCTTTGTTGGAATATGTGTCCTCCGACAATAATGCGATCACGACTGTTGATCATGATGATCACATGTTTAAATCTCATTATATAGAATACAATTGGGAAGTAATTTTGTTCTCACAATCGGTCAACATATATCGGTAATGATTGACTGACTAGAGTTTGACATTACTGTCGTGTGACGGTGGTGATCAGTTGACCCCCTAGGTCATACCTAAAGGGCAATACTCTTAATTGATTATTTAATTAATCGTATAATGTTGCGAGTTAATTAAATTACTTGAAAATTGACGGACAATTTTGGAAGTAAAATTTACGTATCATATTGAAATGTGATTAAATAAGATACGGTCTGAGTAATTGAATTGTATCATTACTCGGATGAAATAATTGTTTAATGTAACAATTAAATTGAATGAATTGTTATAAATACAATCAGTTGTAATTTATAAATGGTAAAATATTTTGGCACAAGTAGTTATAAAATTACTAAGTCGATTTTTGTATGTGACGTATTTTTGATAATACGTTGATTTTTAATATGTTAAAAATACATAACAAATTTATGTCACATATGACATGTGACATATTGACAATTGACAAAAATAATATGGAATCCATATTATAGAGTGGGCCGAAAATTAGAGGGTTTTAAGCTAATTATATGTTGTTTGTAATTAGTGGGAGGCATGATGATTGCACTAGTCACTAGCCATGCAAGCCTATTGTTCATTGTGAAGAACAACTTTTCCATGCATTGGCTCCCCTAATGCCCTCCTCTTACACGGTTTTGAGAAGGCAAATGCCATCATTGTTTTTCCATAATTTTACCTAATAATATACTAAGTGTAGTGTATTATTCATTCATTCAATCTATCATCCAAAATACAATTTTAGAGAGAATAAAAATCCTCCTCTCCTTCTCTCTAAAAACCGAAATATTCAAAGTGTTAAAAATATTTTGGTTCAATTTTCTACTTGATTAATATTATACTAGTATTTGTAATATTAATTAAAATTAAGAGGAGCCTTGGGTATAAAGCTTAGGGAGAGATCTTATACTTAGATCTTGTTCATCCATAAGGAAAAGCTCAAGATCAAAAGAAAAAGGTGATCTCTTTTGTGCCCTAATAACCGAAAATCACCAATGTAAGAACATGATTTCTCCTCTATTTTATTATTGTTTGCATGCATAAAATCCGCATTTAATTTTATGACAAATTAATTATGACATATATGAGTATGTTAGTTTGTATATGAATCTACATTTCCTTCAGGCTTACCAATGAATCATCATGCTCTTATGCATATGATTCACCATTGGACATGTGCATGATTATTCTAATGGCGGAAACATTAGTTACTAATAATCATGAGATCAACCGTTCATAGGTTCAATGAACGACCATGACTGCTAATGGCAATTCCATTTTCATCTACATGAATAACCTATGTGTATGTTGATACGATGTGTATCTCTTAATACTAATCCAATATTTCTTGATGTAATTGGATTCATCACAGTCCATATTCATCCAGAATTGAAAACTCAAATACTTCTTGTGAAAGAAGGTATTAGCTCGTCATTCTTCAATGAGTGATAAGTTGTAAACATTCAAAGGATGATGGCTCCCACTAAATTCCATGTCTTCACATGATAATTTCAAACTCCCACTCAATTCCATATGTTTTGAAATTAACTTCTTAATTAAAACATTTCAAGAATTGAATATAAATTGCATTTGCCAAGTTATTAAGATAAAACCATATATGTTCCCATCATTTCCATTCAAAATTCCTATTTCGAAGAGGTCTCGTCTTTATGGAAAGAGATTTTAAATCTCTAACACATTCATGTCATAATGATGTGTGGCAATGTCATTTATTAAATATAAGTAATATCTAATACACATCCTTCAAAATATCCCTTTTAGAAGGAGGTTTAACCAATTCATTTTCAAAATGAGGTTAAGTAATGACATCTGCGTGGTTTAAAACTTTGGCTATTGAAGATATCGGTATATCAATCCTTGCAACCTCTAGTCATAAATATCGCTTATTACTAGGATGTTACATTGATTCATTTAGGCTCTTAAGTAAATCTCAAGGTTGAAACTATTGGTCAAAATTTTTCATAAACTAGTCAAAACTCTTGTTAAGACTTTACATTAGTCATTTTGTTCCAAAACTTTCTTTTGGTCTCCTCATGTAGTTATCTTGAGAACACAAAACTTTCTTTTGGTCTCCTCGTGTAGTTATCATGAGAGCATACTCTTATGATTACTTCACTTGGTCTCTTTAGTCATATAGAACTTACTTGAGACCATAGACCATAGATCTCATCTATTAGGTATACTATATAAATAGATATACCTTCATTCAAATCATTCTCTCTTACGTAGATCTCATTTACACAATCTTATCTTGGTGTGAGTTGTGTCCTCATTTTTCTCCCACTCTATCTTTAGAATAAATACACTAGAGATTCAAAGATAGCATATGAGACACAAATAATTATGTTGAAGTTATAAGGAGAACTATCTCATAGATTGACTAATAGTTTTAGATTTCGTATGTGTACTTGGTGATTGACATACCTTTAAGAGAGTTCGTAGACTCAAGGTCACTTTTATGAATGATCATACACAAGCTTTAAGCATGTGGACATATAATGAATCCCGTCATTATACTTGTCCATTAGATCACTTTAAGTTATATGTTTCTAAGAACAAGCATTTAAACATGAATTTTAGAACAAAAGGATAAAATGATAAAACGGGTGACTTGGGTTGCAAACCAAGTCACCATTATCCAAAATACAACCAATTATCCAAAATACCTTTCCATGTCGAACACGGAAACTTAAGGTTCTAAAAATCCAAAACATAATTTAAAATAAGACAATAAAAAGCGAAGCTCGCTCCATGAAAGCTATTCCTTGATGGTTTCTTAAGCTTGCTTTTCTTTTCCTTTGTCTTTGCTTGGTGGAGGCCCTATTTACAATAAAAAGGGAGATACATTATCACAACTTTGGATCATAATACCATAGTTAAATTAGAAACATAAAAGAAAGGATAGTCATTTACCTACTGGAGTAATCTTTCCAGCCTTAATATTACCAAGGTATTTGGAACAATTTCTTTTCCAATGTCCCATACCATTACAATAATGGCATTTATCAAGAGGACCCTTCTTGATTTTCGATGTGCTAGCATCATTAACTTTAGCTTTGGTGAAAGTGGGAGCTTGCTTCTTACCCTTCCCCCCATTCTTCTTGAACTTCCCCTTACTCTTAGTGCTTATGTTAAGCACATCCTTTGGAGGGTTCACATTTAACCCCATGTCCCTCACGGCTTGCACAAGTAACTTGTGCAATTCTTCAAGAGACACATCCTTGTCTTGCATGTTAAAATTCACCCGGAATTGAACATACGCTTTGACTTTGGACAAGGAGTGTAGAATCCTATCTACAATGAGTTCTTTGGGGATTTCAACCTTTTGAATTTTCAAGGTCTCGACAAGCTCCATAAGTTTGAGCACATGAGGGCTAATCCTTTGGCCCTCTTTGAAGTCGAGATCAAAGAATGCCGCGGCCGCCTCATATTGGACGATCCGCGGAGTTTGTGAAAACATTGTCACAAGCTTGGAGTAAATCTCATTAGCGTTGCCCATTTTAAAGGCTCTCCTTTGGAGATCCGCCTCCATCGCAAATATCAAGACATTTTTCATTGCGGCGGACTCCTTTTGGTAAGCCTCATATGCTTCCCTAGTGGCGGAGGTCGACCTAGTAGTAGGTTCGGGTGGAGAGGCCTCGGTAAGGTAACGAAGCTTGTTGTCACCTTGGGCGGCTAATTTGAGTTGGGCATCCCAATCGGAGAAATTTGACCCATTCTTTTCAAGTTTACTTCCATCCATGAAGAATCGGAGCCATGATGAATTAGCGAGAGGCGTGGCATTAGGGGTTGGTGTTGCCATTTGTTATGAGAAAAAAGAAGTGGTCTACAAAACAAAATAGGAGTAAAACAAATGTCGTTTTAATAATAATACTCGTAAAAATTTATAATTTAAACAAGTTTTATGCATTTTTCTAGTGACCTCTACCCAACTAGATAAATGATTCCAAGACCCAAATTCATATCAATTTAGGCACGGGATAGCCGATGGAACCCTTATTAATATAACTCGGTGGATTAACGTTTAATCGATTCTACTTTTAGAACTCTTGGTCGATAAAATTAGTCTAATGTTTATCTATAGCCCGGAACACATGCGACTACGGTCACGAATATGTCCGTTGAGGTCAATCCAAATTTCGAATAAATGTGTCCATGAACCAAATTCACATTAATTTGGGCACGGGATGGCCGATCAAACCCTCATCAACACGAATTAGGTGGATAGACATTCATCACCCACTTCCCCTACGTAACAAGGTTTGTACCCCGGGATGGCCGAGTGCACTCCCTCGCGAAATAGGTTTTCATGGTTTCTACTATTTGGTAAGGCTATGTCTCAATTAATTGTTTTAGCGAGAGGTCATGTCAATTTATTATCTATCACGTTTTAAGTGAACTAAAGCGGTGAACTACGATAATTCTAATTGACACGGTCGATGAACTCGATTAGATAAAGATGCATGTTTTAGTTATGGCGATTTAGCGATGCATGTGACATAAATAAAATGCAAAACATAAAAATAAATCCTAGTATGACCTTCCTAAAATAGAAAAACTATTTAACTATTACATATTCGGAAACCAACTCCATTGGTCCCTTGAACTTCGGTTGTGGCACGCATCTCGAGGCAACACAGTCTTTATGTATCGTCATCTTGAAGAAATCCGTCTTTGGGAACTCCGAAATGAATAAAATTACATAATAAATTACATAATTTCCTATTATACATTTGTAACTAAAATAAAATAAATCTATTAAATTACAAAACGGTGATACGAGATCACAATAAAATTACAACCGAATCGATATTCCCATACATTTCGGGAAATACCAATTAAAAACTAAGACCATACTAAGTAAAATTACATAATAAATTACATAAATTAAAATTATGACAATCATAAAGAAAATTCAGCATTATAATATGTATGAACATGCCCAATTTTATGCTAAATCGCCTTTAATTAGCCAATATCGTATATTACTCGGTTTTTACGGATTTGCGTGATTTCAACATTTTATAATCACAAAAATTACATAAATTCATATTTATGCATAAGTTAATTACCCTAACCTCTTAGGACTCAAAATTTAGTCTTCACTAATTATTTGACCATAATTAACTCATATTTCTAAAATTTGTTCATTAATGGACATAAAAATTATAAAAATAAGCTATAAACTTCAAATAAATCACAAAATTTCAAATAAATTCAAAATTTGAAATTTAAACTCATGAAAATTCTGGAAAAATACCATGACACTCATAATGTTCAAAAACTTAGGTTAAAATTTCGAAATTTATCCGGAAAAACAATGTTGCGGTTTATCAGTTTTAACTAAAATAATCATAAAAACATGTGAAAAAATATATACATCAACTTTTCAATTTTAGATCTGAAAAAGATAATAAAATGCAACATATAATATTTTTCCTTAGTCATAGAGTATGTTTTATTAATATTTCACTAATAAAGTCACTATTCATGCTATTTTCCTTCAAAAATCCATAAATCATGAAAAAAGACTTAAATATAGCCTATTATTTTACACACATCTTGTAAAATTGCATGTGACAACATACTAAATTTCTATGACCAGATTCGAAATTTATCTCATATTAACCTATTTTTCACTTAAATCCGATTTTAACAATGAAAAATCCATTTTTCGAGCATAAGTAGTCCAAAAATTATGAAAATTTACAGGTCATCTCAAAATAATATATGTGACAACATATCCAAAAATCACAGGAAAATTCGAAGTTTAGCTAATTTTACATTTTTACTCATAAAATCATATTTTAATGCCGTTATTGTATAATATGAACAATAAAAATCCGTAAATTAACCAAAATATCCTAAAAAAATTTTAGGACCAGAAATTTTAACATGCATGATGATTTTCATGATATATCATAATAACACAAATTTTACAAGTTTTATATGTTATTCTTATAACTCGGAAAAACTTTTAACCGATTTGCATGCAAACAATCATGGCTCTTGATACCGATTGAAGGAAAAGTAGATCTATATACTTAACATATTCATATATGTTTTAATTTAATTTGTCATAAAATTAATAAATGATCTTATGCATGCAAACAATAAACAATATAAAGAAGTAATGTTCATCTTACATTGGAAATTCGGTTTATATGGGCACAAGAGAGATCACCTTTCTCTCTTGTTCTTGTGCTTTCCTTAGTGGAAGAACTAAGATCCAAGTATAGGATCTCTCCCAAAGCTTTATACCCAAAGCACACACTTAATTAAAATTAATATTATAAATACTAGTACAATATTAATCTTGTAGAAAAATTGACCCAAAAATATTATAGGACACTTAATATTTTCGGTTTATGGGAGGAGGAAGAAGGAAGCTTTTTTTATCTATCTAAAACTCAAATTTTAGATGAATGAAGAATGAATCATGCACTAACTACAAATTAGTGTATTTTTAGGTAAAATAAGATGAAAAACCAAAGTGGTTTTTCATCTCATAAAACCGGGTGGAAGAGGGAGAGGAGGGAGCCAATGCATGCATTTGTTTGTCTTCACAATGAGCATTAGGGTTGCATGGCTAGTTTAGTAGGTAATCATTGTGTTTACCACTCATATAATAAACACAATGTTAGCCTAATCCTCCTCCTAATTTCGATACACTTATAACATGGGATCCATATTATTTTTGTCAATTTGTCAATATGTCACATGTCATATGTTACATAAATTTGTTATGTATTTTTAACATATTAAAAATCAACGTATTAATAAAAATACGTCATATACAAAAATCGACTTAGTAATTCATAATTACTTGTACCAAAATATTTTACCAATTATAAATCACAACGATTTGTATTTATAATAATTCATTCAAATTTAATTGTTTCCTAAAACAATAATTTCATCTGAATAATGATACAATTCGATTACTCAGACCGTGTCTCATTTTAATCAATTTCAATGAGATACGTAAATACTACTTCCAAAATCGTCCGTCAATTTTAATTAAATTAGTTGACTCGTAACGTTATACGATCAATTAATTGATCAATTAAGAGTGTCGCCCTATAGGTATGACCTAGGGGATCAACTGATCACCACCGTCGCACGACAGTAATGTCAAACTCTAGTCAGCCAATCATTACCGATATGTGTGGACCAGTTGACAGTAAATATTACTTCCCAATTGTTTTCTTATAATGAGACTTAAACATGTGATCATCATGATCAACAGTCGTGATCGCATTATTGGCGGAGGACACATATTCTAACACTCCTGCTGCCGCTAGTGGCGGCACCATCGCCCACTTTCCTGAGGGCTTTGGAAATATTGACAAGGTGTCATACTGGCCCGAAATCGATCAGATCCTCTTCCCCCCATTGGTGGAGGCCTTCTCAGATTTTTCGCCAGAGGAGATGGCAGAGAACGATGTGCATAACGCCTTTATGGTGGGTATTCTCCCTCTACTACTTGCTCTGATTTTATTTTATGTCAAGTTTGCTGACCCTTCCTTTTTTCTGCTTGCAGACCCTCCAATCAGCTTTATATAATAGGAGGATGATCAACGTGGTCCAGACTACCATTAGAGCCACCAATGCTAGGAATCAGGAGTTGACTGGAAACATTGCTGAACTGGAGCAGCAGCGTGCTGACTTGAGGGGGCGGGTGGTGGAGCTAAAAGCCGAGCTTGTTGGAGTTAAGAAGAAGCTGAAGGAAGGAGTTGACCAGCTAGCGCGTACTTAGGAGGTGTGCAGTACCTTCTCTGACTCTCTGAAGCGCTCTGATGAGAAGATCAGCGAGCTAATCTCCATGGCCACCAATATCGTTGCTTATGCTACCTGGCGGGGAAATATTAACGTGATGGGTGCTGCACTTCAGGAGGCTCCAACCCAGCAGCCCGTAGAGGAGGAGGAGAGGCACTTGGAGTCCCTTTACCTCGTTCAGCCTGATCTGAGCATGCTGATGCCCGAGGTTAACGAGGTGAACTCTCCTGCACTGGTGGAGCAGACAACTTCTGGGGATGATGGATCATTCCTGGAGGCTGCTGTTGCAGAGGGAGCTCAAGAGGCTGCTGTTGCCGGGGGCGTGCAAGCTGGTCCCGTACCTGAAATGGGAAGTCAACAAGAGGAGGCAGAGGAAGTGCCATGATGGTATCAAATTATACCTCGCAAGTGCACGATTGTCATTGTACACTATTGAGGGTCGATCCCACGAGGAGCTAGGAATATTATTAATCGTTCTAATCCTTAAGCTTAGCTAAGTCGAGCAATAATGAGGTAATGGTAATAATCTAACAACTAAACTAACAAATTAAAATGCAATTAAACAAGAGAAGTAATAACGAGCAAGAAAGGATTAAGTTGTAAATCAAATGATAAAAAAAGCCAAGAACTCGGTTCTCCCACAACGATTCATAATTCCACGTCACGATTCCCTAGGCTAATCACTCGGGTAGACAAGCAAGGAGGAGATGGCTCTAATTCGCCTAACCCCCCCCCCCCCCCTTCTCGGGTTCGAAATAGGACACTAGAACTACCCACCAACCCCCCTCTCGGGTTCGAAGGTCGGAATCCCTAACCTAATACCCGGCTACCCTAAGAACATGCATTTTCCCAAGGTGGCTTAGTAATGGCTAAGGTCATTAAGCCCTCATCGTTTTCCGGGTCATCCCACTCCTCCTCTCGGAGGTCGATTTCAAACACTAGCCTAGAGGTACCCTCCCTTGGTTCTCCCTTTCGGTCTCAACCTAGGTTAGTGATAAGATCAATTTCCGGGTATCCAATTCACAACCTAACCAACTTTCGTTGGTGGACAAGGGTTACAAATCGACACTACCCACAATTGACCCATAAACCAATTCAATCCTCTAGACTACCCTCACTAATCTCTCCCAACATTTAGCCTTTATGAGAGTCAATTAATAGAATTACTCATGTCGGGTCAAACCGAGTCCTAGTAGAAGACTACTTACTAACCATGGCTCTTAAGACAAAAGAGACAATAAAGATAGATTCTTTAATCATGGACATGATGTGAAAATGGATTCTACAACTAATCATGCAATTACCCAGCAAATCTAAGAGGAAATGCTAATTTAACTAAGAAAGGCAAGGATTAAGACAAAAAGACTCAAACTTTAACACAATCACCCAATGGTTCAACCTGTAGATGAGAAACAACAATGGTGAACATGAATAAGATGAAAAAGATAGAAACAATAACAATCTAACAACAAAAGAGAAGAATCCAAACATAAACAATTAACAAAACTTGAATGAAAGTAAATATAAACAAATGAAATTAAGGGAGAGAATTATACCAACTTAATTTCAAAAGGTGGAAACTTGGATTGAAAGAATGAAGAAATTGGATAAACAAGAGAACAATTGTATTAATTTTCGAGTAAAGATTAAAACCTGGGTAAGAGGAAAATTAAAAGAGGAGAAATAATCTAACTGGGGTTCTAAAATATTTGAGAGAAAGATGAACTAATTTTAGTCTAATTTCTAAGGTAGCCTAATTGAGGGTAAGATAGTTTAATGAGAGGTGTGTCTTTTATACTCCTCTAATGATAATCCTTCTAATTCTAATAATAATAATAATAATAATAATAATAATAATAATAATAATAATAATAATAATAATAATAATAATAAAAATAATAATAATAATAATAATAATAATAATAATAATAATAATAATAATAATAATAATAATAATAATAATAATAATAATAAAAATAATAATAATAATAATCTCCTAAAATACAAAAACAATCGACACAATCAAAATAAAATGGGGGAATGGAGAAGACACGACAAAAGGGAGGAAAAAGGGAAATCAAAAATCGCAGGCGAGGGAGCCTCTGCCGGTCCACCGGCGGCCGGGCTTGACACCGGCTGGGAACTTCCTGGAAACTTGGTGAAAATTTGATGGTTCTCCCAGCCGGTAGGGGTGTCGACGGTTGGTGACCCGACTGAGTGCACATTTGAGATTTGTGCGAGTTGGGTGCCGGGCCGGCGGCGGCCGGTGAGGGACCGTCTGGGAGTTCTCTGGAAAATAGAGGGAAATTAATTGCTTATTCCCATCCGGTTGGCCGGCTTAAAACCCAGTTGCTTCTCCGAGTTGAAGCTTGATGATGGCGGCTGCTGCTCGTGATGCATCTAGTGGAATTGGCGGCGGTCGAAAACGGAGGAGCAGGGGGCGAGGCGATTGAAGGTTGAATCATGGTGGTGGAGAGTGATGTAGGGAGGCGAGTATGGTGATGCGGCTGGTTGTAGTAAAGGAGGTTGATTGATTATGCGCCAGAGCTGCTGGTGTTGATGTCGGGTTGCTGCTGACGGAAATGGTTTAAATGGTTGTTAATGGAGGTGGTGATTAATGGTGGAACGAAATGCAGGGGAGTGGTGGTGGCTGTGAGTGGAAGTTTGATGTGAATTGGTGATGGTGTATGAGGAGTAGCAGGTGGTGTTCAAAAATGGAGGTGTAATTGTAACACCCCCATACTCCAAGTGCCTTACCAGGACCACTCAGGTATAAGGATACTACCATCTCGGTTGCCCGAGGCAATGAATATCATAAGACAATAAAGAAACGTACTTTAAAAGTAATTATAGTTTAAGTGATTACATGTTCAAAACCAAAACTGATAAAAGGAAATACAAGTTCTCAAAACTATCTACTATCAAAATACTATCAAGCGTCAGACACATCGGAAGACTTCTAAACTGCAACGTGGTGACTAATCCCAGCTATCCCATGCACATCGTCTCATACCTGCTCAATAACTGCTCACCACCCCCGAATGGATCACCACAGTTTTTAAAACATTTAAACGGGGTCAGTACTAATCACACAACTCAATGTATCAACAATAAGATAAATAGACAGCTTAACCGTCACACACCCACAACCACACCAATTCCAACAATCTCAATCACCGACTGTCCACTGGACCAGCCCTGCCAGTGGGGGACCGCAGCCGTACCCACCAAATCCCCGCTCATCATACCGAGCGATAACCCTGTCCCATTAATGTGCACATCCCTTCTGTGGCGGGTTCCACAGAAGGCGAAACTAGGGCGTGAAGCCACTCCCGCAAGTGACCCCACTCAGCCGAGGACACGCCTCGCGAACCATAGACAACAACCACAATCACAATCACAACTATCAGAACACAATTACTATATCAAACAATCAATCTCAACACATCAACAATCATCCCATTATGGGACTAATACTGAGTAGGAAATCCTACCTGGAATGCAACACAAACATCAGACGATCTAGCAGCTATCTCAAAACCTTTCCTCTACCAACCCTTCTCCTATACACATAATCATACAATCACTACCACATCAACATAAACATAGAAAACCCCCAAACCCAAAATTAGGGTTTAACAAAACTTAACGAAATACTATAAAATTGGTATGTAGATCTTACCCTTGACGTAAGGAACACTATGATGCAAAGAACAAGATGATCCGACACTCCTAGCCTTGAGGATTTGCCAACAACGCGACGAGAGAGAACTACGTAACTCCTTTTTCTTTTGAAGGGTTTAGAAAGGTTAAAAGTGATTAAATAAACTGACGGAAACCTTTTATATCAAACTCGCGTTATTAGCAAAACCCGTCAAATCATTCCCCGTCAGAAATACTACTCGATCGAGTAGCTAAGGTACTCGATCGAGTGCCCCCTTACTCGATCGAGTATCTATGTTACTCGATCGAGTACCCAACAGGTCAGAAACTATATTAAAACGCAACACACCCTTACTCGACAGAGTAAGGCCTACTCGATAGAGTACCCAGAGACTCATAAATACGTAGTATTACAGTAATGGTGGTGTTAATGGGTACGAATGGTGGTGGTTTGGCATGAGCAAGTTGGTGAAAGGAAATACGAAAAGTAGTAGACGGTGCCAAATTTAGCAATTGGTTTGATGAATTGGTTTTGGTATTTGGGGTTGAATTCAACAAAAGAGTAGGGGAATTGTCAAGATAGAAGATGAACAAAATGCCATAATTTGCCACGTGAATTAATTAGGAATGGTCAGTCGTTGACCTCCATCTTCTTTTATTATTGTTTGACTCCGTCTTATTCACTCGCTCGGTACCTATAAATACGAAAATACGAGAGCAGTATCAAATACTCGAGATATAACAATTGTTCAAGATAAATGTAATAAAACTAGTTATTTCTAATTAATTAACAAAATGAGCTTTTTAACATTTAAAGCACACAAAATCGAGTCAAATAAGGTTATAAATGGGGGATAAACGCTACCTAAAGACTACTCATCAAATCTCCCCATACTTATCTCTTACTTGTCCTCGAGTAAGCTCATTTAAACTAAACCGAGACCCATAATATAAAAGACTAGCTAATCTAATAATATCCGATGAAAGGCAATTAACGGGCCTTCTCCGTCCCTTCAACTCACAACGAAACACAATGAGGTATGCATTCCGATGCAAGGGAAGTGGGGGCTTGCAGAAAATTTTAACACATCCAACATTTAAGCACGAATCAACATATAAGATGCATCACAAAAAGTTAAACCGCTTTCCTCATCTAAGCGGCCATTTTTCCTTCAAAAATCGAATAAAGAGAGTCATTAGTGGAGGGTGTCGTCTCCGGGCCTTACCAAGGCGTCTATCCCCTAATTCTAGCTCACGTAGCCAACATTGACAACACGGGGTGCCTAAGAAACAAATTCTAGGCGGTAAAGGGGAAGTACTTCGCTATACTCCCTAGAATGACACGACAAACACGCAAGATTCGACCTAATATCAAACCGTTGACCAAAAAGAGACCAAAGCCCGACTCTCACAGGTTTCACTAGTCACTCAAATGAAAGAACGGGGTGATTTTTGTGACAAAAAAGTAACCGAAATCACTCTCCTAACTCGGATTGCGAAGCATGCCCGCAATCTAATATGGTACTCCATCCAATATCCGCAAGAGAAATGTCAAATTGATGCACATACAAGAGAGACAACCGGGTTGTAATGGGGCTTGGGTTAGGTGAAAAGGGTTGGTGCAAGCACCATTTTAAGATATGTGAGGCTATCGGCTAAGTAGTGCTCACGTCTAACCAATCCACTAAACCATAGCAAATGCAAAACAATTCCTCCACAAAATTTGGCAAAAATTGCCATTTCTATCCATTCATTTCATTCTTTTCAAAACAAGATCAATTTCAAATCCATCAACCCTTTATTTGACCCAAAATATACATTCTTTTCTTTTTGTTTTTCATTTCATTTTTCTCATTTTCTATTTGTTTTTCTTCTGCATTTTTTTTCTTTTCTATTTGATTTTCTTTCTTGCATTTTTCACGACTTGTTCACCTCTTATTAGACAAAAGTAGCCAAAGTTGCATTTCACTCATGTGGCATTAAGATCATACACCTCAAGGTGAGTCAAAATTTCAACCCAAATATACTCCACAAACGAACCACAATGACGAACTACTCAACCAAGGTGAGTTGTTTATGGGATGTAGTTATTTTGTTGGCAATAGAAACGATAAGGCTTAGGCTCAAAATGGGTTAACAAAAGGAAAAAATTGACTCAAGGGCATAACAAAAGCTTATTTGGCTATTGTGAGGTTACTTTATTTGAACAAAGTTGTCTCAATATGCACACCGACACTTCTACGGTAAGGAATGAGCACCATACTTATGCGTTTTGACATGACATACCACGTAAGGAGAACTACTCTCATGACCTAAACGGGACCGGTTTGATGGACCGGCCATATGGAGGCTCTATCCTCACATTTTAGTAGCTATGTCGAGCCTAGGTCAAGTCTCGGGCCTAATACGGTCTCACAAGGTGGTCGCAACTTGGTTGTTAAGCTAGACTTCCGGGTTTTTGCAAGCAAAGACCCTAACATGTGTCATCAAAAGGCATGAGGTATCAAGAGGGAAATCACACAGGCAAAACAAATTATCATCATTGGCAACATATGCCCTCCACATTTAGACTCCCTATGCAAATATTTACATACGAAATGCAACGTGTATGAATGCAAACTACACATATGAACAATTTACGTGAATGCAAGAGTGAACACATATATACAATTCTATTCTAAATGCAACCAATATCTAGTCCTAACAACACACCAACAACACAAGTATATCCAAAACAGTTCCCAAAAGGAACACCCACATCACATATCCCGTCCTCCTCCATGCTTATATATACAAAAAGAAAAGGAAGGATAAAAGAGAAAGATTTGGAAGAATTTTACCAAGCGTCTTCTCCGATGATTCATGTGTTGCCTATCAAAGTGGTAAGGACAAATGCGATATATATAATATAAACAATGCAATATTTTTGAAATTTTTGAATTTTTTCAATTTTTAGGCATTTTTGTATTTTTCTCAAATTAACAAGCAAATATATACAAATATAAACAATATGGACAAAGTGGATATTTCACTCCCCACACTTGAAATTTACATTGTCCTCAATGGAACAAAGTATAGGGAGAGAATAGGAAAAATAAATAACATATTTTTGTTGGTTTTTGAATTTCCAAAATGTAAGAACATGTTTTTGATTTTTTTGAATATTTGAAAATAAATAACATGTTTTTGGTATTTTTAAATGATGGAATTTCCTCCCCACACTTATTTATTACATATTTCAAATGGAAATAAATGTGTGGAGGAAATTTCGAAATAAAATACATGTTTTTGAAGAATTTTTAAATTTTTCAAATTTTTAGTGGTTTTTGGTTAATAAATGTAATGCATGAATTATTCTATATGCTAAATTTAAAGGACAATGCAAACTACACTACATGAATGCAAAGAGAGCTAATTTAGATTAACTCCTATTCGGCTAAGTAAACTAAATGCAAATGCAAGCAAAACATAAATAAATAAAGCAAAGGAAGAGAATTTATAGTATGCGATGGTTCTTAAGGGACTCCACCAAATCTCTCATCCAAAATTTTGTTGCTTGAATTTCCAAGTAGTGTGATCCATGTCACTCAAGGCATGAAGCAACCGGCCAAAGGCTTTAACAAAAGCCTCAAACAAGCACAAGTAACACCATTTCAAAGCAAGACACACCCAACTTCTTTTCCAACACTTCTTCCCGTTTTTCCACTTGCTCCTCTCGGTATTGTTCCTAGGATCCTCCATTTCAATGTAGTAGCTAGAAGGATAAAGTGACGAAATCTCATAAACTTCATAAAGAGAGGGAATGTCCACATGGTCTTCGAGACAAGGAAAATGGTGGAGAAAAGGAGGTGGAGGAGTCAACTTCTCATCTTTGAGGTTCAAATTGCTACCATTCATATCACATTCATTTTGACTCTCCATGTGAATCGAACCATTTCCGAAGAGAAGACCCTTAATTTCTTCCAAACTATTGTCAAAACTACCAAGATCGTAGTTCTTGTCATGGATTCTCAACTCTCCAAGAATGGCAATTTCGAATTCATCAACCTCCATTTCCCAATTTTTTTCTTCTTCCTCACACTTGTCATTGACAAGCACTTCTTCTTCAAAGATTTCGAAAGGAGGTGGTAGTGGGGAGTCTTCCTCATTATCGTAAACATCCCGAATAGGGGCACCAAGCTCTTCATAACTTCCCTCCCCACACTTATCATTTTGCAAGGAGTCTTCATAAGTGTCCCATATGGGAGGGCCAAGTTCATCTTCCTCACAACTCTTAGTATACTCCATTCCACTTCTATTAAGAGCCATCTCTAAGGCATCAACTTGAGCTTCCCAAGAATCATTTGAAGAGTCATCTAACTAAGATGCATCTTCTAAAGAGCTTAGATTAAATGAATCCGGAGAGTTGAAGAATGATTCAATCTCATCATTAATTTGATCTTCAAATTTATCTTCTCTTGAGTGATCTTCACCCAAATCTCCTTTAACATCAACTCTCAACACAAGATCACCTCCATTTTCCTCCTTATTTAGGCAAACTTCCAATGGGTCCAAATATGAAGGCTCAAGATTATGCTCATTCAAGCAATCCTCTAACACATCCACTCTACAACAAGAGTCACTTTTAGAAGGAGATTTCATAGATTTTTCCAACGAGAATTCCATCTTGTCATCACCAACTTGAAGGAAAAGCTTCCCATTCTTAACATCAATCATCGCACCCCCGGTAGCAAGGCATGGGCGCCCAAGGATGATTGTAATTTTGGAATCCTCGGGAATATCCATCACATAGAAGTCGCAAGGTATCACAAGTTTTCCCACCTTGAGTGGTACATCTTCCACAAGGCCAATTGGATACCTCACCGATCTATCGGCAAGTTGTAAAGAAACTCTAGTTGGTAAAAGCTGAAATCCCTTCAACTTCTTGAAAATCTTGAGAGGCAATAGGCTAATGCTAGCTCCCAAATCACATAGGGCCCTCTTTATTTGAATGGATCCAATTGTGCACGGGATAGAAAAACTACCCGGATCTTCAAGATTTTGGGGCAACTCATTCATTAAGATTGCACTACATTCCTTTGATAAATTCACCGTTGTACTTGGACTCAAGGAATTTTTGTTGGAAATCAATTCCTTCAAGAATTTTCCATATGCGGGTATCTCCTTGATGACATCAATAAAAGGCATGGTGATGTTCACACCTTTCATCATGTGCATGAATTTCCCATACTTTTGCCCAAGCTTTGCCCTTGCCAACCTTTGGGGAAAAGGAATTGGTGGCACATATGTCCTCACAACTTGTTCCTTGGGTTCTTCAACAATTTTGGTAGGTTCATCAACTACCATGGGAGTTTTCACAACAACCTCTACAAGATCATCTTCAACCACTTTTGGTGGTTCAACCACAACTTCCGGTTTGCGACTATTTTTCCTCTTTACGAACACCCGGTCTTCCAACTCCCTACCACTCCTCAAATGTATAGCATTAATGGTTTTTGGGTTCTCCTCGGTTTTATCCGGAAATTTTCCATTTGAGGCTTGAAATTGACTTATTTAAGAGACCAATTGAGGGATTTGATTATCCGTGACTCTTTGGGAGGCTTGAATTTGAGTCCTTAGTTGGTTGATAGAAGACGTGGCCTCCTCTTGCTTTTGGTTGGAATGAGTGATAAATTGGGTTTGAGAATTCATCAATTGCTCTATTATGAGCTCCATGTTTAATTTTGGTTGGGTGGATTGTTGAAAGGGTTGAGAATTTTGTTGAAATTGTTGGGAATTTTGTTGAAATGGTGGGTCGATTGGTTGATTGAGTGGTTGAAATAGTGGTCTTGGTTGAAAGGTGGGATTTTGCTTTTGGGCTTGAAAATTTGGTGTAAATTGTGATTTTGATTGGAAAGTGGGGTTTTGGACATTTTGTGAGCCATGGGAAAAATTTGGGTGGGCTCTCATTCCGGGATGGTGTTGATTGTTGTTGAATGCTTGTCTAGCCGGAATTGATTCCCACACTCCATTCACTTGCTCCATACAATTTGTCTCTCCCATCATCAAAGGACATTCATTTGGTGGATGCCCTTGATCTCCACAAATCTCACAACAATACACTTGTGACCAATTTGATGAAGAGTTTCTTGAGGTGTTGCTTAAGTTCAACAAAGCAATTTGTTGCTTGAGTTCCTATATCAATCCCTTAACTTCCACATTGTTTGTTGATTCCACATTGGACTTCCCTTTCCTCTTGTGGCGGTCATTATTCCAATGAAAATTCCGGGATGCCATCTCCTCTATAAGCTCCTTAGCCGTCTTGTGACCTATCTTGTCAAGTGCCCCTTTTCCCGAGCCGGAGTCTAGATTCATTTTCATCTCATTGTTCAACCCCTCATAGAAACTGTTTATCAATTCATCATCTCAGATACCGTGATGGGGGCACAACCTTTGGAGTCCTTTATACCTTTCCCACGCCTCATAAAGGGCCTCATCATCATGTTGGGTGAAGCCTTTAAGCTCACTCTTGATTCTTGCGATCCTTTGTGGTGGAAAGTACTTGTTCAAGAAGGCCTTGGAGACATCATTCCAAGTTCTAAATGAATCGGGCTCACAACTCTTCAACCATTCCTTAGCACTCCCCCTCAAGAAATATGGAAAGAGTCTAAGGCGGATTGTATCCTTCGATACTCCATTCACTTTAAACATGTCACAACTATCCAAGAATTCATTAAGGTGTTCATTGGGGTTTTCGGTAGCTCCCCCTCCAAATTGGTTTCCTTGTACTAGTTGCAATAAAGTAGCCTTCACATCGAAATTATTTGCTTGTATAGGTGGCTTGACAATACTAGGATTCACCACCTTCTTTGGAGCTAAATTATCCCTCATAGGAACCGCGGCCATTGTTACTTCTTCGGGAATTCCAAATGGATTCTCAAAAAAACTCAAAAGTTCCCGGTTCTTCTAAAACACCTTCCACTACTCAATAAAGGGATTAGTAACAAAGAAAGACCTAGTCTAAACTAGAATAAAATGATTAATATCTAGCCTTTGCTTCCCGGCAACGGCTCCAAAAACTTGATGGTATCAAATTATACCTCGCAAGTGCACGATTGTTGTTGTACACTATTGAGGGTCGATCCCACAAGGAGCTAGGAAGAGTATTAATCGTTCTAATCCTTAAGTTTAGCTAAGTCGAGCAATAATGAGGTAATGGTAATAATCTAACAACTAAACTAACAAATTAAAATGCAATTAAACAAGAGAAGTAACAACGAGCAAGAAAGGATTAAGTTGTAAATCAAATGATAAAAAAAGGCCTAGAACTCGGTTCTCCCACAATGAGTCATAATTCCACGTGACGATTCCCTAGGCTAATCACTCGGGTAGACAAGCAAGGAGGAGATGGCTCTAATTCGCCTAAAACCCCCCTCTCGGGTTCGAAATAGGACACTAGAACTACCCACCAACCCCCCTCTCGGGTTCGAAGGTCGGAATCCCTAACCTAATACCCGGCTACCCTAAGAACATGCATTTTCCCAAGGTGGCTTAGTAATGGCTAAGGTCATTAAGCCCTCATCGTTTTCCGGGTCATCCCACTCCTCCTCTCGGAGGTCGATTTCAAACACTAGCCTAGAGGTACCCTCCCTTGGTTCTCCCTGTCGGTCTCAACCTAGGTTAGTGATAAGACCAATTTCCAGGTATCCAATTCACAACCTAACCAACTTTCGTTGGTGGACAAGGGTTACAAATCGACACTACCCAAAATTGACCCATAAACCAATTCAATCCTCTAGACTACCCTCACTAATCTCTCCCAATAATTAGCCTTTATGAGAGTCAATTAATGGAATTAATCATGTCGGGTCAAACCGAGTCCTAGTAGAAGACTGCTCACTAACCATGGTTCTTAAGACAAAAGAGACAATAAAGATGGATTCTTTAATCATGGACATGATGTGAAAATGGATTCTACAACTAATCATGCAATTACCCAACAAATGTAAGAGGAAATGCTAATTTAACTAAGAAGGGCAAGGATTAAGAGAAAAAGACTCAAACTTTAACACAATCACCCAAAGGTTCAACCTTTAGATGAGAAACAACAATGGTGAACATGAATAAGATGAAAAAGATAGAGACAATAACAATCTAACAACAAAAGAGAAGAATCCAAGCATAAACAATTAACAAAACTTGAATGAAAGTAAATGTAAACAAATGAAATTAAGGGAGAGAATTATTTCAACTTAATTGCAAAAGGTGGAAATTTGGATTGAAAGAATGAAGAATTTGGATAAACAAGAGAACAATTGTATTAATTTTTGAGTAAAGATTACAACTTGGGTAAGAGGAAAATTAAAAGAGGAGAAATATTCTAACTAGGGTTCTAAAATATTTGAGAGAAAGATGAACTAATTTTAGTCTAATTTCTAAGGTAGTCTAATTTAGGGTAAGATAGTTTAATGAGAGGTGTGTCTTTTATACTCCTCTAGTGATAATCCTTCTATTCTAATAATAATAATAATATAATAATAATAATCTCCTAAAATACAAAAAAAATCGACACAATCAAAATAAAATGGGGGAATGGAGAAGACACGACAAAAGGGAGGAAAAAGGGAAATCAAAAATCACAGGCGAGGGAGCCTCTGCCGGTCCACCGGCGGCCGGGCTTGACACCGGCTGGGAACTTCCTGGAAACTTGGTGAAAATTTGATGGTTCTCCCAGCCGGTAGGGGTGTCGACTGTCGGTGACCCGACTGAGTGCACATTTGAGATTTGTGCGAGTTGGGAGCCGGGCTGCCGGCGGCCGGTGAGGCACCGTCTGGGAGTTTTCTGGAAAATAGAGGGGAATTAATTGCTTATTCCCAGTCGGTTGGGTTGAAGGCAGCCGGTTGGCCGGCTTAAAACCCAATTGCTTCTCCGAGTTCAAGCTTGATGATGGCGGCTGCTGCTCGTGATGCATCTGGTGGAATTGGTGGCGGTCGAAAACGGAGGAGCAGGGGGCGAGGCGATTGAAGGTTGAATCACGGTGGTGGAGAGTGATGTAGGGAGGCGAGTATGGTGATGCAGCTAGTTGTAGTGAAGGAGGTTGATCGATTATGCGCCAGAGCTGCTGGTGTTGATGTCGGGTTGCTGCTGACGGAAATGGTTTAAATGATTGTTAATGAAGGTGGTGATTAATGGTGGAACGAAATGCAGGGGAGTGGTGGTGGCTGTGAATAGAAGTTTGATGTGAATTGGTGATGGTGTATGGGGAGTAGCAGGTGGTGTTAAAAAATTGAGGTGTAATGGTGGTGTAAATGGGTACGAATGGTGGTGGTTTGGGATGAGCAAGTTGGTGAAAAGAAATACGAAGAGTAGCAGACGGTGCCAAATTTAGCAATTGGTTTGATGAATTGGTTTTTGTATTTGGGGTTGAATTCGACAAAAGAGCAGGGGAATTGTCAAGATAGAAGATGAACAAAATGCCATAATTTTCCACGTGAATTAATTAGGAATGGTCAGCCGTTGACCTCCATCTTCTTTTATTATTGTTTGTCTCCGTCTTATTCACTCGCTCGGTACCTATAAATACGAAAATACGAGAGCAGTATCAAATACTCGAGACATAACAATTGTTCGAGATAAATGTAATAAAACTAGTTATTTCTAATTAATTAACAAAATGAGCTTTTTAACATTTAAAGCACACAAAATCGAGTCAAATAAGGTTTTAAATGAGGGATAAACGCTACCTAAATACCACTCATCATGCCAGAAGTGGAGGTCATTAATGTGACCTAAATTTAAAGTTTTTTTTTTTTTTTTCAAACTTGTTAGGTGGCGGTCTGACCCTGTGTGGTGCAGACTTGTAAGATTTTAAACATTTTATTGCTTGTGTTTGTCCGCCGTGGTGGCGATTTGAACTTGGGGCCGTACTTTTTAGGCCAATTTTGAAATGCCCTTTGCCCTAGTTTGGCAAGAATTATTATATCTTGTGCGTTTTGTTTTACACACTTAGCTTAGAAAGTTGTCGTGTCAGCCTGCTGGTTGATTTAAGCTAGTCGTGTCAGCCTGAGGCTGATTTTGACTCAGCTAGCTGTCGTGTCAGTCTATTGACTGATTTAGGCGTATGCCGCATTGTAAGTGGGGTGGCCGTGTCAACCATTAAGGCTGATTTAGACCAGTCGTGTCAGCCTATGGAGGCTGATTTAGACTCACCTAGCTGTCGTGTCAGTGTGACGAATGATTTAGGCGTATGTCGCACTTGACTACTTAACCTTGTTCATGACGTAAGGTGTGTTCATCATATTTAAAGCCAACGGGGGCGTACCTTAAGCAAGTTTATCGTCATTCTAGGATCGATGGAACATTGCAGGATTCTGGTAGCTCCGAGATCCCTGCGCTCCATATGTGTGTGCATGCATGATGGGGCCCTGATTAATTACGTTGATTGCGAGCTACTTCCAGGGGGTGGTATCAAGGGTAGCTGGATAAGCTTTCAGCTGTCAGCCATGCTCCCTTTCGTATGTTCCACATGCCGCCTGGTGAGGGTGCTCCAAACGGAGAAATGTAAGTTAGGCATGTTTGAGTGTCGTGTGCCTTGTCCCTCAGCGTTTGCAGTTGACAGTCCTGCTAGTTACCCTTTCAATGTACCATAGATGTTAGAATTCAGAGTGATGCATTTAGAGAAGCCTGATGTTGAACCATATAAGTTTATGTTTTGATGATGTCAAGGTGTTCTATATTTTATATACATATTGCGCGTAATCGTTTGTCTAAGTATTTTAGATTCAACTTATCTAACACAAGAAATAAAGGAAGTTGTGACGAAAGTATACAAGCCTCTATTCAATATCAAACGATGTGAAGATTCATTCAAGATTTATGTGAAGACGAAGTCCGTCTAAAGATTAATCAAGCTTGGATGATGACGTAGCCTATACTCGAAGATCTCCTTGAAGATTAGAATAGTATAGGTGATTATCTCATAATGATAACCAAGAGTGAGTTTTTTGAATTGGTAAAGTTATAGCTTTGCAGCTATAACATTACTAGTAAAAGAGCTCAATGTTATAGCTCTCCTACTATAACATTGAGATGCTGAGTTTTTATACACGACTTAAAATGTTTCAAAGTTGTTTTGAAAATTGTTTAAAGTCTATTTTAAATGTTTTGATAAAAGTATTTATTTATTTAAGTCCGGTTTAGTGCAGAGTTTGGTTTTATGTTGGATGTTGACTAGTACTCCCTCCTATTCACTAACATCTTCCACATTTCCTTAATCGGTAAGTCACAATGATCTTCCACTTTCCTTATTTGTCTATCACTTTGTGGTTCATATTACATGTAACCCCAGATTCTCTCTCCTACTTTCATTTTCTTCCACATACTATCATTCCACTAAATATTTGTCTAAAAGCAATGTGGAAGAAGATAGAGAATATGAGGGAGTAGTTGTTTTGGACCAACTTATGAGTTAGACCATTCTACTAATTAGGGTTTCAACATAGCCTCTCTTAAAACCTAATTTCTAACCTATATGTTAAGACTAGGGTTTGTACGAGTCACGAGGCATATGAGCCGTGACATCTCGTGTTACCTAGGGTATATTTGGTAAAGATTTTATTCTATAATAATATCTTTACATATCATATATATCTTACTTAATATATTTGTTTATGATAAAAGATATTCTTGTTTTAGGAAATATTATCATATCTTGGAATTTATAGTAAAGATAATATTTGAATAGATTATATTCTATCTTTTGGAATATTCTTTATTATCTTTTAAGGCTTTTAGGAAAGAGATAATAGAAGATATGCTTTGTTTACATATCTTATTATTTCGGCTATTAGGGTTTGTGCAAAACCGAGTTGCCTACTCTTTCCTTCCTATAAATACTTTACTCTTTACAACATCTAAAGTAGAGACCTTAAGCATAAAAATTGTTCTTATTTTCACAAACCAAAATCGTGTGTTTTCAAGCAGAAAAATCGTTTTGTTATTTTTGAAAGGTCGTGTGTTTTAAACTCGCATACTTGTTCTTATTGTTATCATTATAAGATAATAGTGTTATAATTGATTTCTTCTTGTTCATTGACGTGAACTATTAGAAGAATCATTAGTGCTTTCTTATTAGCGTAAGTTAGTCACTCGAGTATTTAACGGTACTCGTTGAGTTACAGCTAGAGTTAGTTGTACGAGTTGGGTTAGTAAATTTGTTATCCGTAGAAAGGTACTAAATTTATTAATCGAGAGTAGTGGACGTAGGTTTCGACTTGTGAAACTGAACCACTTCAAAAACCGTGTATCTCCTCGTTCTTTCGTTTGTTTGTTTATTTCGTTTACTTTCATTAGTTGATTACTTAAAAGTTTAATCAATAAACTTTAAATAATCAATTACACTCATATAGTCGAAAAAGCTTTCAATGTTTTAAATCCTCAATTCACCCCCCCCCCCCATCCTGAGTATTTCGGATCGATAGACTCTTCAATTGGTATCAGAGCCTCGTGCTCTTGATTGCCTAACCGCAAATAGGCTGATCTGTCTATCTTTATCTATTTTATTGTTTTATATTCCGCTGCCTATCACGTGATAAATGGATTCCAAATATCTCAAGTGTCCCGTCTTTGATGGGAAGAATTATGGATTATGGAAAAACATGATGACTCACTATGTGAAAGGTCACGATTGGGAGTGCTGGAGGATTATCCAAAACGGACCGCACAAAATTCTTGTAGCATTCGAGGAAGGCACTACCTATGAAAAGAAAGAAGAGGACTATGTCGAGGCCGACTACAAGAAGGCCGAAAAGAACTCCAAAGCAATAAGTCTCCTGCAAAACGGAATGACTTCTACAGAGTTTGATCGGTTTTCTTCATGCTCTACGGCCAAGGAGATATGGGATGGGCTTGAACTAGCTTATGAAGGTACTTCCATTATTGTTAGGAAGCACCGAATAGATTTGCTTATGCAAAAATATGAGCTATTCATTATGGAGCCTAATGAGTCCTTAGATATCATATCTGCAAGGTTTTCAAGCATCATAAACGAACTGAAAAACCTAGGTAGGAAATTAAGTACTGAGGACATTGCTAGAAAGGTTCTTAGGAGCCTGACTAAGAAGTGGTGTGCTAAAGTCACTGCAATGGAGGAATCACGAGACCTTGAAAACATATCCTATCAAGAACTCATCGATGCTCTCATGGCCCATGAAATTAATCTTAACAAATATGACGCTGAACCAAGCCGAAATAAGAGTATGGCCTTGAAGAGTGAAGAAGTTGACTCTGAACTAGAGGATGAAACTGTTCTGTTTTCACGCCGTTTCAAAAATAAGATCTTTTGAAACAAACAAACAAAATCATCCTACAATAACAACAACAAGTCATTCAACAAAAAGGTTAATGAATCAAAGTCGTCCTTCACAAATAGAGGTTGCTTCAAGTGTGGAGAATCTGGTCACATGATCAAGGATTATCTAACATGGGAGAAGATTAAGGACAAGACGAAACGTGAGAAGACAAAGAGAGAATTTAAACAGGTTATGATGGCTTCGTGTTGGGGAGACCTTGACTCAGAAGATGACGAGGAAGCTGAAGAAGACGAAGTAGCCAACCTTTGTCTCAGAAGTGTTAGTCTTGACCTAATCTCCGACAGCGACGATGAAAGCACAAGCTCTCACTCAAACTATTGCTTTCTCGGAGAATCAGACGAAGATGACGATGAATAGGTAAGTTATCTTGAGCTTAAAAAACGCGTTAAGAAATTGTCTAAAAGTTCTTTAATTGAATTCTTCGAACAATCTCTTGGTAAGTGTCACGAACAGGACTTGGAATTGAAAGATCTAAAGGAATAGATTCTCGAAATCGCGGATGAGAATCATACTCTGAAGGCCAAAGCTAAGAAGTTGAAATAAGGTTATAGCTGAGAAAGCAACAACATTAGATTCTACTATGGCTAAAAAGAAGGAATTAGAGTCCAAAGTTATAGCTAATGAAGCTATAACTTCTATGGACATGGCCCACCTGCGTATGCCTAGCCGATCTGTGGACAACGGCAGCGGTCTCTTGAAATCCACGCTCGGAGGCGTAATGATGCTTTCGACCGGATCGCTTTGGATCGGTCAGTTTCGTCTCGGTAAGGGTCTCGAAATGATTAGAGATGTTCGGAGTTGCCACCAAGCATTTGTGGGATGCCTGGAACCCGTTTGAAATCCACTTTATACCTCGGTCAAATAGAAGCACAAAGAAGCGTTTGACATAGGTACTAAAGATAAGGAAATCGTCCCTCTTTAGCATCCTATCTCTAGAATGACTCTCGTACGCCCTGGATAAGGTCGTCCACTATCCAAAGTTTCCGAGTAAGAGGTGAAGGTACGTATTGGGAAGCCCTTTAATTAGACACCCAATCCCGCCCGCGTTTAGCGGCCTCTACTGATCGATCTTGGTTGGTTGAATGCAAAAGTTGATAAAACGGTTTA
The DNA here is from genome assembly GCF_048544455.1 of Silene latifolia. Classification (NCBI taxonomy): domain Eukaryota; kingdom Viridiplantae; phylum Streptophyta; class Magnoliopsida; order Caryophyllales; family Caryophyllaceae; genus Silene; species Silene latifolia. Next base: position 130,577,582 of record NC_133531.1, on the reverse strand, counting down.
AATGCATGAATGCGCATCCAATGATTTAAACCTAACATGTGATAGCTTTCTAAGTCGGTTGATTTAATCCAAGTATCAAGTATAAGATGTCAAGTTGGATTAATGATTGATTTGCATGCAAGACGGAAATTAAGCATCCATTTACCGTATTAGGTTTAGGGTGCATAACGTGATCCATTTGTCTTAGTAAGGCATTTTGCAAATATGGTTTTGAATGATCAGAATAGTCATCTGATCCGTCCTGTATCCGGGTTAACCGGAGTCGGGATCGTCCTAGACTAATGCTGGAAGGGAACAGGCCCTGTATCAGGCAGCCATGAGAGGCGCGAGCCAGCTGGCGATACATAGGGCTTCCCTCTGGTTTTGAAAGTGAGAAATGGAGAGCTTGTTTAGGCGCGGGTTAGATGATGGTTTATGTGCCATGTTCTGACCTTTTAGAAAACGTTATAAAACGTATTGAAAATGAGTATTTGAACCCGGTTTGACTTGATGGGATCGTTTAGACCGCTTTTGTTGATTTGAAAAACTAGATTCGAGCAATCATCATTGTTTCGATAATATTCGGTGTCGGGTTCGATTTGACAAACTTGACATGAATAGTTTTGAAAGTAATTATGGACTAATTGTTTTAAGTCCATTTGAATATCATTAGTCGATACTCATCATCGTACCCGGGTTGAAATCCGGCATGGTATGTAGAACCAAGGATGACTTTGTGTTGGTGACTAATATGTTTGTTTGAAAATGTAAAGAAATGAAATAGAAGGCTTTAAAATACCTTCTAAATATCATTAACCAAATATTATCACCGAAACACGGATTTAACCGTCATGGTATGAGGAACTAAGGGTGAAAAATGCTTTATGGTTAAAACATGTGAAATAAAATAACAATGGTTTGAAAATACTTGAAATGGTGAAAACCGATTACAAATATGAGAAATGGATTAAGGGAAATGACGAGAACAAACACGGTTGATCTCTGGTCTGAATACCCCATTTAGGCGCGAGCCAGTTGGCGACCTAAGGGGCTTCTGCCTCAGACCAAAAATCAGTTTTGGCTCATTTATTCCATGTTTTGGTTCATGTTATGCACGTTTTAGCATGTTAGAGTCATGCAACAAATGAAAAAAATAATAAAAGAGGATTTTTACACCCTCATATTTACATGTTTGGTTATGGCGAGTGACCGACGTAAGTTTAACAACTCGTTTGATCGGAAAAAACTCGGTTTAAAACCGTTTTGGTAAGTAAAAAGAGTGTTTTGATGTTTAGTGATGGTGTAGTGGTCGAAATGGTCGGTCAAGTGATTTAATGCATGATGACGGTACCAAACAATGTGTAAGACTCGTGTTTACGATCGGTAGGTCGTAAATACGCGTCGGGTTGTGACTTTAGAAGTCGAATCGAGAATTTTAAGGGAGAAAAGAGGGGGCGGATACTCGCGTAACTCTCAAATGGGCGACATTTGAGGGGTATTTATAGGACAATGAGTGGTTGTGTGAGTTTTGAGCGACGTGGCCACCTGGGCTGCTCAAAGAGGCGCGAGCCATGCCGCGGGTCTTCGAGATGTGTTGTCGCTTTCACAACAAACGCAATCATGATTTGTTCTATCCAAGGTTTTGTAGTCACATGTTTGGTACTTGACCAACATGAATCCGGGAAAACTTAAGGTAGAAGGTTTGAAATGTTTGTTTTTTTGTGTTTGACTCGGTTTGACTCGTTGGAATCGGGATTTGAATTTTGAGTCGGTTTTTGGTCCGGTGTCGGTTTTGACTCTAATTAGTGTCATTGTGACCCCGTCGCCGTGCATTAAACACTCCAGGTATTTTTGAAATATTTTGAAATGTTTTATTTCCGAAATCGTTTTAAGTTTTCCGACGTAAAGTTGTACACAAACTGTCGATCAAACGCTGCGATTCCGAAGCATGTTGTAGTCCGATAATCATCGGGTGTTTGTTGGAGTCTCAGCAGATACTGGGTATCTACAGAGCCCCCACTTTGACTGAGGCTTGGATAGGGCGAAAGTCAAAGTAGAGCCGCCAGGTCAATCGAAGATTACAACCTGGAGACCCAAGCGACGTTGAGGCGGCTCGAAAGGATTCGGGCCAAGGACCTGCCGTCGGGAAGGGCGACGCCAAGGCGACTCAAGGGTACGAGCCGAAGACCTGTCGTCGGGAACAGTTTAGAGTCTGTCGACTATCCGTGCGGGTCGTTTAAAGTCCATTAGACTACGTACAAAGGCTCGCCAGCCATAGGAAGGAGTCATACCTGAGGCATCTTCGGATATGTCTTCGCATGTTTGCGGACAAAAGCTCGCCAGCCGTGACAAGAAAATGTACCCGAGGCATCTTCGGGATCTGTCCTTGGGTGGTTGTGGACAAAGGCTCGCCAGCCATGGTGCGTTGTATGGCTCGCCAGCCATGGTGCGTTGTAAGGCTCGCCAGCCATGGTGCGTTGTAAGGCTCGCCAGCCATAGTGCGTTGTAAGGCTCGCCAGCCATGGTTGGTGCGTTGTAAGGCTCGTCAGCCATGGTGCGTAGTAAGGCTGGCCAGCCATGGTGCGTTGTAAGGCTCGCCAACCATGGTGCGTAGTAAGGCTTGCCAGCCATGGTGCGTTGAAAGGTTCGCCAGCCATGGTGCGTTGTAAGGCTCGCCAGCCATGGTGCGTAGTAATGCTCACCAGCCATGGTGCGTTATAAGGCTCGCCAGCCATGGTGCGTTGTAAGGCTCGCCAGCCATGGTGCATTATAAGGCTCGCCAGCCAATGGTAGGGAAATTTACCCGAGGCATCTTTGGGACATGTCCTTGAAAGGTTGCGGACAAAGGCTCGCCAGCCAATGGTAAGGAAATTTACCCGAGGCATATTCGGGATCTTTCCTTGAAAGGTTGCGGATAAAGGCTCGCCAGCCAATGATAAGGAAATTTACCCGAGGCATCTTCGGGATCTGTCCTCGAAAGGTTGCGGACAAAGGCTCGCCAGCCAATGGTAAGGAAATTTACCCGAGGCATCTTCGGGATCTGTCCTTGAAAGGTTGCGGACAAAGACTTGTGGACAGCGGGCCGCCCACGGGGGCGCTTGGTGAGAAAAGAGACAAGCGTTTGCATTTCGTATGGAGTCGCCACCAATTTTTATGGGAAATTGGAACCGTTCGAATACCTCGTGTCATGTCAAGACACAAAGTAGTGACATGAACACTAAGCAATCGTTACCCTTAGCATTCTATGTCTAGAATGACTCTCGTGGATGCCAATGAACATGGGTGCTCACGGAGATCTGGAGTAAGGGGTGAGGGTACGTATTAGGAAGCTCTTTTGATCGAAAACCTAATCCCGCCCGCCTCGATAGCGGCCTCTACTAATGATTAGGGAAGTTATTCGTACTTGATATATCGTCGGCTATATGCATGCAATGCAACATCCATTGTTTTAATCCTAGCATGTGAGAATTAGTACTAAGTCGGTGAACAATTAATTAGCATACAATTGGGTCGAAGTAGAATTTAATGTTGATTACATGTGAAAATATACAAATGATAAAAGAAATACAATAATTATGAAATACAATAATGAAAATTACATTAATTACAATGGAATAGGCGATTTATGTCGAAAATACCCTTAAAACGGATGATTTGAGAAAAAGGAATAAAAGAAGGAATTACGAACAAATCAGAAGGTGATAATACGGATATTAGTTAGTTAATACGTAGACTAATTAATTACGTCAAGGCAGAAACGGAGTTCAGGGACAGAAATCATCCTGAACAGCGCAAGCAGATCGCCCTGAAGAGGCGCGGCATTCTTTGCGTCTATTCCAAGGGTGAGTTCTGGCTGTGAAGCCGGAACTGCAAATCGTTAATGTCGATTGGTAATTTTAATGACCGATTGAATTATTTACTCGGATGAAAGTGATTAATACTTTTATTACATGTCAATGATGGTCATGAAAGCAATAAACATGAATGAGACGGATGCAAACGGATTATTTACATGAGATTATGATAAAAATATTAATGAGTCCTCTATTGAAATAAGTCAATTAGGCTAAATATGACGGATATACAACGAATATGCGAATAAGCAGATGAAAATTATATCAATGACGAATTCCAGAAACTCAATATGATTAAATTGAATCTCTAAAATCCGGGTTTGAATTTAATGACGAAAACCCGTAAATATTGGATTATTTAGGATTTAAGTCGGATTTATGATGATTAAAACATGCTAATGATGATGAATTATATGATGCAATATACATGTGAATTATCAGTGACCATTATATCAAAGAATTAGCGGACGAACAAATAACAAATAAAAAAAGAAACGAATTACAGAGGACGAGGAAGAAGAAAAGAAGCAGGAACTGCGGCAGCCTTACGAAGAGGCGCAGCAGGAACTACGCTCCTTCGAAGAGGCGCAACAGTTGTTGCGTCTTTTCTCGACGTCTGTCTACTGGAAATCCGCAAAAACAGAGTTTTAAAGCACGGTTTTAGAAATCGGTTTTAATGGTGTTTTCGACATAAATCTTACAATGGTGATACGATAAATAAAATACAAGAAATAAATAAGGATTATACACCCTCAGACTTACATGTTGACGAAACGAGATGAACTAAGATATCGACTAGTGATGCTCGACGCGAATGCAAAGAGAGTGCCCTCGTAAGAGGAAAACGATTGATTAATTAAGTTGATTATTGGTGTAGTTGGTCAAATTGGTCGGTCATGCAACGGAGAGGCTGGTACCCGGAAAGATCCGAGCTTACGTGGTCGGAAGTCCAAGCACGTAGGCGCCAATTAGTAAGAACGAAGTCTAGAATGCAAAGGGAGAAGAGAAGGGCGGACACTCGCGTGAGAAATATGAGGAACGAAAGCTCCTATTTATACTAATCACGTGAAGGAATAGGGTTTCGGAGACTCTTTGGAAGTGAATCTCGGAAAGATATGAAAAAGATACGTAAAGCATGCAAAGAAGGGCCTGGGAAAAGGCGCAGCGACCATCGTCTCTTGGAAGAGGCGCAAAGACTGCTGCGTCTATTCCCGAGGGTTTCCTCTCGTCAAGAAAGATTTCCGCGTTTGAGTTATGGTAGGACGGAAATAATTTGATTATCTTATGAATATTACGGGATATTATTTGCCAAAAGATAAAATTTGTGAAATATGGAATAGAAATACCTGGAACATTCCAGAACATTCTGACTCGGGATTTAACAGTTATCAGAAAATGGAGACGGTTTTTGACCCGGACTCAGAATGTACTCTAATTACTGCCAAAACGACCGCATCAGGACGTAGATGACAACTAAGAGGTAGACATTAATATTTGAGCAACCACTTGACGATAATCTTACGAACTGTCACAAATCGTCCCGCGTATCAAACATGCGGCCCAATCATCACCGGGTGGTTTGCGGGAGGTGCAGAAACGAGGTGTCTACAGAGCCCCCACTTTGACTGAGGCTTGGACAAGGCGAAAGTCAAAGTATAGACATCAGGTCAATCGAAGATTACAACCTGACGACTATGGCGACGCGAGGCGGCTCAAGGGGTCTGAGCCAAGGACCTGTTGTCGGGAACATTTTAGAGTTTGTCGACTATCGGGGAGGGTCGTTTAAAGTCCATTAGACTACGTAAGGAAGCTCGCCAGCCATAAGAAGAGACCATACCTGAGATACCCCTGGGCGAAACGAGACTGAAGACGCTTCGGCAAAATTCTTTGGTCTGAAGATAACTTGAAGGCATTAGGGGTCACAGGGATTCTGAAGGAACTTCTTTCTCGAGATGCTTACGGAGAATGATACCCTTGTCGAACTCCGTGAGGAATAAATATCGAAAGCAGCAGAACGTCGGTAGAAACTGCTGGGGAATCCGCTTGCGTCGGTCTCAAGCGAACTCTTGCAAAACTTGAGGTTGAATCTGCTTGCGTCGGTCTCAAGCGAACTCTTGTTGGGGAATATATCGACGATTAGGAACATCTTGATCGTCGTTGAGAGAAATCTTGAGTGAGTAATACTGCAAAATACTGCTGCGCTGGGGACAAATATTTTGACGACTAGGAACATCTTGATCGTCGTGGAAGAAATCTTGAGTGAGCAATACTGCAAAATACTGCTGCGCTGCGGACAAATGAATAATAATATGCAACAGCCGCTGCTGGCTGATGAAATGTGGGCCGGAACGAAAGAAAATCGTCGAAACGGACCAGAAGAATAAAATAGCATCGAGGAAGAGGCGCACCAAAGATGGGCCCACAAATAACGAACTTATAACGAATTTTTGAAAATCCGTATGGAGGGGACCAAAGGAAGAGGCGCAGCAAGAGCTGCGTCTCTTGGAAGAGGCGCAGCGCCTGCTGCGTCTTTTCCCCAATTTGGCTATTTCTGCGTAAAAACGCGAACTCAGAAGGATTGTATTTCATTATTTCGAAACACAATTCTTGCAATTTCTCTCTCAAATCTTCACCATTTCCGTCGAGGTTTGATTCAAAATTTTGCTTTAAGCATGACTAATCGAGGTATGTGTCTTAATCTTGCATTAATCTTCTTCATTTGTCGAATTTTGAGCCGCGAAAATTAGGGTTTTCGACCCTTTTGATCGAAAATTTGGGGCTTTTCCCCCAAATGGATTTTCCATACCAAATTGATGCTAGAAATAGATAGTAGGTAATGTTAGGAACATAACCATGTGTTTGTTTCGAATTTTCACCAAGTTTTGAGCCTTTGAATGAATTTTGAGACGGTTTTACAGCTGAACCGTAAATTGCTTCGAAAATAGCCTTAGGATTGCCCATTTGCGATGAAATTTGATATTTGGGATCCTTGGATGATGGGTAAACTTCCTACCATCTCGGAATTTTGGTTTGTGACAACTTTTTCAGGACACCTTTCTAGGGCATAATCACCGTTATAGCGAAATGCTGCCGAATTTTCGACTCGAACCCGGAACTAGGCTTTGAACTGGACTTGACTTGACCCAATTTATCACATGAGTGATCGGGTTGGTGGGAACATGGCCAAGGATGGCACGGAAAGAGCAGTTTTAGAGCTTTGAAGGCTCGAAAATCCCTTAACAAAGGCTTGTCGTCGTATGACGCGGCCTGAATTTACTTTAATGTTGCAGGTGATGAGGCTTCTACTTCGGGGAGAGCTCCCATGGAGATAGACGCCGCTGTGATTGAGGAGGCTTTAGAGCAGGTCTTCACCGCTGCGGTGATGGCTGCTGGAGACGAGACTCACGAGTAGGAGGCCGCCGAGGAGGAGGAGGCCCCGAGACGGGCTAACGTCGGGCGAGGAGGCCGTCAGCTGAGAGGAGCTCCTGCGTGGGCTGAGACCTGGGAGAGTAGGCACCTTGTGTGGGTTGCCGAGGGTCACCTGTCCTACAGGACGGTGAAGAGCTTGGTAAATAAGAATTCACTACTCATTACCTATTCTCTTTCATTCTTTTTGTCCAAACTTCTTTCAAATTTCAGTCAAAACTAAAGATAGCTTTGTTTCAAATCATAATAGGAGGCCGGGAACATCAGGTCGTTCTCGGGTTACACGACAGCGATGGAGCACTACGAGCAGCTGTCGGCGGAGGAGAGGGCCATGATCGAGCGTGGAGCGTTCGGTCCTCTGGTTCAGGTCTGGAGGGATATCGTGAAGAGGAAGTTGCGGGCTAACCTTAGCCTGGTCCGCGCTTTCTTGGATCGATTCTGGGATACGACTTCCACATTTCACCTTCCTTTTGGTGAGGTGGGAGTCACTTTGGAGGATTACGGCATGATTTCTGGTCTGCCGTGTGGGACTGAGGAGATGGTGTGGCCGGAGACTGCTATGAGGGCGGATTCGGCCGAGGCGAGGAGATTGATCGGCTGGAACTTGTCGCCGAAGGTCTGTTGCATCTTGGCGGGTTTGGTACCCAAAGATTTACGTCCGAGACTACTTTGCGGGGAATACCCCAGTACCGTGACGATCGATGGGAGGGAGACAGCTCCTCCTCCTCCTGTCTGGTGACCGAGCGAGGGCCTCGTCCGTGGCTTTGGTGGTTCCTGTCTTCGATTTACCTCGGAGACAAGGGCGAGAGGCTATCGACGAAGCTTCTTCCCTTTCTTTCGACCTGAGTTCCCTAGGGCGTTGGGACCGGGTCATCACTGGTTTTGCGGTCCTCATCCGTTTTATGAGGGCCATGGTTCGTCCGGAGTTGATGGAGAAGGGGACTTCTCCTGGCGCTGTCGGACCTGGACTACTGTTGGAGGTATGAACCTTCCTTTAGACCAAAGTAAATTCCTTTCCTTATTAAATCACGAAAGATCGTCATTGATTATTCTGTTTTACAGGCGCGAGTGTACTCTTACTTCCCGGGCCTCGCACCCAAGAGGACGGAGCTGTTGGAGAGGGCCTATCCCGTGGTGAGGGATTGGGTCATGTGCCGGACGAAGAGCAAGCGTTCTTCTCACAATGTCTACCGGCGGGATGTGAACGCCCTTCACCGAAAGCAAAATGAGTATCCCATTTACTCTTCTTATACTTTGCTTTTAATCGATCATAGGAATGATCTTTGCCTTTATATTGTCGCAGTGGGTGCCCAGACCTTGGGCGGAGTATGGTGGAGTGCCTCCTTTCGTTGCTGAGGTCCTTCGACCTAGGAGCCAGAGTCGGCTGCTGCTGTGGACGTCGATGGGTCCTGTGTGGTACTTGGGCGAGCGGTTGGCTCGTCAGTGCTCTCGGGACGCGTTGACGGTTCCCTTCGATCCTCCTAGGACGATGTTTAGGGAGCCTTCTGAGGCTGAGAGGGAGGCGGACTTGGCTGGTACCAGTGGCGACGACCTTCTTCTCCCTGGAGAGGACTACTCAGCGTTCCTCTACGGGAGGTTGGCGTACTGGCCGGTAGTGGTGAGTATCTTTTACTTTTTGCTTGATTTGATTTCGAGAATTGCGACGAAAGATCATCGATTAACGAGAGCTATTTGTCTTTGCAGGAGGTTGAGGCGGCGGGCATCGAGCCCCCAGAGTACCCCGAGACCCTTGAGTACACTGACGCGACCGGGAGGACGACGATCTCCGAGTTGCGTGACTTTGACGTAGCTGTGACGATGAATCGGCCTGACGATCGGGCAAGATCCGATTCGGAGGGTAAGCCTCTTGTTTATATAACTTTTGTGTAAGAACACATTTGATTGAACTTGTTCAATTTGCTGAGAATCTCTTTTGAAAATGCAGGTTGCGCCGTCCCGGTTCGTGGCACTATGGAGGGTGGCCAACCGGCTGCGAGCTACTGCCATCGAGGCACTCGTCGGTGGTCGAGGTCGTCAGGTATGAACCTCATTTGATTTCTTTTGATTTTTTTTTTTTTGATTTCCTATTTTTGATTTTGCTTGAATTGATTGACATGAGCCAATTTCTTGTTTACAGGGTGACCGCGAGCTGGAGCGAGAGTTGACCCAGTCTCGGGAGGAGACGGCTCGCTTGCTGAGGGAGCTCGAGTTTCGAGATGCCGAGAATGCCGTTCTTGCGGCCAGAGTTGCCGAGTTGGAGGGCGCCCAGCAGTAGTTTTGTGTAGTTTTGTAGACTTGTACATTTTGGACATTTGATTTTGAAACATTTTTGGACTCTGTTTGGGGCGCAAGCCCCCAGTTTGCTTGGACTTCTGTATATACGATGGCCTGAGTGCCTTTGCTGGGTTGTGTTGCTTGTACCTGCAGGTTAGTTCTTGAACAGGTTTGGTAGACAACGGTTTATGCCGTCATGCTGCCGAAATTTACATGGAAATTACGCAAAACATATATTTTATATACATAAGGCCTAACTAGCGCAAAATGAGACTCAAAAGAGCACAAGAATGCAAAAAATTTGCCGGAAATGACCGGACGGTAGGGAGGGAAATGACCGGACGGTAGGGAGGGTTACCCCCTAAAAAAAAACGAAAAAGAAAATCTGTAAGTTAGAGATGTGGAAATGTTGAAAGTCGTTAAAAATGAAAACAAAAGAAAATTATTTCCTAAAAAAGAAAATGAAATTTATTTCCTAAAAATAAATAAATGAATTAAAATAATGATAAAAAAAAAGAATTAAGTGTGATGAAAATGGCGAAGGTGTCGACGTCGCCTCGAAATGCATGCCCGCGAATTTAGGAAACTTGAAACATGGTAAACTGCTCGTATTTACCAAAATAAAATCCCGTAGGAATAGGAAATCGTGCGTTTATAGAATTAGGAAAGATCCAACGCGGAAATCACAGAAAGTGAGCCTGGGGAAGAGGCGCAGCATGAGCTGCGTCCCTTTGAAAAGCGCGGCAGCAGCGCCGCGCTGTTCCTGCCGATCTGCTTACGCGGTTTTTTGGAAACAACAATTAGTATAAATAGAAGCGTCGACGGGGCGTTAATTTACACAATTCTTCCGTCTCTTCCTCGTCTATTCATATAAAACTCTCAAAATAAATTTTCAAGAGAAAATTGTCATCATGAACACTTTGGAGATCCGCTTGAAGGAATGGACCAATGAATTTTCGAATATGGAGAAGCACGACATGGGCGCTTATAACCATGGGTCTTTATTGAGTTTGAAACTCATTAAGATAGTAAAACCGTTCTTGGATGCTTGCCTTGACTATTGAGACCCGAATTATCATGTTTTCGCGTTCCCGGGAGGTGATATTTGCCCATTTCCCGAAGAAATTGCTGCCATTGGTGTAACACCCCCTCATACCAAGGTACCTTACCAAGGACTACCCTAGCATGAAAGGCTGTTACCATCTCGGTTTCCCGAGGTTAGTATATCAAAGTTACAATTTCCAAACAACATTTATCAAAGTATATAAGTTAAAGATTACATTATCTCAGACCAACTCAAAATAAACGTACAAGGTCTCGATACAAATGAAATCCAAGACATCTAAACTCATAATAACGGAAGCTAGACTTGACGTGGTGACTCCCCATGACTGTCCCATAGCTAAACATCTGCATTACCTGTCACAATCTGCTCACCATCCCCGAATGGATCACCGCAGTTTTACAAAACAACAACACGGGTCGATTACTCAATCAATACAAGACAACAACAATACAACCAAAATGATCATCGATCTCACACGATGAACCGACTACACACCGAAGTGTGTAGCCCTGCCAGATTACCCATCGCAATAGGTAATCCTCGCCGCCAATGGGTGACCGCAGCCCATCCCCACCTAGTCCAGCTCATCAACGAGCGACTAACAATCCCCTGTCCCTTAATGTGCACATCCCCTCCCGTGGCGGGTTCCACGGAGGGCGAACTAGGTGTGAAGCCACTCCCGCAAGTGACTCCACCACAATCACAATCACATGACATCACAACCATCTCAATCCGCTCATACCAACATCGTCACAACAATCCCCATACTCCGATGATCAGCAAATAACAACAATTACAACAAGCACAATCTCAAATCAATTGATGGAACCGAGTAGGAAACCCTACCTTAGCAATCAACAGTGGGAAAGGACTTGAACACTCAGAAAGGCTCCTCTACGAAGTCTTCTCCTATAACATAATCATATCACACAATTACACATTGCACAATCCCCATATTTCCCCAATTCCGTAAACACACAAAGAACCCCAACGAATACAAACAACATAGAATAACACTTACCAACAGTAGGATGAGGAAATGTACGTAAGGACTCCGAAGGTTTCGCAATCAACAAAGCAAAGGGGTGATTAAGGAGTAATTAGGGAGAGATTAGGGTTACGTAAGAATGATGAAGTAGAAATGATATTTTGAAAAACGACGCGGATATAAAATAAATCTTAAACGCTCCCTAATCAAACCGTCGAAATAACACTTCGCCAAACCGGACACTCGGTCGAGTAAGTGTATACTCGGCCGAGTGTCCCATACTCGGTCGAGTGTTCACTTTACTCGGCCGAGTGTTCCTCGCAGAACCAAAACAATACACAACCTCAAAGACTACTCGGCCGAGTAGGTTCTACTCGGTCGAGTAGTCACCAAGGAAAATCCGGAGTGTTACAATCTTCCCCCCTTAAAAAGAACTTCGTCCCGAAGTTCACACTCTACTATAAAATAAAGCACAACACTACGCCACAAGGCTACACCAACCACATATAACAACACCAAGGAACTATACAAGTCACCACAAAAATCAGTATCCCGAGTCAAAGCAAAACAACAAACAAAACGAAACACGACCGCAAAGTTCCAACCCAACCTATAAAACATGGACACTTAACACCAACTCCACAAACTACTCTTCCTTCCACAACATGGCTCACGATATCGTCTCAACTATAGCATAGGCTCTCAATACTGACTCCATAACATTACTTCCATAACACTCAATAGCACTCAATCCACAAAAGAAGATCAATCATCAAAACGGAATGTTACATTCTATCATCCTTAAAACGAACTTCGTCCTCGAAGTTTACTCAAACACATAAACATCATCTTCCAACTCAAAACTATTAGACTCATAATCATTATCATTCAACTCACAACACTTTGAAATATTCTCTCATTGCTAAACATCGAACTACAACAAGCACGGTCATGACCTTTAATAAAATCAACACAAATATCCGTCCTTTATACTACACCAACACTCTACTTCCAATTATACTACCATATGCACAACCATCAAAATCTCTTTTATCGCATCCTACTCCTCTTAAGATAAATGTTACGTCCTCGTAACTCACTAATACTAGATCCTTCGTTATACCTCTCATTATCTTCATCACCACCACATGTCAAAGATAACCACTTATAATCTGAACAGTCGCCATGCATATATCTTAGGCTCTCTTACTTAAACAACTCTCATCCTTCAATTCACTCGTCACACCCCCTAACCTATACCTCAAAATCCTTAACTTAACCCAAAACTTCAACTCTTCCACATTACCGCAACATGACATATATCTTTATATAAACTGTATAAAACTCATATCACCAAAAGCATAATTCACACTCCACACTTGTTACGTACACTCACACTAGATCCTCAAGTTCTTTTCTTTCATTACCGCAAAACTCATACATAACTGAACATGACACTAATTCCCAATATCCTGCACTCACTATCTCAACAAAAGATTATGAACCACTTGTCGCTTTGAGATCATTACAACACATATTCCACGAATCACTTGCCATGACTATGACTACCGATGCCTCATCTTAAAACAAGATAAAAATTACCAGTAACAACTTCTCACAATCGTGTCCCATCAACAGAATATCACTATACCATGACAACAACGAAAACATATACAACTCTCTTTTTCACATCATACTCTACCCTCATTCCCAAACCGAAATCGGTAAGAAACATCAACAAAACAAAACAACAGTCTTTATGTTCAACCAAAACTCACAAGGAACAAGAAAACAAAACAACAATCTATGTTTAACTGGTATGCACTTACGAAAACTCGTATTATAGTCATCTCACCTACTCCACCACAACCGGTGACAACATCGCAACATTGCCACCAACAATGCAGCACCACGGTGCGAAAATACCCGCATCACAACAAAAGTACCGCCGCCATACACAATCCCATAAACACTGACTCAATATAACATCTTGGACAACAAACTTACTCAAAACTACTTTACCAGATCACAACACCATACATAATACGGAATAAATAGACAAGAATCTCATGCATACCATCCATACTTTTCATGGATTAAACCTATATCATGAATACACATGCAAGTATAACCAGTCTTGTCAGACCACCCAAACTATCACTTTTTTTTGATCATCATTCCATTAAGTTACCGTATCCAACATATATTACAAACATTCATATAACAACTTTATGACTATCACACCATACCGCATCTCGTGAGGTCACAACCTCACACAAACATTTACATACTCCTAAGACCCATAATCACATCCAAATAGCCAATCCTGATTACGTAAGTTACCACTTGACAATGAATACCTCTTATCCTGGACTTAACTCAGTGCCCTTCATAACATATCTTCTTTTACACACAATTATCACCACCCGTCGAACGTAGCCATATCATCTGTACCCAACTACTAACGAATACCTCATATATCCATACCTTAAAATCCCTCACAACCAAACATTAATAACCTTCACAAAATCAACCTCATTAGAACAACTAACTTCCCCAAAATAACATCATCCTCAACCACTAGTGACAATACTATGACACCAACATTTTTCATGTGACTACTCTCTTACTATCACTTCTTAATATAACAATCCTTTTCCTCCCTTTGGTTCTCATCCCAAACGACAAACATCAAATATATCAACAAAATCACCTCAACACTATTTCCAATTTCATCCGTAATCGTATCGTCACCCGACTCACCACCAAAATCTCATATCGTGCAAATTCTTTACCCAACTTTTGCTTTCTTTAATTCCTCGAAACTCATGATTATCATGTTGTCTTGGAACTTCTATATAACTCAGAACTCAAATCCTCATGATAGTATCATACATCTCTACGATTCCTTACTTTTATATCACATATCCTCAGTGAACATGTTCCTAGTTTTACTCCCCTATTCTTTTCTTTTACCCTCGACAAACTCCCTTAATGATTCAACTCTTCATTATTTCTGTCTAACTCTTAAGTGCTCCTAAGTTACCTTCACATTGCTCCAAACTCAATCCCCATTATTTTATGTCGATATCATCTCACTCTTTCTTACCATGGGTCTTCTCTCATTATACTATAACTCCCAATTGTCACTAATCTATCCATAAAATCAACGTTTAAAGTTCAAACAATTGCATCTCCCTTTTTACATCACTAGGAAACCAAAATTCATCTCATAACGTTAGCTGCCCAAAGAATTACTCACTAGGCTCACATCCTGAAAATTCCAAATTCCCAAACTTGGTCACCATCTACAAATCCACGTCGCGACATAACTCTATCTAAGTTCACTATATAACCCTCTTCTCCATCCCTCTAAAGCAACCTTTCATTACATATATCCTTAAGCAACACAATGCTAACCGTCTCCCTCTATAAGTCCTTACACATCCCGAAATGTCACTATTCGTATCTCTCATCTCAATCTTTCATTCTCATGCTTCTTTGCACTTACATCACCCTTGCCCATATACACTTACTTTTATACTACTCAATACACGACTATTTCACTCATCATATCTCACAAAACATGCTCTTTACCTCGATTAGCTCATCATTCTTCATTTTTTTTTTTTTTTTTTTTTTTTTTTTTCACTATCTCTCACAACCACATTAACACATGTCTTCCTTATCCAACACTTATCTCTCATAACCCGGCATTTTCCCTGTCATACCTTCCGGTAACTTACGTATCAAGACCGTCTCTCATATAAAAGAATGCGTTAAGACTCAAAACATACATGTGTATATACCCTATGACTCAAAACAATGAAAAACATAGCCACCGGCTCAAAACAAAAGTAAAAACATAGCCACCGACTCAAAACAAAAGTAAGAACATAGCCACCGACTCAAAGTGGCCGCCCAACGAGGTACTCGGTCGAGTACATAACATACTAGGTCAAGTACAAGGTACTCGGTCGAGTAACTATATTACTCGGTCGAGTTTTCGACTCCAGAAGCAACTCAATTGCCGCAGAAGGATTACTCGGTCGAGTATTGGGACTACTCGGCCGAGTAGACCTTACTCGGTCGAGTATAAGACTACTCGGCCGAGTTCACGACTCCAGGCGCTAAACAAAAGTATTATCACGAAAGATTACTCGGCCGAATATGGAATACTCGGTCGATGTATAAAGACACTCGGCCGAGTAGGGACTACTCGGTCGAGTATAGGCGATTCTCAAGACCGTCCAGTTTTCGTAAAACAATCATATCTCACTCGTTACTTGGTCAATCTGGGCGTGTGACCTATCGTTAGAATCGTAAGAGGACAAGCTATCACCTCAACTTGGAATCACAGCAATATCTTTTCTAGAACTCGACTTATGACAGTTTTAAGACAACCCTTCCAAAATCGGTTTGTATACAAATCAAAAATTTCTTTTCAAAACAACTTTAACATGCATAAAACAAGCAATAACGACCCAATGCTTCTAAAAACCAGTACATAGTTGAACATTTATCATATTCACATTAAAATTAAACACCACATTTACATATACAGACGCATGACCTTAATCACATGCTTCTACCAACAATCAAGCATTAAAATCATCATATTCATATGCACATGTACCACTACCATACTTTATGCTCAACATTGTATTAAACAGGTAACATGATCACATTCTTCATGCTCAATATCAACCAGATACAATTTCACAATTCACTTTTCATCTTTTACCATGTTCCAACACTTAACATGCCAACATATTCCATGCTCAAAGTTTCAACATCAACAAATCGTCGATACATCTTTCAACTACTACCATATTCCACTTCTTTCCTCATTTAATCCAACCATGCACAAGATTCAAACTACAGATATCAAACACACATAACTCAAACATACAACAGTTTCCCCCCCCATGTGACCGGCTTGAGATCGTAAGGGCCTTAGTGCGAGTCCGGGACGTCTCCCAAGTCTTTGCGGTAGCTCCAAACAACTCTCCCGGGTTCATTTTATTTAGACTCCCTAAGTTCATTGAGTTCATTAGTTTTAGGTGCCGGAATCGTCGGCTCGATACGATACTTTGTAACACCCCCTCATACCAAGGTACCTTACCAAGGACTACCCTAGCATGAAAGGTCATTACCATCTCGGTTTTCCGAGGTTAGTATATCAAAGTTACAATTTCCAAACAACATTTATCAAAGTATATAAGTTAAAGATTACATTATCTCAGACCAACTCAAAATAAACGTACAAGGTCTCGATACAAATGAAATCCAAGACATCTAAACTCATAATAACGGAAGCTAGACTTGACGTGATGACTCCCCATGACCGTCCCATAGCTAAACATCTGCATTACCTGTCACAATCTGCTCACCATCCCCGAATGGATCACCGCAGTTTTACAAAACAACAACACGGGTCGGTCTTTACTCAATCAATACAAGACAACAACAATACAACCAAATGATCATCGATCTCACACAAGAATCGACTACACACCGAAGTGTGTAGCCCCCGCTGCATTACCCATCGCAACAGTAATCCTCGCCGCCGATGGGTGACCGCACCCATCCCCACCTAGTCCAACTCATCAACGAGCGACTAACAATCCCTGTCCCTTAATGTGCACATCCCCTCCCGTGGCGGGTTCCACGGAGGGCGAACTAGGTGTGAAGCCACTCCCGCAAGTGACTCCACCACAATCACAATCACATGACATCACAACCATCTCAATCCGCTCATACCAACATCGTCACAACAATCCCCATACTCCGATGATCAGCAAATAACAACAATTACAACAAGCACAATCTCAAATCAATTGACAAGAACCGAGTAGGAAACCCTACCTTAGCAATCAACAAAGGGAAAGGACTTGAACACTCGTAAAGGCTCCTCTACGAAGTCTTCTCCTATAACATAATCATATCACACAATTACACATTGCACAATCCCCATATTTCCCCAATTCCGTAAACACACAAGAAACCCAACGAATACAAACAACATAGAATAACACTTACCAACAAAGGGATGAGGAAATGTACGTAAGGACTCCGAAGGTTTCGCAATCAACAAAGCAAAGGGGTGATTAAGGAGTAATTAGGGAGAGATTATGGTTACGTAAGAATGATGAAGTAGAAATGATATTTTGAAAAACGACGCGATATAAAATAAATCTTAAACGCTCCCTAATCAAACCGTCGAAATAACACTTCGCCAAACCGGACACTCGGTCGAGTAAGTGTATACTCGGCCGAGTGTCCCATACTCGGCCGAGTGTTCACTTTACTCGGCCGAGTGTTCCTCGCGAACCAAAACAATACACAACCTCAAAGACTACTCGGCCGAGTAGGTTCTACTCGGTCGAGTAGTCACCAAGGAAAATCCGTAGTGTTACAATCTTCCCCCCTTAAAAAGAACTTCGTCCCGAAGTTCACACTCTACTATAAAATAAAGCACAACACTACGCCACAAGGCTACACCAACCACATATAACAACACCAAGGAACTATACAAGTCACCACAAAAATCATTATCCCGAGTCAAAGCAAAACAACAAACAAAACGAAACACGACCGCAAAGTTCCAACCCAACCTATAAAACATGGACACTTAACACCAACTCCACAAACTACTCTTCCTTCCACAACATGGCTCACGATATCGTCTCAACTATAGCATAGGCTCTCAATACTGACTCCATAACATTACTTCCATAACACTCAATAGCACTCAATCCACAAAAGAAGATCAATCATCAAAACGGAATGTTACAATTGGTGGGTGGGACCCCGAACATTTACCTGCGATTCCTTCCACTTCACAAGGGTATAAGAGCAAATTCAGAGACTTGCTTGGACTGACTAGACTTGAGTTGGATCGCTTAGTTACCCCGACAGGCGTGAGAATGCTGGACTTTGTAGACCGATTCATTAACAGGGCCGACCCTACTGTTTCCCATGTTGCCAGGAGGAGGGCATTTGGCTTTTGTTTGCTGCACGTGTATGTCTTCCAAGGACACGTTGATGAAGATTTGAGAGGTGATCCCCGTCTTTTGGGTCTTATTGAGCAAATGGAGCTGCGCAGGAGCCCAGCTTGCTCGTGCTTAGGGGAGATTATCTTGGGTTTGGATAATAGGAAATCCAACCGCGATCTGCCGTTCTTGGGGAGTCCCGTCATTTTGCAGGTAAAAGACATCATCCTTTCTTTTTCTTTCTTCTTTTTTCGTTTTTTTTTTTTTCTTTTTTTTCTTTTTTTTTTTTTTTCCGTTTTTTTTTGTGTGTCTAATACCTGCTCTTGGTAGGTTTGGCTTATGGAACGACTCCGATTGATCGAGCCCCCAGTTCATGCACTTTCCTATCATTCCCGTATGATTGCGATGAGGACGTGGTTGTACATGGTGGACTTCACCCGGGTCTGCGACTATTGGAAGAACAAGCTGAAAAGTGATGATGGCCCGTTGATTAGGTGGGTTGTACCGTGGTGGCACCTCAAGTCATCACATCGAGTATCTTCTTTGGATCCCACTAGGTCTCAATGCGCATTCCTGGATTGGAGTTTATGGTATGCATCTTTCCTAAAGATTGATGAGGCAAGTTGGGTTGAAGCATTTATCCCCTAGGCTTGATCTCGTCCCAGATCGCTTTGGGCGCTTACTACGAGAGAGTCAAGAGAGTGGGCCATTAAATGGGCCCAAAGAAACATGTGGTTCTTGAGCTTCTCCGCCAATGCTTTGTGGGTGTCGGACTCCTATCCGAGGTGGAGAAAGGCCGCAACTCCGAAGAACGCGAAGATCGAGGAAACGCGAGCCGGTTGATTACAAGGTGCGCGAGGGAGAGAAAGAGAAGGAGAAGCATCTGACAGAGGGAGAAGAAGAAGCTGGATTTCAGGTCATTCATCCTTCGAAGAAATCAAAGACTACTCCTGTCGCAGAGATGGTGGTTGGCAAGAACGGAAGAGTCAGGCCTCGAGAAAGACCGTTGGTGATTAGGTCTGAAGTGGTGCAAGAGCGCCTACTCGAGGTCGTGACAAGAAATATGACAAGAGTGACAAGGGCAAGGGGAAGATGGAGGAATAGCCCGAGTCTTTATTTATTATTTGATTATTATTATTATTATTGTTGTAATAAAAAGGAGGGATTTTTAGAATCTTAGCCTATTCTATTTTTATTATGTAACGTACTATTATTATTTAGAAAGTTTAATGAAATAAAAAGGTTAAATGGTTATGAAACCGTTGAGATTTTCTACTTTATTATTCTTGTCGAATTTCAAATGCAATGCAAATGTCCTTCTATTTACATTTTTTTTTTAGACATAATGGGTTGAATCCCGTGAGGGATTGCCTACGTATTCACTTAAAAAGCGAAATCAAACCCTTGCGCGTAGTTCGAGTAAATGTAAAAGAATAATTGTTCGAAGCAAGAGCTTGTAATGAACATAGAAAATAAGCATGAGCTTTTGCTTACTCTGGAGGTGCGAATTTAGTTTATTTGATGATATGAGGATGACAATCTTGTCAAAATGCAAGAGCACAGTGACATTTAGCTTATTTTAGCTTGGCCAGGGGCCGTTTATTTAGTGCCACAAGGGCGACACATGGGTTTACGCGAGGCGCGTTTTTGTCTTATTCTAGGCATAGTACCGTTTCAATTAGTCGAGGTTTGTGGGGTTTGAAAACTCATTCCCATCTAGGTCTGTGATTCTAACCGCACCCCCTGGGAGTATGGATTTGACTAGATATGGTCCGGCCCAGTTAGGTTTGAATTTTCCCCGTGGGTCGACAGGTAAAAGAGCTCTAACCGATTTGAGTACTAAGTCTCCTTCGTTGATGTTTCTTGGCCTAACCCTTTTGTTGAAAGCTCGTTTGATACGGGTTTGATATGTTTGGACATTATGCAACGCACGTAGCCTACGTTCATCCAGGAGGATGAGTTCTTCATACCTGTCCCTCTTCCAATCGGCCTCCGGGATTTGACTTTCTAGTAGAATACGCAAGGATGGTATTTCTAGCTCGACTGGTTGTACGGCTTCCATGCCGTAGGTCAAATAGAAAGGAGTAGCCCCGGTGGGCGCGTCCCCGACAGATGTACGGTACCCCCACAAAGCAAAGGGTATCTTGCTTGGCCAATCTCTATAGTTGTCAGTCATTTTCTTGAGAATTGTGACAACGTTCTTGTTTGCCGCTTCCACCGCGCCGTTGGTCTGTGGTCTATAGGGCGAAGAGTGCTGATGCTTAATCTTGTATTTGGCTAGCAATTGTTCTGTTTTGGCTTGAAAGTGCGACCCATTATCGCTAATGATCTCATGTGGGCAACCATATCGACAGATAATGTTGTTTTGTATGAATTTGGCCACATTTTTGGCTGTAAGGCCAGTGTAGGAAGCCGCTTCTACCCATTTGGTGAAATAGTCAATCGCTACTAGGATGAAACAGTGACCTCCTGTTCCGGCTGGGGTTATTTTCCCGATTATGTCAATTCCCCATGCAGAAAATGGCCAAGGAGATGTCATCGTGTATAGCAACGAAGGAGGGACATGTTGTACATTCCCGAAGATTTGGCAATTGTGGCAATGTCTCACGTATTTGATGCAATCGGATTCTATTGTGGTCCAATAATACCCTAAACGTGTGATTTTCTTTGCCATCATGGGCCCACTCATGTGAGGACCGCATTCTCCGTCGTGGACTTCTTCCATCACCTTTCGTGCCTGTGGATGATCGAGGCATCGTAGGACTACACCAAGAGGTGTTCTTTTGTATAATTCTCCTTGCATCAGAATGTATTGGGAAGCTAATAGGCGTATAGCACGTTGTCCCCTTTTGTCCATATCTGGTGGATAGGTACCATTAAGCTTGAAATTCAGGATCGCTTGGAACCAGGGTTCCTGTGCGATTTCCTCTTCGTTGGTGATTTGATGGACGTAAGCCGGCTCTGACCGTCGTTCGATACACAAGGGCATTTCCACCATGTGATCTGGCATATTTATTAGAGATGCAAGTTTCGCAAGAGCGTCTGCAAATTGATTTTCCTCCCGAGGTAGGTGTAGGTATGTTACATGATCAAAGAATTGAGCGACTTGGTCTATCCTAGCCTGATAGGGTGCGAGGCTTTCGCTTCGGATTTTTTAGGATCCTGTAACTTGGTTGATGATCAGTGATGAGTCCCCATGTACTCGGAGGTTTTTGATACCTAAGCTTACTGCTGCTTGTAGCCCAATGAGACAAGCTTCGTATTCTGCGGCGTTGTTTGTCACCTCGAAGTCGAGTTTGACAGCAATCGGTGTATGCTCACCTTCAGGAGAAATGAGTAACACTCCTATTCCATATCCTCTTAAGTTTGATGCTCCATCAAAGTATAGGTCCCAGGAGTCTACATCTGTTTGAAGTATATCCTCGTCGGGAAATGACCAAGTATCTATGGTTTGTGCGTCGTTGATGGGATTTTCTGCGAAGAATTCGGCGACGGCGCGACCTTTTATAACTTTCGTGGAACATATTTGAGGTCAAATTCCGAGAGCATCGAGTCCATCTTGCCGGCGTCCGTTGAGGACGGGTTTCTCGAAGAGGTATTTGACTGGATCCATTTTGGAGTATATCTTGACGGAGTAGCTAAGCATGTAGTGACGTAGCTTCTTCGTTGCCCACACAAGAGCGAGGCATGCCTTTTCGAGTTGTGAGTATTTGCACTCGTACTCCAAGAACTTCTTACTTAGATAGTAAATGGCTCTTTCTTCGCTTCCTACAGTTTGAGCCAACATGGCACCCATGGCGCTTTTCGATTCTTGAGATATAAACCAAGAGGTTGATCTCGTTGTGGCGGCATGAGCACTGGTGGTTTAGCCAATATCTCCTTGATTCGGTAAAACGCCTTTTGACAATCATCATCCCACATGGTATGGTCTGTTTTCTTGAGTTTCTTGAAGATAGGCTCGCAAATCATCGCGAGTTTCGATATGAATCGACTTATGTATTGTACTTTTCCCAGGAATCCTCTGACTTCTTTTTCCGTTTGAGGTTGTGGCATTTCAATCAGAGCTTTGATTTTGGAGGGATCTATTTCTATACCGCGTTGACTAACGACGTATCCCAGGAGTTTGCCAGATGTTACCCCGAATGTGAATTTCTGAGGATTGAGTCTCATGTTATACTTTCGTAGCCTTGCGAAGAACTTGCGAAGGTTTGCAATATGTCCCTCTCTTTCCTTGGACTTGACGATCATGTCATCTACATATACCTCAACTTCTTTGTGCATCATGTCATGTAGGAGTGTAGTTGCGGTGCATTGGTATGTAGCTCCGGCATTAATCAATCCGAATGGCATTACTGTATAGCAATATGTTCCCCATTGGGTGACGAATGCGGTCTTATGCATATCTTCCATGGCCATCTTGATTTGGTTATAACCCGCATATCCATCCATGAAGGATAGTAATGCGTGGTCTGCAGTATTGTCTACCAATATGTCAATGTGAGGTAGAGGGAAGTCATCTTTCGGACTCGCCTTGTTCAAGTCCCTGAAATCAACACAAACACGGATTCTCCCATCCTTTTTGGGCACGGGTACTATGTTAGCTACCCAGTCAGAATACTCGGAAACTTTGATGAACCCGGCTTTGAATTGTTTGTCCACTTCTTCCTTAATCTTTAGAGCCCATTCTGTTCTCATTCGTCGAAGCTTCTGTTTTACAGGTTTGAAACCTGGCTTAATCGGAATCCTATGTTCGGCGATATCTCTGTCGATCCCTGGCATGTCTTTGTAGGACCAAGCGAAAACGTCTTTGAATTCATTTAGGAGGTCTATGAAATCGGCCCGTTCGGTAGAGCTCAGGGTAGTCCCTATCCTAAGTTCTTTGGGTTCTAGTTCGGTTCCTACATTGATGGGTTAGGTGTCCTCTATCACAGGTCCCCCTTCCCCTTCCTGTAGTATTTCTTTGGCTACGTAGGGAGGTATTTCGGTCAAGTCTGGGTCTTGGTCATCCTCAGTATCATCGTAAACAGAATTGCACTCGAGATAACACAAAGAGTAAGCAGAACCTGATTTATTCATATTAAGATTTGAGTAAAGTTGAAACAAAGAAGCCAACTGATCCATGGTCAGTGGCGGCAAAGGGACATTAATTGGGGCATTTCCCGAACTACCGTGACTACTCGAGGCTAAGCTAGGAGAAATGAAGGAATTGGGGATGACAACAGGAGTAGATTCTCTAATGACTCCTCTAGACTCTGATTCTGACTCCGACTCCGACTCCGACTCGAACTCGTCGTCTTCTGGTTCTCCTTTGAACATCTCTCCCTCTCCAGTAGTGAGCTTGAAGAGTCTTCCTTGGTTGTTGGTCCATTTGATAGATTTTCTCCATTCTTTCTGCTGTTTTGTGTCGATTTCTGTGATCAATGCGGTGGGGTTGAAGCGATCGTCCTGAAGTATCATAGTAATGATCTCCTCCTGCGCGGCCCTAATGAATCGATCTTCTCCAAACAATAGGCTAACAGCTTGTTCGTCTAAGCAAGGTGCTTGACGGGTTTTGACGGTAGGAACCGTTTCGGGAGGAATGAAGTAGCAATCATGAAAGATCTCGATTCCGGCTAACTTCCTCTCAAGATAATGCCAAGGTTCGGGAAATCCGTGAAAGAGTTCTGAACTTCCTTCTTGAACGAAGTACCCATTTAGAGTGGGGAGAAATGGCCTCATTTGGACTCCTACGTGCTTGCGATTTTGGACTTGAGCTAGCATTTCGAGAACTTCTTCTTTTGTGGGTTTGTACCCTAGTCCAAGTGGTATCCTTGTCGAGTTGCCTTCCTTGTATGGTGCGAAGGTATTCTTCCGAATTGGGTTTAAAGGCATTCCAGGGAAGTATCCCTGGGATTTGAGTATGTGGTTGACCACCAAGTTGGAGTAGGGATTATAGTATAAGGGTGCCAACTCACTTTCTATGACATTTACACTTTGGAAGCCCCCAAGTTCGTATATGGGATCCGCAAGGACTTGATTGTTTGATTGCTTCTCGACTATTGCCTTGATGGGTGACGAAGTGATCGTCACTACTTTGTCATTTAGTGGAATCTTGATCGTTTGATGAAGAGTGGATGTTACCGCTTTGGAAGCATGAATCCAAGGCCTGCCCAGAAGTATGTTGAATGAAGCTTCGATGTCCACTATTTGGAAGTTAACCTTTCGTTCAATCGGCCCCGTGGCTATGGTTAGGTTAACAAGTCCTACCACTTTTCGTCGCGTGCCGTCATATGCACGAACACCTTGATTTGTAGGAGTCCAATCTGACTCTTTCATGCCTAGTTTGTATGCCGTTTTGAGGGGTATGACGTTGACCGCGGAGCCATCGTCTACCAAGGTCATTGGCACATTTTTCTTTAGACAAATGACAGTGATGTATAGAGCAAGGTTGTGACTAGCGCCAAAAGGTGGCAAGTCTTCATCCGAGAAAGTAATAGGATTACTTAGCTTAGGTGATTCTTGGAAGACCAAGTTGACTACATCTTCAGGGGTGGAGTTATGTGCCACATTAAATTTGGCCAAAGCTTGCAGTAAAGCTTGGCGATGTGGAAATGAGCTTGCCACTAGTTGCCAGACTGAAAGATCAGCCTTGGTTTTCTGTAATTGCTTGAGCAAATGATCAGTGGGGTCATCTTCGTTGTCATTTGGTGTGATGACGTTGGTTGGACCGTTTTGAGTAGTGCTTTGATATGGACGACCCGAACGAGTTAGGTGATCCACATCTTGGTCTTCACCATTTTGGACTATTTCCTTGACTAGGGAGTTTTCAATGAGATATTCGTCTTCATCATCATCGGCCCAAACCCCATTAACTGCAGCTAGTTCCCTCATTCTCATGATATCACTTTCTAGTCGTATGATTTGATCGACTAGTTTATCAACCACGGTGACTACTTCTTGCATAGTGGCATTTTGAGAGAAGATCAATGGTACGCGTTCTTTAGGTATTGCATTGGGATTGCGCAAGGCCGTTACCATGTTTTCTAGTTCCCACACTTGTCTATCTACACTCCTTGCCCATGTGATGAAGTCGGAAATGGTAGGGGAGATAGTGGAGTAGAGCCTTTCTTTCTCAATTGCATGAATTTCACTTTCGGTGGGAGAAATGAGGTGTGAGCAATCTAAGGTAGATTCGTCACTTGTAATCACTAGAACTCCAGGAGGATTCTGAGTGTTGTTGGGTTTACCTCCCGGTGGAATTGGAAGTCGACCATCTTCAATCATATCTTGAAGCACGTGTTTCAACTTGTAGCATTTTTCTGTGTCGTGTCCTTTGCCCCTATGGTATTCACAGTATGAATTTCCATCCCAAAACTTGGACTTCTTTTCGGGTTTGGGAGTAGGTCCAATGGGTTGGAGTTTACCTTGCTTCATTAGCCTTTTTAGAGCGTTGGAGTACGTATCCCCAAGGTTTGTGAATTTCCTTGGTGGAGTAGTTTTCTTAGATGGCTCGAGAAGGTTAACTTCGTCGGTCTTACTAGTAGAGCCGTATGAACGACTTGTGGACCCTTGATATCCTCGACCTACCGTTTTGGACAAGATCCTTTACGGATGTCATCTTCAATTCGCGTCCCTAGTACGGTTAAGTCCTTGAAAGTCTTGATGTTTTGATATCTCAAATGGTTGGCATATATGGGCTTGAGATTATCCACAAACTTTTCCACAAGAGTAGCCTCATCCGGGCGTTCAACTAGTTGAGTAATAGTCTTCCTCCACCTACTTAGGAAGTCGGTGAATCCTTCTTTGTCATTTTGGGTAAGAACCTCTAGAGTACGCATGTTGACTTGGATCTCGGCATTATCCGCGTATTGTTTCGAGAACTCGATTGCGGCGTCTTCCCAAGTAGCGACTTTCTTGTGATCTAAAGTGTAGAACCATTGCTTCGGGATGGTGTCAAGAGATGAAGGAAAGATCCTTAAGAACATCTCGGGTTTGATGCCTTTTATAGACATGTAATCCTTGAAGGCACGGATGTGGTGCAAAGGGTTCTCATGTCCTTTAAACTTAGGGATATCCGTCATGCTAAAGTTAGTTGGCAATTTGGAATTGACGGCTTCATACTTGCGATTGTTTTCCCTATAAATGTCATCCCCCTTAAGGTACATCAATTGCTCCTCTAGGTATTGGAGTCTTTTTTCAGCTGCAGTTGTCCCTATGATAGGATTCTCATCCCTAGACTCGTCGTCGGAAAAACGTAGTACTTCACTTTTAAGGGGAGGCAACCTTCCCTCTATATCAAAGATACGGCCTTCGATGAGCTCAAGGCGGTCATAGGTTTGGTTTTGGGTAACTTGCATTTGGGCTAGCGCGGCTAGGATTCGATCATTACTATCTTGAATTTGCTGGAGATTTGTTTCCTCACTTGATCCGGGCATCTTGGAAACTGGATAAGAGATCGGCGACGGATCAAAACACGATCGACCATTCTATCACACTTGCTAAAAGAGGAAAAGTTTTGACTCGTGAAGTGGGTGTGTGCCACTTGTGTTGAGTGAATTTTGAAGAAAGACAAGGTCCTTAAAAATGTGTGTCCTAGTCAACTGTAGTGTAGTTGTAGGAGTGGACTCGAAGTGAGGTTTGAAATGGGCTTGTGGCCCGAATTTTGACACGATAAACGGACAGAGTTTTGACCAGACTTTGCGCTAATTGAAGGCCTCTTTTTTTTCGAAATTTTATTTTGAAATTGGGTTTTGATTTTTGAAAATTCGTCATGATTTGTTTAGAAACGGTGATCATGTAAGGTTTACATATTTATACAAGCATTATAACGGGATGCTGAGTGCATTTAAAAGGGTTTTGGTTTAAAGGGTGGGTTGCCATACCGAACCATCAAACCCGAAGTCTGTGGAGAGGCTCGTGCCAAACAAGAGTAAGGCCGATTCCTAGTCCATTTCCTCAAGTAGTGAAGGCCTTTGATACAAACAAGAGTAAGCATCATGGTATGGATGACGTCAATCGCTATCCATCCTTAGGCCCGAATAAGAATTAGGACCGTTTAGACGAGACGATTGGTCGAATGGGTTGGGTTGGGCCTAGGAAGGCCGAATAAACGATCTAGGAAGACCGAGTTATGAAAACCGACAATTGTCTTGTACAAATTATTCCCTAACCTTGTTCAAGTTTCACCCTTGGCTACACGTAAGTGTATTATCCCCAGTGGAGTCGCCAAACTGTGGACAGCGGGCCGCCCACGGGGGCGCTTGGTGAGAAACGAGACAAGCGTTTGCATTTCGTATGGAGTCGCCACCAATTTTTATGGGAAATTGGAACCGTTCGAATACCTCGTGTCATGTCAAGACACAAAGTAGTGACATGAACACTAAGCAATCGTTACCCTTAGCATTCTATGTCTAGAATGACTCTCGTGGATGCCAATGAACACGGGTGCTCACGGAGATCTGGAGTAAGGGGTGAGGGTACGTATTAGGAAGCCCTTTTGATCGAACACCTAATCCCGCCCGCCTCGATAGCGGCCTCTACTAATGATTAGGGAAGTTATTCGTACTTGATATATCGTCGGCTATATGCATGCAATGCAACATCCATTGTTTTAATTCTAGCATGTGAGAATTAGTACTAAGTCGGTGAACAATTAATTAGCATACAATTGGGTCGAAGTAGGATTTAATGTTGATTACATGTGAAAACATACAAATGATAAAAGAAATACAATAATTATGAAATACAATAATGAAAATTACATTAATTACAATGGAATAGGCGATTTATGTCGAAAATACCCTTAAAACGGATGATTTGAGAAAAAGGAACAAAAGAAGGAATTACGAACAAATCAGAAGGTGATAATACGGATATTAGTTAGTTAATACGTAGACTAATTAATTACGTCAAAGCGAAACGGAGTTCGTGGGCGAAATCATCCGAACAGCGCAGCAGGATCGCCCTGCGGAAGAGGCGGCCCGATTCTTCGCGTCTGTTCCAAGGGTGAGTTCTGGCTGTGAAGCCGGAACTGCAAATCGTTAATGTCGATTAGTAATTTTAATGACCGATTGAATTATTTACTCGGATGAAAGTGATTAATACTTTTATTACATGTCAATGATGGTCATGAAAGCAATAAACATGAATGAGACGGATGCAAACGAATTATTTACATGAGATTTTGATAAAAATTTTAATGAGTCCTCTATTGAAATAAGTCAATTAGGCTAAATATGACGGATATACAACGAATATGAGAATAAGCAGATGAAAATTATATCAATGACGAATTCCAGAAACTCAATATGATTAAATTGAATCTCTAAAATCCGGGTTTGAATTTAATGACGAAAACCCGTAAATATTGGATTATTTAGGATTTAAGTCGGATTTATGATGATTAAAACATGCTAATGATGATGAATTATATGATGCAATATACATGTGAATTATCAGTGACGATTATATCAAAGAATTAGCGGACGAACAAATAACAAATAAAAAAAGAAACGAATTACAGAGGACGAGGAAGAAGAAAAGAAGCAGAATCTGGCAGCCTCACGAAGAGGCGCAGCAGAACTGCGCTCCTTCAAGAGGCGCGCAGCGATTCTTTGCGTCTTTTCTCGACGTCTGTCTACTGGAAATCCGCAAAAACAGAGTTTTAAAGCACGGTTATAGAAATCGGTTTTAATGGTGTTTTCGACATAAATCTTACAATGGTGATACGATAAATAAAATACAAGAAATAAATAAGGATTACACACCCTCAGACTTACATGTTGACGAAACGAGATGAACTAAGATATCGACTAGTGATGCTCGACGCGAATGCAAAAAGAGTGCCCTCGTAAGAGGAAAACGATTGATTAATTAAGTTGATTATTGGTGTAGTTGGTCAAATTGGTCAGTCATGCAACGGAGAGGCTGGTACCCGGAAAGATCCGAGCTTACGTGGTCGGAAGTCCAAGCACGTAGGCGCCAATTAGTAAGAACGAAGTCTAGAATGCAAAGGGAGAAGAGAAGGGCGGACACTCGCGTGAGAAATATGAGGAACGAAAGCTCCTATTTATACTAATCACGTGAAGGAATAGGGTTTCGGAGACTCTTTGGAAGTGAATCACGGAAAGATATGAAAAAGATACGTAAAGCATGCAAAGAAGGGCCTGGGAAAAGGCGCGCACCCATCACTGCGTCTCTTGGAAGAGGCGCGCAGACTGCTGCGTCTATTCCCGGAGGTTTCCTCCTGCTGAAGAAAGATTTCCGCGTTTGAGTTATGGTAGGACGGAAATAATTCGATTATCTTATGAATATTACGGGATATTATTTGCCAAAAGATAAAATTTGTGAAATATGGAATAGAAATACCGAACATTCCGAAACATTCGACTCGGATTTAACGATTATCATAAAATGGAGACGGTTTTTGACCGGACTCCGAATGTACTCTAATTATCGCCAAAACGACCGTATCGGGGCGTAGATGACAACTAAGAGGTAGACATTAATATTTGAGCAACCACTTGACGATAATCTTACGAACTGTCACAAATCGTCCCGCGTATCAAACATGCGGCCCAATCATCACCGGGTGGTTTGCGGGAGGTGCAGAAACGAGGTGTCTACAAGACTCGCCAGCCAATGGTAAGGAAATTTACCGGAGGCATCTTCGGGATCTGTCCTTAAAAGGTTGCGGACAAAGGCTCGCCAGCCAATGGTAAGGAAATTTACCCGAGTCATCTTCGGGATCTGTCCTTGAAAGGTTGCGGATAAAGGCTTGCCATCCATAGGAAGGAGTCATACCTGAGGCATCTTCGGATATGTCCTCGCACGTTTGCGGATAAAGGCTCGCCAGCCATTGGCAAGGAAATGTACCCGAGGCATCTTCGGAATCTGTCCTTGGACGATTGCGGACAAAGGCTCGCCAGCCAATGGTACGGTCGGTTAATGGACCCTGAGAAATAGCCGCGTCAAATGGGGTTGTTTGAAAGTAACGAGCTCGTGATGCCGCCGTGGAAATAGCGAATTTGGACTTTTCACTATCACTGTTTTTTTTTTAAATGAGAGGGTTCCGCGGGGACCCCCCTGCTTGTATCTGAAGGAGTAGTATTGGGAATCTTCACCATTCGTCGTTCTTTTTGAATTCGGAGTGGCGGTTTCGATCGCCATTTGTTTGAATTTTGAAGGAAAATAGCAAATTTTAAATCTGTTATTTCGTTTGAAGTGACGGTTTATGTGCCGCCGTTGACATTTGAAAAAAATAATGATTTTGGAATTTTCACTATTAATTGAAGTGACGGTTTATGTGCCGCCGTTGACGTATGTGAGAAATAGTGAATTTGGAATCTTCACTATTAATTGAAGTGACGGTTTATGTGCCGCTGTTTACATATGTGGTGAAAATAGTGGAATTCAATTTCCAGCTATTATCTTGGAAATGACAGTTTTAATTGCCGTCGCTTAAAATTTGGAGAAATAGCGGTCTTTGAATTTTCGCTATTATTTTTGAAATTTTGAAGGAAAATGGTGAATTTTGATTTCACCATTATTTTGAAATTGGCGGTTTTGATCGCCGTTTGCTCGAAATTTTTGAAAATAGCGAATTTAAATTTTCACTGTTTGTCTTTTGTCTTTGGGAAAATGACGACATTTAATATCGTCAATGAAAATCCGCATTTGTTATGTGGAATTTGGGCTAAAGCCCGAAATTCGCTGAAAAGCAAAGGGGCTTCCCTATTTTTCTGTAAAAGGACGCGAGGTTGGTCTGCATATCATCCTCACTTCATCTTCTTCCTTTCGACACAAAAACCCGCAAAATCGCCATTTGAAGGACCTTTGCTAGCTTCCACTCGTGCCATCATCAACAATGTCATCTCAAGGTATGTACTTCCTCTTGATTTCATTTAAAATTGTTGATCCTTAGCTTGATTGAATTAGGGCGAATTTTACCCTAGAAAATCGAATTGGGCGTTTTTGATTGAGCCCATTTCGAGTGAAATTGGTGCTTGCATTAGGTTAGGAACATGTTTAGGAGTATATGGGTGCTTTTAGTTTGCATTTTGGTCCCCGTTTCCGCTCCATATTCTCGAAAATCGCGAGTAAGGCGAGACACCGTCTCACTTCGCAATGCCAAGTTTATTTGCTTAGGTAGTGGGTCCCACTAGGTTGCATTGTAGTTGGAAAAACTCGTATTCGCCATTTATGGACCTTTGTTGGATATTGGTGGGCAAAATCGGATTTTTGCCTTTTGTGACGGTCTTATGTCTGACAAAATAAGCGTCTGTATGAGCTTGAATAGAGTCAGTTTGCCTTGAAATGGACCTTATTGGTAATTTAGGTCACCTTGAGGCGTGATCAAATCACGTCTACCTTTTGCGGTCGTTTTTTGAATTTTTGACCGGTTTGGGCTAAAATTAGCGTATGAATTGCCTATTTGAGCCGTAGAAAAATACCCCATTGTGTCGGGAAAGTATTTTGGTTTGTTGGCGGACCCTGTAGGGGTCTTAAAATGCCGTTTTTGTGGCTTTGACTAGTCTTTTGCTTGAAAAGATGGGCAAGTCATTTTTTGTTTGTTTGTTGTGAATGGTTTTGTTGGATTTTGGGAGGGATTGCCCTTGTTTTGCATTGCAGGTTGTTTTTGTTTGGATTTATCCATTTCATGTCATCGTAATGCACAAATTTCGGCTGACGTTTTTTGTATTTTTTTTGTTTTGACCGCAGGGTACTACTCGGGACCCATAGGATCCGTCGTGGAGGCTTTGGAGGAGGAAGACGATCCTGGAGGCGAAGAGACGACTGTTTTTTTGTTACAGGCTTGGTTGTGTTTCTTCCTGGCGGCCTTTGCCCGGCCAATGATCGGGTATCGATCGTTGGTCGTTGTCTGCAAAGATTCGGATGACCGATGAGTGGGGTTCAATACGGGCGTGTTATCCCATGTTGCCGCTTTCGATCGTTGTTGAAATCAGCTGATTGGGGTTCAACATCGGGGTAGTATCCGTTGTCCTGGTCCCTTTTCACCTTTGAATTCTGACGATTGGAGGCCAACGTCGGGGTAACGCGCTGAGTTACGACCCTCGGTTGTCGCGTCGTCCAAAATCTGTCAGGCACCATTATTCTTTTTGTCGTGGAGCAGGAACGAGGTATTACCGTTATGGTAATCACCTCTGCTTCCGTTGTTGCTCCTTCGTTTCTTGTCTTGCTCTCTTTCTTTTCCGTTTGAGAGGATAGAGATGCGTAGTTCGGTACGTGGCAGATAGCCTCCAGTTCGTTGTCTTAGGCTAGTGTCTGTATGATAGACGGTTGTTTTAGGCCAGTGTCTGTATGATAGACGGTTTATTTTAGGCCAGTGTCTGTATGATAGATGGTTGTTTTCGGCCAGTGTCTGTATGATAGACGTTTGTTTATATGAGTTTTGGATTGTGGTTCATTTTGTGAAATTTGGCTCTTTTGTGTTGTGTTTCGGAGGAGCGCTGTCGGCTGTTGATTCTCCTTTTGCTTTGCACCAGTTCCTGAATCGTTAGTGTAGAAAACAAGCAACAGATAGCAAATACGCATAAACGTAAACACGCAGAAGCATTTGATTGGAAACAAAATTAACCAAGATGACTTGAAGTTAAAATTGAAATTTTGAAATGAATTTTGAAAATTCCGTGACAAAACGCCACGTTCGGAATTCAAAAGGAATTGATTTGGAAATTTGAGCAATTAACTCGTGTCGTGAATTAAATTGCGTCGAATTTATTGAAATTGACTCGAAAAATTCAAACTCAAACCGTCCGGAAAGAATTTTAGAAAAGGATTTTTGCGAGTATATTTGATTTTTGATTCTTGAATTTTGAGGAAAATTGATGTTGTGTTATCAATCTTCGGTTTTGATTTTGATGGAAAAATTGCGAAAAAAGCGAGAAATTTTCGGAATTTCGACTGACATGGAAACGATCCATCGCGGATCGGGGCGACTAGCCCTTCCCCCCTTAAAAAAAGAAAGAAAAATCCGTATGTTTAAAGCTGCGTCATGGAAACCGTGTCGGATTTCGTAAAATGCGAAAACAAGGAAATGTGAGTGTGAGGAAACACAAAGCATCCTGAATCGGCCCGAAGAGGCGCGAGCAGCCCGGCGGGAGGTTTGAGGTGTCAGGAGAAAGCACAAGTTGAAAGTGACAAGTCAACAGCGGGAATCCTGGGGAAGCCTCAAAGAGGCGCGAGCAGCCTGGCGATAAAAGCCGGCTCTCCCCTTTTTCTGAAAAATGCGCTGGTCACTTCGTATAAATAGGGATGTTTGCGCTTCATTGTTTCATCATCCGAAACACGAAAAACATCTCTACAAAACTTCTTCTTTTTCCACAAAAATATTTCATGGATGCTTTTGAGAACGCATTGCGACAATGGTGTCGGGATTTGTCGCCTCCCGAAAAGTATCAACTCGTTTTCATGGGAGTTGGTTAATTGTTGGTGCTTTGTCAAGTCAAGGTGCAACCTTCGCTTCTTGAAGCATGCTCTCGGTTTTGGGATTCGAAACACCATGTTTTCGTTTTCCCGAAAGGTGACCTTTGTCCTCTTGCCGAAGAAGTTGGAGCCATTGGTGGGTGGCCGGGTTGTGTTCCGGTGGTTCCTCTGACTCGGTTGTGCTACAAGGAGAAATTTCGTTCCATGTTGGGCTTATAAACAAGCCATGTCTCGGAGGTGGCTAGGATAAGGGCTCTTGCATTTTGCCTTGCCCATATGTACCTCTTTGTTGATGTCTTGAAGAAGGAGGGGCCAAGATGCCATGGTAGCATGACCCTTATCCATGTGATTGAGCAAATGGAGCATGGTAAAGATCCATCATGGTTGGTGCTTGGAGAGATCATCCAAGCTTTGGACAAGGAAGGCTCTTGTGGAGAAGCTCCCTCTTTCGGATCCCCAAGGATCCTTCAAGTGTGGCTATTGGAGAGGCTAAGGTATGTAGAGCCTCCGTTTCATTCTTCTTCTTATTCCTCCCGTCATCTTACCATGAGGAAGAAGTTGTACCCGGATAGTTTTGCTTCCACCGAGGCCTACTGGGCCGCAAGATTGGCGAAAGAGGGCGGTCCTCATATCCGTTGGGTAGTGTCGTGGTGGCACTTGAGGTCCTTCACGGGGTTACCCGCTTCGGGTGCTAGTCCTCGTTCTTTGATGGTGGTGGGTTTGAAGGTTGTCTCCTTCATTTATCCCGAAAGGCTCATGAGGCAAATGGGGCGTCAACAAAAGGTGCCCGCTCAAGATACTCTTGTCCAAGAAAATGTTTTCCGGAACTCCGAGTTTGTGGAGGCCTTAGAAAGGTGGTGGGCCACTCGGCCGCTTTGGGAGGTACCAAACCCCGTTGCCACGACATGGGTGACTCCCGCTTATGTCAAGTGGTCACGTGCTCCGTCCTTGGAAGAGAAAACCAAATTTCGTAAGGACGAGGTTGTCGATTTGAAGTATCGAGAGGTTGGCAAGGCCAACCGTGCCTTCTTTGAAGAGTATGTTGATGGAGCTACTCCCGATATGATGAGACCACCGAAGAGGAGGAGTTCCGTCCCTTAGGATATGGTGGGCCATGCATTGGCTCATCTTGGGTCGAATATGGGGTCTTGTGCTAGACCAGAGGCCGTTGCCGTCTTAGATCCGTTGAGGATCCGTTCCGAGGAGGAAGTCTATGTTAGGCGGGCCAACAAGAAGAACAAGGGGAAGATGTACCCCGAGGGAAAAGGCAAGGGTAGAATGGAAGAGTGAAGACCTCCATTACCCGTTTTATTATTATGTCGTACTATTGTTGTGAGTTTTTATTATGTTGTACTAGCTAGTTATTGTGTGTTTTGTGCTAGTTTTATTATGTGAGGTGTTTTAGTTGACACCTTAGCTTTGACAAGTTGTAGACTCGTCGAGCTTTATTTGTTGAAATTGTAATCCCTCCCATTATTAATTAAATAAGAGGATTGCTTGTGTCGAAAATTGTGAACGCTTATTTCTTACATCCATTTGGTGAAGGCAATTCAATTTGAATTGTCCTAAACAATTGCACTTGGGAAAGTGGTATTTTGTGGAAAGGGAGAAAGGCTCATTTTTGTATTTTGTGGGTAAGGGAATGGTTTTCCCTTTTCCTTTTTTGATAGGGATTTTTTGTATGTGGGGATGGTTGTATCGTTCTTGTGTAAGAAAGGACTGCCTACGTATCCACCCGAAGAGGTGAAATCAAACCATGATCGTAGTTCGAAATGTTTTGTGAGTTTAAATTGGGTTTTGTGGTTGTATCCCTCAGGCATAAGAAGGACTGCCTACGTATCCACCTGAAGAGGTGAAATCAAACCATGCTCGTAGTTCAGGGGGTTCGTTTTGTTTTAGTGCAAATGGACGTTGTCTTTGACATATCAAAGGACATTCGAAACGGGCAAAGTGCCGCAGCTTAGACTCGATAAAACATGCAATTTCAAATCAGAACACGTTGAGGAACTTGACTTGAAAAGGGTTGAGGTCGATGCTAGTTGTAAAACGAGCCTAGGTTGTTGTCTGTCATGGTTCAAGGGTAGTATTTCATGAGTTGGTCCAGGTTGGTCGGGTTTGTAAAGTCCTCCCCATCTCTGTAAGACCAGGCGAACACGTCCTTGTATTCGTTGAGGAGGTCAATGAACTATTGTCTTTCCGAGGGGACCAGTGTTATCCCTATCCTTAGTTCTTGAGGTGTATTGTCGGTTCCTACGTTAATAGGTTCGGTATCCTCAATGATGGGGGTTCTGGTTTCCCTTTTGTCGAGTTCTTTGGCTAGGTGAGGTGGGCAGTCACTCAAGTCAAATTCCTCATAGTCATTCAGAATTGCATTGCAGTTAAATTGAGATGAGTCATAAGCAAACTTAGCGTTCATTAAGTTGACACGAGCGAAAAGCTCGGAAAGGACAGACATCTCGTGGTCACTCAGAGGCGACATAACAGAGGAAGTGGCCCCTGTAACAGACTCCAGGTTGTCACCTTCCATGGGAGTGGGGGTGACCCTAGTAGACTCAGCCTCTGAATTAGCCACGACTTTGTGATAAAACAGTGGGAAGGGGACTTTGACTGGGACATCAGGAGTGTTTGGAGCTACGACAGACTCTGACTCCAACTCAGACTCAGACTCAGATCCTTCCTCACTTCCCTCCTTGAACATAGGTCCTTCTCCAGTTGTTATATTGAGAATGCGGCCTTGGCGATCGGTCCACTTGACGGGTTTCCTCCAGCCTTGGGTAGCTTTCTCTGGGTCAGTATCGGAGATCAAGGCGGTTGGGTCAAAGTGATTGTCTTTCAGGGCGATGTTGATGATGTCCTCATAGTCGAGGTGTTTGACGTTATCTTCCCCAAAGAGGAGTGTGACAGCTTGTCCGTCAAGGCATGGTGACGGCTTGGACTCAGTCGATGCAACTTCGATGTTGTCGGGGATAAAGTAGCAGTCCTGGAAGACTTCCACTCCCGGGTACCTAGCCCTGGCCACAGAGTCATAGATCGGCTCCGGAAAGACATGGTAGGGCTCGAATTCTCCTTCGGGGACAAAGTATCCGTTGAGAGTCCGATGATAGGGACGGAGGATAACCCCGTGCTTCTTGCGTTTTCGGACTAGGAGGTTCATCTCCTCGATGTCTTTGTTAGTAGATTCGTATCCCAGCCCAAAAGGAATGTTGGGGACCTTAGCCTGTTTCAAGGGAGGTAAAGGGTCCTTCAGCGGGTTGAGCGGAAAACCCGGGAAATATCCCTGACGCATCATGATACGATTGACCGTGAGGTTGGCAAACAGGTCGCAATCAGAGGGCGCCGACTCATCAGTTATGGCGTTTACGGCTTGGAAACCCCACATTTCATTGTCGTCCTCCTCAATGGTTTGGGAGGCTATTCCCCTCCTCATGACAGCTTTGATTGGGGAAGCAGGAATTGTGATCGTTTTCCCGTTAAAGGAGACCCTGATCTTTTGGTGGAGAGTTGAGGTGACCGCCTTGACGCCGTGAATCCAGGGACGTCCCAGGAGCATGTTGAAGGAAGCGTCGATGTCGACCACTTGAAAACTGGTTTGTCTTTCCAGTGCTCCGGTCGCGACGGCCAGAGTAATAAGCTCGGCGACCTTGCGATGAGTGCCGTCATAGGCGCGTACTCCTTGATTCGTTGGGATCAAATCAGCTTCTTTAATCCCCAGCCTGTGGGCAGTCTTGAGAGGAATGACGTTCATCGCGGAGCCGTCGTCCACGAGGACCATGGGTACATTTTTTTGGAGGCATTGTACGGTGACATACAGGGCCAGGTTATGATTGGCTCCGAATGGAGGGGTATCTTCGTCGGAGAAGACGACCGGGTTGTTTAGATCAGGGGTGTCCCTTGTCATGTGTGCCACTACTTCTCCTGGGGAAGAGGTGGAGGGCACGGTTAATTTTCCTAAGGCCTGCAGCAGGGCCTGTCGATGCTCAAAAGACGTTGCGATCAGTTGCCAAATTGATATTTCGGCTTCTGCTTTCTGAAGCTGTCTCAGGATTGAGTTCTCAGGAGCCCTTGCTTGAGTGTCCGCTTCCGGGACGATTTGGTCATTCGTTGTTGGAACGACCGTTGGATTGCCCGGGTTCTGATAGGGACGTCCGAACCGGGTGAGATGTCCGATTTCTTTTGCCCGTTTCCCCTTCCCTGGGATGGTATAGACATCCTCAACATCATCTCTCCATATGCCGTTAATTTCGGAGTCTCGAGGATACCTTGGAGGGGTATTCCTCGGTGGGTAGTTCTTGTGAGGGATATTTTTGTGAGGGTGGTTTTTGTGAGGGTGATTTTTATGGGGGTAGTTATTTTGAGGGTAGTTATTTTGAGGGTGATTTTCGTGTCGTCTGTGCCAGAATGGTCACGGGAGCAATCCATCCTGGGGTAGGTAGTCTTGAATGTTCGGGGAATTCTCCCTCGGGCGCGGTGGCGGTGGATTGAAAATGAGTCGACGGTAGGCGTTGGCGAGTCGGGTGATTCTCTCCGAGAGGCTAGCTATGGCCTCCTCAACTTGTTGAAACATAGTGAGAATAGTGGCAGCACTAAACACAAACACTCCGTCTGAAGGATCGTTTTCCAGAGTATTCACCTCGTCGTCAATTGGCAGGATGAGGTGAGAGGAGTCTAGGGTTGGCTCATCGTCAGAGATGGCGTGGATTCCCAGGGGACTCGTTTTGTTGTTCGGTTTAGTTGGTGGGGGTATAGGCAAATCTCCTTTCTCAATCATGTCTTGAATGAGGTGCTTGAGCTTGAAGCAAGTTTCGGTATCGTGCCCTTTTCCCTGATTGTATTGACAGTAGGCGTTGGGGCTCCAGAACCGGAATTTCTTGGCGTCGGTCGGATCCGGGGTGGGTCCGATCGGTCGTAACTTCCCCTGTTCCATGAGCCTTTTCAGGGCAGTCGCATAAGTTGACCCTATGTTGGTGAACACTCCCTGGGGGCGCTCAGCTCTCTTAACAGATGGTTCGACGAGGTTAACCTCATCAATCTTGTTCGTCTGGCCGTAAGGGCGAGATCCAGTTGAGCTGGGCCCTTGGTAGCCTCTGCCAGTGGTTTTGGCCAAGACACCCTTTCGGAGGTCGTCTTCGATACGTGTCCCCAGAATCTGCAGATCTTGGAAAGTCTTGATATTCTGATACCTTAGTAGGTTGGCATAAATTGGGCGGAGATTGTTGACAAAATTTTCCACCAAAGTCGACTCACTTGGTTTACTGACCAGTTGAGTACTCACCCTCCTCCAACGGGTTAGGAACTCAGTGAACCCCTCCTTGTCGTTCTGGGTTAGCACTTCGAGAGTACGGGTATTGGCCTGGATCTCGACATTGTCGGCATACTGTTTGGAAACTCAACTGCGATCTCATCCCAAGTAGTAAGGTTCTTCGGATCAGGGGAGTAGTACCATTGGCGAGGGATCGGTTCCAAGGAGGATGGGAAGATTCAGGTAAAAAGTTCCTGCTTGACCCCTTTAATGCCCATGTAGTCCTTGAAAGCACGGATATGGTTGAGTGGGTCCTCCACTCCTTTGAACTTGGGCACATCAGTTAGGGTGAAGTTGTCAGGTAGTTGATCCCCAACAGGTTCGAACCTTCGGTTGTTCTCAAGATGGATATTGTTACCCCGGGCTAGGAGCTGTTCTTCCAAGAGTTTCAGCCTCTTCTCGATTTGATCGAGGTGAGGTATTATGTTCCCCGCTTTCCTTATTTTCCGGGCGTCGATATGGGTCTCGACGCGATCCAGGGTGACCTTAAGAGCGGTGAGCGGTGGCTAGGGCGATCGGTTGACGTCTCTTATTATCATTGTTGTTGTTGGACGAAGCTGAAGACGGGGCCATGGCTCTGAGGCAGAAAAACGGCTCACATTACAACTCAATCCGACACAGTTTCAAGACTGAACGCAGACAACGCAAAGGACGAGACAAAGACCAAGCTCAATCAAGACGAGGGTGACCGTGTATGGCTCCTCGGTGCTGACTCGATTTATGACGTGACGGTGTTGACCGAACTTTTGACACGAGTCAAACATGACGGCGTGACGCCGTTGGACGGGTCTCGTGGTGAGACGACTCATAAGTAAAGACGCATAAGTACGTTTGCTTTGACTCGATAGACACGAGGCGGAATTGGAATGGTGGACTGAAGTTTTCGAAAATAGAAATTTTCAAAATGATTCATTTGTCGCTTTAAAGGATGGCTTCCGAAGATAGAAATCTCCGCAAGTCGATCAGTTGAAAGGGGTCGTCTTAAGTTTATTTGCAAAAGACGGTTTGAGTATGAGTCGGCTCGGAAAACAGTGCGTCGTTTCCCAAGACGGTTTTGAAATTCAAAATTGTATGTTTTGAAAAACGAGTTTGAAATGTTCGAAGAGGTCTCGGGGACGGTGTATGGTCCTCGGGATCTCGAAAGTGTCTCGAGAGAAGGGTGTGCTTTTCTCGGGTTTTGAAAGAGCCATTGTCGGCGCAAAACAGGTTAAAATCCGTGTAAGGACGCGACGATTATAACGACGTAAAAAGGTGATTTGAAATGGTTATACAAAACCGGTTTTGAAAACCGTCATTACGACGGCCTAGAAAGGCGTGTTAAAATGGTTATACAAAACCAGGTTTGAAAATCGTCATTACGACGGCCTAGAAAGGCGTGTTAAAATGGTTATACAAAACCAGGTTTGAAAATCGTCATTACGACGGCCTAAAAAGGCGTGTTAAAATGGTTATACAAAACTAGGTTTGAAAATCGTCATTACGACGGCCTAGAAAGGCGTGTTAAAATGGTTATACAAAACCAGGATTGAAAAATCGTCATTACGACGGCCGGTGAAAGACCGAGGTTTGAAACAGCCATTATAACGACGCAAAAGGGTGATTTTGAAAGTTTTGAAAATGACACGGAAGGACTTATGATCAAGTAGCACATAAGCATTCAAAGTTCATTATATTATGCATTATGCTGACACGGGTTTTGGCTTAAAAGGGTGGGTTACACACCAAGCAATCAAACCCCAATTTGCGAGAGGGATACCAATCCAAACAAAATGTGTAAGGAGGGTGCCCTAGCCTCGTGCTCGAAAGTGATGAAAGCTCTTTGACGAAACAGAAATGTGTAACGTCAACGGTATGCTTGACTCAATCGGGATTCGAAACGCGGGGATGAGAAAAACTCACGCCGACGGGACGAGCCAATTGGTCGAAAAGGGT
This sequence comes from Silene latifolia, assembly GCF_048544455.1. Classification (NCBI taxonomy): domain Eukaryota; kingdom Viridiplantae; phylum Streptophyta; class Magnoliopsida; order Caryophyllales; family Caryophyllaceae; genus Silene; species Silene latifolia. The sequence continues at coordinate 130,536,346 of NC_133531.1, read as the reverse complement.
TAGGTTGTGGGCCCGGACAAGGAACCCGACCGTGACCGTAATATCAAATGATGCATTCCAACCAAGACCTCGTTCGAGTCTCACCATCTAGGGATTACAAAGACGTAAGTGTCCTAGTTCTCCCCAGCGGAGTCGCCAATCTGTGGACATGGCCCACCTGCGTATGCCCAGCCGATCTATGGACAACGGCAGCGGTCTCTTGAAAGCCACGCTCGGAGGCGTAATGATGCTTTCGACCGGATCGCTTTGGATCGGTTGGTTTCGTCTCGGTAAGGGTCTCGAAACGATTAGAGATGTTCGGAGTCACCACCAAGCATTTGTGGGATTCCTGGAACCCGTTCGAAATCCACTTTATACCTAGGTCAAATCGAAGCACAAAGTAGCGTTTGACATAGGTACTAAAGATAAGGAAATCGTCCCTCTTTAGCATCCTATCTCTAGAATGACTCTCGTACGCTCTGGATAAGGTCGTCCACTATCCGAAGTTTCTGAGTAAGAGGTGAAGGTACGTATTGGGAAGCCCTTTAATCAGACACCCAATCCCGCCCGCGTTTAGCGGCCTCTACTGATCGATCTTGGTTGGTTGAATGCAAAAGTTGATAAAACGGTTTAAATGCATGAATGCACATCCAATGATTTAAACCTAACATGTGAGAGCTTTCTAAGTCGGTTGATTTAATCCAAGTATCAAGTATAAGATGTCAAGTTGGATTAATGATTGATTTGCATGCAAGACGGAAATTAAACATCCATTTACCGTATTAGGTTTAGGGTGCATAACGTGATCCATTTGTCTTAGTAAGGCATTTTGCAAATATGGTTTTGAATGATCAGAATAGTCATCTGATCCATCCTGTATCCGGGTTAATCGGAGTTGAGATCGTCCTAGACTAATGCTGGAAGGGAACAGGCCCTGTATCAGGCAGCTATATGAGGCGCGAGCCAGCTGGCGATACAAAGGGCTTCCCTCTGGTTTTGAAAATGAGAAATGGAGAGCTTGTTTAGGCGCGGGTTAGCTGACGGTTTATGTGCCGTGTTATGACCTTTTAGAAAACGTCATAAAACGTATTGAAAATGGGTATTTGAACCCGGTTTGACTTGATGGGATCGTTTAGACCGCTTTTGTTGATTTGAAGAACTAGACTCGAATAATCATCATTGTTTTGATAATATTCGGTGTCGGGTTCGATTTGACATACTTGAAATGAATAGTTTTAAAAGTAATTATGGACTAATTGTTTTAAGTCCATTTGAATGTCATTAGTCGACACTCATCATCGTACCCGAGTTGAAATCCGGCATGGTATGTAGAACCAAGGATTACTTTGTGTTGGTGACTAATATGTTTGTTTGAAAATGTAAAGAAAAGAAATAGAAGGCTTTAAAATACCTTCTAAATATCATTAACCAAATATTATCACCGAAACACGGATTTAACCGTCATGGTATGAGGAACCAAGGGTGAAAAATGCTTTATGGTTAAAATATGTGAAATAAAATAACAATGGTTTGAAAATACTTGAAATGGTGAAAACCGATTACAAATATGAGAAATGGATTAAGGGAAATGACGAGAACAAACACGGTTGATCTCTGATCTGAATACCCCATTTAGGCGCGAGCCAGTTGGCGACCTAAGGGGCTTCTGCCTCAGACCAAAAAATTAGTTTTGGCTCATTTATTCCATGTTTTGGTTCATGTTATGCACGTTTTAGCATGTTAGAGTCATGAAACAAATGAAAAAATAATAAAAGAGGATTTTTACACCCTCATACTTACATGTTTGGTTATGGCGAGAGACCGACGTAAGTGTAACAACTCGTTTGATCGGAAAAAACTCGGTTTAAAACCGTTTTGGTAAGTAAAAAGAGTGTTTTGATGTTTAGTGATGGTGTAGTGGTCGAAATGGTCGGTCAAGTGATTTAATGCACGATGACGGTACCAAACAATGTGAAAGGCTCGTGTTTACGATCGATAGGTCGTAAATACGCCTTGGGTTGTGACTTTAGAAGTCGAGTCGAGAATTTTAAGGGAGAAAAGAGGGGGGCGGACACTCGCGTAACTCTCAAATGGGCGACATTTGAGGGGTATTTATAGGAGAATGAGTGGTTGTGTGAGTTTTGAGCGACGTGGCCACCTGGGCTGCTCAAAGAGGCGCGAGCCATGCCGCGGGTCTTCGAGATGTGTTGTCGCTTTCACAACAAACACAATCATGATTTGTTCTATCCTAGGTTTTGTAGTCACATGTTTGGTACTTGACCAACATGAATCCGGGAAAACTTAAGGTAGAAGGTTTGAAATGTTTGTTTTTTTGTGTTTGACTCGGTTTGACTCGTTGTTGGAGTCGGGATTTGAATTTTGAGTCGGTTTTGGTCCGGTGTCGGTTTTGACTCTAATTAGTGTCATTGTGACCCCGTCGCCGTGCATTAAACACTCCAGGTATTTTTGAAATGTTTTATTTTCGAAATCGTATTAAGTTTTCCGACGTAAAGTTGTACACAAACTTTCGATCAAACGCTGCGATTCCAAAGCATGTTGTAGTCCGATAATCATCGGGTGTTTGTTGGAGTCTCAGCAGATACTGGGTATCTAAAACTTCCGACCTAAAGCTTAACATCATGCACCTTCAAGCCAAAGTTATAGCTAATGAAGCTATAACTTTAGAACTTAGAAAAGCCAAAGAGCTTTTGGAAACTAAGGTCACATCTGATGAAGCAGTGATCTTAGACCAAGAGAAAGAGATAGATTCTCTTTCAAAGCAATTAAAAGAATCTAAGTCCGATATGATCAATGTTAAGAAATAACACTCTGATGTTGTGTTTCTTCTTAACAAACGATTCCAAGACTTTTGTGATAACTTTAAGAAAGATAATGATGTAGATCACACGAAATGTCAAGAGGAAATTAAAACCCTAAAAGACCTACTTCTACATGCTAGAAAGGTCCATGATAAGTGGGAAGGTAGCACAAAAGTCCTAAATTTCCTAACCGAACAATCAGACAATAATATGAAGATGGGGTTAGGACATGAGTGCTACAGCCGTAGAGATCACTCTAAATGCAAATCAACACCTTAAGATTTTTTTTTCAGAAAAAGGAAGTATGCTGATCTTCCTGAATACCTGATTTGCAATTACTGTGGTCATACGGGTCACATCCAAATAAATTGTGTCAAAAAGGCTCATGATATACGAAAAAATGCCGACCATGCTAAAACTGTTGACACGGTTGGCGAGAATGATGAAACCCCCATTAAGGAACCTAACGAAGAAAGGAATAATAAGTTTCGTTGGTTCTATGACATGGCCTTCGACTACAGCAAGAAACCTAGCACCTCACAAAACCCTTGTCGATCTCAACCTAGTAAACTTATTCACAAGGGAAATAGTCATGAAAGACCTAGAGAAATTCCTAGACTAAGAGAAAAACCTAACCCTAGAACTCCTCCCAAGATAAATAAACCAAGGGTTAGAAAAACGGTTATTAGACATGTTTGGATTCGAAAGGATTTAGTATATAGAGTAACTAATCATAAGGGACCCAACTTAGCTTGGGTACCTAAAAACTGTATCTAATCCTTTCTGCAGGAAGTAGTGAAAGAAAACAATCAGTGGTATCTTGATAGTGGATGTTCAAGACACATGACCGTAGATAAGAATCTATTTCTTTCACTCAAGCCCTTCAATGGAGGAAAAGTGACGTTCGGGGATAACAAAAAGGGGAAATTCATTGGCTTTGGCAAAATCGGAATTTCTAAATCTCACGCAATCAGTGATGTTTATCTCGTGGATGGTCTAAAACATAACTTGCTAAGCATATCTCAACTATGCGACAAAGTTACACTTGACGATCCTTGTTTATGGCATAAACGGATTGGTCACATTAGCTCACTAAACTTGAACAAACTCAAGAAGTGGGACTTGGTTCAAGGGTTACCTAAGATCAAGTTCGACCAAGAAAGGATGTGTGACACGTGTGCAAGGTGCAAACAAGTAAGATCATCGTTCAAACAGAAAATAGTAGTAAGCAAGAATCAAGCCTTGGAATTAGTACACATGGATTTATGTGGACCAATGAAGGTAAGGAGTAGAGGAGGTTCCAGGTACGTCTTTGTTCTTGTAGAAGATTACTCAAGGTATGTATGGCCTATCTTCCTTCATTCAAAAGATGAAATGTTTGATGAATTTGATTGTCTTATGAAACGTGTTCAAAACAACTATAAGACTAATCTTGTATCTATTCGTACGGATCATGGCACCGAGTTTGACAATCAAGCTTTCATAGAATATTTTAGAGTTAATGGTGTAGGGCATAACTTTTCTGCACCAAGAACTCCTTAAAAAATGGTGTCGTTGAACGTATGAATAGAACTTTAGAAGATATGTCACGTACAATGCTTTTGTGTAGTGGTTTACCTCGTAACTTTTGGGCTGAAGCCATTAGTACTCCTTGCTACATCCTTAATCGTGCTATGATCCGACCTATTCTTAAGAAAACCCCCTACGAACTCCTTAGAGGTCGAAAACCGAATATCTCCCATCTTCGTTGCTTTGGGAGTAAATGTTTTGTTCACAATAACGGTAAAAACCGGTTAAGTAAGTTCGACCCTAGGAGTGATGATGCGATTTTTATAGGATACTCAGATCATAGCAAGGCTTACAAAGTCTTCAATAAGAGAACTCTTTGTATTAAAGAAAGTGTCCATGTTATTTTTGATGAAGATAACGTGTTTGATAAGCCTTTACAGGAGGAGGAAGAAGACTTGGATGAACCTGACTTTCGTCTCTCAAGAGACGATCCCCCAGAATTGGAATTGGGGGACAATGAGATTGAGGGAATGAGTGATGAACTTGATCGTTCCTCAAAAGATAAAAAGTAGGAAACCAAAGTTATAGTTGATGATACTATAACATTGACTCAAAATAAGGACTCCCAAACCAATGTTATAGATAATGTTACTATAACATTGAATCCAAATCAAGGTGTAGAATCCGAGGTTATAATCAGCTCTAATACAACACCCGGATTGGATTCAGGGGGAATTCCTCCAATTCCGAACCAAATGAAGTTGGGTCAAGCTCAAATAACGATGATGAACCAAGCACTTCAATAAAGTGGAAATACAAGAACTCACACCCCATGGACAATATTCTAGGGAATATTAAGAAGGGTGTTCAAACTAGACGTTCCCTGAATAACTTCTGCTCTTTCTACTCTTTTATATCCATGATCGAACCAAAAAAATATCAATGAAGCTCTTGCTGAATCTGATTGGATTATAGCTATGCAAGAAGAGCTACAACAGTTCGAAAGAAAAAAGGTTTGGCATTTTGTTCCTAGACCAAAAGATCGTTCAGTCATTGGAACAAGGTGGGTCTTTAGGAACAAACTAGATGATGCCGGAGTCATTGTCAGGAACAAAGCAAGATTGGTGGTCCAAGGTTATAATCAACAAGAAGGAATAGATTATGACGAGACTTTCGCACCTGTCGTTCGTCTTGAAGCTATTAGACTTCTAATAGCCTTCGCTGCATATAAAGGAATGAAGCTCTTCCAGATGGACGTCAAGACAGCATTTCTGAATGGGTATTTACAGGAAGAAGTCTTCGTTGAACAACCTCCCGGATTTAAGAATAGCAAATTTGAAGATCACGTCTTCAAGCTGGATAAAGCCCTATACGGATTGAAACAAGCACCGAGGGCATGGTACGACAGATTATCCAAGTTTCTACTTTACAGTGGATTCAGTAGAGGATCTGTTGATAAAACCCTATTTCTAAAATCCGAGGAATCTGACCTTTTAGTTGTTCAAATATATGTTGATGACATTATCTTTGGATCTACCAACCGAAGCTTGTGCAAATACTTTTCTGAGTTAATGACCTCCGAGTTCAAGATGAGTATGATGGGAGAATTAAAATTCTTCTTAGGTCTGCAAATACAACAAACTGAAGAAGGCATTAAAATCCATCAACAGAAATATATTAAGGAATTAATTCGGAAATTCGGAATGGAAAACTCTCATGCTATGCCTACTCCAATGGCCGAGAACAAGAAATTGACATTGGATGAAGACGGTAAATCAGTTGATGAAACTACTTACCGTGGAATGATTGGGTCACTGTTATATTTGACCGCAAGTAGACCTGATATTATGTTTAGTGTATGCGTTTGTGCGAGATATCAATCGTCTCCCAAAGAATCGCATATGACGGCCGTAAAACGAATTTTACGCTATCTAATTGGAACGGCCAAGTTATATTTATGGTATCCGATGGAGTGTAACTTCGATCTAGTCGGTTATTCCGATGCCGACTACGCAGGATGTTCTCTTGACAGAAAAAGTACGTCGGGTGTCGCCACTTTTGTCGGACCGTGTATCATTACGTAGGGTTCGAAGAAACAAAATTCGGTTGCCCTCTCAACTGCTGAAGCCGAATACATCGCTGCAGGACTGGTATGTACTCAATTATTATAGCCTAAGCAACAATTACGTGATTATGGTAATGACGTAGGATGTACTCCTATTTTATGTGATAATACTAGTGCAATTATTATTTCCAAAAATCCCGCACAATATTCACGTACCAAACACATTGAAATAAGACATCATTTTATTCGAGACCATGTTGAGAAAGGGAATATAAAACTTGAATTTTGTAGTACTGAAAAACAATGGGCGGACATTTTGACAAAATCGTTATCCAGAGAACGATTTGAGACTTTACGGTTGGAAATTGGTTTAATCCGTGGTACCTAAGTTTCTGTACATGTTCAATTTCCTTATGACTGACTAGTTAAGTTAAGATTGTATGATTGTGTCCGTATATTGCGTTGCATGAATAATTTCGTTTGTAGAAATATATTTATCATAAATTTCTATTTGTTATTTAGAATTTAATTGTCTATGCAAACTTAATTCCTTATCAAATAAATTAAGGCGCACCATATCTTTTATATTTCCAATTCACAAAAATCTTTCCTAATTTGCTATTCATGGTACACGACTCAATACACTCCATATACAATTCAAATTCCTAATTTTTATCTTTTACCTTATTAATTCTATCACCTAATTTCCTATACCTACCATAATTCCTATTCCTATTTGACACTTACCATAATTGCTTACCACTTGCTATGACCTAGACCTAGACTACTCCTATATCAACCCCCTCCCTTGCGTGTAAACCGTACAACACACTCCACTTGCATACTTTTTATCTTCTCAAAATATTTACCATCATCATAATCTCCTCCTTTACAGAACCATCAACATCTCTTCCTTTACTCAACTATCACCATCAACATGAATCCAATCCATGCAAAAACCACCCGATCATCAACCCGTCACCACCAAAACCGCCACTTTCATAACCAAACATCGCCACTACCACCACATGATCTCAATTCCATTAATTTTCCTTCACCTCAACCAAACCCAACTACGCCCCTGTTTCGTGGTCGGGACGAGTCGATGTCCGAAGGTAAAAGACGCCGCCTTTTTAAAGGGAAAAATAAGGTAGTTGTTGATGACAGTGAAGATGTGGAGGAACCCGAGGTTATTGTTCGGAACGGTGTTGCTCGTACCTTGCTTCGGGATGTTTTGAAAGCCGCAACAAAGGAAGGGTTAAATCGTGTTCGGCTTACACATGACGAAAGCATCCTTGTTAATCGTGTTTTGAGGTATTATATTCATGGAGGAAGGTACTATCCGAAATCTTGGTTGATTAATGTTCTTTGTTGATTTTCTTGATTTTCAAGGGTGGAGTCACATTAGTCAGTTTTCGGGTCCTATTTATCCGGTTGAAGTGGTTCAATTCTTTGCTAGTGTGTCAATTAAGAAGGGAGTCTTGCATGCGGTGGTTAATGGAGTTGATGTGACGGTCTCTGTTTCGGATTTTTGCTCTGCTTTTTCGGTTCCCGGTGACGGGATTGAAATTAATCCGAGTCTTGAATGGTCTAATGTGGTGAGTGAAAAAGGAGATGTTAGTTAAAAAGTACTTTGAGGAGGTTGGGACGGACGGAGGTAATATTGTGGTTCGTCCTCTCTCGGCTAAAATTAAGTTCCTCTTGAACTTTTTGTGGAACACGGTTGTGCCGAGGAGAGGAGGTCGAGATAAAGTGTCGAGTTATGAAGCTATCATGGTTTATTCTTGGTTGGAGGGACAAAAGGTGAATTTGGGAAGTGTCGTGTTGCACCGTATAATTCAAACGAGTCTCACGGTTACCAAAGAGAAATTGAGTACAACGAGCGACCTACCATATGGTATGTGGGTGTCTCGATTGTTAGAAATAAAACGAGTGGTGGGACAAGATAGTTGATACGTGCAATTTATATAGTCTTTTTAGCCTATCTTATGCATGTATTTCCATGCTTTTATCGTAGTTTATTGCTACGAAATGCCCCGAACATGCTACTTTGGGTTATTTTGTCTTATTTGCAGGAATGATCCAGAAAGTAGTGGAATCGAGCTATTTATCGTCCGTTTTGCTTGCATTTGGAGGAAGAGTGGATTTGGAGCGGAATTATAGCTGTCTTGGGATGCGTGAAGCCATTTCCGGAGCTAAAAGGACAAGTCAAAGTCAAACTAACGTGAATTATGAGCTGCTGAAGTTAGTATGCACTCGATCGAGTAGTTTTCTAGCTGATCGAGTTGTTTTAGATGCAATAATCAGTCCATCGAGCACTTATTATGGTCGATCGACCAGTTCCATATTAGCATTTAGTCGATCGAGTAACTATTTTGGTCGATCGAATGGTTTTGGCTCAAGTTTACTCGATCGAGTGGTTTTATTCCACTCGATCGAGTGGTTTATCCTTGGGCTGGACTTTTAAGCTTATTTCCGTCATTAGGTTTAGGAATAATCCTATTTTCTTATAAATAAGAGCTAGGACGACATAATTAGGGTTTTCTGCTCGACGATTATTTCCCCATACATTGTTACTGTTACTCTGTTACTTTCTTCCGGATCTATTTTAGTAATTAATTCTCTCCTTTTCTTTTCCTCTTTAATTTATGCTTATGATTATTGTTCTTCCTTTATTTCTTGTTCTTCCTTTAATCATGCCTAGCTAATTCCCTTAGTATGTTAGGATTAGGGAAGCCGTGGTAGTAATATGTTAGGATCGACTTGATTAGATTAGTCTTGCGATAAGAGTTGTATTAGGCAATATAATTGTTACTAGGTTGAATGAATGCATGCAGGAGACCAATTTATCTAGTTACCCCCGACCTAGATCGAAAGATTGGAAGGGAAGGCTTGCTTAATTACAATAGGTGATACCTAATTAGGGCGAAAGCTAAGTTAGGAGACCCTAGGGCGATTAGAGACCGAAAGGGTATAGTCGTAGGTTTAAGGACCGAAAGGTGATGACCTCGCTCTTCTTATCAATAGTTTAATCAACTCAGTTGACCCGATAGTGTAACTGCCACGGTAGACCGACCCCTAGCATATTCCCTTCTCTTACTGTTAATTTCTCTCTTTTAATCTCTTAATAGTGTAGTTCAAAACAATCAAACCCCCATTTCTGTGACATTTAGACAGGCTGAATTAAACAGATAGATAGCAACTTAGCCTCCCTGTGGAGATCGACCCTACTTACCGCTGACTTCTGTTAGTAGTACTTAGGTATTTATTTTTGGTACATAACGACCGTATCAATAGTTACGGTGTAAGTGAACGGGATTGCATGTGTGATCGGTTGGTCAAACTTATGGGTCTTGTTGTTGATGGACCCGAGTTATGTCTTGTTAAGGTTGTTGAGAAAACCCCGGGTGATTCGGGTTTGGGAGCTATGGAGGCGAAATTGGAAGGGTTTATGAGTGGTTTAATGGAGAAGTTTGAGGAGCATTCAACCAACTTGGCTACGCTATTGTCACGGGTTGAACCATCTCGGTCTTTAGAGTCGGGTTTGGATGCTTCTCGGGTTTATTCTTGGATGGATGCGGTGGATAAGAGGTTAGAGGGTTTTGAACGGGAGTTGAAGGCAATCCGTGGGGAAGTTTTCCCACATGGTGACCGTCTTACTTTCCTCACGAGTCAAGGTGGAGCGTTGGTCATGCACGGAAAGGCTATGGCAAGTGATCAATCGCTTACACTGGAGGCCACGAAATCTCTGTCTCTGATGGTGCTCAACTTTGAAAGGAGTATTCAGACTCTTTCTCAGCTTGTACAGAGTTCTTTCGATCGTCTTGATGCTTTAGAGCATCGTACTCGGCCCCACTACGTGTACCCATATAAGACCCGCAACATTTGATCTCCTCTCGCCTTATCATATTTAACCCTTTCCTTTTTTAGCTTTCTTTTTATTTTCTATTGGTGTGTTCAAACTTATCCTACGGCCCATTTTGGCAATGCACTTGTGGTTATGGCCCAAGTGTTTCTCTAAACATGTGTTTCATTCGGCCCATTTGGCTTAACAACATGTTTTCGTAAGTTTGTGTTATACTTATCTTTTAGATGCTTATAGTTATGCGTGCTACTTTTATTCCTTATGACGTTTTATCTCTTGTCTCATCTTATATTATTCTAGTCATTTTTTATTTGTTCTTAGCTTTTCGATGTTGTCAAGAGGGGGAAACAACGTCTATAGTTAGCATCTACCTAAGCTTGCTCCTTGTCAAGACCAATTGTCTCTTAAAGTCCTTAAAGTTTCGGTTTTTAATAAATCGTGTTGATCTTGCGTTAATCTTTATTATTAAGATGACAGTATTATATTAAGGGGGAACTTTTTACTTAGTCACAAATTAAGAGGCTTGCCATCATCAAAAAGGGGGAATTTGTTGAACCATATATGTTTATGTTTTGATGATGTCAAGGTGTTCTATATTTTATATACTTGTTGCGCGTAATCGTTTGTCTAAGTATTTTAGATTCAACTTATCTAACACAAGAAATAAAGGAAGTTGTGACGAAAGTATACAAGCCTATATTCAATATCAAACGATGTGAAGATTCATTCAAGATTTATGTGAAGACGAAGTCCGTCTAAAGATTAATCAAGCTTGGATGATGACGTAGCCTATACTCGAAGATCTCCTTCAATATTAGAATAGTATAGGTGATTATCTCATAATGATAACCCAGAGTGAGTTTCTTGAATTGGTAAAGTTATAGCTTTGCAACTATAACATTACTAGTAAAAGAGCTCAATATTATAACTCTCCTACTATAACATTGAGATGCTGAGTTTTTATACACGACTTAAAATGTTTCAAAGTTGTTTTGAAAATTGTTTAAAGTCTATTTTAAATGTTTTGATAAAAGTATTTATTTAATTAAGTCCGGTTTAGTGCAGAGTTTTGTTTTATGTTGGACGTTGACTAGTAGTTGTTTTGGACCAACTTATGAGTTGGACCATGCTACTAATTAGAGTTTCCACATAGCTTCTCTTAAAACCTAAATTCTAACCTATATGTTAAGACTAGGGTTTCCACGAGTCACGAGGCATATGAGCCGTGACATCTCGTGTTACCTAGGGTATATTTGGTAAAGATTTTATTCTATAATAATATCTTTACATATCTTATATATCTTACTTAATATATTTGTTTATGATAAAAGATATTCTTGTTTTAGGAAATCTTATCATATCTAGGAATTTATAGTAAAAATAATATTTGAATAGATTATATTCTATCTTTTGGAATATTCTTTATTATCTTTTAAGGCTTTTAGGAAAGAGATAATAGAAGATATGATTTGTTTACATATCTTATTATTTCGGCTATTAGGGTTTGTGCAAAACCGAGTTGCCTACTCTTTCCTTCCTATAAATACTTTACTCTTTACAACATCTAAAGTAGAGACCTTAAGCATAAAAATTGTTCTTATTTTCACAAAGCAAAATCGTGTGTTTTCAAGCAGAAAAACCGTTTTGTTATTTTTGAAAGGTCGTGTGTTTTAAACTCGCATACTTGTTCTTATTGTTATCGTGATAAGATAATAGTGCTATAACTGATTTGTTACTTGTTCATTAACGTGAACTATTAGAAGAATCATTAGTGCTTTCTTATTAGCGTAAGTTAGTCACTCGAGTATTTAACGGTACTCATTGAGTTACAGCTAGAGTTAGTTGTACGAGTTGGGTTAGTAAATTTGTAATCCGTAGAAAGGTACTAAATTTATTAATCGAGAATAGTGGACGTAGGTTTCGACTTGTGAAACTGAACCACTTCAAAAGCCGTGTGTCTCCTCGTTCTTTCGTTTGTTTGTTTATTTCGTTTACTTTCATTAGTTGATTAGTTAAAGTATAATCAATAAACTTTAAATAATCAATTACATTCATACAGTCGAAAAAGCTTTCAAAAGTTTTAAATCCTCAATTCACCCCCCCCCCCCCCCCTTGTCTTGAGTATTTCGTATCGATAGACTCTTCACCTGAAAATAGAAATTTATCAGAGCGACGTGAAGTACCTGACACTGTCTCATGGGGTACCAGAGCAATTGTGATCCCAGGAAGCTCACAGACCACACAACTCCAATAGTTTTAAAGTTTAAAAGAAATGAAATAAAATAAAATAAAAAGAAATAGACACGAAATTGGTAGTATGCCTACTACCATTTTTTTTGGCTTTTCTTAACACACTACTATGTACACTAAATTCTACTTATTTTTAAAAGTGATACCTCTTCAGGTGAAGTATGTTCCATGGTTTGTGTATGATATGACCGTCCATAGTCATTAATCTGTACCCACCATGGCCAACAACTCCTTCTACCTGGTATGGTCCTTCCCATTTATAGGCGAATTTGTCTGCCTTACGATTTATTGTGTTTTGGAACACTTCACGGAGAACCAGGTCTCCTGCCTCCAGGAGCCTGACATTTACGTTCTTGTTGTAACTTCTGGCGACTGACTACTTGTAGGCAGCCAGGCGTATTTTTGCACTTGTTCACAGCTCGTCTACTGTGTCCAGACTCCTACCCATCTCTACATTGTTCTGTTCCCCTATCATACATCCATACCTGTGGGTTGGAACTAAAACGTTTGATGGAATGACTGCTTCTGCGCCAAACACCAGGCTGAAGGGTGTCTGACCTGTTGCCGTCTTTAGGGTTGTTATGTCTGAACATAGCCCTAGTGGCAATTCATCGACCCACTTTCCTCCTAACTCATGTAGCCTCCTTCTCAAGTTGTCCATGGTGATTTTGTTGCTAGATTCAGCTTGCCCGTTGGACTTTGGAGTCCTGGGTGCTGATTTTTTCAGGGTGATGTTCCATCTGGCATAGTATCCCTCGGAATCGTTTGAAATGAATTGTGATCCATTGTCACATATGATTTCTGATGGGATACCAAACCTGCAGATGATGTTACGCTTAATGAAAGAGATGACCTGTTTGTCTTTTACTTCTGTGAATGCTTCTACTTCTATCCACTTGGAGAAATAATCTGTCATCGCTAGCATTCATACTCTGTTTCCTGTGGCTCTAGACAGAGGACCTACTATATCCATCCCCCATGTCATGAATGGCCACGGAGAGATGATGGGATGTAGGGGTTCCGCTGGCTGCTGAATCATGGGCGCTGAACGATGGCAGGCGTCACATGTCATCGTGTGACCATGCAAAATAATGCATGTTATCCTGTAAGAACTTGAATAATTGCTGTCTTAAGCTTCCTGTGCATCCTGCTCCAATGAGCACGGTTCTTTCTGGGTGCATCTTGTCCAGGTTGATTTGATCCAGCTCTTCTGCTGGGGGTTCAATGTATTCGTCCTGGATATGCTGCTTCTGTAATTTCTATGCGGGAGGGCTGGCGGTGCACTTGAGTGCCTTCTTATAGCAGCCTCTAGCTTCCTCCAGATCTCCTCTTATTGTTTCTACTCCCCATGGTGTGGGGAACTTTATGCACTTGTGGTATGTTGAGGGGACTGCTTTCATCTGGTGCAACCATGGTCTTCCCAAGATGACGTTGTAGGTGGAGGGGTCGTCTATAACCAAGTACTTGACTTGCTTGTTGACTCCTCTCACATAGGTTGGGATGACTATCTCGCCTAGTGAGCTAACTGTTTCTCCACTGAAGCCTACTAGCGGAATAGTCTTCTTCTGCAAATCCTTCTCGCTGAATCCCATGTTTTCTATAGTTTTCAGCATGATTAGGTTGACCGAGCTTCCTGTATCTACCAAGACCTTTCTAACTGTGTAATTGGCCATTGATAAGGTGATAATAAGTGCGTCATGATGTTCTCACTCGTCGTATGTATCTCCTTCATCAAAGCTGACCGGTTGGCAGGTCACCATGAGTAATTCTGCAAGAATTGGCTGGCCTGTCTCCTTTGATCTCGGTGGATTAAGTCTGCTTAAGTCTGAGCCGCCTGTTATCACGTTTATGATTTTGGTGCATGTGGGTGGATCTGGAGGTTTAGCGGAGCCTACCTTATCTTGCTGCTTGCCCCCACGTGGTAATAGGTGGCTCAGCTTTCCTTGTTCGTGCAGGCGCTTGATCTCTCTTCGTAATGTGTAGCAATCCTCAGTGTTATGCCCAATATCACGGTGGAACTCACACTTCTTCTTGCTATCCTTTCTCCAAGCTTGTTCTCCTACTGGTGGGTTGGGCCATCTGACTCCATCTCTCATCTCCCTGAGTGCCTTCAGGATTCCTTCGATAACTGTAGTGAATCCATACTTTGCCAGAGTGGGGAGTAGGTGATTTTCCTCGATTCTGTTGACTTCCCTCCCATATGGTCTATATCTCTCATCCTTCCTGCTGGTGGTTTGCTTTCTTCCTGATTTTTCCACGGCTGAGGTACTAGAAATACTTGGCGTGCTCAGTAGGCTGGCTCTGGCTAGGATATCTTCCTCCAATCTGATTGCGGCAGCTGCCTTCTAATGTACCGCCTCGAAACTATGGCATGGGTGCATGGTTAGCTGCTTATATAGGTCGAAGTCGTGGTGGAGGCCTCTTCTGAAGGCTTCTACTGCCGTTGAGACATCACACTCTCGTACTGCTACCTTCTCATTGTTGAACCTAGTATTGTATTCCCCAATGCTCTCTTCTGCCCCCTGAACGATTCTGTACAGATATCCTGCATGCTTCTGTGGTTTTCTGCTGCTTGCGAACTGTTGAGTGAATGCGTTCACCAATTCAGGAAATGTAGATATCGACCTGTTGGGCAGGCTCACAAACCATCGAAGTGTCGGTCCTGTTAGGGTGGACCCAAACCCTTTGCACATGCAATCCTCCTTGACTTGCCTTATAGCTGTTACTGTCATCATTTTCTACTTGTACTGGCTTATATGATCAAAGGGATCTGCCGTGCCATCGAAGAGAGGCATATTTGGGTTTGTGAATCCCTTTGGCATGGCTGTGATGGATATTGTGTCCACGAATGGTGAGTCGGCGTAGCTGTCTAGAGCTTATTTCTCGAGCGGGGGTGGCAATCCTGGGACCCTACTCAGTATTTTTTTAACTCAAAATCTTCGATTCGTTATCTTTTTGAATCGGGTCCGCCTTTGTCGCTGGCCGCTTGTTTGTTCAATATATTGCCTCCTGATCCGAGCTCTTGAAGGTTCTAATGTCTTCCAGCTGCTAGAGGAGTTGTTGTAACGATTGTCCCCTGCTGCCAGTCCATTTGTTGGTTTGACTCGGATCCTGCTCCAGGCGTCTGATCGATTATGGCGGGGCTACTGACGGGGATGCCACCTACTCGTTCTTCCATACAGCTAGCTGCGGGCCAATTATCTGGCGTGAGGTATCCCAGCCCTCGTGGGGTTATCCTTCCATCTGATGGTATCGTGGACAGATCCAATCTCGTTATCAATTCAGCCAGTACCTGTCGAAGTGGATTCCTGCTGCCTGATGCCCCTTGCGTCAGATCTACTAATGTAGGCCTTCCCACGTCTGTCCTGATTGCTGGGCCGGCAGACTGATGTTTTAGGATGTCTATCTATGCCCAGAGCTCTCTGTCCCCCCTTCTTGCTTCAGTTTCAGCTTTCCTCTGGTCTTCTCTCATGTTTTCCATAGCTTTCTGAAGATTTTCTACGCCAGTGAGTAAGATTTGTGTGGGACTAGGTGGCGGAGGGAGGCCTGAACTTGTTGTTCCTTTATCTGATATGGCTTGGGCCGCGACAGCAGGAGTCCTAGAAGGTAAAGAGGTTTTTGTTGTCGGTATGATTCTTGGGGTATGCCCGGGAGCCTGTGTAGCCACTGTTGTTGTCGGGTTCTGAGTAGTTGATGGCGGTGGCGATGGTTTCCTGCTCCCTGACATGGCTTCATATGCTTGCTTATCCATTATGTGTCTAGAATATCAACGATTGACGACCACAATGCCCCACGGTGGGCGCCAAACTGTTTAGGTATTTTTTACCAAGTTGATTGATTAGGGTTAATGCAGTCTTACTCGTTGGTTAATTGTATGACTGTTCGTTTGTTGCTATTTAAATAAAGGAATAAAGTATGCAATGTAAATTGACACGTAAGATTGGGTGACGCGGAAAACCCAATGTGGGAACAACCGCGGGAGGGGCGGTACCCTGCCAAGTATTGCACTATTTGAATAAGAGGATGATTACAATTGAGGCACAAGGTCAATCCCGCTGGCCCTAGGCGTCATGCCTGTAAGATCTAGGACGAATGTATATTTGAGTATAATAATGTGCCGTGGTGTTGATGTGTTCTTGAATGTGGATGTGAGAATACAGATGTCTTAAATATCCTTCTTGATTTGCTTCCTTGGCTATTTATAGGGTAAGAACCCTAGATATGTCCTACTTTGAATATGGAAAGGGACTATAACTTCCATAAGAACTCTTTCCATACTTGGCCGCCTTTCCCAATTCTCCCTGATCTCCCTAACTTCTCCCTATCTTCTCCCTAACTCCTCTTTCCTTAATCCGGACGCCTTCTATGATGGGCTCCTGATCTCCCTTGAGCCCGTTTCCCCTTTCTCCAACCGCGGGCTTCCTTCCTCCTTATTACTCCTTCCATAGCTTTTTATTTTATTAAATGGGCCTTCTTCATTATGCTATTTTTAGCCCAAACATCTACCATCGCATCAATGTGTGGTAGCGGAAAGGGGTCCTTAGGACATGCCTTGTTGAGGTCACTAAAGTCCACGCATACTCTCCATTTTCCATTCTTCTTGGGTACTACCACCACATTTGACAACCATTCTGGGTACTTCACCTCTCTTATCTTGTTTGTTGCTAGCAGGCTGTCTACCTCCTGGTTGATCACATTATTCCTCTCAACTGCGAACTTTCTTCGTCTTTGCTGGATGGGTTTACATCCTGGGTCTACACTGAGCTTGTATGTTATGATAGATGGATCTATCCTTATCATGTCGTCATGGGACCATGCGAAACAATCCATATAGGCTTGCAGGAACTTAACTAGGTGTTGTCTGAGGTATCTTGTGCATCCTGCCCCTATTAGTACGGTTCTTTCAGGGTGCAGCTTGTCCATGTTGATCTGGTCTAACTCTTCGGCTGGGGGCTCGACGTATTTCTCCTGGATATGCTGTTTCTGTAATTGTTATACTGGGGGGTTGGTTGTTCACTTTAAAGCTTTCTTGTAGCAGGCTCTAGCTTCCTTCTGTTCTCCCGTATCATCTCTACTCCTCATGGTGTGGAAAACTTTATGCATTGGTGATACGTTGAGGGAACTGTCTTCATCAGGTGCAGCCATGGTCTTCCTTGAATGACGTTGTAGGTAGAGGGTCCATCTATGACTAAGTACTTCACCTGTTTGTTAACTCCTCCCATGTAGGTTGGGATTACTATTTCGCCCAATGAGCTGGCCGTCTCCCGGCTGAAGCCTACCAGCGAAATAGTTTTCTTCAGCAAATCCTTCATGCTGAATCCCATGTTTTCTATGGTTTTTAGCATGATCAGGTTGACCGAGCTACCAATGTCTACCAGGACCTTTCTGGCTATACAGTTGGCCATTGATAAGAGTTATGATGAGTGCGCTGTGATGCTCTTGCTCGTCACGTATATCTCCTTTGTCAAAAGCAACCGCAGGTAGATCACTGTGAGAAATTCTGTAAGACGTTTCTGGTCTGTCTCCCTTAGTCTCAGTAGCATGCCTTTTATCCGCGGAATACGTTAATCCACTTATGTCTGAGCCGCCTGTTATCACGTTTATTATCTTGGTGCATTTGGGTGAATTTACAGGTTTGGTGGAGCCTACCTTATCCTGCTGCTTGCCCCCACGTGGTAATAGGTGGCTCAGGTCCCCCTGTTCATACAGGCGTCTGATCTCCCTGCGTAATGTGTCGCAATATTCTGTGTTATGCCCAATATCACAATGGAACTCACATTTTCTCTTGTTGTCCTTTCGCCATGCCTGCTCTTCTACTGGTGGCTTGGGCCATCTTACCTTGTCTCCCATCTCTTTTAATGCTTTCAGGATTCCTCCGACGCTGGTTGTGAATCCATAATCCGCCAGTGTAGGGAGGTACTGATTTTCTTCTCTGTTGACTCCCCTACCATATGGCATGTATCTTTCGTCCTTCTTGCTAGTGGGTTGCCTTCTGCTTGATTTTTTCGTGGCTGATGTGCTGGATACGCTTGGCGTGCTTGGCACGCTAGCTCTGGCTAAGGTGTCTTCCTCTAACCTGATCGCAGTTGTTTCTTTTTCTTGTACTTCTTCGAAACTATGACAAGGGTGCATAGTTAGTTGCTTATATAAGTCGGATTCATGGTGTAGGCCTCTCCTGAAGGCCTCCAGCGTTGTTGACATGTCGCATCCCCGTACTGCCACCTTCTCATTGTTGAATCTAGTGTTGTATTCTCTAATGGTCTCTCCGGCTCTCTGAACAATTCTGTACAAGTCCCCTGCATGCTTTTGTGGCTTCCGGCTGCTTGCGAATTGCTAAGTGAATGTGTTTACAAAGTCGGCAAATGTGGATATCAACTTGTTAAATACGCCTACGAACCATCGGAGTGCTGGTCCAGACAGCGTGGATCCAAACCTCTTACACATACATGTTTCTTTTACTTGTCCTACAGCCGTTACTGTCATCATTTTCTGCTTGTACTGGCTCATGTGGTCAAAGGGAGCTGTCGTTCAAACAAAGAGAGGCATGTTTGGATTGGTGAATCCCTTTGGCATGGCAATGATGGATATGGCATCCACGAATGGTGAGTCAGCATAACTGTCGGGGGCCGCCTTTTCGAGTGGAGGTGGCAGTTTAGGGACCCTACTCAGCATCTCCCTTAGCTCTAAATGCTGTTGGTTAGTCAGGCTTCCGGAGTCCTGGTCTCGTCTATCTGTTACCTGCTGACTTGGAATGCTGCTTCCTGGCCCGAACTCTCGAAGCTCCCGGTGCGGCGTGGTAGCTAATGGTGTTGATGTTACGAGCATTCCTTGATGCCATCTTATCTGCGGGCTGCCTGCGGATCCTGCACCAGGCGTCTGGTTAGTTACCACAAAATTATAGCCTGGGAGGTTACCTGGTTGTGTTTCCACGCGACTGGCTGGCTGCCAGCTGTCTGGTGTGAGATATCCTAACCCTTGCGGGGTTATTCTTTCTCCTGCTGATACTGATGTTAGGTCCAGTCTTGTCATCAGCTCGGCTGGTATCTGTCAAAGCTGGCTCCTGCTGCCTGACGCCCCCTGAGTAAGATCTACTATTAAGGCCCGACCTTCCCCTCCCGTGTCGGCTGGATTGCTGGTCTGCTACTTCAGAAAGTCTATCTGCGCCCAGAGTTCCATGTCCCTCTTCTTTGCTTCAGCTTTTGCCTTTCTCTGGTTTTCTCGCATATCTTCTATTACTTTCTGGAGGTTCTCCATGCCACTTAGCAGGGTCTGCGTCGGACTGGGTGGTGGAGTAAGGCCTAAACTTACTGGGCCCCGGTCTGATCTTGCTTGGGTCGCCACATCAGGAGTTCTAGGAGGCAGGGTGACTTTTGTCACGGAGGTGGTTCTTAGAGTGTGTCCGGGGGCCTGAGTTTCTGCCGCTGATGCTGGATTCTGAACTGGATTGGGTGGTATCGACGGCTGACCACTCCCTGACACGGCTGCTGATGTTTGTTTGTCCATTACACGTTTAAGTAATCAACAATTGACGACCACAACGCCCCACGGTGGCCGCTAAACTGTTTTGGCAATTTTTACCGGATTAGGTTGTATGAGGTCAATGTGGTCTTACTCATTGCGTATTGTTTGAATGATTGTGTTTAGTGCTAAATAAAAGAATTAAATGCATAAATAAGGTTTGACACGTGAGATTTGGTAACACGAAAAACCCAATGTGGGAAACGACCACGGGAAGGGACGGTACCCTTCCAAGAATTGCACTAGCTTGCTAATTGGAGGATGAGTACCATGGAGATGGAGTGTAAATCTAGCTAGCACAATGTATTATGCGTATGAGATCTTGAATGTGTAACACCCCCATACTCCAAGTGCCTTACCAGGACCACTCAGGTATAAAGATGCTACCATCTCGGTTACCCGAGGCATGATAATCATAAGACAATGAAGAAACATACTTTATTAAACAAGTTAAGTGATTGCATAACAAAACCAATTGTAAGCAAAATACAACTGCTCTCAAACTATAAACCAACAGAAAGGAACTGTCCTAACAAACACAAATGGAAGACTAAAGACTACGATATGTGATGACTCCATCCCAGCTAGATCCCACGCGTATCCAAGATATACACCTTGCCAAAACTCTCTCACCACCCCGAATGGATCACCACAGTTTTAAAAACATTTAAACGGGGTCAGTACTAATCACACAATTTATATACATATCAACAATCCGATAAACAGACAGATCACACCGTCACACATACAATCACACCAATCCCAACAATCTCAATCACCGATATCCACCGGGACCAGCCCGCCATGGGGGACCGCAGCCGTACCCACCAAATCCCCGCTCTTCATACCGAGCGATAAACCCATGTTCATTAATGTGCACATCCCCTTCCGTGGCGGGTTCCACGAAGGGCGAAACCAGGGCGTGAAGCCACTCCCGCAAGTGACTCCACTCAGCCGAGAACGCATCTCGAGAACTATAGGCAACCAGTCACAATCACAATATCAACAACCGTCTGAATCTATCAACAATGTACAATCACAATCACAGGTAGTCACAATACAATTACTATAACAAACAATCAATCTCAACACATCAACAATCATTCCATTATGGGACTAATACTTGAGTAGAAATCCTACCTGTAAGCACACAATCGGACGGTCTCTCTTCACCGAGTCAAAAGCTTCCTCTATGAACCCTCCTCCTATCATACAACATATAGAGGCTACCAAATCACATACTACACATAAACCCCCAAATCTCTAAATTAGGGTTTAACCAAATCAAAGGAAAGACAATAAAAAGGGTACATAGATCTTACCCTCGACGCAAGGAACTCAACGGTATAACCAACGACGCGAATTGACCTTCCAAACTCCGGGGATTGCTAATTATGCGATTAGAATGAAGAACTTGCTTGCTTTCTCTCTTAAACAGTAATTTAGGTTTTGCAAAAGTGATTTAGAACAATGACGACAAAGCTTATATACCTTAATCGCATAATTAACAAAACCCGAGAAAACTTCCCGTAAAACCGGCTACTCGATCGAGTAGCTAAGGTACTCGATCGAGTGCCCCCTTACTCGATCGAGTACCCACGTTACTCGATCGAGTACCCAACAGGTCAGAAACTATTTTAAAACGCAACTCACCCTTACTCGACAGAGTAAGGCCTACTCGATAGAGTACCCAAAGACTTATAAATACGGAGTATTACAGTCTTCCCTCCTTAAAAAGAACTTCGTCCCCGAAGTTCAACCCATACATAAAAACAACCATACTGACTCGACCAAGACACAACAACTTAGCTAAGGACTCAAGAACTCGACCGAACATAGAACATGAACTCTTGACACCCACTCCACCAACTATGTTTACTTCCACAACATGACTCACTTATGTCGTATCTACCACATATATATCTCTCACGACACCAACTCCATACATAACCAACTACCCTCCTCTAATGCTGCTAGTTCCATAATATCATCAACTATCAAATCCAATACCAAGACACTCATAGACATCAAACGGAATGTTACATTCTGTTTTAGCAGGATTTTCCTGAAGGGATCCGGCTTAGTTATATAGTGATCAGGGTATCTAGTTCTATAAGATTAGAATGGTATGAATAAATGATAAAGAAAGAAATAAGTATAAAGAATAACGTTTTTATTATTTTGATAGACCGGGCACAATGTTGTATGAATATCTGAATGCTCAAGAGTAAAAAAAAAGACAAAGTATAGATAAAATTAACTAATAATGAATATCTTTACAATTGTTAAATTCTCCTATTTATAGTTCTATCCCTCCTTAACGTTATAATGAGCAACGTTTATAATCAGCAACCTCTTCCCCAAATTGTAGGAGCTGTTGCCGGAATAATAGGGCACGCTTCCTATTAGCTCGCTTGACCCGTTCTCAACTCAACCAATCCTTAGCTTTTTCTCTTCTTTCCGTCCAGATTCATGGATTAAATAGTTTTAGGTTTGGACTTGGTCTTCCTTGAGAATAGGGCACGGTTACTTGGCTTATACAATCGCATTTCTTGTTTATCTGCTCAATCCAGGCTATTTTTAGTAATCCGCCAAGCTATGATATACTGACTATCAGGCTTCTCTTCCAGGATTTAGTAGTCTTCTTGCCATAATATTCTTCACCAGCTAGATAGTAGTTAGTCTTGTCCGGTCTTCGTCTCAATCAATCAGCTTTATTGAGTCGGACCAGGTTATGGTCAGACCAGGTTAAACTGGGCCTAACACATTCTACCACCCTTAAAAAGGAACTTCGTCCTCGAAGTTTACTCACACTCGTAACCTCATCATCCAACTGTCAACACTAGTGAAATATTCTCACACTCCTAAACATCACGCTACTACAAGCACGGTCATGACCTTTAATAAAATCACCCACAACACGAATCGATCTTATATTCTACATCAAGACTCAACTTCCGAATATATTATCATATGTACAACCATTAAAATCTGTTTTATCGCATCCTACTCCTCTTAAGACAAATGTTACGTCCTCGTAACTCACTAATACCCAAACCATATCTATATCTCATTACCCTCTGTACCACCACATGTCAAAGATAACCGTCTATAAACCAAAAACTCACCATTCTTATATCCAAGGCTCCCATACATAAACATTTCTCATTCCTCAACTCATTCGGCATAGCACCTAACCTATACCATAAACTCGTAGCAAATCACCATACCCACTCTTCATTATTACTGCCAAACAACATACCTCTCTATGTAAGGCACTTATCTCCCAGAAGCATAACTCACGATCCGTACTCGTTACGTACACGTACACTAGATCCTCAAGTTCTTTCTTTCATTACCGTAAAACTCATACACAACTTAACATGACACTAATTCCCCAAACACCCTACACTCACTGTCTCAACAAAAGATTATGAACTACCTGCCGCTTTCAGATCATTACAACACATGTTCCACGAATCATTTTCCATTACCATGTCTACCGATGTCTCATCTGAAAACAAGATCAAAATTACTGTAACAACCTCTCACAACCGTGTCCCATCAACAGAATATCACTATAACATGACAACAACGAAAACATATACAACTCTATTTCATATCATATTCTACCTCATTCCCAACTTAACCTGGTAAAGAAAACATCAATCAACAGACAACTGTCTATCTGCACAAACTTAAACTCGCAGGGAGCAACATCAAACAAAACAACAATCTATGTATAACTGGTATGTACTTTCGAAACTCGAATCATAATCATCCCGCCTACTCCACCACAACCGGTGACGGCATCACAACACCGCCACTAACAGCCACACCGTAGTGCGAAAATACCCGCATCACAGCACTATGTACCGTGCCCGGATCACCACCCAAGGCACCACAACCACACCGATAAACATCACAACTGCATACAATTCCCATAAATACTGACTCAGCATAACTTCTCAGACAAGAAAAACTTACTCAAATCGACTTTATTAAATCACCACGCAACATATTATATGGATAAATAGATAAGCATCTCATGAACATCATCTCTACCATTTCACTATAAAATTATAACTAGCCATGTCAAATCAATCAAATTATTACCTTTTTGGATATCATTCAATTAAATTATCGTGTCCAACATATATATATATTACCGAACATTCATAAAACAACTTTATAATTATCACACCATACCACTTCTTGTGAGGTCAGAACCTCACACTAACATTTACACATATCATAGACCCGTAATCACAACCAACTAGTCAATCCTGACCACGTAGGTTACCACTCGATAAAGGTTACCTGTCGCCCGAGTTTAACTCATATGCCCCTCATAACATATTCCCCCATTCGCACAACCATCACTTCCTGCCAAATATAACCATACCTTTACTATTCAACTATTAGCATCCGCCTCATCTAACCACATCTTATACCCTCTCACAATCATACACAACAATCAGGTCCCTACCAAATCAACCTCTTTAGAATTGCTACCTTTCTAATATACCATCACTCTTAACCATTAGTCACAAACCATAACACCACCACTGTCCGGACATCAAACCTCTTTCACTCATCTCTAAACATCACGATTTCTTTCCTATCTTCGGTTAGCATTCCAAATAACTATCATCAAATTCACCAACAAAATTACATCAATGTCATTCCCAATACTATCTTACTCGTATTTTCATCTAACTCTCCACCAATTATCTATTATCGTGCAAATTCTCCACCAACTTCTTACTCCCTTAATTCCTCGAAACTCATGATTAATCATGTTGTCCTGAAATTTCTGTATAATCACTAACTCACTTACTCTTGATAGTATCATACATCTCGACGATTCCTTACTTTTATGTCACATAACTCCGGTCAACATTTCCCTCAGCTTACTTTTATCCTTCTTTCCTCTTTACACTCAATAATACCAATTAATAGTCCAACTCCTTATTCCTTCTAGCTAACTCTTTAGAAATCAAGTTACCCCTTCGTTGCTCCAAAACTCAAATTCCATTATTTTCTACCGACATCATCTCACTGTTTCTTACCATGCATCTTCTCTTATTATGCTATCACTAACACTTGCCACTAATCTATCCATAGAATCAACGTTTAATGTTCAAACAATTGCATCTCCCTTTTTACATCTCTAGAAATCGGAATTCATTTAATACCGTTAATTACCCAAGGAAATCACACAGTAGTTTCATCTTTTAATAAACCAAACCTCCCAAACTCACTCACTGTCTACAAATACACCTCGTGAAATGTATCCACAAAGTTCACTATATATTACTCTTCTCAACCCCTTTAAACGAACTTTCACTACATATATCCATAACCCACACGACTCCTAACCATTTCCCTCCATAATTCTTTACACATCTCAAGCTGCCACTATCCACATCCTTACTTTCAATCTTTTATTCTCACGTTCATTATACTCACATCATCCCTTGACCATATTCACTTACTTTTACATTACTCAACACACAATCATATCACACATCCCGTCTCGCAAAACATGCGCCATGCCTCATTAAACTATACCAATCTTCCTTTTCTTTTTCCACCATCTATCATAATCACATATAACTCATGTCCTCCCCACCGAACTCATACTCATCATAAGTGCCACTCTTTACCTCATAAGATTGGGTAACTTACGCTTCAGGACCAACACATAGGTAAAACAATGCATAAAGAAGTAATACAACACCTTTGAATTAAACATAATATGCAACGAATGTCAAAAGATAAACATATGACCCGAAACACGCATATGACCTGCACAGACCCCACTCGATCGAGTACCAGAACCTACTCGATCGAGTTGAGGCTACTCGATCGAGTGCCCAACATGCTCGATCGAGTGCTCACTCGAACCCAAACAGACCTTCGATCTCGACTTACTCGACCGAGTAGCCCTGGCTACTCGATCGAGTGACTTATACTCGATCGAGTGCCCGAGGTACTCGATCGAGTGCCCAAAAACACGATTCTGGTCAAAATAACGATAAATACCCACTCGATCGATTCAAACCCACTCGATCGAGTCATGCAGACTCGTGAATACTACCCGCATGTTATCTCACATACCCCAACGTACTATGCATTCATTATTATTTCAACATTATGATTACAACTACGCATTCAAATCTGCGCGACTCCTCATACAATCAACAAAATAATCTACTTCATGTTATCAAGTGCCACGTTATAAACAACCATCATGCTTTTCATCCAATTCGTTATACAAAACACATATCATTGAACCTATTTTCTTCATGTTACTACTTACCAAAAGCCAAACATTACCATCTATCATGCTCATATAACATTCAACTTTCAATCATGTATTACCCGCATGTTTTAAACTTTCATAACTTTTTATAACACAACAACATTACAAATCCACTTCATCACATAAACACTTCCATAATCAAAAAATTCATATCCTTACGAAATTGCCACTTCATCTTTTCAAATCAATTCATCTAGTTCAATCACATACTTCATCTAACAAGCGCATATGATACGATAGTAGACAATTATACGAACTTAATATATAGCTTTACGCAAACAAAACTACGAAAACAAATCTTATCACACCCCCTAACCACATGTTATTAGGATTGCCTCATTATAAATCATTCGTCCTGCAACATCATTATTCATCACACATCATCATATACGAACTACTTTCTTTTTCTACCATATCATTCATCATTCTCATATACTTTTCCAACGATTCCAACCAACATGTAAACCAACTATCATGCAACATGCTTTCAACAAACCATATACAAAATCACATCGTCACCATCTTTGTCTACACATTCCCCATTCTCCACAATCATACATCCACTGGTTCATACCACACATTACTATATAGATACACAATACACAAGGTAAACACATAGCGATCCCGACTCATATCCCAAGGTGACCGGTTCAAAATTGTAGGGCGAGTTCGCGACTTTAGGACGTCTCCCAAGTCTTTGCATTAGCTCCTACAACCTTTACCCCGGGTTCATTTTAATTGACTCCCTATATTCTTTGGATTTATTGGTTACAGGTTTCAGGATCGTCGCTCTGATACCATTTGTAACACCCCCATACTCCAAGTGCCTTACCAGGACCACTCAGGTATAAAGACGCTACCATCTCGGTTACCCGAGGCATGATAATCATAAGACAATGAAGAAACATACTTTATTAAACAAGTTAAGTGATTACATAATAAAACCAACTGTAAGCAAAATACAACTGCTCTCAAACTATAAACCAACAGAAAGGAACTGTCCTAACAAACACAAAAGACTAAAGACTACGATATGAGATGACTCCATCCCCACTAGATCCCACGCGTATCCAAGATATACCTGCCAAAACAAATCGCTCACCACCCCGAATGGATCACCACAGATTTTAAAACATTTAAACGGGGTCAGTACTAATCACACAATTTATATACATATCAACAATCCGATAAACAGACACTCTCACACCGTCACACATACAATCACACCAATCCCAACAATCTCAATCACCGATCGTCCACTTTGGACCCGACCACGCGATGGGGGGGACCGCACCGTACCCACCAAATTCCCGCTCTTCATACCGAGCGATAAACCCATGTTCATTAATGTGCACATCCCCTTCCGTGGCGGGTTCCACGAAGGGCAAAACCAGGGCGTGAAGCCACTCCCGCAAGTGACTCCACTCAGCCGAGAACGCATCTCGAGAACCATAGGCAACCAGTTACAATCACAATATCAACAACCGTCTGAATCTATCAACAATGTACAATTACAATCACAGTAGTCACAATACAATTACTATAACAAACAATCAATCTCAACACATCAACAATCATCCCATTATGGGACTAATACGAGTAGGAAATCCTACCCGGTAAGCACACAATCGGACGGTCTCTCTTCTCAGTCAAAAGCTTCCTCTATGAACCCTCCTCCTATCATACAACATATAGAGGCTACCAAATCACATACTACACATAAACCCCCAAATCTCTAAATTAGGGTTTAACCAAATCAAAGGAAAGACAATAAAAAGGGTACATAGATCTTACCCTCGATGCAAGGAACTCAACGGTATAACCAACGACGCGAACTGACCTTCCAAACTCCGGGGATTGCTAATTATGCGATTAGAATGAAGAACTTGCTTGCTTTCTCTCTTAAACAGTAATTTAGGTTTTGCAAAAGTGATTTAGAACAATGACAACAAAGCTTATATACCTTAATCGCATAATTAACAAAACCCGAGAAAACTCCCCGTAAAACCGGCTACTCGATCGAGTAGCTAAGGTACTCGATCGAGTGCCCCCTTACTCGATTGAGTACCCACGTTACTCGATCGAGTACCCAACAGGTCAGAAACTATTTTAAAACGCAACTCACCCTTACTCGACAGAGTAAGGCCTACTCGATAGAGTACCCAAAGACTTATAAATACGGAGTATTACAGAATGTCCTTTCTTGATTGTTCCTTTGGCTATTTATAGGGTAGGAACCCTAGATGTATCCTACTCCGTTTATGGTGAGGAATATCACTCATATCACAACTCTTTCCATAACGGATCATCTCCCTCCGTTCTCCCTGATATCTCTGAAATCTCCCTGAAAGCTTTCCAAGCATGAGATTCGGGCTTCTCCACCATTACTTGCTTTCTTGGCCCAACTCTTCTAGACGGACTCCTCTTGCCTTTGGGCTTCCTGTGACCGATCTACCTCCGCGGCCCAACTCTTCAAACGGAACCAAATAGGCTTGCCTCTTACTAGGCTAAAGTGCAGATTTTAGCCCAAACAATATCACATAACTCCGGTGAACATTCTCATAGTTTAATCCTTTTTTTTTCACTCGACAAATCAATTAACAATTCAACCCCTTATTACTTCTACCTAACTCTTTAGTGCTCCGGTTACCTTTTCATTGCTCCAAAACTCAAATCCCATTTTTTTTTTCATATTGGCACCATCTCACTCTTTCTTACCATTGATCTTCTCTTATCATGCTATCACTCACACTTATCACCAATCAGTCTAGAATCCCAAAACTCATTTCATACCGTTAATTGTCCAAGAAAATCACACATTAGTTTCACCTCTTGATAATACAAACTCCCAAACTCACTCACTATCTGAAATTCTACGTTGCAACATGCCTCCATTAAGTTCACCATATACCACTCTTCTCCATCCCTCTACAACGACCTTTCATTACATATATTCTTAACCAATACAATTCTTAACCATCTCCCTCCATAATTCCTTACACATCTCAAGTTGCTACCATCCACGTCCTTGTTTTCAATCTTTTCATTCTCAGGTTCTGTAACACTCCCATATACCAAGGAACATTAACAAGACCTTCCCTAGCATATAAGGGCGTTACCATCTAGGTTGCCCGACGACAGTAATAATCAAACGTCAATAAAAGAACAATTAAGTTATATTACAGTGATTTACAAAACTACTGATATAAAGACATCACAACTCAAAACCATTCTCAGCTACAAGAAGTACTTATGTCGTGACTTGTGAGAGACTCATCCCGCCGAGCACCCAGCTAACATCCAGATCACAACCTGTTAAGACTGACTGCTCACCATAAGGGATCACGGCAGACACAACAGAAACAAACGACAAGACAAAACCGCACAAGGTCAGTAACTGAAGTAAAACACTAACAACCACAAACACAACACACGAACACAACCCCCCCCCCCCCCCCCCACACACACACACAATCAATCACCATCACCGACTGTCCACTGGGCTAGCCCTGCCAGTGGGGGACCGCAGTCGTTCCCACCTAAGCCCCACTCATCATATCGAGCAATAAACCCATGTCCATTAATGTGAACATCCCCTCCCGTGGCGGGTTCCACAGAGGGCGAACTACTGGCGTGAAGCCACTCCCGCAAGTGACTCTACTCAGCCGAGGACGCACCTCGAGAACCAGAGACAAACAATCACAATCAGTTGTACCCCCAAAACGATAAATGAAACAGCACAACACCAACCAACTATCACAATCAGACAACCATACCGACTGTGGACACGAGGGGCCCATGGGGGCGCTTGGGAAAACAAGCGTTTGCATTTGTGGAGTCGCCACCAATTTATTGTGGAAAATTGGAAACCGTTCGAATGCCTCGTGTCATGTCAAGACAAAAAGTATTGACATGAACACTAAGAACTCGTTACCCTTAGCCTTCTATGACTAGAATGACTCTCGTGGATGCCAATGAACACGGATGTTCACAGAGATCTGGACTAAGGGGTGATGGTACGTATTAGGAAGCGCTTTTGATCGAACACCTAATCTCGCCCGCCTCGATAGCGGCCTCTACTAATGATTAGGGAAATTATCTATACTTGATACGTTGTCGATTATATGCATGCAATGCGACATCCAATAAATTAGTCCTAGCATGTGAGATTAAACTAAGTCGGTGAACACGTAATTTAGCATACAATAGGTCGAAGTAGGGATTTAAGGTTGATTACATGTGAGAACAAGTAAATAAATCATCCAATACGATAAATAAATAAACGCAATAATTAAAATTACAATAATTACAACGGATTAATTAATTTATGTCGAAAATATATTTAAGACGGATAATCAGAGAAAAAGAAGAAAATAAATTAAGGTTAGAAAACGGACAGTTAACGGTGATATTACGATTAATAGTCGATTAATACGTAAACTAACAAACTAGGTCAAAGCAAGAACGGAAGTTCAGAGACAGAACTCAACCCGGAACAGGCGCAGCAATGCTGCATCCCTTGGAAGAGGCGCAGTGGTCACTGCATCTGTTCCTGAGGTGAGTTCTAGCTGTCTAGCCGGAACTGCATATGTTTAATATTCGTTGGTGATTTAATGATCGATTGTTTATATTCGACTGATGTGACCAATATTTGAACATATTTAGTCTCCGAATTAGCCTCGTTCCTATGCTTTTTAGTGCATAATTGGGTCATTTACTATCTTTAGTCCTTCGTTTTTCATATTCTTTGAGGTTTTGTTTCCTTGGTAGGAGAGGAGTGCAAACCTTGCATTTTCATGGCAAAATGGAGCTAAATTGATCGAATCTAATGACCAAGCATCAAAGTGAAGACAAGACTAGAAGGCCTATGTAAATAATGTAGTAAACGGGCAATGATGAAGAAGATCCTTGCATCCCCAACAAGATTCCTTGAGGATTGTTGGAAGAAGAAAAGAAGGAAGAAGAAGCTTGCTGAGCTACAATCCGCTCGTCACAACCTCGGGATGCTCGTCCCAGCCCTCCACAATCCGAGCGTCCCACCACCCAATCCGCTCGTCCTGGACCTCCAGAATCCGCTCATCCCGACCACCTGGCCGCTCGGATTCTTGCCCAGTACAGCACGTCTCTCCTCCAGTGCACTCGGGATGCGCATATTTCTGAAAGACTAGCAAAAGGAAGATGAGCATCTCCTTCGAGAGGAGCATTTCCTCAACTTTTCTTAAGGGTCTTAATCGTCATTTAAGCCCTTACTAACCCTAATTTATGCTTCTAATCCTCACTATAAATACCCCATTGTACTAATTAGATTATCATCAATCCTTAATATTATTTATGTTCTTCTTATACAATCTTAATCTCTTTTTAATCTTGTAATCAACTTTTAATTAAGCATTAATACAAATCTCATTTCCTTAATTTCTCTATTGTTCATCATTTATTTTGGGTAATTGAAGATTATTTGGGGTTTATTTGGAGGATTGACAACCTTCCAACCATTCATCAAGTACTTCTATTATTCTTTGCTTATTATTTTGGAAATATCATTAGGTATAACTGTCTTAATCCCTTTTTAATTATTGTTAATCACATCATTTATTCATCATGTTTGGCCTTGTTAGTTTGATTTACAACCTTGTTAGCATGTTGAACTTGATAATGAGTGAGTAGTTTCCTTAACTAAGGTTAATGGGGAATTAGGGGAAACCAACATGGGGATTGATTCATGCTTAATCTAATATGCTTTCATAATTAATTTGCTTGCTTGTTGTGATTTCAACTTATGCACATGTTATGTTTGATGAAATGCGAGCCTATGAATCCTTGCATTTTTTACCCATCACTTATCTTTTCAATGAGACTTGTAAGACATAAACCAACTTGAGTCTCATTAGACCATGCATATAGTTGGATAGGGAGGATTAAGTCGACTTGTAGGTGTTGTACAATCTAATCGATTCGGCTTCGGGATCCAAACCTTCCTAGGGATTGTAAGATATACACTAAGTCGATCCCATCACAACAATAATTTCTTGCATCTAGTTGAAAACATGTTTGTATGATCAAATCCCATGAATCCCCTATGAACCCATGACACCCTAGTGCTTTTAATTAATTGTTTACATCTCTTTTTAATTATCTTGCTTGTTTATTTACATTGTTATTTAGTTTAGTGATCTTCTTATCTCAACCCAAATTGTGACACCCTTAGACACCACTACTTGCAATCGAAAATCCTACATCAATACCCGTCCCTCGGGATCTGACCTTTACTTACCTCTTTACTAATAGTAGAGTAGTTTGTGAAGTTATAAATATTGTTTTGGTCTAGGTGCTCCTAACGATAAGTAACCGAAAAATAGAACCGACCAAAAATAGAGCCGTTGCCAGGGACGGTGTTAACTTGATTTGATTTTCTTTGATTATTATTATTTGTGTCTTTCTTTGCCTTGGGGAAGTAAAACTCCCCAAGGTTTGTTCTAATTGTTTTCGAATTGTTTGTTATTTTGCATGTCTAGAATATCACAAGGTAACTTGTTACCCATTGATCACGAAATTGAGAGAACTTTGAATACCAATGGAAGATTTGCTAGAAATACTTTGAGAGTTATTGGTGAGGTTGTAGATATTCATCCAAATGCTATTGAGTTCATCAACCCTTTTGCAAGAGAAGGAGAGGAGAACCCAACATAAAATCAACCACAAAATCAACCCACATTGCCTAAGTTTTCATCACATTCCGTACTAACAGAGGAGAACCTACCCAATGGTACTCCCACACCACAAAACTTGACCGGAAATTTCATTGCAAAATCCGCATTTATCCAATTAGTCGAAAGAAGCCAATTTAGGGGGATGCCTAGTGAAGACCCTCATTCTCACATGGCGACTTTTTGTGACTATTGTGATGCGATTTCACAAACCGGAGTGACTCAAGATCAAATTTGATGGGTCTTATTTCCTTTTTCTTTGATTAGTACCGCGAAACAATGGTTAAAAAGCCTTGATAAAGCTACTCTTAGTATCGACTCTTGGAAGAAATTGGCTCTTGCTTTCTACAAAAAGTTCTACCCTCCGGAAAAGACTAACATGCTAAGAGCCTAAATCACGGGATTTAAACAACGGGACGAAGAATCTTTGTATGAAGCTTGGGAGCAATTCAAAGGAACTTGTCGCTCATGTCCTCATCATGGACTTAGCGAGTGGTTCTTGGTACAACAATTTTGGAATGGTCTTTATGAAGACTCCCGAAACATTCTCAACATGGGATCAAATGGTATGTTCACCGAAGTGGACGATAATTAAACTTAGAACAAGATTGAGGAAATGGCGGTCCATAACTCACAATATAGTAGACCTCGAAAGGCTACTAGAGGAGGAAAGCATGAAGTGGACTCTATTATTCAATTGGAAGCTCAACTTAGTGCTCATATTGATACCATCAACTTGAAGTTTGAGAAGGCTATGGCTAAACTTGAAGAAGCCTCAAAATCACCAAAGCAACATGTTAATGCCATGGTGGCCTCTTCATCAATTCCAAGTGGAATATGTGAGAATTGTGAAACTTTGGGGCATGACCAATGTGAATGTAGGGGAATAAGTGAGCAAGTAAATGCTTTTCAAGCATACAAGAGTGGTACCCCTTATTCCAACTATTATAATGAAAACACCAAATTTCATCCAAATCTCTCATACAAAAGCCAAAATGTTAAAAACCCTCAAACAACATACACCCCACCTCCAATGAGAAACAAAAATCAAAGACCCTTTTACAACCAAAACCAAGGTTACCAAAATCATACTCCATACACTCAATCAAATGACCAAGGTTTTGATGTTCAAAAAGCGGTCCTCCAAATGCAAAAAACCAACAAGAATTTTTCACTCAAATGCAAAAAGATAGCCAAGCAAAAGACATTACTATCAACAACATCCTAGCCCACACAAAAATGTTGGAAACTCAAATGACTCAATTAGCATCTTCGAGCTCTCAAAGACAAAAGGGGCAATTACCACCTCAAAGTAATCCCCCAAAACATGAATCGGTTAGTGCCATCAACTTGAGGAGTGGTACAAGATATGAAGGGCCAAAGAAGCAAGTTGAGGATGACATTGTGGAGACTAGTGACAAGGAAAGAGTTATGCAAAACTCTAGGGAAGAAGAACCCACCAATCAAGAAGTTTCAAAGAAGAATGAAGAAAAGGCCAAAAGAGAAGGAGCCTATTGGGATTAGTGATGCGTGTCTAATATATGATGTTTTGCACCTCATTTCACACACATTTCAGAGCTCAATTAAATAGTTTATGCTACTATTTCCCTTGTTTCGTGTATTTCTTCCTTTTCGTGTGATTTTGTAGGAATGTGGAGAATATGGCGGAAAATGGAACAAATCTGCCCCGGAGTGTTTAGCATAGGATTTGACATGAAGTATTGACTCGAGGAATGAGCTTGGTGCGCATTTCAAGGCCTAAAGATAGCAAAAGCATCGGTGCGTACGAGTTTAACAAGCAAAGGAGCACTTCACGATTTTGCAGCCTGCTTCAGATGGCAATATCTAGAGTTATAGAGCCGATAATTTAGTGATTCCAATTTGAGGTGAAAGCTTATCCTCTTAGCTTTCCAACGCCGCGTAGAACGCCTGATTTGACCAAGTAACGAAGAAATGGCAGCTGTTTTAAGATTGGTGCGCGCTGCAGGAATCGTCAGAATACAATTCTATACAACACTCTTGGTCGATCGACGGGTACAAGTGGTCGATCGACCACCCCTCGAGCTGATGCATGAATTAAAAGACGAGAAGCTCATTGTACTTAAGTTTAGGAAATTAGGTTACGTTACTTCTTCTATATAACGTAACACAACTCTCCTGTATCAGGCATCTAGTTTTCAGATTACTTTACTTTAGGTTTTCATTTACATTCAATTTGTCAATAAAGTTCTCATTACTTTCGGATCTATTCTTCGCTTGTTCCAATTTCTGTTTTCTTCTTTTCTCTTATTTTACACATAATTTTCGCGTGTTGTAAATTGTTTTCTCGAAATTACGCGCGGTACTTTTGTTTCTTTTCAGGTACCTATGGTAGCACTGCTGACTATTGAAACCTCCTAGCTCACGCTGGTTTGGGGAGGTTTCCTTTTGTTGCGCTTAAAGTCTTGTGAGTTTCCGAGTTCCTTTTCATGTCTTATTTATTTATTTATCGCAAAAATCCCATTTCCCTTTTATTTTCTTATATGATTTTGCACAATGGGGACATTGTGTGATTTGGTTTGGGGAAGGGTTTTGCATTGCATTCATATGTTTTAGTGCATTTCTGTTTCACGTTTATTGCATTTCAGTTTGCGTTTGTTTATTTCATTACTCTTATAAAAAATCCAAAAAATTTGAAAAATTTCAAGAATTCAAAGAAATGCATGTTTACTTTTAGCATGTAGGTCGAGTCGGAACGGTAGTATTTCAATGATGACATTGCATTTGCAGCTGTTTATGCCTAAGCCTTGCTAATTGACATGTTATTAGTAGAATCATATATGCATAGTCTACGAGTTTTCGTTAAATTTCTTGCTGAACTTTAGACTTGACTTAGATTTTTGGCAAACTACATCATTTCTGAGGTTTAGAGCCTATAACTGGTGTCATTCATGACCAGTTCATCTAGGATGTGAGTAGTCACTCCTTATAAGACATGTTACATTAATTTGCATAAATATGAACTTAATCTGCTTAATACCCGTATGCATTCGGTTTGTGGTTTGTTGACACATGTGGTAGAGGTCCCCTTTTCTCATTTTACCCATAAGCCTCACAGAGCCAAATTTGCCTTTTCGTCCCATAAGCTACATACCATTATTTAGCCTACCCTATCCGAGCTAGTACTGGTAGTTGTGGAAATGTGTTTATTGCATCTTGGTTATATTGCTCAGTATGAGAAGGTTGGTGGAATGTTGAAAGGAGGAAAGAAAGGCAGAGAAAATATATTTGAAAAAAAACGAAAAAAGAAAAAAATGAAAAGAAGGAAGAAAAGAAAAAAATCAAAATCGCATAATTCAAAGTCTTTATCAAATGGCGATTTTTGCTCCCATGCTTTATTATTATCATTTGGGGAGTTGACTTTTTGTGAAGATTGTGAGATTAGTGCTACTCATTAACACCGTTTTGTATTGATTTATCTGGAGCAAGAAGTTGGATGTTGTTATAATTTGGACATGTAGTTACTAGCTTGGCTTTAACTCCTCTTATCCAAATTTATTTTTGCCTCTTCTTACCCATTACCTCACATATCCATATTTACCTCGGCATGTGTCATGGTCACTGGTTTGGTTGGAATGCATATGTACGGTTGTAGAGATTATTTTCATATTAGATTGCAGGCATGTTCTTATAGGTCATAGTTAGGTGAGTGTCGTTACAAAATTACTTCTTTCTATCTTTACATATATTTACCTGTGCTTATTTGAGTGATTTGAGCGACCCGTGAGAGTCCAATTTGATAAGTCTCTATAGTTAACGGTTTAGCAGTTTTTAACGACTCCATAACTCGTTTGCATGATTCACAATGCTAATTGATTGTTAGTTGTGCATTAAATTGGTTTAGGCTTTACTTGTTGCATTTCGCTCTGAGATTGAACTCGTTCCATTAGGCTCTAAGATCGAGTCTAGTTCTTGCTTGGGGACAAGCAAGGGTTTGGTTTGGGGAAGTTTGATGCGTGTCTAATATATGATGTTTTGCACCTCATTTCACACGCATTTCAGAGCTCAATTAAATAGTTTATGCTACTATTTCCCTTGTTTCGTGTATTTCTTCCTTTTCGTGTGATTTTGTAGGAATGTGGAGAATATGGCGGAAAATGGACCAAATCTGCCCCGGAGTGTTTAGAATAGGATTTGACATGAAGTATTGACTCGAGATATGAGCTTGGTGCGCGTTTCAAGGCCTAAAGATAGCAAAAGCATCGGTGCGTACGAGTTTAACAAGCAAGGGAGCACTTCACGATTTTGCAGCCTTCTTCAGATGGCAATATCTCGAGTTCTGTAGCCGATAATTGAGTGAGTCCAATTGGAGGTGAAAGCGTATCCTATTAGCTTTCCAACTCCATGTAGAACGCCTGATTTGACCAAGTAACGAAGAAATGGAAGCTGTTTTAAGATCGGTGCGCTACCGCAGAATCGTCGAAATGCAATGCACAAAGACTCTTGGTCGATCGACTGGTACAAGTGGTCGATCGACCACCCCTCGAGCTGATGCGTGAATTAAAAGACGAGAAGCCCATTGTACTTAAGTTTAGGAAATTAGGTTATGTTACTTCTTCTATATAACGTAACACAACTCTCCTGTATCAGGCATCTAGTTTTCAGATTACTTTACTTTAGGTTTTCATTTACATTCAATTTGTCAATAAAGTTCTCATTACTTTCGGATCTATTCTTCGCTTGTTCCAATTTCGGTAATCCTTGTTCCTTTATTTCAGTTTGTTCTTACTGTTTTATTAGTTTAGAAATTGCTAGTTTAGATCCCTTGAACCCTAGTATAGTTTTATGTGCTTTATCAATTTAATTAGTTCAATTATGCTTTCATTTATTGTTTTAATTACCAATTTCATTGTTGTTATTTGCATGAATATGAGTAGCTAAATCACCATTGCTAGGATGTAGGGGAGCCATAGCATAGATGGCATAAATTATAGGCGATTTCGATTCACGGTATAGTCGATCGACCGGTACCCATGGTCGATCGACTGGTTACGCGTCTGGTTTTGCTTTGTTTGTTTCGTTGAGTGCTTTATCTTTCAATGAGACCGAAAGGAGACTTGATAGATGCTTAAACTTGACCATCCCATAGATCGAGAGATAGGAATGGACAATAATTAACGAATTAAAACGACTAAATTGCTAAGATCGAGAGATAACGTGATTTAGTTTTCATTAGGAATCATTAATCAAGAACGAAAGTTAGTATTAATGAGACTTAAGGAATAGTAGGATAGGCCGAGAGGTAGCTACTATTTAACATGGACCGAGAGGACTTGTTTTCCCCATCCTTCGCGACCGTATTTCGAAGTTACCTAGGATTATGTGCCATCGCAGCTATAGTGAACCGACCGTCTTAGCATTTCTTTTATCATAGTTTACTTCTTTTGCAACTTTTATTTATTTATTTAATTTATGTTATTAGTTTTAGAATTTATTCACATCAAAACCCCCACAACTGTTACCCGATAGACTGAAATATAGAGCAACTATTATCTTCCTACCTCCCTGCGGATAGACCCTGACTGCCACTATCTTCTGTTAGTAGTATTTAGGTTATAAATATTTTTTTTGATACTAAACGACGGTATCAATTAGACTTCCATTCTCGAGTCATCAAGCTAAGCTTAAGTTTGATGACCAACTTGGAAAATTCATGGAGATTGTGAAGAATTTAGAAGTCTCTATTCTAGTCACAGAATTGATCAATCACGTTCCGGCTTATGCGAAGTATATGAAAGATATTCTTACGAAGAAGAAATCAATCTGGAAGCTTGAGACTATTGCTTTCACTAAAGCGAGTAGTGCTATCCTTCAAGGGAGTTCACCTCCAAAGCTCAAGAATCCGGGAAGTTTCTCCATTCCATGCACTATTGGTGACACTACGATCAACAAAGCTTTATGTGACCTTGGGGCAAGTGTTAGTGTCATGCCATATTCGGTAAGCAAGAGGCTAGGAATGGGAGAACTCAAATTCACCAACATCACGCTTCAAATGGTGGATAGATCAACAAAGACACCTTTAGGGGTTGGGATGATGTTCCCATAAGATTTGGCAAATTCTTCATCCCGGTGGATTTCGTTATTGTTGACATGGAAGAAGACTCCAACATTCCTATTATCTTAGGAAGACCTTTCTTGCACACCGCGGGAGCGGTGATCGATGTAAAACATGGAGAGCTCACCCTTGAAGTGGGAGATGAAACCATCACTTTCAATCTTGAAAAGACTATGAGAGATCCCCGATTGCATGAGCCATGTTTTATAGTTGATCACTATAGCCGGAAAGATGATAGGAAGAAGTTGGCATTCCAATGGAAGAAGAAAGTGGATGATGCTCCATCAAAAGAGCAAGGAAAATGCAACAAAGAGAGCTTGAAAAGCTCACCCATGACAAGTGAAGAAGAAGAAGGCCTCATTGGCCAAGACAAGAAAGAAGCAGAGTTGTCTTCATCAACTCAAGACATTTTTAGTGATCAAGTAGACGAAGTATACGGTCTTTGGGATGATGACTTTGAAGGGATATTCAATCCCTATATTGGTAATGTTATGACCCAAGACCATCCGGGAGAACAACAAGTGCAAAGGTCTATTAAAGATCTTTATCATGATAATGAACAAGCTTTCGACTACTTCTTCAAGGTGTTGAGCAACATCAACAACACCTTGAACATGCCCCCTTGACATCTCACATTGGATGAGAGTTTGGTGGAGTCCTCCCAAAACCACCATTTATAAATATTCTAACTCCCTAACTTTCATTTCAATTATTGTATTGCATTTTTGTCATTTTTGGATTTACATTTTTATGCCTTGATCAAAATTTTCATCATTTTGAGAGAAGTGAGGGAGGAACTCATGAGTTTATCGATGTGTAGTGTTTTGCCTTAGTGTGGGGATAACAATTGCCTAGGTTATTCATGCCTTTGTAGTGCCCCCACAATGAAGAACACAAGAATTGAAGAATGAAATGACACGGGTTACGAAGCACCCACGGATAGACCTGAATTCGTGTGGAAAAGAAAGAATCCGAGCGGACCCAGACAAAATCCGCTCATCTTGAAAGAACCCGAGCGTCCAAGGCATAAGACGCTCGTCTTGTGGAGCTGCAGAATTGAAATTTGGGTCTGACTGAGAATCCGAGCGTCCCAGGAGGGAATCCGCTCGTCTCAGCCTGGACGGTCGTCCCAAAGAAAAAAACGCTCGTCTTTGTACTGTCAAATTTTGGGATTTTTCCCTGGACAGGAATCCGAGCGTCCTCAGCAAAACACGCTCGTCTCAGCAGGAGAATCCGCTCGTCTAACCTTCGAGGCGCTCGTCCCCTGGCGTCTTTTCCTTAACCAAAATATTGAAGAATCCGAGCGTCCCGACAGTGAAGCCGCTCGTCTCCCTCTGCATTTCAAAAACCAACGGGTCTTTTAAACCCTCCATCCCAATTCATTTTCACTACTTCAAACACAACCACTACCCAAAACCCTCATTCTCTCCATCAACAAAAATCAAATTTCACAACCAAAATCAACCAAATCAAATCTAAACTTCCTCAAAACAAACATTAATCACTCCTTTAGCAACAACAAGTGATTAAAACACCAAAATCTTCAAGTTTTGAGTCGATTTTTGGGATACAAGGCAACATTCATCTATCCTAAATCGATTTGGGCATTACTAGAAATTGAAGATTTCAAGCTTTCATTGGTATTACTAAGCAAAGGAGTATGGCAAGAACAAAAGGTGGAAGCAAGGCACCCCAAAAGAAGACCAAGAGACAACAAGCTCTTCAAGAAAAACAAGCATCAAAGGCA
This sequence comes from Silene latifolia, assembly GCF_048544455.1. Taxonomy (NCBI): domain Eukaryota; kingdom Viridiplantae; phylum Streptophyta; class Magnoliopsida; order Caryophyllales; family Caryophyllaceae; genus Silene; species Silene latifolia. Next base: position 130,495,465 of record NC_133531.1, on the reverse strand, counting down.
TTGGTAGTCCATAATGCAAGGTTTGAGATTCAAGAACAAAATCCTCCTATGGAAGCTACTACTTCTTGTTGGAGCTAGTGTCCTCCGCAGTTAGTGTGATAACATATATAAATCTCTTATCGGTTCACAAGGGTATACTTAGTATTTTATCAGTTGATTAACGTTTATTAATAACGGTTGGCTTGCTAGAAGTTTGACGTTATTATCATACTGATGGCGGTGATCAACTGGTCCTTAAAAGTCACACCTAAAGGATGTGTTTGAGAGATGTGATTGTATGAAAATATAATCACATTGATGCCTTATATGACTAAAAGGTTAGTCCATGTATTTGACTAAAAAGTTAGTCAATGTGATGATGAGACGATTATTTAATACAATTAAATAATATTAGCTGAGACGAATTAATTGTTAATTCGTAAATTGAATATAAACTGTTATATTTAATTAATGTATATAATATTAGCTTAAACGAATTAAGATGTTAATTCGTAATTAAACGTAAACGGTTATATTTAATAATCAAATTATAAATATGTGATATTTATAGTTAATGTATATATTATACGAAATTGTGATAATAAATGATGACAGACCGGTAATAATAAATCGACTACAAACTGTTGTGTGTGGACTTATTAATACGGGACGACATAAATGACAATTGTTAAATAATACACAATTTATACATTTTGAGAACAACCAAAAATAAGAAGATTTTCTCCTTATTTTTGGTGGTTGGTAAAACCGAAAAAGAGGAAAAAAAGAAAGAAAAGATATTCCCCCTCTTTGGACTCCTCTTGGACGGTTATAAGGAGAAAAGGAGAGGATCATTTTCTTTACTTCTTTTTGACCTAATTCTCATATCACAATAAACCCTAAAAATCATTAGAAATTAGGGATCTATTCTAGGAAATAAGAGAGGCATTTCTCAAAGCATTTTGGGTGCAACGATTAGGAGAATATCGATCTCGATATTTGTTCTTAGGCCAAATTGCTAGGACCAAAGGTTGATTCTAATCTCCATACTTTTGTTTATGCAAATACGTTTATGACTAGTTATTTCATAATTATAATATCGTTATAATCCGAATTTCTTGATGAAGTATACCGATATTTCCCACAAGTGGTATCAGAGCATAGGCCACGAAATTATTTTATATGATTTTCATAAATGGATTTAAACAAAAAAATTTGAAGAAAAAAAAAATGTTTCGGCCGAATAAACATTTTTGTCGAGACCTTTTTTTTTTTTTTTTTTTTTTTTTATGTTTTGTTTCCATTTGATTTATTGATATTGTTGTTTTAATATGTTAAGATGATAATATGATAAATTTGTAGATGTTTTGATTTAATAAGAATTAAATTAAAATGTAAATGGAAATCGATTTGTTTGTTGATGTTCATTTGTTTTTGCTATATAGTTTTGGCATACAAGTTAATTTAATAATGTTCAAATCAATTGTTATGATCGTTTTAATCATGATTTAGATATTCTTTTTAAGAGGTTAAATTGAATCATCTAGTTTGGATCTATGTTTAAATTAAAAGATGATGATTATGCCAATCTTGTTATAGTAGCAACATTAAACAAATTTGTTCATCTAATAGGACATGTTTTCTAAAAGAAAAAAACGGTTTTTTTCGAAATATAGGGCTAAAAGCCGAGAAAAAAAAAACTGTTTTTTTTGTTTTAGGGCTTAATGCCGAGATAAAAAAAAAAAAAATCTGTTTTTGTTATTTCAGATTTGCCGAGAGCAATTAAAAAAAAATTATTTTTGGCCAATAATCTTTATACATTATTTATAATGTATGATTGTTTGTTGTGAAAAAGTTCACAAATTTTAGATACCCAATTATTTTAAAGAGGTTTAAAATAATGTTGGATTAATTCAGATCACTAGTTAATGTGAATTAAGATTGGAATTATTGTGAGTAATTGAGGAATTGTCACATAATTTTGATAATTATAAAATAGGTGGTTTGGATAAATTACTCTACATAATTAAGGAATTATGTCTTGAATGATTAATTTATAGTTGATGCATTTTTATTTAGTAGTATGAATTTGATCGAGGCCATTTCGTGTTCACAATTAAGCATATGTGGTCGTTGGTAAATGGTCGATACAAAACACAATTTATACTTCACAAACAACTCTACAATTAGTAAAGAGGCAAGTAAAGGTCGGATCCCAAGGGACGGGTATTGAAATGAGAATTCTATTGTAACTAGTAGTGTCTAGGGGTGTCACAAATTGAGTTGGTGTAGAAGGTCACTAAACTAAAATAACAATGAAAATAAACTAGCAAGATGAATAAAGTAAGGGGTGTAAACAATTGATTAAAAGCACTAGGGTGTCATGGGTTCATAGGGGAATCATGGGATATGATCATACAAACATGTTCTCAAATTATAAGCAAGCAATTATTGTTGTGATGGATCGAGTTGGGTTATATCTTACAATCCTAGGAAAGTTTGGGTCCCGGAGCCGAATCGATTAGATTGTACAACACCTACAAGTCGACTTAATCTTTCCTACTCAACACATGCATGGTCTAACAAGACTCGAGTTGGGTTATATCTTACAAGTCAAGTTGAAAGGATAGAAGATGATAGTAAATGCAAGGATTCATAGGCTTAGCATTTCATCAAATATAACATGTGCATGTATTAAGATCAAAACAAGCAAGCAAATAAGATATGAAAGCATATTGATTTAAGCATGAATCATTCCCCATGTTGGTTTCCCTAATCACCCATTAAACCCTAGCTAAGAGACTACTCACTCATTATCATGTTGATCATGCTAGCAAGGTTGTCAATCATACCAACAATATGAAACATGATGAATAAATGAAAGTAATTAACAATAATTAAAAAGGGATTAAGAGATTATACCTACTAATGATTCCAATAATAAAGCAAGAATAATAGAAGTACTTGAATCCTAGATTGAGAGGTTGTCAATCTCCCAATAATAACCCAAATAATCTTCAATTACCTAAAATAAAGGAAGAACAAGAGAGAGATTAAAGAACTAAAACTTGGATTAAAACTTGATTAATACTTGATTACAATATTGAAGAGAGATTTGATTGATATTAAATACACTAATTATTGATAAGAAGAACATGCTCCTCTAATTAGACTAATGGGGTATTTATAGTGAAAATTAGGGAGGATGCATTAGGGTTAACTAAGGGCTAAACTAGTAATTACACTTTTAAGTTGAGCAAGGAGGAGCCGTATTTTTTCGAGAGAAGGGCTTCTCTTTTCGTAGCTTGAAGAATGAAATCCGTCTTTGTGCGAGAATCCGTGCGGATTAGAGTCGGGACGGCCGGATTTGGGTGGTGCAATCCGAGCGGATTCAGGAGAAGGACGCTCGGATTGTTGAGGGGGAATCCGAGCGGATTCCAAGGAGGGACGCTCGGATTGTGCTGGCTGGACGGACGGATTGTCTGCAATCCGTTCGGATTGTTGGTCAGCGTCAATTCTTCTTCTTTTCTTCCCTTTTCTTCATAAATTCCTTGGGGATTTCCTTGGGGACGCAAGGATCCTTTCTCAACATTGCTCTTCTACTATGATATGTACAAAGGCCTTCTAGTCTTGTCTCTTCTTGATGCTTGGTCATTGAATACAATCAATTTAGCCTTGTTTTGCCATGAAAATGCAAGATTCTTACTCCTTTCCTACCAAGGGATCAAAATCTCAAAGAATATGCAAAACAAAGAACTAAAGATAAGAAATGACCCAAATAGGCACTAAAAAGCATGGAAACAATGGTAATTCGGGGGCTAAATATGCGCCAATTATGGTCACATCAAATATCCCCAAACCGAATCTTTGCTCGTCCCGAGTAAAGAGGTGACAAAGACTAGGACCAAAACTAACCTATCCTAATAATAATAGCCGATATGAAACAATTAGCGGGTCTCACTCCGCCCCTTCAACTCACAACAAGACAACCATGAGGTAGGATGCCTTCTTGCAAGGCAAGGTGGGTCTTGCCAAAATGGCGACACATCCAAACATTAAAGCACATAAAATCACATAATGGATGCATCTACAAAAAGAATACCCACTTTCCTCATCTAAGTGGCGGAAATTATCTACAAGGGAAGCAATTCAAGGGTACACAATCCTTCATAGATGCAATTTGTTCAAATTACTAAGCCTAGAAGGATACCAATAAATCACCTCCAAGTTGTGTCAAGCTAGGGTACCTTTGTCCTCAATCGTTAAATGCTTTCGTCAAGAATAGACTCCCTATGGTGTTAGAAACACTGGAGGATCGCGGAATTCCCCCTCTTGCCTAGACAAGAAGAAGGGTCGTCCCCTCTCTACCATGCACAAAAATGGATACGATGGATAAAGGGATCGATAGATATTTGAGTTTCACTTTGGGAGTTTGCTTTCATTTTTGTTTTCCCCCCAATTTCATTGGCATTTGACATTTGAGAACACTTTCTTTGCCATTTCTTTTTGATTTTTGACTTTTCAATACTTGACAACTTTTTGCATTTCTTTTTGAACATTTTCAAAGTCACCCCAATTAGTAACGAGGGTGCCTTGTATTTGAAGCTTTAGGAGTTCTATTTTTGCTCCTCTTTTCATTTGATGCATTTTTGCAAACTTTCTTTCACTTTTCATTTCATTGAACTCAAATTGATTTCTTTTTTTGTGCCCATTCCCTTTGATTACAAAAATATGGTAGAACATGGATGAATGATGGAAGTATGCATGGTTTCAAGGGTCACCTTGGAATAAACGGTAGCCAAGGAGTTATCACACCACAAGGTACTCTTGACTAGGCCTTAAACCATGGGTCAAAGGATACTAGCATGACACATCCTAGGGTGTTTTACAAGTATTCTAACAAGCAAAGTCTTAAGAATAAAAAGCATCTACTAGGGCTTATATACACCTGTCAAGCTTCCGAAGTAGATGGTTTCACAAAATTTTTCTAACATGCAAACTACATGCCATGATGCAACTAACATATACACATCCTAATGCAAATGATTCTACCAACTAATATGCCATATAAACTAAATGCAATCCTAAATTCACATTGTTTTTACCGCATCAATCAAAATAAAGCCACATAGTCATTAACATAAAGAGGAAAAAGGAGATTGGAAAGATCATACCATGCGGTCTTCAATATCCTCATGTCTCGGATGTGGCGTAGTCAATCAAAGTGAACAAGGATAAAAACAAACACAATATATATACAAGACAATATATACAAAGGAAATGAACTTGTTTTTGGATTTTTCAATTTTTATGATTTTTGAAAATTTTCAATTTTTATGGTTTTTTGAATAAAAGTTAAGTGTTAGAATTCCCATCCCCACACTAATATGGGCATTGTCCTCAATGGCCAAAATGATGGAAATTATGCAAAGATGATGCATGATTTCTATACTAAATGCAATTCTATACTAAGCTATACTACATGATGCATGGTTTTTGTTATGACGGAGAGGATAATTTAGATTACCTCCCGTTGCGTATGCATTAACTTCCCCAAACCAAATAAGACACTATTGCTAATGTCAAAGCATTGGGGTAGTTCATGCACACACTATGCTATGCATGAAACTAGATTGTCATTTTGGATTTTCAAAAATGGGAACAATAAAGTAAGAACACCTCAATGGAACCGAGGTGTGAGTCCTTTGATGTTGCTAGGACTAAACCAACCAATGATCAAAATAAAGTACAAAGAAACAAGATACAAAGTTCTTTTCATGAAAAATAAAGATAAAGAGGAGAGATGAGAAAACTTCACTTGAACTAAGGTGGGTGCCTCTTGCCCGCTCCACCTAGCTATGAAGTAGTCTCCTAGATATCGGCATCATCTCCTTCAATATCGGTATCCCAAATATCCTTTGAAGCATCACTTAAACTTTGATCCATGAACTCATCTTCACTCGCAAGCTTCACCGTATCACCTCCACAAGAATCCCCACTCTCTTCCCCTTTGCGACCGTTCGCCCCTTCATTAGCCTTCTCCGAGTTAGGAAAGAGCAATTCCATTTGAGCCCATGAGGGGAAAGCTCCTTCCTAACTAATCCGTCCTTTTTGAGCCATCTCATAGTATTGGGGGTAAAGAGCATAATAAGTGTCCACGGAGGTCTCATATTGACGGTAGTGTAAATCTTGCAAAATTCCCGTGACAAAGTCGTCACGGGGGAGGATGAAGGGATTTGGGTGGTTATATGGTTGGTAGGGAAAGGGGTAAGGAGGCACTTTTATCCTCTCATTTTGAGTTTGTTGTTCTTGTTGTGGTGGTGGATTTTGTGGAGGTGGAGTTTGCCCTTTTTGACTTGGGATGAGGTAGGAGGGCATTGGGGACAAGCTTCCTCTTCTTGGGGAGACCCGTGGTAGATCATGCATTGGGAGATAGAGTGGATCGCTCCCTTTTGTCAACCACTTTATCCTCTTATCAACCCCCTCAAGGGTTATCCAATGGTGTTGGACGACAAGTAGATCTTCATTAATTCTTGTTCCCCCCGTAAGTGGAGTGTACTCATTGTTCTCATTGAACCTTGGGTTGAAGTGCTTTGCAAGTCTAGTTATGAGTCCACCATTCACTATGTGATTCATTCCATCATCATCCCCATTTCTAAACCTTGCCCACTTCTCTAGCAAAACTAGAGGTGCATTGAAGTGATACCTATCTGTCCCTTGAATGTTGAGGTATGATTCCATAAATACAAGGTCCAATTGGTTGACAATGGCCGGATCACGGCGGGCGAAAAGAGTACCCGAAAGAAATCTATATGTAAGCCTCAAGATCGGGTTTTGGATGTGAAAAGCAAGACACTCTTTGGTAAGAATGAAATCCCGGCCCGTCATGGCCCTCCACAATGGTGCAACATTATACTTTTTGGGCTTTGATGTTCGGGTAGGCGAAACATCAAGCCCGAACACATTGGCAAACTCGACAAGGGTCATCATCCTAGAAACATTTTCTAACCGAAACTCTATGCATATCACTTTGTTTACGGTTGTGATCTTCAAAAAGCTTAAGAATTCTAGCACAAGGGACCGATAGGTCAGTTCATACATGCGAAAGAGAGTCGAAAGACCAAAAACCTCAAAGAGTGCTTCTACTTGGTGAAAAATTCCAAGCTTTCTTAAGGTATCATGACAAAGAAATTTAGTGGGAAGAATATTCTTACTTAAGAGTCGGTGGAAGACCAATCGCTGCACATCATCAAGGAATTCCACATTCGAGAAATCATCGAGCCTTGTGAGATCTACAATCTCTACATGTTCCCTTCTAATAGTGTTGAGATGTGAGGTAGAGGAACTTCCCACCATCCTTGGTCTTCTTGCACTTCTAAAGGAGGATCTCCTTGGTGCCATTCTTGCTTCTTTTGTTAGGTTCTTTTGATTTGAAGATTTGCTAAGGATGTTCCTTGTTGATTGAGAATTGGAAACCCTAGAAAATTGGGGATTTTTAATTTTGAGAGCAAAGAGAGTGATTTGGATATGTATGGGAGTCATAAGGAGGTGGGTTTTATAGGGTAAGTGGAAGGAGTAGTGATGTGGCATTATATGGGTGGTGGGGTGTATTTTAATTGGAAAAAGTCGGGTCGAGAAATAGTGGGAAGAGACGAGCGGATTCGGAGAGAAGACGCTCTAATTCCTCATTCACGAGACGGGCGGATTCTGGGCAATACGCCCGGATTCTGCCACAGAGTGAAATTCCAAAATTTTTGTCGCCACAAGACGGGAGTCCCGAGCGAGAGACGCTCGGATTCATCAAGGGTTGGACGGGCGTCTTATTGAGAGGACGGGCGGATTCTTCGACAGAGATTTTTCTTGAAATGCACAGGCGGAGAGACGAGCGTCTTTCCACAAATCCGGCCGGATTCAACCAGACGGGCGTCTTCTTCCATAGGACGCTCGGATTTTCAAACAGCCCAGAAACCTTCAATTTTTCGACACAGCTGGACGTGCGGTTTCTCTCCTAGACGTCCGGATTCGGCCAAGACGGCCGGATTCCAGGGAATCCGCTCGGATTCTGGCTGCGAGCTTTGACTTTTTCTTCTTTCTTTCAATGCGTCCCCACACTTAGGAATTTGCTCATTCCTTCATTCAAAAACTTGTTAGTAACCCTCCCTCACTTACGCTCATGAAAAGAGTTTATGACATTTATTAAAAATAAAAGCAATTAAATAATAAATACAAGTTAGAGGGTTAGTATATTTACAAATGGTGGTTTAGGGAGGACTCCACCAAACTCTCCCTTAGATGGTCCTTTCAAGGGGGAGGAGGCCCGAGGTAGGTAGCCTCGACCTCTCCAACAAATGCTCCTTCATAGTATGGCTTCAACCTTTGACCATTTACCTTGAACTTGCTTCCATCTTCCGCCTTGAGTTCGAAATCTCCATATTTTCCAACTTCGGTTATCACATAGGGACCCATCCATCTAGAGTTCAATTTTCCCGGAAAGAGTCGGTAGCGGGAGTTGAATAGAAGGACTTTGTCTCCCTTGTGCAACCCCTTTTGTCGAATTCTCTTATCATGAAGCAATTTTGTTCCTTCTTTGTAAATCTTTGCATTCTCATAAGATTGTAGTCGGAATTCCTCCAACTCTTGGATTTGGATCATCCTCTTTTGACCGCTCAATTTGAGATCAAGATTGAGTGCTCGGATTGCCCAATAAGCTTTGTACTCCAATTCGATTGGCAAATGACATGCTTTTCCATATACAAGCTTGTAGGGAGAGGCACCAATGAGAGTCTTATAGGCCGTCCTATAAGCCCAAAGAGCATCATCAAGCTTTGTGCTCCAATCTTTCCGAGTCTTGTTCACAACTTTTTCAAGAATTTGCTTGATCTCTCTATTTGAAATTTCCACTTGACCGCTTGTTTGAGGATGATATCCCAAGCCGGTTCGATGTTGAACACCATATTTGGTCAAAAGGGATGCAAGCTTCTTCTCATGGAAATGTGTTCCTCCATCACTAATGATAGCTCTAGGAACTCCAAATCGTGGGAAAATTATCTTCTTGAAAAGCTTGGTGACCGTTTTTGCATCATCATTTGGGGTGGCAATTGCCTCCACCCACTTTGAAACATAATCTACGGCCACAAGGATGTACTTGTTCCCATTGGATGTCACAAAGGGTCCTTGGTAGTCGTTCCCCAAACATCGAAAATCTCCACCTCTAGAATGCCCCTTTGTGGCATTTCGTTTCTCCAAGATATATTGCCCGTTCTTTGACAAGCATCACAATGAATGATGAATTCTCTTGTATCTTGAAACATTGTGGGCCAATAGAAGCCCGATTGGAGAATTTTTGCAACGGTTCTTCTTGCTCCATGGTGCCCACCGTAGGGTGATGAATGACATCCTTCCAAGATTCCTTGGATTTCCCATTGAGGGATGCATCTCCGGTAGAGCCCATCACTACACTCCTTGTAGAGGTTTGGGTCATCCCAAAAATACCTCTTCACTTCGAATAGGAATCTCTTCCTTTGGTTGTGGTTCAAGTTAGGAGGGAGCACTTTTCCAACAATATAGTTAGCATAATCGGCGAACCATGGGGTGATGTGCCTTTCAAGTTGAGTTTGAATAGCCATCAAAATATCGTCGGGGAATGAGTCATTGATCGGGGTTTCTCCATTTTCATCATGAAACCGGATTCTTGACAAGTGATCCGCTACTACATTCTCGGCTCCTTTCTTGTCTCTTATCTCCAAGTCAAATTCTTGAAGAAGCAAAATCCATCTCAACAATCTTGGTTTTGCCTCCTTCTTTATCAAGAGATGTCGGAGAGCACGGTGATCCGAAAATACAATCACCTTGGATCCAAGTAAGTAGGAACGGAATTTGTCCAAAGCATATACAATGGCAAGAAGCTCCTTTTCGGTTGTATCATAATTCACTTGAGAGGGATCGAGGGTCTTGCTTATATAATAGATGGCATGAAGAGCTCTCCCTACCCGTTGGCCAAGAACCGCTCCAACGGCGTAGTTGCTAGCGTCACACATAATCTCGAAAGGTAACTCCCAATTTGGGGGTTGGATGATTGGTGCAGAGATTAATGCCTCCTTGATTCTATTAAAAGCTTCAACACATTCATTAGTAAATTGTAATTGGGCATCCTTAAGCAAAAGTTGAGTGAGGGGTTTTGCTATTTTCGAAAAATCTTTTATGAAACGACGATAAAAACCCGCGTGACCGAGAAAACTTCTCACCCCTCTAACATTCACGGGAGGTGGGAGTTTCTCTATCACCTCAACTTTAGCTTTATCGACCTCGATGCCCTTTTCCGAAATCAAGTGACCCAAAACAATTCCTTCATTGACCATGAAATGACACTTTTCCCAATTTAGAACAATACTAACATCTTCACATTTTTGCAATACAAGAGAAAGATTATGCAAGCATGAGTCAAAGTCCTTTCCATAAACACTAAAATCATCCATAAAAACTTCCATTATGGTCTCTAGGTAATCGGAGAAGACACTCATCATGCATCTTTGGAAAGTAGCGGGGGCATTACATAATCTAAAAGGCATCCTCCTATATGCAAAAGTGTCATAAGGGCATGTGAAGGTGGTCTTATGTTGGTCATCCGGGTGTATAGGGATTTGGAAGAATCCCGAATACCCGTCAAGGTAACAAAAGAATTTGTTAGAGGCTAACCTCTCAAGCATTTGGTCAATGAATGGTAAGGGGAAGTGATCTTTCCTTGTTGCGGAGTTTAATTTACGGTAGTCAATGCACATACGCCAACCGGTGATCATCCTTGTGGGTATTAATTCATTTTTCTCATTTGTCACTACCGTAGTACCTCCTTTCTTAGGTACCACTTGGACGGGGCTAACCCACAAAGAATCCGATATGGGATATATGATTCCCGCATCAAGTAATTTCATGACTTCTCCTTTGACAACTTCTTGCATGTGGGGGTTCAATCTTCTTTGGGGTTGAATGGTAGGTCTATGGTCGTCCTCTAGATGAATCCTATGCATGCAAAAGTCGGGACTTATCCCCTTAAGGTCATCTAGACTATAACCTATAGCCTTCTCATGTTGTTTTAACACATCAAGTAACTTTCCTAATTGGTCATCATCAAGTCTATCATTAACAATCACGGGTTTGGTCTTTGATTCATCAAGATAAGCATATTTCAAATTTGGGGGAAGGGGTTTCAAAGTAGAAGTTTGTACCTTACTTTCTTCCTTTGGAGTTTCATTGAGAATTTGCTCCATCTCCATTAAACATTCCATTCTCATGACATACTCATCTTCACTTTCATGAACCTCATCATATTCGAATTCCATGATGGGTTCCTCTTGCTCTTGAGTTTGTAGAATATCCTCTAGGATGGATTGCTCATCCTCTATGGGTTGACATGCTTCCACTAAAATATTATGAACTAACTCGGATTGTGCATGAGTAAGTTCCTTGTTAGCTAGAGCGGCCTCAAAGAGATCCACCTCCAACTCCCAATACATGATCTTAGCCTTACTTGCTTCTAAGGCCTCTAATGCTTGCATGGGATCCTTGAAGTAAGGGATACTCAAGTGGTCCTCTACAAAACAATCTATGAAATCCATTCTCGCAAAATATCAAACAACTTGAAAACGATTAGAGCAAACCTTGAGGAGTTTTACTTCCCCAAGGTGAAAAAGACACAACTAATAACAATAAAAGAAATCTTAAATCAATTAAACACCGTCCCCGGCAACGGCGCCATTTTTGATCGAGGCCATTTCGTGTTCACAATTAAGCATATGTGGTCGTTGGTCAATGGTCGATACAAAACACAATTTATACTTCACAAACAACTCTACAATTAGTAAAGAGGCAAGTAAAGGTCGGATCCCAAGGGACGGGTATTGAAATGAGAATTCTACTGTAACTAGTAGTGTCTAGGGGTGTCAAAAATTGAGTTGGTGTAGAAGGTCACTAAACTAAAATAACAATGAAAATAAACTAGCAAGATGAATAAAGTAAGGGGTGTAAACAATTGATTAAAAGCACTAGGGTGTCATGGGTTCATAGGGGAATCATGGGATATGATCATACAAACATGTTCTCAAATTATAAGCAAGCAATTATTGTTGTGATGGATCGAGTTGGGTTATATCTTACAATCCTAGGAAAGTTTGGGTCCCGGAGCCGAATCGATTAGATTGTACAACACCTACAAGTCGACTTAATCTTTCCTACTCAACACATGCATGGTCTAACAAGACTCGAGTTGGGTTATATCTTACAAGTCAAGTTGAAAGGATAGAAGATGATAGTAAATGCAAGGATTCATAGGCTTAGCATTTCATCAAATATAACATGTGCATATATTAAGATCAAAACAAGCAAGCAAATAAGATATGAAAGCATATTGATTTAAGCATGAATCATCCCCATGATGATTTCCCCTAATCACCCATTAAACCCTAGCTAAGAGACTACTCACTCATTATCATGTTGATCATGCTAGCAAGGTTGTCAATCATACCAACAATATGAAACATGATGAATAAATGAAAGTAATTAACAATAATTAAAAAGGGATTAAGAGATTATACCTACTAATGATTCCAATAATAAAGCAAGAATAATAGAAGTACTTGAATCCTAGATTGAGAGGTTGTCAATCTCCCAATAATAACCCAAATAATCTTCAATTACCCAAAATAAAGGAAGAACAAGAGAGAGATTAAAGGACTAAAACTTGGATTAAAACTTGATTAATACTTGATTACAATATTGAAGAGAGATTTGATTGATATTAACTACACTAATTATTGATAAGAAGAACATGCTCCTCTAATTAGACTAATGGGGTATTTATAGTGAAAATTAGGGAGGATGCATTAGGGTTAAGTAAGGGCTAAACTAGTAATTACACTTTTAAGTTGAGCAAGGAGGAGCCGGTATTTTCTGAGAGAAGGGCTTCTCTTTTCGTAGCTTGAAGAATGAAATCCGTGCTGTGCAGGAATCCGTGCGGATTAGAGTCGGGACGGCCGGATTTGGGTGGTGCAATCCGAGCGGATTCAGGAGAGGGACGCTCGGATTGTTGAGGGGGAATCGGAGCGGATTCCAAGGAGGGACGCTCGGATTGTGCTGGCTGGACGGACGGATTGTCTGCAATCCGTTCGGATTGTTGGTCAGCGTCAATTCTTCTTCTTTTCTTCCCTTTTCTTCATAAATTCCTTGGGGATTTCCTTGGGGACGCAAGGATCCTTTCTCAACATTGATCTTCTACTATGATATGTACAAAGGCCTTCTAGTCTTGTCTCTTCTTGATGCTTGGTCATTGAATACAATCAATTTAGCCTTGTTTTGCCATGAAAATGCAAGATTCTTACTCCTTTCCTACCAAGGGATCAAAATCTCAAAGAATATGCAAAACAAAGAACTAAAGATAAGAAATGACCCAAATAGGCACTAAAAAGCATGGAAACAATGGTAATTCGGGGGCTAAATATGCGCCAATTATGGTCACATCAGAATTGTTGAATGGTTTATTTACGTATTTTTTGCAATCGGTTGTAATTTGTAATACCTAGTGTGGCCTTAGTTAATTATGTTTTCGTAATGATGGAAACATAATTTTTATGTAATTTTGAGATCTCGAATCTCCTTTGGTTTTCTTTAGTATTACGTTTTTGTGATTAGAATGTAAATAGGTTTATTTTGTAATTTATTAATTGTAATTTTGAGAAGACTAAAGATGGAGATTGGATTGCTCACTCCCGCTACATGGACCAAGATGGAACATCAAGACAAGCTTCTCGGGTCCTAGGAAGGATTCCAAAGTTGTATTTATGTTCATTTTGGTAGATAGGCCACACTAGGACTTTGTTTTTGTTTTACGTTTTTCCTTTCATATTGCTTTTCATCGCATGATAATTAGTGCATCATATTCCGCCTAAACCAAACCACCTACTAATATGCATGAAAATTGACTCATATAGATTGTATGTTAGTTATCATGGACATGAAGATGTCACACTCTTTTTAAGCCATCACCTTAGTTTATTCATTCTCGCATGCTAGATATTAGTTCACTTAAAATGAATTAAAATAAAGTTGATGGGATCTTCCTCTAAAACTAAAATTGAGACTAGTCTTTATAAGGCCAAACAACTATGAATCCCTTCTTCGTCGGTAGGCATATAGGACCTTACTCTCCATGTGACCCCTTCTGCGTTGGGTAAGTAGTTTGTGTTGACTTATTTTACCTCAACACTATAACCCGAAGAGTTTCTCGTGATTATGATGGACTATAGATAGAATTTACAGAAATTTATCAACCAAGAATTCTAACAGTATAATTAGCCAAGAGGTTGGCTTATCAATTTACAGATAATTGAGTCTTGGGATCATTTATATAATTCTTGAGGGAGGCCAATTGTATAAATGCTTGAGTCTACGCTTTATAAACAATTTTGCATTAGACTTAAATCATAACGATGAGTATGCTTATTATATTTTTATTCTTCTTTTTCGCAGTGTAGAATTCGTTTTGTATTGATAATACTGCTTACAACAAATGGCTAGAAATAACGAAATCCCTATGCCAAGTGCCACACTTGCACGCGAGTCCTGGCTCAAAACTTTCATGGACCACAGGAATCAGTCCACTCGACTGAAGAATGACGGGTCCAACTTTGCGGACTGGGAGGCATCAATACGGAATGCTGCCATTGCTGACGGCAAGCTCAAGTACTTAACTGAGCCAATACCGCCACACCCAGGCCCCAATGCAAGAGCTAACGAGTCACTTGCTTATAGTGACTTCGTCATGGAAGCGGATGCGATAAAGAACGTACTCATTTTTCCAATGGAAACCAATGTGCAAAGACGCTTCATTGCCCAAGGTGCAAACAAGATTTTCACCACGCTCACTAATGAGTTCTCAAAAGCACCGAGAATCGTTATTTATGAACATACCTGTCGCTTCTTTGATGCGAAACTCCAGAAGGGCCAACCGGTTAGCCCACACATTCTTAACATGATTGAGAATGTCGAGAAACTTGAGGCACTTGATTGCAAAATTAGTGAGAGCATATTTATTGACCGTATGCTTCATTCACTTCATGATGGTTTTTCCCTCTTCAGGGCAAATTACTACATGAATGACATGAAGAAAAGTCCTCATGAGCTACACTCACTTCTCGTATAGACCGAGAAGGATATGAAATTGAGTGGGAGCTTGAAGCAAGATGTTCTCATGATTTCCAACAAGAATAAGGGTAAGGGCAAAAGCTCACGGCGACCTAACTGTAGGAAAGCCAAAGTTTAAGAAGTCAGGAAACGGTAAGAGTGGGCCTGGTGAGACTAGTGGCTCACTAGGCAAGGCAAAGAGCAAGGACGGTAAAGTTGAGTGCCACCATTGTCACAAGACTGGGCATTGGAGGAGGAACTGTCCCGTGTATCGTGAGGACATAAAAGCAGGCCGCATCACTCCTGTTGGTATGTCATCTTATATTCATATGATTGAGATTAACCATGCAAGTTTCGGAACTTGGATACTTGATACTGGTTGTGGTTCTCATCTGTGTAATCATTTGCAGGGCCTAAAAAACATCAAACCCCTCGCAAAGGGTGATGTGGACCTGCGAGTTGGGAATGGAGCACGAGTTGCTACAGTCTCAATGGGAACATACGTAATCCAGCTCCCGATTGGTTTTGAGTTATATTTATATAACTGTTACTATGTACCCAGTTTATCTAAGAATATTATTTTTGTTTCCGTACTTGATAAAGACGGTTTTTCATTTTCAATAAAGGATAATAGCTGTATTTTCTCTTTTAATGAAATGGTTTATGGCAAAGCGGTTTCCATGAATGGAATTTATATCTTAGATCAAACCACAGAGATATTACATGTGAATAATAAGAAATTAAAGGTTGGTGACAAAGATCAAACTTATCTATGGCATTGTCTAATGGGACACATAAATGAAAAACGTGTAAAGAAACTCATTGATAATGGGACTATCTCCACATTTGATTTCTCATCAGTTGGCACGTGTGAATCATGTCTTATCGGCAAAATGACTCGAATTTCCTTCAAAGGTGATGGAATGCGCGCTAATGACCTATTAGGACTCATACATACTGATGTATGTGGACCAATGTCAATCACCGCAAGAGATGGCTATAGATATTTTATCACTTTCACGGACGATTTGAGTAGATACGGATATGTCTACTTAATGAAGCATAAAAGTGAGTCTTTTGAAAAATTCAAAGAATACCAGAATAAGGTTGAGAACCAACTGGGAAGAAAGGTTAAAGCATTGCGTTCAGATCGTGGTGGCGAATATCTTTCAAATGAGTTTGATCAACACCTTAAAGACTGTGGAATAGTTTTACAGATAACTCCACCTGGAACACCTCAATTAAATGGTGTGTCCGAATGGAGAAATCGAGCACTACTTGATATGGTTAGATCCATGATGAGTCACACGGTAGTACCTGATTCATTATAGGGTTTTTCGCTTTTGTCAGCTGCTCTTATACTTAACCGAAGTCCGTCTAAAGCTGTCAACAAGACTCCATGTGAAATGTGGAAGGGAACGGTCCCTAACTTGTCCTTTATTCGGGTTTGGGGCTGCGAGGCTTATGTCAAGTGGAGACACGAGGATAAGATCGGCCCGCGATCGGTCAAGACATACTTTATTGGTTATCCAAAAGGAATGTTTGGTCATTACTTCTATTCGCCTAACGAACATCGAGTTTTTTGTTGCGGCTAGTGCAAAGTTATTAGAGAAAGAATTTCTCGAGAACAAGTCAAGTAATAGAACCTTCGAGTTGTCGGAGATTCAAGAACCAACAACCGAGGAATAGATGGAGGAAGATGTTCCTTCAACTAATGATACGGTTAATATTCCTCAGGAACCTAGGAGGCCGGGTAGAGTCTCTAATCCTCCAGACAGATACATTGGTATGGTCGAGGAGAATGACGTTTTGCTCCTAGTAAGTAATGAACCCGCTACCTATAAAGGTGCCATGACCTGTTCCGACTCTAAGCTATGGCTTGAAGCCATGCAATCCCAGATGGACTCCATGTATGAGAATGAAGTATGGGATCTTGTTGATTTACCTAACAAGGTACGACCTCTTCAGTGCAAATGGCTTTACAAAATAAAGCATTCTGTAGACGGGCAACCAGATACCTATAAGGCACGACTAGTGGCAAAAGGTTTCACTCAAGTGCACGGATTGCATTATGATGAAATTTTTGCACCCGTAGTTATGCTGCGTTCCATTCGGATAATCTTAGCGATTGCTGCTTTTCATGACTATGAAATTTGGCAGATGGATGTGAAAACCGCCTTCTTAAACGGTTATTTGGAGGAAGAATTGTACATGGTACAACCCGAAGGTTTCATAGATCCTGAAAAATCCTAATAAAGTGTGCAAGCTTAAGCGTTCCATTTATGGACTTAAGCAAGCTTCTCGGAGTTGGAATCATCGTTTCGACCAGGTGATAAAAGAGTATGGTTTCACTTGATCGGTCGAGGAACCATGCTTATATATCAAGTCGAGTGGGAGCAATATTGTTTTCTTGATATTGTATGTCGATGACATACTCTTGATTGGGAATGACACTCCTCTCTTATCTTCGGTAAAAGGATGGTTGAAGAACCATTTCCAGATGAAAGATCTGGGTGAGGCACAACGCATATTGGGAATCCGTATCTATCGAGATAGATCACGACGGATGTTATCACTGAGTCAGGAGTCTTATTTAGATAAGATTCTTGAAAGGTTCAGCATGACCAATTCCAAGAAGGGGAACCTTCCAATGACTTCTGGGATGCATTTGAGAAAGTCTCAGTCACCCACGACACCGAAAGGGGTCGAACGCATGAGTCGTGTTCCTTATGCACCAGCCATAGGATCAATCATGTATGCCATGATATGCACACGTCCAGACGTGGAATATGCATTGAGTATGACGAGTCGGTACCAACGCAATCCAGGTGAAACACACTGGATAGCTGTTAAAAACATCCTTAAGTATCTACGGAGAACTAAGGATTGGGCATTGACTTATGGAGGAGATACTAAGCTATGCGCAATCGGTTACACAGATGCTAGCTTCCAAACGGATCGAGATGATTCGAAATCTCAGTCTGGATTCGTTTTTACTCTTAATGGTGCGGCGGTCAGCTGGAAAAGTTCCAAACAGGAAGTTGTAGCAGATTCTACTACTAAATCAAGTACTATGCCGCTTGTATAAAGCGAAAGGAAGCTATATGGATGCGTCAAATCTTACAAGGACTAACCATAGTTCCTAGTTCGAATGACCCAATCACTATCTATTGTGACAATAGAGGTGCCATCTTCCAGGCTAAGGAGCCTAAGTCTAGCAACAAGCCTAGACATGTACATCGAAAGGCTCACCTGATCCGTGATTACGTGGAGCAAGAGGAAATAGTGATTGACAAGATTGCGTCGGATGACAACATCGCGGATCCTCTCACTAAGCCATTGGAATATGACAAGCATGAAGGGCACGTTATTTCCATGGGAATTAAACGTGTTCCTGAGTTGTAGTAGTTGATTATGGATTCGATACTTTTTCCTTTTCATATGCCATTTATAACTTCATCGTATTATTTCATATTTTGTTTTTCATGTGGATTGTACGACAACATTGAATGCCACAAAGTGAACTGAATTACATTATATTTGTTTTGGTCCGTAATCACCTACATGAGCTGATAACTCTGGCTATTATATTGTGAAGTTGATTGATGGTGGGTTAAACAAGCCATAAGTCAAACAGTTGGCTGATCGATCACAGATGCGAGTTATAACGATACCTCGTAGGACAATTGTGACAATGTAATGGAGTCCTAAATGTTTACAAAACATTCGGTGCCAGGTCGTGGATTGGACGTCCATTGTGTTCCTAGAGTCGATTCTTTTGACTATCGACTGTCTCTTGAGATTAAGGCAGTTTTTGGGTGACTTTGGTTTCTTTCTCATGGTCGACCGTAACAGGAGGCTAATCAGATTTTTACTGGGTCATTTCATACTGTGCTTATATCTGCAGGATTCGAGTTGAAGAAAATATCCAACCTTTATCAGGTTTAGTCATTTCTTAGGGCCACTCGAGGAGTTGTAACTGAAATGCATGGCCATGCTCGAATGATGATTCGTTTATCAGTTAAGTTACTCTCTAGTCGGGAAAACCACTCTTGATATTGATCACTTGTAAAATACGACCTTTGTGAATACGGACTTTGCAAATTGTTTTACATTGAGTGGGAGAAATTTTAGGATATGAGAATCGGTTATCGCACATACACTTGTGAGGACAAGTGGGAGATTGTTGGAGCTAGTGTCCTCCACAGTTAGTGTGATAACGTATATAAATCTCTTATAGGTTCACAAGGGTATACTTAGTATTTTATCAGTTTATTAACGTTTATTAATAAAGGTTGGCTTGCTAGAAGTTTGACGTTATTATCATACTGATGGCGGTGATCAACTGGTCCCTAAAAGTCACACCTAAAGGATGTGTTTGAGAGATGTGATTATATGAAAATATAATCACATTGATGCCTTATATGACTAAATGGTTAGTCCATGTATTTGACTAAAAAGTTAGTCAATGTGATTATGAGACGATTATTTAATACAATTAAATAATATTAGCTGAGACGAATTAATTGTTAATTCGTAAATTGAATATAAACTGTTATATTTAATTAATGTATATAATGTTAGCTTAAACGAATTAAGATGTTAATTCGTAATTAAACGTAAACGGTTATATTTAATAAGCAAATTATAAATATGCGATATTTATAGTTAATGTATATATTATACGAAATTGTCATAATAAATGATGACAGACCGGTATTAATAAATCGACTACAAACTGTTGTGTGTGGACTTATTAATACGGGATGACATAAATGACAATTGTTAAATAATACACAATTTATACATTTTGAGAACAACCAAAAATAAGAAGATTTTCTCCTTATTTTTGGTGGTTGGTAAAATCGAAAAAGAGGAAAAAAAGAAAGAAAAGATATTCCCCCTCTTTGGACTCCTCTTGGACGGTTATAAGGAGAAAAGGAGAGGATCATTTTCTTTACTTCTTTTTGACCTAATTCTCATATCACAATAAACCCAAAAAATCATTAGAAATTAGGGATCTATTCTAGCAAAGAAGAGAGGCATTTCTCAAAGCATTTTGGGTGCAACGATTAGGAGAATATCGATCTCGATATTTGTTCTTAGGCCAAATTGCTAGGACCAAAGGTTGATTCTAATCTCCATACTTTTGTTTATGCAAATTCGTTTATGACTAGTTATTTCATAATTATAATTTCGTTATAATCCGAATTTCTTGATGAAGTATACCGATATTTCCCACACTTCTACCACTCCGGTCATTGAACAATTAGCCGATTATCCGGAGGTAATTTTCACTTCCGACTCCCATAAGAAAAAAATTATTCTCTTTGCTAAACCATCATGCCTACTAAGTTCATTTGGGAAGATGCATTGTCAAAATAGGCTATCCTTGAGCAAACAAAGACCTTTTTCGAGTCTATGGGGTTGAGTAAATTGTTTGCAATGCAAGAATTGAGTTACTCCTCCCTCACCTTAGAGTTTTTGAGCTCTTTTAAAGTCACAAAGGTGGAGACCCGAACCATTATTGAATTTCGTCTTGAAAATGTTGATAGATGCTTATCTTATGACGAAATTAGTAAGATATTTGGCCTTAGTGACGACCCGACTTTTACAAAGAAGCCTACCAAGTATGACCCCGCTCCTCTTTGGATGACGATTTCCGGAAAGAAATTCATATCTTATCATGATTGTCGTGCTCTCTTAGTCCATCATCCGAGCATTAGAGTATGGCATAAGGTTGTTGGGAATACTTTGATAGCTAGGAAAGGGACAAATCATCTTACCGAACTTGATTTTATTCTTCTTGAGTCGGCTTTGAATATTGGGAGAGAATTCACCAAGCCATACAATGCTTTACGACTTTTGATTGATCGATGGCTTAATGTTGATTGTGGCAAAGAAGGGACGGCCTTTATTACCAATGGAGGATTAGTTACTTATTTGGCTAAGCATTTTAACCGGGATTTCAACAAGAATAATACTTATACACCGGTGAAAGATGGCCATCTTATCGATTTGCCCACCATGGTTCAAAAGTTTAAATGGGTCAAGAACGATACTCTTGACAACAAATTTGGGTGGTTGACAAATGAAGCTAGATCCTTCACATTGCCTAGCAAAATTTGCCGCTTGAATGTTCATAGACCGAATTACCTTCTCCCACTCTCCGAAGAAACCGAATACATCATTCAACACCAAGGGGAAGAAGTAGCCGAGCCCCCCTCCTCCATTATCACCCCCACCTTATCCATTTTAATACCACGAGTTCAACCCCGAAAATGCCAAGGCAGGAAACGATTACTTGACTCTATTGATGAAGGTGTAGATACCCAGTATCTGCACCTTCCAAAAACCACCCAATGATGATCGGACTATAACGTGTTTTTGATATACGTGCGTGGATTGGCTATATATGAGACGGTTTAATGCACTACTCGGATACGAAAAATTATTTCAAAAGTTTTCTAACTTCATTTGCATTAAAATAACACTATTTAGAGTTAAAACCGTCTTCGGACCCAAAACCGACTCAGAAACCCGCAACTCGAGTCAACCTGAGTCAACCCAAATCCCGAATATCAAAAATAATGCCATGAATGTCTTCATCATGTCATTTCCATTAAAATGACCCTAATTAGAGTCAAAACCGACACCGGGCCAAAAATCGACTCAAAATTCAAATCCCGACTCACACGGGTCAAACCCGAGTCAAGCACACAAAACACCTACCTCAAGTAACACCCAAAATCATCTTATTAGATGCCCATATTGTTACACGACATCTTATATGAATACCCTATATCAACAATGGATGGAGAATAGGCCACGTCCAAATTGAAAGAGACAGTACACCACATTGTATCACGAGGTAGCTCGTGCCTCAATGGGGTGTCTCCTTAGCCTCTAAGCAAAATCGACCGACCTACCATCCCACATTTCTCTATAAATACCCACCATCACACACCATAATCTTCACGCGAGAGTCCGCCCCCTCCTTCTCCCTTAAAATTCTAGACCCGACTTCCTAAGTCACAAAATTGACACGTGTTTACGACCTACCGATCGTAAACACAAGCCTTACACATATTGTTTGGTACCGTCGCTGTGCATTCGACCGACCCATTCGACCAACTCAACATTAATCAACATGTTTTAATTAACATATTTTCAACTCATTTTCAAAACCAAATCCTTTTTTAAGGCACTCTTTTTAAACTTCTTTGATCGCGAGTAGTCGCAACGAGAAAACCGTCTCTAAAGTCGTCTACCACACAAACATCAAAATACGTAAGTTTGAGGGTGTAAATATCTCATTTATTTCATGTCTTTACTGTTTTGATGAGTTTATAAGCACGAACGATGCATAACACGATTCAAATTTAGGTTAGACGAGCCAAAACTGAGTTTTGGCCTCGAGTAACCCCTTATTGTGCAAGGTGGCTCGCGCCTCAATGGGGTGCCCATGTCAGACTCAAACGTGTTCGAGTTCGTCTTTCCTTCAGCACTTTCTTTTATTTTTACTTCTTTCCTTTTACGGTTTTTACCATTTCGAATTTTCCAAACCATTTTTATGACAAACTTTTTAATCATAAATCATAATCACCTTTGGTTCCTTATTTCATGACGATTTAATCCGTGACTCGGTGATATTAATTGGTTAATTACATTTTAAAAGAAATCCTTTTCTTTTACTTACCATTTTAATTCATTTTCATGATAAACATATTTTGGCCATTACAAAAATCATCCTTGGTTCTTTATACCATGACGGGTTATTCCGTGACCTGATGATATTATTGGTTAATTACATTTTAATGGGTATTTTAACACCCTTTTCTTTTATTTACCATTTTTCTCATTTGTTTACATTTGCAAATATATTAGTCATAATTCATAATCATCCTTGGTTCTTTATACCATGTCGGTTTAATCCGAGTGTGATGATTAACTTGACTAATTACAAAGAAATGAACTTAACATGATTAGTTCAAATCAAACATTTTACATTTTTATTTGTAAACTATACTTTTCAAACTTGCAAATCCGACAACGAATATTACTAATATTATAGTAATTATTCTGAGTCATGCAAATCATTTATTCACAAATACGGTTTTAAACAATCATTTTAACAACCATGAGGCATCTCTTGGTTCGCCCCAGGGCTGGCGCCCCAAGAGGCCCTCTTCTTTCATATTTCAAAACCTGGGTAGAGCCCCTTACCTCGCCAATAGGCTCGCGCCTTAACAGGGCTGCCTGGCACTGTTCTGTCTCGTTTTTAGCACTTGTCTAGGACGATCCCGATTATGGTTAATCCGAATACATGATGGATCAGATTGACAAGCTCACGTTTTTACACTTTGTCATTTAACATCCTTTTTCAAATAAATAGATCGTGTTAAGCATCATAATCCGAACTTGGTAAATGGATGTTTAATTTCCGTTTTCACATGCAAATCAATCTAAATCCAACTTGACATCATTTTCTTGATATTTGGATAAACAAAATGACTTAGCAAACTTTCACATGTTAGGTTAAACTTTTGGATGCGCATTCATGCATTTACACCGTTTTATCAACTCTTGCACTTAAACAACCACGACCGATCAGTAGAGGCCGCTAACGCGGGCGGGATTGGGTGTCCGATTAAAGGGGTTCCCAATACGTACCTTCACCTCTTACTCAGAACCTTGGATAGTGGATGGCCTTATCCAGGGCATACGAGAGTCATTTTAGGCATAGAATGCTAAAAGGGGGACGAGTCCTTATCTTTAGTACCTATGTCAAACACCGCTTTTTGCCTTGATTGACCTAGGTATAAAGTGGATTCGAACGGGTTCCAAGTATCCCACAAATGCTTGGTGGCGACTCCGAACATCTCTAATCGTTTCGAGACCTTTACCGAGACGAAACCGACCGATCTAAAACGATCCGGTCGAAAGCATTTTTACGCCGCCGAGCGTGGCTTTCAAAAGACCGCTGCATGTCCACAGTTTGGCTTGGCGTGTAGGTGACCCGTGACCGCAGATCGGTAGGTGGCTCAAATCCACAGACCGACCTGTGGCCCATGTCCACAGAAGGAAATGCATAAACAAGCCTATAATGATAGAGTTGATGCTTACAAGGCACAATATCTGCCCCTCCTACATCTTGCCAGGCAAGGACTTCTCGATCCATCTTGTCCTTTGCCTAGTTGGGCGGATAAGGAGGTATTCTTTCCTAGCACTTCTAGTGGTGGTAGACCGGGTGGAGAGGAGATGGTTGTTGATGAGAGTGGTGACCTAGAAGGTGAAGATGAAGAAGTTCAAGAAGAGGAAAGTGAAGAAGAACATGAAAGTGAAAGTGAGAGTGGAAATGACTCCACATCCATGGAGGTTGATGATGCCTCAAGTGAGGAAGTTGATGATGATGATGATGATGATGATGATGATGATGATGATGACACGATGGGTGAGGACTAGCAAACCCTTGGAGACTCCTACATTCTTACACCTCCTTTATGGTTTGTCTACTTCTCTTGTTTTTTTATTTATCTTCATCATTTTGTGGAGTCCTAGCAACATTAGAGGACTAACACCTTAGCTTCATTAATGTATTCATTTTTATTGTTCCCAACTTTTAAAATCCAAAATGACAAATTTTAGTTTCATGCATTGCATTTTTGTGCATGAACTCCCCCAAAATTTTTTACATTAGAAATAGTGTCTATTTTGGTTTGGGGAAGTTTATGCATATGCATTGGGAGCTAATCTAAATTATGCTCTCTACCATAACAAAAACACATGCATCATGTAGTATAGTTTAGTCTAGTTTGCATTTAGTTTAGAAATCATGCATATTCATGTAGATTGCATAATTTCCTATCGTATTGGTCAGTGAGGACAATGCCCATACTAGTGTGGGGATGGGAAATTCTAACTTGACTTTTCAAAAAAAAAAAAAACCAAAAAAATATAAAATTTCGAAAAATACAAAAAAATTTGAAAAATTGAAAAATCCAAAAACAAGTTCATTTGCTTTGTAATGTAGTCTTATACATATAGTCTTGTATATATTGTGTTTGTTCATCCTTTTTCACATTGATTGACTACGCCACATCCGAGACATGAGGATATTGAAGACCGCATGGTATGATCTTTCCAATCTCCTTTTTCTTCTTTATGTTAATGACTATGTGGCTTTATTTTGATTGATGCGGTATAAACACCTTCTTTGCGCCGTTATAATGGCCGTTTCAAACCTCGGTCTTCCGCCGACCGTTGCACGCCTTTCTAGGCCGTCATAATGACGATTTTCAAACCCGGGTTTTATAACCGTTTCAAATACACCTTTTTATGCCGTCGTAATGACGATTTCAAAACCCAGTTTTACAACCGTCTCAAAACATCTTTTTAATGTCGTCATAATGGCTATTTCAAAACCTGGTTTTTATAACCATTCAATCACATTTTCATGCCGTTGTAATGACGATTTCAAACCTTGGTTTTCACAAGACATTTCAAAATACCCTTGTGCGTCATCATAATGGCCGTTTCAAACCTCGGTCCCTCGCCGACCGTTGCATTCTAAAAGCTCCCTTTTACGCCGTCGTAATGACGAATTCTACCCCCGAATTTTCAAAATTCGAAAACAGTATTCAAACAAAAACGTTTTCTAAACCGTCGTAATGACAATTTCAACCCGTGCAACTTTCCAAATTTCAAATCCCGTTCTCGAAATCAAATTTGGCTTTTCTAAGCCGTCGTAATGACGATTTCAATTCTCACAGTTTTCGATTAGCATACCGTCTTTCAAAGGTTAAAACGGTTTTCTAACCCGTCGTAATGACGAATTCAATCCTCACAATTTCCAATTTCAAATCTTTGAAAACAAATTTAACCGTTTTCAAATTTCAAATCCAATTTCAAATCATTTGAAAAAAAATTTAACCGTTTTCAAAGTTCAATTCAAAATCAAATATTTGAAAACTAATTTAACCGTTTTCAAAT
Organism: Silene latifolia; assembly: GCF_048544455.1. Taxonomy (NCBI): domain Eukaryota; kingdom Viridiplantae; phylum Streptophyta; class Magnoliopsida; order Caryophyllales; family Caryophyllaceae; genus Silene; species Silene latifolia. Next base: position 130,469,323 of record NC_133531.1, on the reverse strand, counting down.
TTCAATTCAAAATCAAATCTTTGAAAACAAATCTGACCGTTTTCAAATTTCAAATCCAACTTCAAATTATTTGAAAACAAATTTAATCGTTTTCAAATTTCAATTCAAAGTCAAATCTTTGAGAACGAATTTAACCGTTTTCAGATTTCAAATAAAAACTCAAATTATTTGAGAACAAATTTAACCGTTTTCAAATTTCAAATCAAAACTCAATCTTTGAAAACAAATTTAACCGTTTTCAGATTTCAATCAAATTTCAAATATTTGAAAACAAATCTAACCGTTTTCAAATTTCATTTCAAAATCAAATATTGAAAACAACTTTAACCGTTTTCAAAATCCAAATCAAAATTCAAATATTTGAAAACAAATCTAACCGTTTTCAAATTTCAAATCCAATTTCAAATGTTTGAAAACAAATAACCGTTTTCTAATTTCAAATTCAAAATTAAATCTTTGAAAACAAATTTTACCGTTTTCAAATTTTCAACCCAATTTTAAATCCTTTGAAAATAAATTTAACCGTTTTCATGGCCATTGTGATGGCGATTCCAAATTATTCGATTCTCGATTTTCTAATCCGTGATTCGGAATTTCAAAATCCTTATTTGGAAACAACACATTGTTTTCAGAGCTGCTGCAATTTCAACTCAAATCGTCTTTTGAAAACAAACTTAAGACAACTCTTTCAACAACCCGACCTTTTGAAGATCCCTACTCTTTGGAAGCTCTCCATAAAACGACAAATGAATCTTTTTGAAAATTTCTATTTTCAAAAATTTCAGTCCACCATTCCGATTCAGCCTCGAGTCGATTAGAGTCCAGTCAATTTAAAGTCAAGTCGTCTAGATAATGTCGAGTCTCCGCCGAAGTCAGTACCTACCCTCTGGTCTAGGTCGTGTCGCCTAATTGTCGAAACATCTTCAATGGCGTTAGCAGAGTCAAAACCTCTCGGGCATTAAACTCGTCTTTCTCTACGTTACGGGTCAAAGGTCAAGTTTGTGTATGTGTCTTGTCCAATGGCGTCACGCCAAAAATGCACATCCAAACTGAGTCAGAAGTCGTCTGTCTAGGCATCACTATGCCAAAGTCGACACTCGAGTCTAAGTTCAACGTCATGCACCAAGAGTTCAAACACAAGAGGTCATTCACGATCTTTAATGAACTCGTAACCTAATCACATCGTTGCGTCTTCACAGCAAAACTTCCTTTTGTGCATATGTATCGTACTTGCCTTTGTTTGTGCAATACCTTGCCAAGACAAGTTATAACGCCTATCGTTATATCAATTAGGGATCCCTTGGGTGCCATCAATCGCCAACCAGGAACTCAAGAAGCTGATCCATCTGCATCAACCATGACTTCTGCTGAAACCAACAACATGGTCCTTCGACTCATAGCTACCGTGGAAAACTTGAGCACTCGTCTCTCCCAAATTGAGGACAAAATGATAACCAGGAATTTTCCCTCTTCTGATATTGAGCAAAGGATTAAGCTCCTTGAAAGCCCACTACTTGCCAACAACAAAAATAACCCTCCAGAAAACCCTATTGGACACAGTCAGGAACTTTTCTTGGATTGCTCTCATCTCTGTTGGAATATGTGTCCTCCGACAATAATGCGATCACAATTGTCGATCATAATGATCACATGTTTAAATCTCATTTTAAGAATACATGTGGGATGTAATATTTTACAGTCAACTGGTCCACATATATCGGTAATTATTGGCTGACTAGAGTTTGACATTACTGTCGTGCGACGGTGGTGATCAGTTGATCCCCTTAGGTCATACCTAAACGGTAACACTCTTAATTGATTATTTAATTGATCGTATGACGATACGAGTTAATTAAATTACTTAAAATTGACGGACGATTTTTGGAAGTAATATTTACGTGTCTTATTATATTTGATTATAATAAGATACGGTCTAAGTAATCGAATTGTTTTATTACTTAGATGAAATTATTGTTTACGGAAACAATTGATACGGAATGAATAATTTATTATAAATACAAGATATTGTGATTTATAATTGGTAAACCATTTTGGTACAAGTAATTGTGAATTACCATGTTATTTTTATAAATGACATAGTTTATTAATATGTTGATTTTTAATTGTTAAAAATACATTTTATATATAAGATATCTTGTAATATGTCACATGTGACATATTGACAAAATCACAAATAAAATGGACTCATCCATTTTATGTGAGTGTACCGAAATGGAGGGAGCATTAGAATAAAATTGTGTTGATTATTTATAAGTGGAAAACACAATTATGAAACCTACTTAAGCCTTGCATACATAGCCTTCACTTGGGAAGAAAAGGAGAGCATGCATTGGGCTCTCTCTCCTTCCCATTTTTTCGGTTTTCCCATATGAAGATGAGCAAATGTTTTTGCTTATTTGACACACTAACACACTACATGCAAGAGCTAGTGTGTGCATTATTCATTCCAGCACAACATCTAAAAATATAGAGTTTTAGAGAGACAAAAATTACTTCCTCTTTTCTCTTCCTCTTAACCGAAAATTAAGAGAGCAAAAATAATTTTTGTGTCAATTTTATAGTAAAACTAATATTATTACTAGATCTAAATAATATTGGTTATTATGAGTGTTCCTTGGGTATATGCTTTTGGGAGGGATTCTATACTTGAATCTTGTTCATCCATAAGGAAAGCTCAAGAACTAAGTAAGGTAGGTGACCTTACTAGTGCCCAAATATCCGAAACATGCAATGTAAGGAACCGATTTCTTCTCTTAACTATTGATGTTTGCATGCATAAGATCTAGTTTTAATTTTATGACTAAATTAAAATGAAACATATATGAATATATTAAGTAATGAGATATAGATTTCCAACAAGCGGTATCATGAACACAAGGTTGTTTGCATGCAAATCGGTTATTGTTTTTCCGAGTTATATGATTAACAAACAAAACTTATAAATTTGTGTTTATTATGAAATATCACGAAATTTATTATGCATGTTAAAGTTTCTGGTCCTAAAATGTTTTAGGATATTTTGGTTAATTTACGGATTTTTATTGTTCATTTTATATAATATTGGCATTAAAATGTGATTTTTATGATAAAAATGTCATTTTTGGACGAAAATTAGCTAAACTTCGAATTTTCCAGTGGTTTTTGGATATGTTTTCACATATATTAATTTTAGTTGATCTGGAAATTTTCATAATTTTATGAGTTCTTATGCTCGAAATATGGGTTTTTCATGTTAAAAATCGAATTTAGATGAAAAATAGGTTAATATGAGAAATATTTCGAATCTGGTCATAGAAATTTAGTATGTTGTCACATGTAATGTTACAAGATGTGTGTAAAATAATAGGCTATAATGAAGTCTTCATGCATGATTTATGGATTTTTGATGAAAAATAGCATAAATAGTGACTTAATTAGTGAAAAAATTGCTAAAACATACTTCATGACTAAGGAAAAACGTCACATGTTGCATTTTATTATCTTTTTCAGATCTAAAATTGAAAAGTTGATGAATATATTTTTTCTCATGTTTTTATGATTTTTATTGATAAATCCGATAAACCGCAACATTGTTTTTCCCGATAACTTTCGAAATTTTTAACCTAATTTTTTGAACATTATGAGTGTCATGGTATTTTTTCCAGAATGTTCATGAGTTTAAATTTCAAATTTCAAATTTATTTGAAATTTTTGTGATTTATTTGAAGTTTATAGCATTTTATTGTAATTTTAAGTCCATTAATGAACAATTTTAAGTAATATAAGTTAATTATAGTCAAATAGTTAGTGAAGACTAATTTTGAGTCCAAAGAAGTTAGGGTAATTAACTAGTGCATAAATATGAATTTATGTAATTATCGTGATTATAAAACGTTGAATCACGCAAATCCGTAAAAACCGTGTAATATACGATATTGGCTCCTTAAACGCGATTTAGCATAAAATTGGGCATGATCATACATATTATATTGCTGAATTTTATTTATGATTGTCATAATTTTATTTTATGTAATTTTGAATTATGTAATTTTACTTAGTATGGCCTTAGTTTTAATTGGTATTACCCGAAATGTATGGGAATATCGATTCGGTTGTAATTTATTGTGATCTCGTATCACCGTCTTGTAATTTAATAGATTTATTTTATTTTAATTACATATGTATAATAGGAAATTATGTAATTTATTATGTAATTTATTTATTTCGGAGTTCCGAAAGACGGATTTCTTCAAGATGGTGATACATAAAGACGGTGTTACCTCGAGATGCGTGCCACAACCGAAGTTCAAGGGACCAATGGAGTTGGTTTCTGAAAATGTAATAGTTAAAGAGTTTTTCTATTTTAGGAAGGCCATACTAGGATTTATTTTATGCTTTGCATTTTATTTATATGTCACATGCATCGCTAAATCGCCAAACTAAAACATGTATAATCTTTTAATCGAGTTTATCGACCGTGTCAATTAGAATTATCGCAGTTCACCGCTTTAGTTCACTTAAAACATGATAGATAATAAATTGACATGACCTCTCGCTAAAAATAATCAATTGAGACATAGCCTTACCAAATAGTAGAAACCATGAAAACCTATTTCGCGAGGGAGTGCACTCGGCACTACCGGGATACAAACCTTGTTACGTAGGGGAAGTGGGTGATAAATGTCTACCCACCGAATTCATGTTGATAAGGGATGAATCGGCCCTACCGTGCCCAAGTTGATGTGGATTTGGATCATGGACACATTTATTCGAAATTTGGATTGAGCTCAACGGAAGTATTCGTGACCGTAGTCGCATGTGTTCCGGGCTGAAGATAAATAATTAATGTAATTTTATCGACCAAGAGTTCTAAAAGTAGAATCGATTAAAGCGTTAATCCACCGAGTTATATTGATAAGGGATGAATCGGCCCTACCGTGCCCAAGTTAATATGAATTTGGATCTTGGAATCATTTATCATAGTTGGGTAGAGGTCACTATGTAAATGCTTTACTTGTTATTTACAAGTATTAATAAAACGATAAATGTTAAGTTTTCCACTATTCCGTTATTATATTGTTCTATTTCTTTGCCACAAATCATATACGATATCATTTCGATTTTAATTCAAATCTCCATTAAAACATCGTAACTAAAGACAAATATGAATTTGCTTCTAAAACCTCAAATGAACCATTGCTAAGGATATTTTGTAAAGAGTATAGATTAAAGTTATTCATTATCAAACAGGTTTTTGATTCTTGACTAACACATCTACTTACAATGGATTGTTTTTTTTCATATACTTAATTAAATTAAGTACCTTGAAGCGATAAATTGTTTTGGTAATTAGTTTTGTCAGAATTCGTAATTGAACAAAATAACGCAACCACTTCAATGAAAGTTTTAAGACTAAAACAATTGAATTAAAGAGTAATCTTCATAAGATTCAACTTTGCTTCTCTAAGTAAAGACTCTTTGAAATGAGTGGGAGCATTCTCTTAAACCGTTAAGAAAAGGATGAGGTTCAAGAAGTAAAATTAGAATGGAATTGATACAAGGTAATGTTAAAAGTAAAGTTGTTGAGAATAGCGATACTAAACCTATCAATCCCATCCAATAAAGTTTACACTGTCTTAAATGTTGGACACTAGAAAGGAAACTACCCCAAATTATTGAAGAATCAGCAAGTTAGTTGTGGGACATCTAATGGGACCTTCTTCTTTAAATGTTTATTTGATTAAACATAAATTTTGCTAGAACTATTTCACAATATTAGAAACCAAAAGGGAGGTTTTCATCATTATGTTTGATACATAGGATGATTAGAATACGACGACTAGCAACAATGAAGTCGAGAGATAGAGTCATTGTATACTCAATCTAGTTTTTGGGTTTAGAGTTGTACTTAATTATGACTATTAAGTACATAAACTCTAAATAAGAATACAAACTTGTTAATAAGATACAAAAGAGGTTTCACTTTTGTGACCCTATACATCACGATTTGATGTATGGCTAGCCCATTATCAAGGTGATTATATTCTAAACCAAACTAGAATGACATATCATAAAGATGATACAAGACTCTAATTGGTAACCCAAGATTAAACCTTAAATTCTGGAATCATGAACGCAAAGAGTTATCGAGTACTCTTGAAACCATTAGATTGTTAATGGTATATGCGTATCTTGTATTCAAAGCAAGATGTCTCGTGCCTTTTGGTTGAAAAGGAGATCGAGGTTGTAAATCATTGATCCATAATAGGTTGATCATTTTCTTTTACCAACGATTTAAGTTGATGCTAATGTGTTCACTTAATAAGGTAAATAGAGAAATCTTTGATGACAATCAAAGAGTTCAAAGAAGCACGATTTAGTCGTGATGGGATTGTCAAAGTGAAGACTTTGATATAAGCCAAAGTAAATGTGATATAGTATCACAAGTTAATCTCTCTTAGCACGCATTATGGAATAATGTGTGGTTGGATAAGAAATCAAACGCTATTCGATATGGTTTGGACTTCAATCAAGTTACTTTGAGTTAATTGATCCTTTTGGGGATTTTATCATTTTTGTGTAAATTATTTTCCACTAAATCGAATCATATGAGATATGAAATGGTAAGGGTACCATATTTGTAAGTTTTCACAAGAAACAAATGCTCATTTTTCCCTTTCAATTATCACGAGTACGACGGGTTTGCGGCTCGTGAAGCTGTCTTTCTAAAATACAAGTTTATTTCTAGAAGACAGAGTGGGAGAAATTATTCAAGAACCACAAAGAATGTTATGTCGCAAGAAACTGGTCTTTCTTGGCTACATGAGACGTTTTGTTTAAGACGTTGTTTCTTTAAAACCTAGGAGGTTAAATTCGTCACTTGTTAAAGATGATGAATTCATGCTACTTTTAAGAAAGTAAAGAGCTTATAACTTACAAAAGAAATTGTTTGATTTAAGTTGATTACTTATGGATAGTAATGAACATATGACTTACATGAGAGTATATAAGTCACAACTCAATACAAGGCTTAGAGCCATGAAAATCCAAAATAAAAGGCTTGATTAGTGACAAAGGGTTTTGCACTAATAAAGACAGATTTCAAGGTTTGATTGGCTGCAAAGGGTTTTGCACCAGTTGAAATGCTTAAGTCTATTTGGATCTTCTTAGCAATTGTGTTTCATTATTATGAAATACATAGCGAGTGAATCTAAAACCCACTTCTTCAATTAGAAGGAATGTATTCAATACATGTCTTGAGTTTAGTAGATTCTTGCAATCCTAAGATAATGTGAAACTTAAGAGAGGGTCTTAAGTATGACATCAATAAGTTGGAATCAACATTTTGATCATGTGATAAAACATTTCTCGATAAGTCAAGAAGTTGTGTTTATACATGAAGTTTAGTGGGAGTTACGGAAATTTTTATTAGTCTTATATGTGGATGACATATTGATCATTGAGAATGATTTAAGACTTTTGGAGTATTATAATACATCCTGAATATCCGGTTTTATGAAGATAAATCCACATGATATTAGCATCAATAAGAAGTCTTATGTTGATAAGATTCATGACTAGTTCAATTAAATTGAACATATTTGATTGATTTCATTTGCTTCCGCTGCCGGATCAAATAAATGTGAAATGATGTATAACACTTCATATACTTTGAGTATGATGAGTTGTTTTCAAAATCGAATTTAAGTAATCTTTGCCAAGTAGGCCATAAAGATTACCCTTAAGTGCTTGCAGAAGCATTAAGGAAGTAAAGCAAAGTGTTTATGATGCAATTTTGTATAAGGGTGTTACACAAGTGACAATTGAAAATTGAGATTGCGCATGGTTTCCGACAAAACCATAATCAAAACACATCAGGATGGTTAAGATACCATTGTGGCAATGTTAATTAAGAAGTAGATTTTCTAGAATCGTTCTAGGCAATAAAGAACAATAAGAAATATTTACAACGGAAATTGAGTACACTTGCAATCATGAGATGTGCAAGAGGATGAGTCCCGCACACTGTGAAAACAGTGGGAGCTATTTTTAGGCTAGAGGACCTATGTCTTGATTGGATATCGACACGTACTCAGAAAGTTTTGTAATGTAAATGTATACATTACAAAGGAAAACGAGTATGCAGTAAGGTTGAGTAAGGTACAAGAAGTTGATAAAACCTACAGACCAAAGCCTTCTCATAGGCATAACATGATGAGTCATGTCATTTCAATTAAATTGAGATGAATCACTACATAAAAGATCAAATTAGATTATAGAACATGAAATAGTAATCAGGTATTGACTATTCATATGTGATAATCGCATTTGTCGTTCGAGTTTTACTTTAAAACTCTTTTGTTATACCTTGTTACATCCAAACGGGTTGTAGAGACAACATTGAACCCCGTTAAAGTGAACCTGGATTAACATTGTATTCGGCCATAGTCACTTGTATGAGGTGACGTCTCGAAGTGACTAGAGTGTGATGTGATTGATGGCAAGTTCAAGTGCCATAGAGTTATGTGAGATGACTAGTCGATCACATAGGCAGACTGTTAGGAACACTTTGTCGGGCAGTGACCGCTTATAGACTTCTGGCCAAATTTATATAGCCTGGTCGTGGCAAGAGTGCTATAGTATTCTAATGAGTCGATTCTTTTGACTAAAGACTGTTCGCCTAAGATGGCACAGTTTCAGATTAACTTTGATTTGTGTTACTACGACCTTCGTAAATGGGGTCAAATGGGCATATTTTGGGTTATGATGGCTGTGGCTAGTCGAAGGGAGTAAGTGTGATAGGAATTGTCCACCCCCTTGTCAGGGTTAAAACAATATCTCAGGGCCACTCGAGGAGTAATGAACTGGAAATGCATGGCCACGCTCGGAAGGTATCCAGAGTGGATAATTCCGGTCAATCAGTTATTCTCCAGATCGAGGAAACCACTCTCGTTATGATCACTTGCAAGTTCGACCTGAAAGACACCTTGCATTGAGTGGGAGATAGTAATAGGACAAGAGAATTGGTGACGCACACTTGTCGAGGACAAGTGGGAGATTGTTGGAATCTGTGTCCTCCGACAATAATGCGATCACAACTGTCGATCATAATGATCACATGTTTAAATCTCATTTTAAGAATACATGTGGGATGTAATATTTTACAGTCAACTGGTCCACATATATCGGTAATTATTGGCTGACTAGAGTTTGACATTACTGTCGTGCGACGGTGGTGATCAGTTGATCCCCTTAGGTCATACCTAAACGGTAACACTCTTAATTGATTATTTAATTGATCGTATGACGATACGAGTTAATTAAATTACTTAAAATTGACGGACGATTTTTGGAAGTAATATTTACGTGTCTTATTATATTTGATTATAATAAGATACGGTCTAAGTAATCGAATTGTTTTATTACTTAGATGAAATTATTGTTTACGGAAACAATTGATGGAATGAATAATTTATTATAAATACAAGATATTGTGATTTATAATTGGTAAACCATTTTGGTACAAGTAATTGTTAATTACCATGTTATTTTTATAAATGACATATTTTATTAATATGTTGATTTTTAATTGTTAAAAATACATTTTATATATAAGATGTCTTGTAATATGTCACATGTGACATATTGACAAAATCACAAATAAAATGGACTCATCCATTTTATGTGAGTGTACCGAAATGGAGGGAGCATTAGAATAAAATTGTGTTGATTATTTATAAGTGGAAAACACAATTATGAAACCTACTCATAGCCTTGCATACATAGCCTTCTCTTGGGAAGAAAAGGAGAGCATGCATTGGGCTCTCTCTCTCCTTCCCATTTTTTCGGTTTTCCCATATGAAGATGAGCAAATGTTTTTGCTTATTTGACACACTAACACACTACATGCAAAAGCTAGTGTGTGCATTATTCATTCCAACACAACATCTAAAAATATAGAGTTTTAGAGAGACAAAAATTACTTCCTCTTTTATCTTCCTCTTAACCGAAAATTAAGAGAGCAAAAATAATTTTTGTGTCAATTTTATAGTAAAACTAATATTATTACTAGATCTAAATAATATTGGTTATGATGAGTGTTCCTTGGGTATATGCTTTTGGGAGGGATTCTATACTTGAATCTTGTTCATCCATAAGGAAAGCTCAAGAACTAAGTAAGGTAGGTGACCTTACTAGTGCCCAAATATCCGAAACATGCAATGTAAGGAACCGATTTCTTCTCTTAACTATTGATGTTTGCATGCATAAGATCTAGTTTTAATTTTATGACTAAATTAAAATGAAACATATATGAATATGTTAAGTAATGAGATATAGATTTCCAACAATCTCATCCTTCCCGACGATGAAACAATTCGTGCAATGAATGAAGATGGACTACAAAGCGATATACCCATGATCTCCGTCTCCATCAACAACATATTCTCAAAGCTGCGAGTGGCTATCGATGATTTGAATACTCGGGTAGCTAATTTGGGGGGAAAGATTGGTAATGCCGAAAATGAACCTAACCACCAAGGAGAACACCAACACCCAATTCCCAAACAAACAAATGCTGAAAATAAGAAGTCATCCGATGGTTCCCACATCCATGAACCCACAAACAAAGAACAGAAAATTGCCTCACCAAACTCCCCTTCAAAATACCAAGCAATTTCCTCAAAACTGGCCATTGACAACGACCAAATTCTGCTTTCGCCCAGGATTGACAAAAACAAAAACAAAACTCACAAAAACATCCCCAAAAACACCAACGTTGGAACCATGGGAAAACATTAAAGGATATTCACGGATATGGGAATGACATATGGCACCGCTCTGAGGATACTTTCTTCAGAAGGATTACTGCAACCGATTGGTCCCACTCCGGATCCAAAACCAGAGAACATGACCCAATTTTGGAATGGCTACGCATATTGTCGATATCACAGAGGCAAGGGGCATAAAACTGAAATTTGCTACGAGCTCACGCATGCCATACAAGATGGAATTGAGGATGGCAGGTTTTCCACCTTACTCTTAACCACTCCAGATGAAGGACCTGGGCGGCCTAATAGGAAGTTCATCGATTTGGGTGATCGAGAACGTGAGTATTCTACCAGTCATTTGGTAAAAAGGAGAAAGGTAGACTCAATGCCATCCTATCAGCAAGGAGATGAGGCTTTGGTTAAATATGTCATTGACTGCCTTCAGCCAAATTATGCATCCCGTTTGAAGGGTTGTAACATCAAAAGCGTCGAAGACCTATCAGCGGAAATTTCTCGCACCGATGAGCTCATTTAAAGAGGTTCAACATCTGCGACCCCTCCCGAAAAACAAGTCTTCCGCATTACCGAAGTAAAATTTGTGGAGCCTTCGCCAGAAAGAGCCACACACCCGCTAAGACAATTTTCGGACTTGGGCATGCCTTATGCCATTGCTTTTAGAGTGCTTGTCTCTGAAGGACTAATCCAACCAATTGGCCCCACTCCAGATCTTACACCCAAGAAAAGAGGTCGGTTTTGGGACGGTCCCAATATTGCCTACTCCATAAGGGTAATGGGCACAACATAGAGATGTGATGGAAGCTTAAACATATCATCCAAAACATGCTCGATGGTGGCAGGTTGTCTTTATCAACCCTGAATCATTTAAGGGAAAATAATGGTCCCCATGGACGCCTTACTCCTCAAAAACAGGACAACCTTCTAGGACCTCATCCTCATGGCGTCCCAAACAACGAGGGTGAAGTGCTCAAGTGGGTCAATGCTCAAAACCAGACAATCAAGTCGTTGGATGTTGCGAAGGAGACCTTCGAGGAGGAAACATGATGATTAGGAGTTCGTATCTACGATTGAGTCTGAGTCTGAGTCCGAGTCCGAGTCCGAGTCTTAGGCTTTCTCATATCTATCCTAACGTCTGTCCTTTTATTCCTAAGTGACAAACTGGGGGCTATCCCCATGAGTCACACGTATTCATCGAGTTTGTGTTAACATCTTATTTATCTAAATAAAAGCACGATTTCCAACTATCATATATTCTCCCTTTTACCATTTCCCGTTGACAACGAGAATTGATTTGAGAAATGATTTAAAACAAACAACATGTTCCAATTCAATGCGAGTACACTCGAGTGACGTTCCGTACTGAGCAAGCAAAGGACTCAAAACTCCGTGTCCATTCTCTTTACCTATTCCATGTCTGGCAATAGAAACCTTTCATTAGCACCCAATTTCGAACGAGCTTTTATCAAAGGGATTCTACGATGAACCTAGATAACAAACCAGAACATCTCCTTGTTCGTGATCAATGACGAAAGGCAAGCCCATTCCCCACAAAAAACACCCCATCACCAAGAATCAACATCTCACCAACGGGTACATCCCTGTCTGCACCTTTACTGCCTCGAACGAAGGACGGCAAAGAACCAATAAACCAAAAGCCAAAGCGAAAGGCCAAAATCAAAGGCCCAAGCCAATAGCCGTTCACTCAAAGCCAAAGGAAAAGGCCAAAATCAAAGGCCCAAACCAACGGTCATTCACCCAAAGCCAAAGCGAAAGGACAAAATCAAAGGCCCAAGCCAATATCCATTCACTCAAGGCCAAAGCCAAAGCGAAAGCCCAAGCCCAAAAGCCATTCAAGCCAACAGCCATTCACCCAAAGCCAAAGCTCAAGGCCAAAATCAAAGGCCCAAGCCAATAGCCATTCACCCAAAGTCAAAGCGAAAGGCCAAAATCAAAGGCCCAAGCCAATGGCCATCCACCCAAAGTCAAAGCGAAAGGCCAAAGTAAAAGGCCCAAGCCAATATCCATTCACCCAAAGCCAAAGTTCAAGGCCAAAGCAAAAACCGAAGCCGAAATCAATTCGCTCAAAGCAAAAAAACCAAAGCCAAAGGCTACTCACCCAACGTCACGGCCAAGACCCAAGCCAAAATCAAAACAAAACAAGATTGAAACCCTTTTCCGAAAAGGCCAAAATCCAAACAAAGCATCCAACACACAAAATCCTGGACAAATGAGTCCAAAATACCAAGTCTAGGACCAACAAGTCCAAAGCCTGGACCAACGAGTCCAACACATCAAATGCCGGACCCACGAGTCCAAAACACCAAACACTAAAACCTCAACCAAAACTCCTTCACCCCTAAGTCCTTCTACAGACTGTTACAGGGAGACCTATCTAAGATCCTGGGGATTTCCCTCAAGATCACAACCAACACTGCTTCACCCTTAAGTTCTTCTAGAGACTGTTATAAGGAGACCTATCTAGGCTTCTGAGGATTCCCCTCAAGCTCATAATATCACACCTTAACCTTTAAGGTCCAGACTGTTAGAAATCTATATCTCATTACTTGACATATTCATATATGTTCAAATTTATTTAGTCATAAAATAAATTATAAATCTTATGCATACAAACTAAAATAAATATAGAGAAGTAATCATCATCTTACATTGAAGATTTCGGATTATTGGGCACAAGTAAGATCTCCTTCTTACTTGTTCTTGAGCACTCCTAAAATGGATGAACATAGATTCAAGTATAGAATCTCTCCGAAAAGTGAATACCCAAGATAACCCCTTAATAGATTAATATTATTAGATCTAGAATAATAATAATCTTACTAAAAATTGACCCAAAAATATTAATATTGGTCTCTTAATTTCGGTTAAGAGAAGATGAATTTTGGAGTGTTTATTTCTCTAGTTTTCTAGAGAGTTTCTATATTTCTTACACTAGAAATATTATGTAAAAAGTATGAATGAAAAATGATGGAGAAAAACTCTCCATAAGGCACTTGGAAAACCGGTTGGGAGAGGGAGAGAGAGCCAATGCATGGGCATGTTATTCTTCTCAAGAAAACATAGGTATGCATGGCTACTAGCTAGGTATTATAATTATGCTTTCCACTCAACATAATTAACTTAATTAAGTATAATACTCCCCCTTATTTTCGGTACATATTGTGTAAAATGGAAAGTCCATTTTACACATTATTTTGTCAATTTGTCACATGTAACATGTTCCAAGACATTATGTGTATAAAATGTATTTTTAACAATTAAAAATCAACATATTAATAAAATATGTCACTTATAAAATTTAACCTAGTAATTCATAATTACTTGTGCCAAAAAGTGTTTCCGAATTATAAACTACAACATTCTGTATTTATAACAATTTATTCATTCCGTTTCAGTTTGTTTCCGTAAACAATAATTTCATCTAAGCAATAAAACAATTCGATTACTTAGACCGTATCTTATTTAATCAAATTATAATGAGATACGTAAATATTACTTCCAAAATCGTCCGTCAATTTTAATTAATTTAATTAACCCGTATCAACATACGATCAATTAAATAATCAATTAAGAGTGTTACCCTTTAGGTATGACCTAAGGGGATCAACTGATCACCACCGGCCGTAAATACGCGAAATGTCAAACTCTAGTCAGCCAATCATTACCGATATGTGTGGACCAGTTGACTGTAAATTATTACATCCCACATGTATTCGTAAAATGAGATTTAAACATGTGATCATCATGATCAACAGTTGTGATCGCATTATTGTCGGAGGACACATATTCCAACAATCTCCCACTTGTCCTCGACAAGTGTGCGTCACCAATTCTCTTGTCCTATTACTATCTCCCACTCAATGCAAGGTGTCTTTCAGGTCGTACTTGCAAGTGATCATATCGAGAGTGGTTTCCTCGATTTGGAGAATAACTGATTGACCTGAATTATCCACCATGGATACCTTCCGAGCGTGGCCACGCATTTCCAGTTCATTACTCCTGGAGTGGCCCTGAGATATTGTGTTAACCCTGACAAGGGGGTGTACAATTCCTATCGCACTCATTCCCCTCGACTAGCCACAACCATCATAACCCAAAATATGCCCATTTGACCCCATTTACGAAGGTCGTAGTAATACAAATCAAAGTTAATCTGAAACTGTGCCACCTTAGGTGAACAGTCTTTGGTCAAAAGAATCGACTCATTAGAATACTATAGTAGCTCTCGCCACGACCAGGCTATATAAATTTGCCAGAACTCTATAAGCGGTCATAAGGCCCGACAAAGTGTTCCTAACAGTCTGCCTATGTGATCGACTAGTCATCTCATATGACTCTATGGCACTTGAACTTGCCATCAAACGCATCACACTCTAGTCACTTCGAGACGTCACCTCATACAAGTGACTATGGGCGAATACCATGTTAATCCGGGTTCACTTTAACGGGGTTCAATGTTGTCTCTACAACCCGTTTAGATGTAACAAAGTATAATAAAAGAGTTTTAAAGTAAAACTCGAACGACAAATGCGATTATCACATATGAATAGTCAATGCCTGATTACTACTTCATATTCTATAATCCAGTTTGATCTTGAATGTAGTTGTTCATCTCAATTTAATTGAAATGACATGACTCATCATGTTAAGCCTATGAGAAGGCTTTGGTTAGTAGGTTTTATCAACTTCTTGTACCTTACTCAACCTTACTACATACTCGTTTTCCTTTGTAATGTATACATTTGTATTACAAAACTTTCTGAGTACGTGTCGAGATCCAATCAAGACATAGGCCTTCTAGCCTTAGAATAGCTCCCACTGTTTTCACAGTGTTCGGGACTCATCCTTCTTGCACATCCCATGATTGCAAGTGTACTCAGTTTCCGTTGTAAATATATATCTCATTGTTCTTTATTGCCTAGAACGATTCTAGAAAATGTATTTCTTAAATAACATAGCCACAATGGTATCTTAACCATCCTAATGTGTTTTGATTATGGTTTTGTCGGAAACCATGCGCAATCTCAATTGTCAATTGTCACTTGTGTAACACCTTTACACAAAATTGCATCAAAAACACTTTGCATTATATCCTTAATGCTTCTGCAAGCACTTAAGGGTAATCAATATGTCTACTTGTTAATTATTTCTTGAATTCGATTTTGAAACAATTCATCATACTCAAAGTATATGAAGTGTCATACATCATATCCTATTTAATTGATTCGGCAGCGGAAGCAAATGGAATCAATCAAATATGTTCAATTTAATTGAACTAGTCATGAATCTTATCAACATGAGACTTCTTATTTGACGCTAATATCATGTAGATTTATCTTCATAAATTCGGATATTAAAGATGTATTGTTATACTCCAAAAGTCTTAAATCATTCCCAATGATCAATATGTTATCCACATATAAGACTAATTAAAATTACCGTAACTCCCACTAAACTTCATGTATAAACACAACTTCTCAACCTATTGAGAAAATTTTTATCACATGATCAAAATGTTGATTCCAACTCATTGATGTCCTACTTAAGACCATCTCTTAAGTTGCACATTATCTTAGGATTGCAAGAATCTACAAAACTCAAGACATGTATTGAATACATTTCTTCTAATTGAAGAAGTGGGTTTTAGATTCACTCGCTATATATCTCATAATGAAATATAATCCCTAAGAAGATCTAAATAGACTTAAGCATTTCAACTAGTGCAAAACCCTTTGCAACCAATCAAGCCTTGAAATCTCTCTTTATTAGTGCAAAACCCTTTGTCACTAATCAAGCCTTTTATTTCGGATTTTCATGGCTCTAAGCCTTGTATTGAGTTGTGACTTAAACACTCTCATGTAAGTCATATGTTCATTACTTTCCAGAAGTAATCAACTTGAATCAAACAATTTCCTTGTAAGTTGTAAGCTCTTTAATTTCTTAAAAGTAGCATGAATTCATCATCTTTAACAAGTGATGACTTTAACCTCCTAGGTTTTGAAGAAACAATGTCTTACACAAAACGTCTCATGTAGCCAAGAAATACCAGTTTCTTGCGACATAACATTCTCTGTGGCATTCTTTGTGGCTCTTGAATAATTTTTCCCACTCTGTCTTCTAGAAATAAACTTGTATTTTAGAAAGACAGCTTCACGAGCCGCAAACCCGTTGTACTCGTGATAATTGAAAGGGAAAAATGAGCATTTGTTTCTTGTGAAAACTTACAAACATGGTACCCTACCATTTCATATCTCATATGATTCGTTTTAGTTTTAGTGGAAAAATAATTTAGACAAAATATAAAATCCCCAAAAAGGATCAAGTAACTCAAAGTAACTTGATTGAAGTCCAAACCATATCGAATAGCGTTTGAATTCTTATCCAATCACACATTATCCCATAATGCGTGCTAAGAGAGATTAATTTGTGATACTATATCACATTTCCTTTGGTTTATATCAAAGTCTTCACCTTTATAATCCCATCATGACTAAATCGTGATTCTTTGGACTCTTTGAACTTCTTCAAAGATTTCTCTATTTACCTTATTAAGTGAACACATTAGCATCAACTTAAATCGTTGGTAAAAGAAAATGATCAACCTATTTTGGATCAATGATTTACAACCTCGATCTCTTTTTCAACCAAAAGGCACGAGACATCTTGCTTTGAATACAAGATACGTATATACCATAAGATTCAATGGTTTCAAGAGTACTCGATAACTCTTTGCGTTCATCATTCCAGAATCTATGGTTTAATCTTGGGTTACCAATTTGAGTTTTGCATCTTCTACATAATATATCATTCTAGTATGGTTTAGAATATACTCACCTTGATAATGGGCTAGCCATACATCAAATCGTGGTGTATAGGGTCACAAAAGTGAAACCTCTTTTGTATCTTAACAAGTATATATTATTATTTAGAGTTTATGTACTTAATAGTTATAATTAAGTACAACTATAAACCCAAAACTAGATTGATTACACAATGACTCTATCCCTCGACATCATTGTTGCTAGTCGTCATATTCTAATCATCTTATGTATCGCATACAATGATGAAAACCACCATCGGTTTCTAATATTGACGAAATAATACTAGCAAAATGTATGTCAATTAAATACATAAAGAACTAAGTCTTATTAGATGTCCCACAACTAACTTGCTTATTCTTTAACAACTTGGGGTAGTTTCCTTTCTAGTATCCAACATTTAAGACAATGGAAACTTTATCGGTCGGGATTGATAGGTTTAGTATTGTCATTCTCAATAACGTTACTTTTAACATTACCTTGTATCAATTCCATTATAATCTTTACTTCTGGAACCCCGTCCTCATCTTAACGGTTTAAGAGAATGCTCCCACTCATTTCAATGAGTCTTTGCTTTGAGAAGCAAAATTGAATTCATGAAGATTACTCTTCATTTGTTCGTTTTAGTCTTAAAACTTTCATTGAAGTGGTTGCGTTACTTTGGTCAATTACGAATTCTGACAAATCTAATTACCAAAACAATTTATCGCTTCAAGGTACTTAATTCAATTAAGTATATGAAAAACAATCCATTGTAAGTAGATGTGTTTAGTCAAGTATCAAAACCTGTTTGATGTTGAATAACTTTAATCTATACTCTTTGCAAGAGGTCCTTAGCAATGGTTCATTTGAGGTTTTAGAAGCAAATTCATATTTGTCTTTAGTTACGATGTTTTAATGGAGATTTGAATCAAAAATCGAAATGATATCGTATATGAATTGTGGTAAGGAAATAGAACAATAAGATAACGGAATAGTGGAAAACTTAACATTTATCGTTTTATTAATACTTGTAAATAACAAGTAAAGCATTTACATAGTGACCTCTACCCAACTATGATAAATGATTCCAAGATCCAAATTCATACTAACTTAGGCATCGGTAAAGCCGAAAATAAACCTTTATCAATATAACTCGGTGGATTAACACTTTAATCGATTCTACTTTTAGAACTCTTGGTCGATAAAATTTACATTAAAATTTATCTTTAGCCCGAAACACATCCGGCAACCGTCGAGAATACTTTCGTTGAGTTCAACCCAAATTTCGAATAAATGTGTCCATGATCCAAACTTGCATCAACTTGCGCATCGGTAAAGCCGAAAACAACCCTCATATTTATAAATTCGGTGGGTAGACATTTATCACCCACTTCACCAACGTAACAAGGTTTGTCTTACGGTAAAGCCAGCTCAACTCCCTTGCGAAACTGGTACTTCATGGTTTCTACTTTTTGGTAAGGCTATTTCTCAATTGATTATTTTAGCGAGAGGTCATGTCAATTTATTATCTATCACGTTTTAAGTGAACTAAAGCGGTGAACTACGATAATTGTAATTGACACGGTCGATAAACTCGATAAAAAGATAATGCATGTTTTAGTTATGGCGATTTAGCGATGCATGCAACATATAAATAAAATGCAAAGCATAAATGAAATCCTAGTATGGCCTTCCTAAAATAGAAAATCTAATTGACTATTACATATTCGGAAACCAACTCCATTGGTCCCTTGAACTTCGGTTGAGGCACGCATCTCGAGGTAACACCGTCTTTATGTATCGCCTTCTTGAGTGACATCATCTTCAAGGAACTCCGGAATAAATAAATTACATAACAAATTACATAATTTCTTTTTATACATTTGTAATTAAAATAAAATAAATCTATTAAATTACAAAACGGTGATACGAGATCACAATAAATTACAACCGAATCGATATTCTCATACATTTCGGGTAATACCAATTAAAAACTAAGGCCATACTAAGTAAAATTACATAAAATAAAATTACATAAAATAAAATTATGACAATCATAAATAAAGTGCAGCATTATAATATATATGAACATGCCCAATTTTATGCTAAATCGCCTTTAAGGAGCCAATATCATATATTAAACGGTTTTTACGGATTTGCGTGATTCAACGTTTTAAAATCACAATAAAATACATAAATTCATATTTATGCACAAGTTAATTACCCTAACCTCTTAGGACTCAAAATTAGTCTCCACTAACTATTTGACCATAATTAACTCATATTTCTAAAATTGTTCATTAATGGACCCAAAATTACAATAAAATGCTATAAACTTCAAATAAATCCCAAAAATTCCAAATAAATTCAAAATTCAAAATGTAAACTTATGAACATTCTGGAAAAATACCATGACACTCATAATGTTAAAAAAACTTAGGTTAAAATTTCGAAAAATTATCGGAAAAACTATGTTGCGGTTTTATTGGATTTATCAATTAAAATCATAAAAACATCAGAAAAATTATATTCATCAACTTTTCAATTTTAGATCTGAAAACGATAATAAAATGCAACAGGTGACGTTTTTCCTTAGTCATGGAGTATGTTTAAGCAATTATTCACTAATTAAGTCACTATTTATGCTATTTTTCATCAAATATTCATAAATCATGCAAAAAGACTTCAATATAGCCTATTATTTTACACACATCTTGTAAAATTGCATGTGACAACATACTAAATTTCTATGACCAGATTCGAAATTTATCTCATATTAACCTATTTTTCATCTAAATCCGATTTTAAACAGGAAAAATCCATATTTCGAGCATAAGAACTCCAAAACTTCTGAAAATTTACAGGTCATCTAAAAATAGAACATGTGCTAACATATCCAAAAATCACTAGAAAATACGAAATTTAGCTAATTTTAGTCCAAAAATGACATTTTTATCATAAAAATCACATTTTAATGCCATTATAATATAAAATGAACAATAAAATCCATAAATTTAACCAAAATATCCTAAAATATTTTAGGACCAGAAACTTTAACATACATAATAAATTTCGTGATATATCATAATAAACACAAATTTATAAGTTTTATATGTTAATCGTATAACTCGGAAAAACTATAACCGATTTGCATGCAAACAACCAAAGCTCTGATACCACTTGTTAGAAATCTATATCTCATTACTTGACATATTCATATATGTTCAAATTTATTTAGTCATAAAATAAATTACAAATCTTATGCATGCAAACTAAAATAAATATAGAGAAGAAATCATCATCTTACATTGAAGATTTCGGATTATTGGGCACAAGTAAGATCTCCTTCTTACTTGTTCTTGAGCACTACTAAAATGGATGAACATAGATTCAAGTATAGAATCTCTCCCAAAAGTGAATACCCAAGATAACCCCTTAATAGATTAATATTATTAGATCTAGAATAATAATAATCTTACTATAAACTGACCCAAAAATATTAATATTGGTCTCTTAATTTTGGTTAAGAGAAGATGAATTTTGGAGTGTTTATTTCTCTAGTTTTCTAGAGAGTTTCTTTATTTCTCACACTAGAAATATTATGTAAAAAGTATGAATGAAAAATGATGGAGAAAAACTCTCCATAAGGCACTTGGAAAACCGCTTGGGAGAGGGAGAGAGAGCCAATGCATGGGCATGTTATTATTCTCAAGAAAACATAGGTATGCATGGCTACTAGCTAGGTATTATAATTATGCTTTCCACTCAACATAATTAACTTAATTAAGTATAATACTCCTCCTTATTTTCGGTACATATTGTGTAAAATGGAAAGTCCATTTTACACATTATTTTGTCCATTTATCACATGTAACATGTTCCAAGACATTATGTGTATAAAATGTATTTTTAAAAAATAAAAATCAACATATTAATAAAATATATCACTTATAAAATTTAACCTAGTAATTCATAATTAATTGTACCAAAAAGTGTTTCCGAATTATAAACTACAACATTCTGTATTTATAATAATTTATTCATTCCGTTTCAATTTGTTTCCGTAAACAATAATTTCATCTAAGCAATAAAACAATTCGATTACTTAGACCGTATCTTATTTAATCAAATTATAATGAGATACGTAAATATTACTTCCAAAATCGTCCGTCAATTTTAAGTAATTTAATTAACCCGTATCAACATACGATCAATTAAATAATCAATTAAGAGTGTTACCCTTTAGGTATGACCTAAGGGGATCAACTGATCACCACCGTCCGCATCTACGTAATGTCAAACTCTAGTCAGCCAATCATTACCGATATGTGTGGACCAGTTGACTGTAAATTATTACATCCCACATGTATTCTTAAAATGAGATTTAAACATGTGATCATCATGATCAACAGTTGTGATCGCATTATTGTCGGAGGACACATATTCCAACACAGACATGGAAATCTGATCCCATGTTATTTACCAACCATTTCGTGCTCAGGCCACATCAAGCCGGAGACCCCATTCCGCACCACATTACAAGCCGTTACCCATCGGCCTAAACACCACAAAATTCTTGCTCCATATTTTTATCTGTCAAACAAACCATTATTACCAAGCTCCACATTCCCTAATGTTGAAGCCATTTTTCACCACAATCCCCACGGAGTCCTCGAATGCTTTGCTATCGAGAACGGGACATACCTAATCTACCCTTAGAGTCCACTTTTTAGTGTGCTCACATGATAGGGAACATTTTCAAAAATTACACCTCTTCGATTCATGATCGAGGGGAATTATCTCAAATCAATTTTTCGAGTCACCAAACGGAATTTACTGTCGTGACCCTCACACTTTAAGGTCCTAACATCTCGCTTAGGCACACACATTCAGAACTACGATCTGGTTTGATTTCACACCACGTGAATACGTAGGCAATCCTTCAAGGACACAACCATCCACCTCAAAATCACTTTAAGGTCCTAACAACTCGATTAGGCACACACAGCTCAGAACTACAATCTGGTTTGATTTCGCACACACGCGAATACGTAGGCAGTCCTATTACAAGGGCACAACCACAACCCCACACACATTCAATTTTCACACCTTCAATTTGCAACCCATTGCACACACACTCAGAACTACGATCTGGTTTGATTTCGCAAACACGTGAATACGTAGGCAGTCCTATTACAAGGGCACAACCGCATACTCCTTACACAACATTTCAAATTTTCAATCCTCAATAACCAGCTCAAAACTACGATCTGGTTTGATTTCGCAAACACGCGAATACGTAGGCAGTCCCCCAACAAGGACACAACCGCACACCCATTTCAATCTCAACCATCAGCATCAATCCTCAACAGCAGCCCACCCAGCTGCAAATTTTAATCGTATACCTCTTTACTGGGGGCTTCTTCCTTAAGGCGTCGCCCATTCATCCTTTTGCCAAATTCTCATCTTCTCACTCTGGGGCTTCTCTTTCAAGACGCCACTCGTCCTTTATCCTCAAACATCTTTTGAGTCTCAACTATAGTCCAAAATAAAACCGCCCATAGCCTAGTGCTCGGTTCAGACGATGACAAGGACTTGGTTCCGCTCTCCGAATCATTATACCTCGAGAAGGGATCTCAAACAAGCAAACAAGGGCAAAGATGTCTGGAGAAGATAATCAATTCATATTCCCCAGCCGAGCAGACCTTCTACCTCAGGGATTTGATACGCGTTGTCACCCTTTCTCGGCTAGGAGTTTCACTTACATGTGCAAAGTCTGTCAGAATCACCCCCGTGTCATGTCGATACTGAATTTGTATCACGTTCACGATCGTCTGTTGTCAGTCTGTCAGTATGCGTCCGTGTGAGTCAATGTCACAACGGTCACGTGTCTCCGATCTGTCAAATCACGAATCTACGAGCAATAAATTCTAACTCTTAACAACTTTTTAGGCTTCACAACTTTCGAAACTTCTATCTCCCCTAGCGTGAGATATTACATGCTAGTAGCTTATATGCTAACCGCTCACATGCTTATGTGCTTACGTGCTTATATACTTACATGCTAGTTGCTTATATGTTAATTGCTCACATGCTTATGTGCGTACGTGCTTATATGCTTGCATTCAACGTGCTTGTCTATGCGACTGCGGATTTGTGTGGTCACTAACCATGCAGGTAATCTTGAGAAGACAAACACACTCCAGCTAAGTATTGTGTTCTTCCCAACAAACGCCGACCCGTCAAGTCCAAGAGCTTTATCCCCGCCGATTACATAACTTACGCTACCTCCCAGCGAGCAGCAACTCATATCCCCGGCGAGTCCTGAGAAGTTTTTAACTCCCCAGCGAGTGCCAATTTTTAAATGGATATCACACGTGCTATTTTCCACAGTGAATCACTCGACCATAGATGGCTGGCTAGCCTTTGTCCGCAAACAAGATACAACTCAAGGACGTATCCCGAAGATGCCTCGGGTACGACTCCTTTTCACAAGCTGGCGAGCCTTTGTCCGCAAATAAGGTACAATTCAAGGACGTATCCCGAAGATGCCTTGGGTACGACTCCTTATCACAGCTGGCGAGCCTTTGCACGCCCACAAGATATGACTCAAGGACATATCCCGAAGATGCCTCAGGTATGACTCCTTCCTATGGCTGGCGAGCCTCAAAACGCACCACCTTCAACACCGGCTGGCGAGCATTTGCGCTCAAACAATTGAAGGACATATCCCGAAGATGCCTCAGGTATGACCCCTTCATATGGCTGGCGAGCCACAAAACGCACCACCTTCAACACCGGCTGGCGAGCCTTTGCGCGCAAAAGATTCAAGGACATATCCCGAAGATGCCTCAGGTATGACTCCTTCGTATGGCTGGCGAGCCTTTATACGTAGTCTAATGGACTTTAAACGACCCGAATCAAAAGTTGATAGACTCTAAACTGCTCCGGACGGCAGGTCCTTGACTTGAATCCCCGAGTCACCTCGACGTTGCCCTTCCCGACGGCAAGTCCTTGGCTCAAACTTTTTTGAGTCGCCTTGACGTCGCAATGGTCTTCAGGTTATAATATTCGATTGACCTGGAGATCATACTTTGACTTTTGCCCTATCCAAGCCTTATTCAAAGTGGGGTCTCTGTAGATACCCAGTATCTGCACCTTTCAAAAACCACTCGATGATGATCGGACTATAACGTGTTTTTGATATGCGTGCATGGATTGGCTATATTTGAGACAGTTTAATGCACTACTCGGATACGAAAAATTATTTCAAAAGTTTTCTAACTTCATTTTCATTAAAATAACACTATTTAGAGTTAAAACCGTCTTCGGACCCAAAACCGACTCAGAAACCTGCAACTCGAGTCAACCTGAGTCACCCCGAGTCAACCCAAATCCCGAATGTCAAAAATAATTCCATGAATGTCTTCATCATGTCATTTCCATTAAAATGACCCTAATTAGAGTCAAAACTGACACCAGGCCAAAAACTGACTCGAAATTAAAATCCCGACTCACACGGGTCAAACCCGAGTCAATCACACAAAACACCTACCTCAATTAACACCCAAAATCATCTTATTAGATGCCCATATTGTTACACGACATCTTATATGAATACCACATATCAACAATGGATGGAGAATAGGCCACGTCCAAATTGAAAGAGACGGTACACCCCATTGTATCACGAGGTAGCTCGCGCCTCAATGGGGTGTCTCCTTAGCCTCCAAGCAAAATCGACCAACCTACCATCCCACATTTCTCTATAAATACCCACCATGACACACCATAATCTTCACGCGAGAGTCCGCCCCCTCCTTCTCCCTTAAACTTCTAGACCCGATTTCCTAAGTCACAAAATCGACACGTGTTTACGACCTACCGATCGTAAACACAAGCCTTACACATATTGTTTGGTACCGTCGCCGTGCATTCGACCGACCCATTCGACCAACTCAACATTAATCAACATGTTTTAATTAACATATTTTCAACTCATTTTCAAAACCAAATCCTTTTTTAAGGCACTCTATTTAAACTTCAATGATCGCGAGTAGTCACAATGAGAAAACCGTCTCTAAAGTCGTCTACCATGCAAACATCAAAATACGTAAGTTTGAGGGTGTAAATATCTCATTTATTTCATATCTTTACTGTTTTGATGAGTTTATAAGCACGAACGATGCATAACACGATTCAAATATAGGTTAGACGAGCCAAAACTGAGTTTTGGCCTGAGGCAGAAGCCCCTTATTGTGCAAGGTGGCTCGCGCCTCAATGGGGTTCCCATGTCAGACTCAAACGTGTTCGAGTTCGTCTTTCCTTCAACACTTTCTTTTATTTTTACTTCTTTCCTTTTACGGTTTTTATCATTTCGAATGTTTCAAACCATTTTTATGACAAACTTTTTAACCATAAATCATAATCACCTTTGGTTCCTTATACCATGACGGTTTAATCCGTGACTCGGTGATATTAATTGGTTAATTACATTTTAAAAGAAATCCTTTTCTTTTACTTACCATTTTAATTCATTTTCATGATAAACATATTTTGGCCATTACAAAAATCATCCTTGGTTCTTTATACCATGACGGGTTATTCCGTGACCTGATGATATTATTGGTTAATTACATTTTAATGGGTATTTTAACACCCTTTTCTTTTATTTACCATTTTTCTTATTTGTTTACATTTGCAAATATATTAGTCATAATTCATAATCATCTTTGGTTCTTTATACCATATCGGTTTAATCCGAGTGCGATGATTAACTTGACTAATTACAAAGAAATGAACTTAACATGATTAGTTCAAATCAAACATTTTACATTCTTATTTGTAAACTATACTTTTCAAACTTGCAAATCCGACAACGAATATTACTAATATTATAGTAATTATTCTGAGTCATGCAAATCATTTATTCACAAATACGGTTTTAAACAATCATTTTAACAACCAGGAGGCATCTCTTGGTTCGCCCCAGGGCTCGCACCCCAAGAGGCCCTCTGCTTTCATATTTCAAAACCTGGGCAGAGCCCCTTACCTCGCCAATAGGCTCGCACCTTAATAGGGCTGCCTGGCACTGTTCTGCCTCATTTTTAGCACTTGTCTAGGACGATCCCGATTACGGTTAATCCGAATACATGACGGATCAGATTAACAAGCTCACGTTTTTACACTTTGTCATTTAACATCCTTTTTCAAATAAATGGATCGTGTTAAGCATCATAATCCGAACTTGGTAAATGGATGTTTAATTTCCGTTTTCACATGCAAATCAATCTAAATCCAACTTGACATCATTTTCTTGATATTTGGATAAACAAACTGACTTAGAAAACTTTCACATATTAGGTTAAACTTTTGGATGCGCATTCATGCATTTACACCGTTTTATCAACTCTTGCACTTAAACAACCACGACCGATCAGTAGAGGCCGCTAACGCGGGCGGGATTGGGTGTCCGATTAAAGGGCTTCCCAATACGTACCCTCACCTCTTACTCAGAACTTTTGGATAGTGGATGGCCTTATCCAGGGCATACGAGAGTCATTTTAGGCATAGAATGCTAAAAGGGGGACGAGTCCTTATCTTTAGTACCTATGTCAAAACCGCTTTTTGCCTTGATTTAACTAGGTATAAAGTGGATTCGAACGGGTTCCAAGTATCCCACAAATGCTTGGTGGCGACTCCGAACATCTCTAATCATTTCGAGACCTTTACCGAGACAAAACCGACCTATCTAAAACGATCTGGTCGAAAACATTTTTACGCCGCCGAGCGTGGCTTTCAAAAGACCGCTGCATGTCCACAGATTGGCTTGGCATGCAGGTGGCCCGTGACCGCAGATCGATAGGTGGCCCAAATCCACAGACCGGCATGTGGCCCATGTCCACAGAATGAAATGCATAAACAAGCCTATAATGATAGAGTTTATGCTTACAAGGCACAATATCCGCCCCTCCTACATCTTGCCAGGCAAGGACTTCTCAATCCATCTTGTCCTTTGCCTAGTTGGGCGGATAAGAAGGTATTCTTTCCTAGCACTTCTAGTGGTAGTAGACCGGGTGGAGAGGAGATGGTTGTTGATGAGAGTGGTGACCTAGAAGGTGAAGATGAAGAAGTTCAAGAAGAGGAAAGTGAAGAAGAACATGAAAGTGAAAGTGAGAGTGGAAATGACTCCACATCCATGGAGGTTGATGATGCCTCAAGTAAGGAAGTTGATGATGATGATGATGATGATGATGATGACACGATGGGTGAGGACTAGCAAACCCTTGGAGGCTCCTATATTCTTACACCTCCTTTATGGTTTGTCTACTTCTCTTGTTTTTTTATTTATCTTGATCATTTTGTGGAGTCCTAGCAACATTAGAGGACTAACACCTTAGCTTCATTAAGGTATTCATTTTTATTGTTCCCAACTTTTAAAATCCAAAATGACAAATTTTAGTTTCATGCATTGCATTTTTGTGCATGAACTCCCCCAAAATTTTTGACATTAGAAATAGTGTCTATTTTGGTTTGGGAAAGTTTATGTATATGCATTGGGAGCTAATCTAAATTATGCTCTCCACCATAACAAACACATGCATCATGTAGTATAGTTTAGTCTAGTTTGCATTTAGTTTAGAAATCATGCATATTCATGTAAATTGCATAATTTCTTATCGTATTGGCCATTGAGGACAATGCCCATACTAGTGTGGGGATGGGAAATTCTAACTTGACTTTTCAAAAAAAAAAAAAAACCAAAAAAATATAAAATTTCGAAAAATACAAAAAATTTTAAAAAGTGAAAAATCCAAAAACAAGTTCATTTCCTTTGTAATGTAGTCTTGTACATATAGTCTTGTATATATTGTGTTTGTTCATCCTTTTTCACATTGATTGACTACGCCACATCCGAGACATGAGGATATTGAAAACCGCATGGTATGATCTTTCCAATCTCCTTTTTCCTCTTTATGTTAATGACTATGTGTCTTTATTTTGATTGATGCGGTATAAACAACGCGAATTTAGGAATTGCATTTAGATTATATGGCATACTATTTGGTAGAATCATATGCATTAGGATGTATAAATGTTAGTTGCATCACGGCATATAGTTGCATTTAGGAAAAATTTTGTGAAACCGTCTATTTGGGAAGCTTGACAAGTGTATATAGGCATACTATTTGTTTTTAAGACTTTGCTTGTTAGAATACTTGTAAAACACCCTAGGATGTGTCATGCTAGTATCCTTTGACCCATGGATTAAGGCCTAGTCAAGAGCGCCTTGTGGTGTGATAACTCCTTGGCTACTGTTTATTCCAAGGAGACCCTTGAAACCATGCATCTATTATCCATGTTCTACCACATTTTGTCATCAAAGGGAATGGGCGCAAAAATTGTTCAAAAATTTGAGTTTAATAAATGAAATGAAAAGTTGAAAAAGTTTGCAATTGCATCAAAAGAAAAGAGGAGTAACAAAAATGAAAACTCCTATGCTTAAAATATAAGAACCCTCCCTACAAATGGGGTGACTTTGAAAATGTTTAAAAGAAAATGCAAAAAGTTGAAAGTTGTCAAGTGTTGGAAATGCCAAACATCAAAAGAAATGGCAAAGAAAGTGTTCTCAAATGTTATATGCCACAAGAAATTGGGGGGAAAAACATCAACAAAAGCAAACTCCCAAATGAAACTCAAATACTATTGATCCCTTTTCCATCGTATCCACTTTTGTGCATGGTAGAGAGGGGACGACCCTTCTTCTTATCTAGGCAAGAAGGGGAATTCCGCGATCCTCCAGTGTTTTTAACACCATAGGGAGTCTACTCTTGACGAAAGCATTTAACGATTGAGGACAAAGGTACCCTAGCTTGACACAACTTGGAGGTGATTTATTGGTATCCTTCTAGGCTTAGTAGTTTGAAGAAACCATATCTATAATGGAATGTGTACCCTTAGATTGCTTCCCCTTTAGGTAATTTCCGCCACTTAGATGAGGAAAGTGGCTATTCTTTTGTAGATTCATCCATTACTTGATTTTGTGTGCTTTAATGATAGGATGTGTCGCCATATTGGCAAGACCCACCTTGCCTTGCAAGAAGGCATCCTACCTCATGGTTGTCTTGTTGTGAGTTGAAGGGGCGGAGTGAGACCCGCTAATTGTCTCATATCGGCTATATTAGTAGGTTAGTTTAAATATGGGTCCTAGTTTTGTCACCTCTCTACTCGGGATATTCTTTGAGGTTTTAGTCCCTGAATTAGCCTCGTTCCTATGCTTTTAGTGCATAATTGGGTCATTTACTATCTTTAGTCCTTCTTTTTGCATATTCTTTGAGGTTTTGTTTCCTTGGTAGGAGAGGAGTGGAAACCTTGCTTTTTCATGGCAAAATGGAGCTAAATTGATCGAATCTAATGACCAGTCATCAAAGTGAAGCCAAGACTAGAAGGCCTATGTTGAACCATATAGTATATATGTTTATGTTTTGATGATGTCAAGGTGCTTTATAATTTATATACTCGTTGCGCGTAATCGTTTGTTAAAGTCTTTTAGATTTAACTTATTCAAATACAAGTAATAAAGAGAATTGTGATGGAAGTATATGATAGTTAAGCCTCAATTAAAGATCAAACAATATGAAGATTCATTCAAGAATTATGTGAAGACGAAGTCCGTCTAAATATTAACCAAGCTTGGATGATGACGTAGCCTATACTCGAAGATCTCCTTGAAGATTAGAATAGTATAGGTGATTATCTCGTAATGGTAACTAAGAATGAGTTTCTTGAATTGGTAAAGTTATAGCTTTGCAGCTATAACATTACTAGTAAAAGAGCTCAATGTTATAGCTCTCCTACTATAACATTGAGATGCTGAGTTTATTATACACGACATATAATGTTTCAAAATTGTTTTGAAAATTGTTTAAAGTTTATTTTAAATTTTTTGATAAGAGTATTTATTTTATTAAGCCCGGTTTAGTGCGGAGTTCGGTTTTATGTTGAACGTTGACTAGTAGTAATGTTGGGTCAACTTATGAGTTGGATCATGCTACTAATTAGGGTTTCAACAAAGTCACTCTTAAAACCTAAATTCTAATCCATATATTAAGCTAGGGTTTGCACGATTCACGAGGCATATGAGCCGTGACATCTCGTGTAACCTAGGTATATTTGGTAAAGATTTTATTTTGTAAGGAATATCTTTACATATCTTGTATATCTTACTTAATATATTTGTTTATGATAAAAGATATTCTTGTTATAGAAAATCTTATCATATCTTAGAATTTATAGTAAAGATAATAATTGAATAGATTATATTCTATCTTTTGGAATATTCTTTATTATCTTTTAGGCTTTTAGGAAAGAAATAATAGAAGATATGATTTGTTAACATATCTCCTATTTTCGGCCATTAGGGTTTCTCAAAAACGAATTGTCTTGCTCTTTCCTTCCTATAAATACTTTGCCCTCTGCGACATTTAAAATAGAGACCTAAAGCATAAAATTGATTTTATTTTTACAAAAGCAAAACCGTGTATTTCAAGCAGAAAATCGTTTTGTTATTTTTTAAAGGTCGTGTGTTTTAAACTCGTATATTCATTTGATAAGTTATCGTTATAAGATAATAGTGCTCAATAGATTTCTTACTTGTTCATTAACGTGAACCTTTGCAAGAATCATTAGTGCTTTCTTATTAGCGTAAGTTAGTCACTCGAGTATTTAACGGTACTCATTGAGTTACAGCTAGAGTTAGTTGTACGAGTTGGGTTAGTAAATTTGTAATCCGTAGAAAGGTACTAAATTTATTAATCGAGAATAGTGGACGTAGGTTTTGATTTGTGAAACTGAACCACTTCAAAAACCGTGTGTCTTCTCTCTTTCATTCTTTCGTTTACTTTGTTTTAATCGCTCGTTAGTTGATTAGTTAAAGTTTAATCAATAAAATTTAAATAATCAATTATATACATATATCGAAAAAGCTTTCAAAAGTTTTAAATCCTCAATTCACCCCTCCCCCCCTCCTTGAGTATTTTGGATCGATAGACTCTTCAATTGGTATCAGAGCCTCGTGCTCTTGATTGCCTAACTGCAAAGAGGTTGATCTATCTTGTTCTTATTTATCTTATTGTTTTATATTCCGCTGTCTATCACGTGATAAATGGATTCCAAATATATCAAGTGTCCCGTCTTTGATGGGAAGAATTATGGATTGTGGAAAAACATGATGACTCACTATGTGAAAGGTCATGATTGGGAGTGCTGGAGGATTATCCAAAATGGACCGCACAAAATTCTTGTAGCATCCGAAGAAGGCACTACTGTTGGAATATGTGTCCTCCGACAATAATGCGATCACAATTGTCGATCATGATGATCACATGTTTAAATCTCATTTTAAGAATACATGTGGGATGTAATATTTTACAGTCAACTGGTCCACAAATATCGGTAATGATTGGCTGACTAGAGTTTGATATTACTGTCATGCGACGGTGGTGATCAGTTGATCCCCTTAGGTCATACCTAAAGGGTAACACTCTTAATTGATTATTTAATTGATCGTATGTCGATACGGGTTAATTAAATTACTTAAAATTGACGGACGATTTTGGAAGTAATATTTACGTGTCTCATTGAAATTTGATTAGATAAGATACGGTCTAAGTGATCGAATTGTTTTATTGCTTAGATGAAATTATTGTTTACGGAAACAATTTAAACTAAATGAATAATTTATTATAAATACAAGACGTTGTGATTTATAATTGGTAAATCGTTTTTGGTGCAACTAATTATGAATTACTAAGTCGATTTTGTACATGACGTATTTTTATTAATACGTTGATTTTTAATAGGTTAAAAATACATTACATTGTGACTTGTCATGTAACATGTAACATATGACAAATTGACAAATGACAAAATATAAAATGGACCACCCATTTTATGAAAGTGCCGAAAATAAGGAGGGAGTTTTGGCTTAAATTATGTTAATTATGTTTAGTGGAAAGCATAATCATAAGACCTAATACATAGCCATGCACACCTAGTTGCTTTTGTGAAGAGCATCTTGGTCATGCATTGCCCCTAGCCACTTCCCCATAACCGGTTTTCTAAGGCCATAATTAGAGAGTTTTTCTCTCTAATTTTTCATTCACAACTACACACAATTTTTCTAGAGTAAGAAATATAATTTCCTCTTAACATCTTATGAGAGATTAGAGAGGTAATAACTTCCAAAATTCCTTCTCTATACCGAAATAATAGAGACCAATATAAATATTTTGGGTCAATTTTTAGTAAGATATATATTGTTCTAGTTAAATAATATTTATCTTTTAAGGGGTTATCTTGGGTATTCATCTTTGGGAGAGATTCTAAGCTTGAATCTTTGTTCATCCATATGAGGAAATATCAAGAACAAGTAAGAAGGAGATCTTACTTGTGCCCTTTGATCCGAAATTTATAGTAAGGAAAACGATTTCTTCACTTATCTATTTTAGTTTGCATGGATAAGATTTGTATTTAATTTTATGACTAAATTAAATTGTAACATATATGAATATGTCAAAATATGAGATATATATTTCCAACAAGCGGTATCCAGAGCCTTAGGTTGTTTGCATGCAAATCGGTTATTGTTTTTCCGAGTTATACGATTAACAAACAAAACTTATAAATTTGTGTTTATTATGAAATATCACGAAATTTATTATGCATGATAAAGTTTCTGGTCCTAAAATATTTTAGGATATTTTGGTTTAATTTATGGATTTTATTGTTCATTTTATATAATAATGGCATTAAAATGTGATTTTTATGATAAAAATGTCATTTTTGGACGAAAATAGCTAAACTTCTATTTTTCCAGTGGATTTTGTATATGTTTTTACATATTTTATATACTGATGGCCTGTAAATTTTCATAATTTTATGAGTTGTTATGCTCGAAATATTGATTTTTCATGTTAAATTCGAATTTAAATGAGAAAATAGGTTAATATGAGTTATATTTCGAATCTGGTCATGGAAATTTAATATGTTGTCACATGCAATTTTACAAGATGTGTGTAACATATTTGGCTATAATGAAGTCATTTTGCATGATTTATGAATTTTTGATGAAACATCACATAAATAGTGACTTTAATTATTATTATTGATAAAACATACTTCATGACTAAGGAAAAATGTAACATGTTGCATTTTATCACATATTTCAGATCTAAAAGTGAAAAGTTAAGAAAAATAATTTTTCTCATATTTTTATGATTATAATTGATAAATCCGATAAACCGCAACATTGTTTTTCTCGATAAATTTCGAAATTTTTAACCTAGGTTTTTGAACATTATGAGTGTCATGGTATTTTTCCAGAATGTTCATGAGTTTAAAATTTCAAATTTTGAATTTATTTGAAATTTTTATGATTTAATTTGAAGTTTATGACATAATATTGTATTTTTGAGTCCATTTATGGACAATATTAAGAAATATAAGTTAATTATTGTCAATATTTTAGTGGAGAATAATTTTGAGTCCTAAGTTGGTTAGGGTAATTAACTTGTACATAAATATGAATTTATGTAATTATTGTGATTATAAAAGGTAAAATCACGCAAATCCGTAAAAACCGATTAATATACGATATTGGCTCCATAAAGGCGATTTAGCATAAAATTGGGCATGTTTATACATATTATAATGCTGAATTTTATTTATGATTGTCATAATTTTAATTTTAAGTAATTTTGAATTATGTAATTTTCTAAGTATGGCCTTAGTTTTTAATTGATATTACCCGAAATGTATGGGAATATCGATTCGGTTGTAATTTATTGTGATCTCGTATCACCGTTTTGTAATTTAATAGATTTATTTTTATTTTAATTACAAATGTATAATAGGAAATTATGTAATTTGTTATGTAATTTATTTATTCCGGAGTTCCTTGAAGACGGTGCCACTCAAGAAGGCGATCCATTAAAGAAAGTATTGCCTTGAAATGCGTGCCAAGACCGAAGTTCAAGGGACCAAAGGAGTTGGTTTCCTAATTTGTAATAGTTTATGAGATTTACTATTCTAGGAAGGCCATACTAGGATTTTATTTATGCTTTGCATTTTATTTATATGTCGCATGCATCGCTAAATCGCCATAACTAAAACATGCATTATCATTTAAATCGAGTTTATCGACCGTGTCAATTACAATTATCGTAGTTCACCGCTTTAGTTCACTTAAAACGTGATAGATAATAAATTGACATGATCTCTCGCTAAAATAAACAATTGAGACTTAGCCTTACCAAAAAGTAGAAACCATGAAAACCTATTTCGCGAGGGAGTGCACTCGGCCACCCCGGGGTACAAACCTTGTTACGTAGGGGAAGTGGGTGATAAATGTCTATCCACCGAATTCATGTTGATGAGGGTTTCATCGGCTACCCCGTTCCCAAGTTAATGTGAATTTGGATCATGGACACATTTATTCGAAATTTGGGTTGAACTCAACAAAAGTATTGATAAGGGATGAATCGGCTACCCCGTGCCCTTGTCGGATGTGTTTTGGGCTAAAGATAAAAGTTAATGTAATTTTATCGACCGAGAGTTCTAAAAGTAGAATCGATTAAAGAGTTAATCCACCGAGTTATATTGATAAGGGTTTCATCGGCTACCCCGTGCCCAAGTTAATATGAATTTGGATCTCGGAATCATTTATCATAGTTGGGTAGAGGTCACTATGTAAATGCTTTACTTGTTATTTACAAGTATTAATAAAACGATAAATGTTAAGTTTTCCACTATTCCGTTATCATATTGTTCTATTTCTTTACCACAATTCATATACGATATCATTTCGATTTTTTATTCAAATCTCCATTAAAACATCGTAACTAAAGACAAATATGCATTTGCTTCTAAAACCTCATATGAACCATTGCTAAGGATCTCTTGCGAAGAGTATAGATAAAAGTTATTCGTGATCAAACGGGTTTTTGATTCTTGACTAACATATCTACTTTCAATGAATTGTTTCTCATATGCTTAACTGAGTTAAGTACTTTGAAACATTACATCATATTGGTAACTAGGTTTGTTTGAAATCAAAATTGACCAAAGTACCGCAACCACTTCAATGAAAGTTTTAAGACTAAACAAAGGAATGAAGAGTAGTCTTCATGAATTTCAATTTTTCTTCTCTCAGCAAAGACTCATTGAAATGAGTGGGAGCGTTCTCTTAAACCGTTAAGAAAAGGATAAGGTTTTAAAGAAGTAAAATTAGAATGGAATTGATACAGGGTAATGTTAAAAGTAAAGTTATTGAGAATAACGATGCTAAACCTATCAATCCCGACCGATAAAGTTTCCATTGTCTTAATTGTTGGACGCTAGAAAGGAAACTACCCCAAATTATTGAAGAATCAACAAGTTAGTTGTGGGACATCTAATGGGACCTTCTTCTTTAAATGTTTATTTGATTAACATAAATTTTGCTAGTACTACTTCGTCAATATTAGAAACCAGTGGTGGTTTTCATCATTGTACTTGATACATAGGATAATTAGAATATGACGACTAGCAACAATGATGTTAAGAGATAGAGTCATCGTGTACTCAATCTAGTTTTTAAGTTTAAAGTTGTACTTAATTGTGACTATTAAGTGCATAAACTCCAAATAAGAATATAAACTTGTTAAGATACAAAAGAGGTTTCACTTTTGTGACCCTATACACCATGATTTGATGTATGGCTAGCCCATTATCAAGGTGATTATATTCTAAACCAAACTAGAATGATATATCATGGAGATGATGCAAGACTCAAATTGGTAACCTAAGATCGATTAAACCTTAGATTCTGGAATGATGAACGCAAAGAGTTATCGAGTACTCTTGAAACCATTAGATCTTATGGTATATGTGTATCTTGTATTCAAAGCAAGATGTCTCGTGCCTTTTGGTTGAAAAGGAGATCGAGGTTGTAAATCATTGATCCAATAAAAAGGTTGATAATTTTCTTTTACCAACGATTTAAGTTGACGCTAATGTGTTCACTTAATAAGGTAAATAGAGAAATCTTTGAAGAAGTTCAAAGAGTTTAAAGAATCACGATTTAGTCGTGATGGGATTATCAAAGTGAAGACTTTGATATAAGCCAAATGAAATGTGATATAGTATCACAAGTTAATCTCTCTTAACACACATTATGGGATAATGTGTGGTTGGACAAGAAATCAAACGCTATTCGATATGGTTTGGATTTCAATCAAGTTACTTTGAGTTACTTGATCCTTTTGGGGATTTTATCATTTTGTCTAAGTTATTTTTCCACTAAATCTAAAACGAATCATATGAGATATGAAATGGTAGAGTACCATGTTTGTAAGCTTACATAAGAAACAAATGCTCATTTTTCCCTTACAATTATCACGAGTACAACGGTTTGTGGCTCGTGAAGTTGTCTTCCTAAAATACAAGTTTATTTCTAGAAGACAGAGTGGGAGAAATTATTCAAGAGCCACAAAGAATGTTATGTCGCAAGAAACTAGTCTTTCTTGGCTACATAAGACGTTTTATGTAAAACATTGTTTCTTCAAAACCCAGGAGGTTAGAGTCATCACTTGTTGAAGATGATGAATTAGTGTTACTTTTAGAAAGTAAATAGCTTGTAACTTACAAAGAAATTGTTTGATTCAAGTTGATTACTTCTGGAAAGTGATGAACATATGACTTACATGAGAGTGTTTAAGTCACAACTCAATACAAGGCTTAGAGCCATGAAAATCCGAAATAAAAGGCTTGATTAGTGTCAAAGGGTTTTGCACTAATAAAGAGAGATTTCAAAGCTTGATTGGTTGCAAAGGGTTTTGCTCTAGTTGAAATGCTTAAGTCTATTTGGATCTTCTTAGGGATTGTGTTTCATTATGATGATATACATATAGCAAGTGAATCTAAAACCCACTTCTTCAATTAGAAGGAATGTATTCAATACATGTCTTGAGTTTTGTAGATTCTTACAATCTTAAGATAATGTGAAACTTAAGAGAGGGTCTTAAGTAGGACATCAATGAGTTTGAATCAATGTTTTGATCATATTATAAAAATTTTCTCGATAAGTCGAGAAGTTGTGTTTATACATGAAGTTTAGTGGGAGTTACGAAAATTTTAGTAGTCTTATATGTGGATGACATATTGATCATTGCGAATGATTTAAGACTTTGGAGAAATATAGTACATGTTTAATATCCGGATTTATGGAGATAAATCTACATGATATTAATGTCAAATAAGGAGTCTTATGTTGATAAGATTCATGACTAGTTCAATCGAATTGAACATATTTAATTGATTCCATTTGCTTCCGTTGCCGAATCAATTAAATAGGAAATGATGTATAACACTTCATATACTATGAGTATGATGAATTGTTTCAAATCGAATTTAAGTAATAGTTACCAAGAAAGGCAAAAAGATTACTGATATGTGCTTGCAGAAGCATTAAGGAAGTAAAGCAAAGTGTTTTTGATGCAATTTTGTGTAAGGGTGTTACACAAATGACAATTGACAATTGAGATTGTGCATGGTTTCCGACAAAACCATAATCAAAACATATTAGGATGGTTAAGATACCATTGTGGCTATGTTATTTAAGAAATAGATTTTCTAGAATCATTCTCGGCAATAAAGAACAATGAGAAATATTTACAACGGAAATTGAGTACACTTGCAATCATGAGATGTGCGAGAAGGATGAGTCCCGCACACTGTGAAAACAGTGGGAACTATTCTAAGGCTAGAGGGCTTATGTCTTGATTGGATCTCGACACGTACTCAGAAAGTTTTGTAATGCAAATGTATACATTACAAAGGAATGCGAGTATGTAGTAAGGTTAAGTAAGGTACAAGAAGTTGATAAAACCTACTAACCAAAGCCTTCTCATAGGCTTAACATGATGAGTCATGTCATTTCAATTAAATTGAGATGAACAACTACATTCAAGATCAAGCTAGATTATAGAATATGAAGTAGTAATCAGGCATTGACTATTCATATGTGATAATCGCATTTATCGTTTGAAGTTTTACTTTAAAACTCTTTTATTATACCTTGTTACATCCAAACGGGTTGTAGAGACAATATTGAACCCCGTTAAAGTGAACCCGGATTAACATGGTATTCACCCATAGTCACTTATATGAGGTGACGTCTCGAAGTGACTAGAGTGTGATGCGATTGATGGCAAGTTCAAGTGCCATAGAGTCATGTGAGATGACTAGTCGATCACATAGGCAGATTGTTAGGAACACTTTGTCGGGCTAATGACCGCTTATAGAGTTCTGGCAAATTTATATAGCCTGGTCGTGGCGAGAGCTACTATAGTATTCTAATGAGTCGATTCTCTTGACTAAAGACTGTTCGCCTAAGGTGGCGCAGTTTCAGATTAACTTTGATTTGTGTTACTACGACCTTCGTAAATGGGGTCAAATGGGCATATTTTGGGTTATGATGGCTGTGGCTAGTCAAAGGGAATAAGTGCGATAGGAATTGTCCACCCCCTTGTCAAGGTTATAACAATATCTCAGGGCCACTCGAGGATGAATGAACTGGAAATGCGTGGCCACGCTCGGAAGGTATCTATGGTAGATAACCCCGGTCAATCAGTTATTCTCCAGATCGAGGAAACCACTCTCGATATGATCACTTGCAAGTACGACCTGAAAGACACCTTGCATTAAGTGGGAGATAGTAATAGGAAAAGAGAATTGGTGACGCACACTTGTCGAGGACAAGTGGGAGATTGTTGGAATATGTGTCCTCCGACAATAATGCGATCACAATTGTCGATCATGATGATCACATGTTTAAATATCATTTTAAGAATACATGTGGGATGTAATATTTTACGGTCAACTGGTCTACACATATCTGTAATGATTGGCTGACTAGAGTTTGACATTACTCTCGTGCGACAGTGGTGATCAGTTTCCCCTTAGGTCATACCTAAAGGGTAACACTCTTAATTGATTATTTAATTGATCGTATATCGATACGGGTTAATTAAATTACTTAACATTGACGGACGATTTTGGAAGTAATATTTATGTGTCTCATTGAAATTTGATTAGATAAGGTACGGTCTAAGTGATCGAATTGTTTTATTGCTTAGATGAAATTATTGTTTACGGAAACAATTGAAACTGAATGAATAATTTATTATAAATACAAGACGTTGTGATTTATAATTGGTAAATCGTTTTTGATGCAAGTAATTATGAATTACTAAGTCGATTTTGTACATGACGTATTTTTATTAATACGTTGATTTTTAATATGTTAAAAATACATTACATTGTGACATGTCATGTAACATGTAACATATGACAAATTGACAAATGACAAAATATAAAATGGACCACCCATTTTATGAAAGTGCCGAAAATAAGGAGGGAGTTTTTGGCTTAAATTATGTTAATTATGTTTAGTGGAAAGCATAATCATAAGACCTAACACATAGCCAAGCACACCTAGTTGCTTTTGTGAAGAGCATCTTGGTCATGCATTGGCCCTAGCCACTTCCCCATAACCGGTTTTCTAAGGCCATAATTAGAGAGTTTTTCTCTCTAATTTTTCATTCACAACTACAAACATTTTTTCTAGAGTAAGAAATATAATTTCCTCTTAACATCTTATGAGAGATTAGAGAGATAATAACTTCCAAAATTCCTTCTCTATACCGAAATAATAGAGACCAATATAAATATTTTGGGTCAATTTTTAGTAAGATATATATTGTTCTAGTTAAATAATATTTATCTTTTAAGGAGTTATCTTGGGTATTCATTTTTGGGAGAGATTCTAAGCTTGAATCTTTGTTCATCCATATGAGGAAAGCTCAAGAACAAGTAAGAAGGAGATCTTACTTGTGCCCTTTGATCCGAAATTTATAGCAAGGAAAACGATTTCTTCACTTATCTATTTTAGTTTGCATGCATAAGATTTGTATTTAATTTTATGACTAAATTAAATTGTAACATATATGAATATGTCGAAATATGAGATATAGATTTCCAACAACTACCTATGATAATAAAGAAGAGGATTATGTCGAGGCCGACTACAAGAAGGCCGAAAAGAACTCCAAAGCAATAAGTCTCCTGCAAAACGGAATGACTTCTACAGAGTTTGATCGATTTTCTTCGTGCTCTATGGCCAAGGAGATATGGGATGGGCTTGAACTAGCTTATGAAGGTACTTCCATTGTTAGGCAGCACCGAATAGATTTGCTAATGCAAAAATATGAGCTATTCATTATGGAGCCTAACGAGTCCTTAGATAGTATGTCCGCAAGGTTTTCAAGCATCATAAACGAACTGAAAAACCTAGGTAGGAAGTTCAGTACTGAGGACATTGCTAGAAAGGTTCTTAGGAGCCTGACTAAGAAGTGGCGTGCTAAAGTCACTGCAATGGAGGAATCACGAGATCTTGAAAACCTATCCTATCAAGAACTCATTGGTGCTCTCATGGCCAATGAAATTACTCTTAACAAAGATGACGCTGAACCAAGCCGAAATAAGAGTATGGCTTTATAGAGCGAAGAAGTTGACTCTGAACTAGAGGATGAAATTGTTCTGTTTGCACGCCGTTTCAAAAATAAGATCTTTCGAAACAAACAAACAAAATCATCCTACAATAACAACAACAAGTCGCCCAATAAAAAGGTCATAGAATCAAAATCATCCTTCACAAACAGAGGTTGCTTCAAGTGTGGAGAATCTGATCACATGATCAAGGATTGTCCAACATGGGAGAAGATCAAGGACAAGATAAAACGCGAAAAGACAAAGAGATAATTCAAACAGGTAATGATGGCTTCGTGCTGGGGAGACCTTGACTCAGAAGATGACGAGGGATCTGAAGACGATGAAGTAGCCAACCTTTGTCTCAGCAGTGTTAGTCTTGACCTAATCTCCGACAGCGACGATGAAAGCACAAACTCTCACTCAAACTATTGCTTTCTCGGAGAATCAGACGAACATGACGATGAAGACGTAAGTTATCTTGAACTCAAAAAACGTGTTAAGAAATTGTCTAAAAGTGCTTTAATTGAATTTTTTGATCAATCTCTCGATAAGTGTCACGAACATGACTTGGAGCTAAAAGATCTAAAGGAACAGATTCTCGAAATTGCAGAAGAGAATCATACTCTGAAGGCCAAAGCTAAGAAGTTAAAATCTAAGGTTATAGCTGAGAAAGCAACAACATTAGATTCTACTATGGCTGAAAAGAAGGAATTAGAGTCAAAAGTTATAGCTAATGAAGCTATAACTTTAGAACTAAAGCTTAATATCAAGCATCTTCAAGCCAAAGTTATAGCTAATGAAGCTATAACTTTAGAACTTAGGAAAGCCAAAGAACTTTTGGAAACTAGGGTCACATCTGATGAAGCAGTGTCTTAGACCAAAAGAAAGAGATAGATTCCCTCTCAAAGCAATTAAAGGAATCTAAGACCGACATGATCAATGTTAAGAAACAACATTCCGATGTTGTATTTATTCTTAACAAACGATTCCAAGACTTTCGTGATAAATTTAAGAAGGATAATGATGTAGATCACACGAAATGTCAAGAAGAGACTAAAACCCTAAAGGATATACTCTTACATGCTAGGAAGGTCCATGATAAGTGGGAGGGTATCACAAAAGTCCTAAACTTCCTAACCGAACAATCTGACAATAATATGAAGATGGGGTTAGGACATGAGTGCTACAACCATATAGATCACGCTAAATGCAAATTAACACCTTCAGATTTTGATTTTAGAAAAAGGAAGTATGCTGATCTTCCTGAATATCTGATTTGCAATTACTGTGGTCATACGGGTCACATCCAAAACAATTGTGTCAAAAAGGCTCGTGATATACGAAAAAATGCCGACCATGCTAAAACTGTTGACACTGTTGTCAAGGATGATGAAACCCCCATAAATGAACCTAACAAAGAAAGGAATAATAAATTTCGTTGGTTCTATGACATGGCTTTTCACTACACCAAGAAACCTAGCACTTCACAAAATCCCTGTCGACCTAAACCTAGTAAACCTGTTCACAAGGGATATAGTCATGTAAGACCTAGAGAAATTCCTAGACCGAGAGAAAACCCTAAACCTAGAACTTCTCCCAAGCTAAATAAACCAAGGGTAAGAAAAGCAGTTATTAGACAAGTTTGGGTTCGAAAAGATTTAGTTTATAGAGTAACTAATCATAAGGGACCCAACTTAGCTTGGGTACCTAAGAACTGTATCTAATCCCTTCTGCAGGAAGTAGTGAAAGAAAACAATCAATGGTATCTTGACGGTGGATGTTCAAGACATATGACTGGAGATAAGAATCTATTTCTTTCACTCAAGCCCTTCAACGGAGGAAAAGTGACGTTCGGGGACAACAAAAAGGGAAAAGTAATCGGCGTTGGTAAAATCGGAATTTCTAAGTCTCACGCGATCAGTGATGTTTATCTCGTGGACGGTCTAAAACATAACTTGCTAAGCATATCTCAATTATGAGACAAAGGTAACAAAGTCGTTTTCCATACTGATAGTTGTCGCATCATTATTGAAGGAACTAGCAATGTTATTCTAGAAGGCCACGGGAAAAGAAATGTCTATATGGTAGATTTAAATATTGTGCCTACTAACTCTTTCTCATGCATGAAAGTTACACTTGATGATCCCTGTTTGTGGCATAAACATTTTGGTCACATTAGCTCACTAACCTTGAATAAACTCAAGAAGTGGAACTTGGTTGAAGGGTTACCTAAGATCAAATTCGACCAAGAAAAGATGTGTGACACGTGTGCAAGGTGCAAACAAGTAAGATCATCGTTGAAACCGAAAAGAGTAGTAAGCACAAATCAAGCCTTGGAATTAGTACACATGGATTTATGTGGACCAATGAAGGTAAGGAGTCGAGGAGGATCCAGGTACGTCTTTGTTCTTGTAGATGATTACTCAAGGTATGTATGGCCTATCTTTCTTCATTCAAAAGATGAAATGTTTGATGAATTTGATTGTCTTATGAAACGTGTTCAAAACAAATATAAGACTAATCTGGTATCTATTCGTACAATTCATGGCACCGAGTTTGACAATCAAGCTTTCATAGAATATTATAGAGTTAATGGTGTAGGGCATAACTTTTCTACACCAAGAACTCCTCAACACAACGGTGTCATTGCTCGTATGAATAGAACGTTGGAAGATATAGCTCGTACAATGCTTTTGTGTAGTAGTCTACCTCGTAACTTTTGGGCTGAAGCCATTAGTACTTCTTACTATATCCATAATCGTGCTATGATTCGACCTACTCTTAAGAAAACCCCCTACGAACTCCTTAGAGGTCGAAAACCTAATATCTCCCATCTTCGTTGCTTTGGGAGTAAATGTTTTGTTCACAATAGCGGTAAAAACCGGTTAAGTAAATTCGACCCTAGGAGTGATGAGGTGATTTTCATAGGATACTCATATCAAAGCAAGGCTTACAAAGTCTTCAATAAGAGAACTCTCTATATTAAAGAAAGTGTTCACGTTATATTTGATGAAGATAACGTGTTTGATAAGCCCTTATAGGATGGGGAAGAATACTTGGATGAACCTGACTTTTGTCTTTCTAGAGACGATCCCCCAGAACTAGAATTGGAGGATAATGAGATTGAAGGAACAAGTGATAAACTTGATCGTTCCTCAAAAGATAAAAAGGAGAAAACCAAAGTTATAGTTGATGATACTATAACATTGACTCAAAATAAGGACTCCCAAACTAATGTTATAGGTGATGTTACTATAACATTGGATCCAAATCAAGGTGTAGAGTCTGATGTTATAAACGGTTCTAATACAATACCCGGATTGGATTCAGGGGGAACTTCCACCGATCCAAATGAAGTTGGGATAAGCTCAAATAACGATGAAGAACCAAGTACTTCAACAAAGTGGAAATACAAGAGCTCACACACCATGGACAATATTCTTGGGAATATTAAGAAGGGTGTTCAAACAAGACGATCCTTAAATAACTTCTGCTCTTTCTACTCTTTCCTATCCGTGATCGAACAAACGAATATCAATGCAGCTCTTGCAG
Organism: Silene latifolia; assembly: GCF_048544455.1. Lineage (NCBI taxonomy): Eukaryota > Viridiplantae > Streptophyta > Magnoliopsida > Caryophyllales > Caryophyllaceae > Silene > Silene latifolia. The sequence goes on along the minus strand of NC_133531.1, from coordinate 130,424,577 downwards.
AATCAGATTGCGTTATAGCTATGCAAGAAGAGCTACAACAGTTCAAACGAAACAAGGTTTGGCACTTAGTTCCTAGACCAAAGGATCTATCTGTCATTGAAACAAGGTGGGTCTTTAGGAACAAACTAGATAATGGCGGAGTCATTATCAGAAATAAAGCAAGATTGGTGGTTCAAGGTTATAATCAACAAGAAGGAATAGAATATGATGAGACCTTCGCACATGTTGCTCGTCTTGAAGCTATTAGACTTCTGATAGCATTCCCAACACATAAGGGAATGAAGCTTTTCCATATGGATGTCAAGATAGCATTTCTAAATGGGTATCTACAGGAAGAAGTCTTCGTTGAACAAACCCCTGGATTTAAGAATAGCAAATTTGAAGATCACGTCTTCAAGTTAGATAAAGCCCTATACGGATTAAAGCAAGCACATAGGGCATGGTACGACAGATTATCTAAGTTTCTACTTGACAGTGGATTCAGTAGAGGATCCGTTGATAAAACCCTATTTCTAAAATCTGAGGGTTCTGACATTTTGGTTGTTCAAATATACGTTGATGACATCATCTTTGGACCGACCAACCGAAGCCTATGCATGTATTTTTCTGAGTTGATGACCTCCGAGTTCGAGATGAGTATGATAGGAGAATTAAAATTCTTCCTAGGTCTGCAAATACAACAAACCGATGAAGGCATTAAAATCCATCAACAAAAATATATCAAGGAATTAATTCGTAAGTTTGGAATGGAAAATTCTCATGCTATGCCTACACCGATGGTTGCAGATAAGAAATTGACATTAGATGAAGACGGTAAACCAGTTGATGAAACAACATACCGTGGAATGATTGGGTAATTGTTATATTTGACCGCAAGTAAACCCGATATTATGTTTAGCGTATGCGTTTGTGCGAGATATCAATCATCTCCCAAAGAATCGCATATGATGGCCGTATAACGAATTTTACGATATTTAATTGGAACGGCCAAGCTATATTTATGGTATCCGATGGAGTGTAACTTCGATCTAGTCGGTTATTCTGATGCCGACTACGCAAGATGTTCTCTAGACAGGAAAAGCACGTCGAGTGTCGCCACATTTGTCGGACCGTGTATTATTACGTGGGGTTCAAAGAAATAAAATGCGGTTTCTCTCTCAACTGCTGAAGCCGAATATATCGTTGCAGGACTGGTATGTACTCAATTATTATGGCTTAAGCGACAATTACGTGATTATGGTGTTGACGTAGGATGTATTCCTATTTTATGTGATAATACTAGTACAATAATTATTTCCAAAAATCCCGCACAACATTCACGCGCCAAACACATTGAAATAAGACACCATTTTATTCGAGACCATGTTGAGAAAGGGAATATATAACTTGAATTTTGTAGTACTGAAAAACAATGGGCAGACATTTTGACAAAATCGTTAGCTACAGAACGATTTGAGACTTTACGGTTGGAAATTGTTTTAATCAGTGGTACCTAAGCTTCTGTATATGTTTAATTTCCTTATGACTGACTAGTTTAAGTTAAGATTGTATGACTGTGTCCGTATATTGCGTTGCATGAATAATTTCGTTTATAGGAAAATATTTATCATAATTTCTATTTGTTATTTAGAATTTAATTGTTATACAAACTTAATCTTTTATCAAGATACACCATATCTTTTAATTTCCAAATCACAAAAAATTCTCCTATATTGCTTTACCATATCACACGTCTCATATTTCCTATACACACAACAATTCCTAAACTTTATCTTTTATTCTACCACTTACCTTATTTCATATTTACCATAAACTAGGATTGCCACTTGCCTTGTATCACCTAACTTTAGTCCTAGCCTTATAATTACCACCCCCCCCCCCCCTCCTTTGCCGTGTACACCTTACCACACCCCACTTGCATACTTTTTCTCTTCTCAAAAAATTACCATAATCTCATCATCACTTTCTTCACTCAACCATCAACATCACCATGAATTCACACCATGCAAAAACCCGATCATCAACCCGACATCAACAAAACCGCCACTTTAACAAACCACCATCACCACTACCATCTCATGATCCTAATTCTTCTAGCTTTTCTTCACCTCAACCAAACTTACCTACACCCCTGTTTCACGGTCGTGACGACATGATGTCCGAGGAAAAAGACGGAGGCTTTTTAAGGGGAAGAATAAGGTAGTTGTTGATGAGGGTAACAATATTGATGAACCCCAAGTTGTTGTAAGGAATGGTATTGCAAGAACTCTACTCCGGGATGTTTCGAAACACGCTACAAGGGAAGGGTTAAATCGAATTCGGATGACGCATGATGAAAGTGTCCTTGTTTATCGTATCTTGAACTATTCTATCTATGGAGGAAGGTATTATCCTAAATCTTGGTTGGTTATTGTCCCGGCTCTTAAGTTTTTATCGATTTTCTTGATTTTCAAGGATGGAGTCACATTAGTCAATTTTCGGGTCCAATTTACCCGATTGAAGTTGTTCAATTCTTTGCTAGTGTATCGATTAAGAAAGGGGTCTTGCATGCGTTGGTTAATGGTGTTGATGTGACGGTCTCTGTTTTGGATTTTTGCTCTGCTTTTTCGGTTCCCGATGACGGAATTGAAATTAATCCGAGTCTTGAATGGTCCAATGTTGTTAGTGAAAAGGAGATGTTGGTTAAAAAGTATTTTGAGGAAGTTGGGACGGACGGTGGGAACATTGTTGTTCGACCTCTCTCGGCCAAAATTAAGTTCCTCTTAAACTTTCTTTGGAACACAGTTGTGCCGAGAAGGGGAGGACCAGACAAGGTTTCGAGTTATGAGGCTATTATTATGTACTCATGGTTGGAGGGACAAAGGTGAATTTAGCGATTCTTGTTTTACATCGTATAGTCCAAACAAGTCTCACGGTTACCAAAGAAAAAGTTAGTACAACAATCGGCCTTCCATATGGGATGTGGGTGTCTCGATTGTTAGAAGTGAAACAAGTGGTGGGACGGGCTAGCTACGGTGTAAGTGCAAAGGATTGTATGTGTGATCGCTTGATTAAGCTTATGGGTCTTGTAGTTGATGGACCCGAGTTGTTAATTATTAAGGATGTTGAGAAGGTTCCAAGTGATTCGGGTTTGGGGGCAATGGAGGCAAAAATGGAAAGTTTTATGACTTCTTTAATGGAGACGTTTGAGGAGCAATCCACTAAATTGGCTACGGTTTTATCGCAAGTTGGACCATCACGGTCTATAGAGTCGGGTTTGGATGCTTCTTAGGTTTATGCGTGGATGGATGAGGTGGATAAGAGGTTAATGGGTTTTGAGAGGGAATTGAAGGCCATCCGTGGGGAAGTGTTCCCACATGGAGATCGTCTTACCTTTCTCACGAGTCAAGGCGGTGCTTTGGTTATGCATGGAAAAGATTTGGCCAACGATCAATCACTCACTTTGGAGGCGACTAAACCTTTGTCCTTGAAGGTACTCAACTTTGAACAGAGTCTTCGAAGTCTTTCCCAACTTGTGCGGAGCTCATTTGATCGTCTTGATGCCTTGGAGCATCTTACTCGTCCCGACTACGTGAACCCATACAAAACCCGCAACATTTGACCTTGCCTCGCCTTACCTTATTTAGCTCTTTCTATTTTTAGCTTCTTTTTCTTATTCTAGTGGTGTGTTTTGCAAACTTTAGTTCGGCCCATAAAGGCATATACTTGTGGATTACGGCCCAAGTATCTCTTAAACATGTGTTCATTCGGCCCATTGGCACTAACATGTTTTCTTAAAGTTTGTATGATAATTAATCCTCTAGATGCTTATGGTTATGCGTGGTTTATTTCTTCTATAACGTTTTATCTCTTGTCTCGTCTTATATTATTATAGTCATTTTAGTTTTGTTCTTAACTTTTCGATATGTCAAGAGGGGGAAAGAACGTCTATGGTAAGCATCTACCTAAGCTTGCTCCTTGTCAAGACCAATTGTCTCTTAAAGTCCTTACGTTTTCGATTACATGTTAATCGTCTTGATCTTGCGATGATCTTTATTATTAAGATGACGTTATTATATTGAGGGGGAACTCTTTACTTAGTCACAATTTTAGGAGGCTTGCCATCATCAAAAAGGGGGAATTTGTTGAACCATATAGTATATATGTTTATGTTTTGATGATGTCAAGGTGCTTTATAATTTATATACTCATTGCGCGTAATCGTTTGTTAAAGTCTTTTGGATTTAACTTATTCAAATACAAGCAATAAAGAGAATTGTAATGGAAGTATATGATAGTCAAACCTCAATTAAAGATCAAACAATCTGAAGATTCATTCAAGAATTATGTGAAGACGAAGTCCGTCTAAAGATTAATCAAGCTTGGATGATGACGTAGCCTATACTCGAAGATCTCCTTGCAGATTAGAATAGTATAGGTGATTATCTCATAATGGTAACTAAGAATGAGTTTCTTGAATTGGTAAAGTTATAGCTTTGCAGCTATAACATTACTAGTAAAAAAGCTCAATGTTATAGCTCTGGTACTATAACATTGAGATGCTGAGTTTATTATACACAACATATAATGTTTCAAAATTGTTTTGAAAATTGTTTAAAGTTTATTTTAAATGTTTTTATAAGAGTATTTATTTTATTAAGCCCGGTTTAGTGCAGAGTTCGGTTTTATGTTGAACATTGACTAGTAGTCGTGTTGGGTCAACTTATGAGTTGGATCATGCTACTAATTAGGGTTTCAACAATGCCACTCTTAAAACCTAAATTCTAATCCATATATTAAGCTAGAGTTTGCACGAGTCATGAGGCAGATGAGCCGTGACAGCTCGTGTAACCTAAGGTATATTTGGTAAAGATTTTATTCTGTAAGGAATATCTTTACATATCTTGTATATCTTACTTAATATATTTGTTTATGATAAAAGATATTCTTGTTATAGAAAATCATATCATATCTTAGAATTTATAGTAAAGATAATAATTGAATAGATTATATTCTCTCTTTTGGAATATTCTTTATTATCTTTTAGGCTTTTAGGAAAGAAATAATAGAAGATATGATTTGTTAACATATCTCCTATTTTCGGCCATTAGGGTTTCTCAAAACCGAATTGCCTTGCTCTTTCCTTCCTATAAATACTTTGCTCTTTGCGACATTTAATGTAGATACTTAAAGCATAAAATTGATTTTATTTTTACAAAAGCAAAACCGTGTATTTCAAGCAGAAAATCGTTTTCTTATTTTTGAAAGGTCGTGTGTTTTGAACTCGTATATTCATTTGATAAGTTATCGTTATAAGATAATAGTGCTCAATAGATTTCTTACTTGTTCATTAACGTGAACCTTTGAAGAATCATTAGTGCTTTCTTATTAGCGTAAGTTAGTCACTCCAGTATTTAACGGTACTCATTGAGTTACAGCTAGAGCTAGTTGTACGAGTTGGGTTAGTAAATTTCTAATCCGTAGAAAGGTACTAAATTTATTAATCGAGAATAGTGGACGTAGGTTTCGATTTGTGAAACTGAACCACTTCAAAAACCGTGTGTCTTCTCTCTTTCATTCTTTCGTTTACTTTGTTTTAATCACTCGTTAGTTGATTAGTTAAAGTTTAATCAATAAAATTTAAATAATCAATTATATACATATATCGAAAAAGCTTTCAAAAGTTTTAAATCCTCCCCCCCCCCCCGCCTTGAGTATTTTGGATCGATAGACTCTTCAGCCTATGTAAATAATGTAGTAAACGGGCAATGATGAAGAAGATCCTTGCATCCCCAACAAGATCCTTGAGGATTATTGGAAGAAGAAAAGAAGAAAGGAAGAAGAAGCTTGCTGAGCTACAATCCGCTCGTCGCAGCCTCGGGACGCTCGTCCCAGCCCTCAACAATCCGAGCATCCCACCACCCAATTAGCTCGTCCTGGACCTCCACAATCCGCTCGTCTCGACCACCTGGCCGCTCGGATTCTTGCCCAGTACAGCACGTCTCTCCTCCAGTCCACTCGGGATGTGCATATTTCTGAAAGACTAGCAAAAGGGAGATGAGCATTTCCTCAAATTTTCTTAAGGGTCTTAATCGTCATTTAAGCCCTTAGTAACCCCAATTTATGCACCTAATCCTCACTATAAATACCCCATTGTACTAATTAGATTATCATCAATCCTTAATATTATTTATGTTCTTCTTATGCAATCTTAATCTCTTTTTAATCTTGTAATCAACTTTTAATTAAGCATTAATACAAATCTCATTTCCTTAATTTCTCTATTGTTCATCATTTATTTTGGGTAATTGAAGATTATTTGGGGTTTATTTGGAGGATTGACAACCTTCCAACCATTCATCAAGTACTTCTATTATTCTTTGCTTATTATTTTGGAAACATCATTAGGTATAACTCTCTTAATCCCTTTTTAATTATTGTTAATCACATCATTTATTCATCATGTTTGGCCTTGTTAGTTTGATTTACAACCTTGTTAGCATGTTGAACTTGATAATGAGTGAGTAGTTTCCTTAACTAGGGTTAATAGGGAATTAGGGGAAACCAACATGGGGATTAATTCATGCTTAATCTAATAGGCTTTCATAATTAATTTGCTTGCTTGTTCTGATTTCAACTTATGCACATGTTATGTTTGATGAAATGCGAGCCTATGAATCCTTGCATTTTTTACCCATCACTTACCTTTTCAATGAGACTTGTAAGACATAAACCAACTGGAGTCTCATTAGACCATGCATATAGTTGGATAGGGAGGATTAAGTCGACTTGTAGGTGTTGTACAATCTAATCGATTCGGCTCCGGGACCCAAACCTTCCTAGGGATTGTAAGATATACACTAAGTCGATCACATCACAACAATAATTGCTTGCATCTAGTTGAAAACTTGTTTGTATGATCAAATCCCATGAATCCCCTATGAACCCATGACACCCTAATGCTTTTAAACAATTGTTTACATCTCTTTTTAATCATCTTGCTTGTTTATTTACATTGTTATTTAGTTTAGTGATCTTCTTATCTCAACCCAAATTGTGACACCCTTAGACACCACTACTTGCAATCGAAAATAGAACCGACCATCGACTCAAGTAGAAGTGTTTTAACAGATTATTTACATGCGAATTGGTCATAAAAGCGATAAAGAATGGACTGAAAATAATTGTGATTCATTATAAATTACAAATACAAATTAATACAAATTAAAACAAACTTATTAGGTTTATTTATATTAGACTATTAAGAAAAATTGCGATAAACAGATAAAAATATACAAAAGGCGAATTCCAGAGACTTGATATGAACAAATCGAATCTCTAAAATCCGGGTTTGATTTTAAAGACGAAAACCCGCAAATATTGATTATAAGGGATTTAAGTCGTTTCTAAAGATGACAAATTATTATGAATTATGCGTTATAATTATTAAGCGAATGGAACTAGAAGAAAATAAGAGAAGACGAAATAAAATAGACGAATCAACAAAGAAAAAAGGAAGAAGAAGAAAGGCAGAAACTGCGGCAGCCTCAGGAAGAGGCGCTGCAGATGCTACGACTCTTCGAAGGGGCGCAACAGTTGCTGCGTTTCTTCTCGACGTCCGTCTTCTGTTAATCCGTGAAAATAGGTTTGATAAAGGGTTTTATAAATCGGTTTTAAGCATATTTTCGACGTAAACCTTAAATTAATTAATACAATAATGAAATACAACAATAAAAGATGGGATTTACACCCTCAGGCTTAGATGTTTAGCGAAACGAGATTAACTAAGTTAACGATTAATGATTGCTCGACTTGAATGTATGAAGAAAGGTGCCCTCGTAAGAGGATTTAAATTAAATTAATTTGATTAAATGAGTTGAGTTGGTAAAATTGGTCGGTCATACAACGAGACTGGTGCTCAGAAGGATCCGAGCTTACGGGATTGATTGATCAAGCACGTAGACGTCAATAAGCTTAGAGCACGGTCTTAGAATGCAAAGGGAGAAGAGAAGGGCGAACACTCGCTTGAAAAATATGTGAGGCCAAAGGTCTCTATTTATACTAATCACACGGAGGAATTATGGTATGACATAAACTTTGGAAACAAATCTCGAAAATATCTGAAAATACGCAGAAAAGGGTTAGGGAAGAGGCGCAGCAGCCACTGCGACCCTTGGAAGAGGCGCAGCAGGTGCTGCGTCCTTTCCCAGAGGTTTCCTCCTGCGGAAGAAAGATTTTCCGCGTTTCTGTTATGGAATTGCAGTAGATCTCAACTTCCTTATTGTTCAAAATAAGATTTCGGGATACATTTTACCAAAATATTAAAACTAAAATTACGGAATAGAAATATCCAGAATATTCCAGAATATTCTGACTCGGCATTTTAATCAGCTTATTAGGAAAATAAAGACGGTTTTTGACCCGGACTCCAAATGAACTCTAATTACTGTCAAAACGACTGTAACGGTGCGTAGATGACGACCAAGGGGGGGGGGGGGAAACAAGTATTTTAGCTATCACTTGTTGATAAACTTACGAATTGTCATAAATTATTCCGTGTACCAAACATGCGGCCCAATCATCACCGAGTGGCTTGCGGGAGGTTCAGAAATGAGGTATCTAAAGAGCCCCCACTTTGACTGAGGCCGGACAAGGCTTAAGTCAAAGTATAGCCATCAGGTCAATCGAAGATTACAACCTGACGACTATGGCGACGCGAGGCGGCTCAAGGGGTCTGAGCCAATGACCTGTCGTCGGGAACATTTTAGAGTCTTTCGACTATCGGGGAGGGTCGTTTAAAGTCCATTAGACTACGTAAGGAAGCTCGCTAGACATAAGAAGAAACCATACCTCAGACTTCTTTGTCAAACTCCGAGGGGAAACAAAACGTAATATTGAGGGGCAGCACGACGTTGGTAGAAACTGCTGCGGGGAATCTGCTCGCGTCGGTCTCAACTCTCAAGCGAACTCCATATCTCGAGAAGTGAAATCGGTTGTCATGAACTCTCGCTGGGAAAATAATTGAGGTGTGTCGAAACACCGTCGAATAAAACCTGCTCGTTTTTGCAAGCGAAGTCTTGATGAAGTACTGCAACAATTCACAGTCTGCTCGAAGATACGGGTCCGGACAAAGAATAAATATCAAACTGACCCAATGCATGATATATGATGTTGGAGAAGAGGCGCACCGAAGATGGGCCCACGAATAACGAACTTGTAACAAATTTTTGAAAATCGAATTGGAGGGAAGCTTTGGAAAAGGTGCAGCAAGAGCTGCGATTCTTAGAAGAGGCGCAGCACGTGCTACAACCCTTCCTGGGTTCGTCCCTGTCTGAGTAAAACTCGACAGAACCCGTGTTATATCATTATAACAAAACACGAATTCTCTTAAAACTCTCTCAAATTCCAACGATATTGATATCGTCGTTTAGTACCAAAAATAAATTTATAACTCCAAACTAAAACTATAGCTAGTGATAGTAAGGGTCAAACCACAGAGAGACAAGGTTGATTTTGTTTGCTATTTTTCAGTCTATAAAAGTAACAATTAATTGGGGGGTTTTTGAGATTGATTGACTAAAATGACTAATTGCTAAAATGAATTTTCTCAACAAGATAAAAGGGAGATCGGGAACTTCGGTTTACCATGGCAAGTTCAGGCCAGTAAAGTAGCAGAGGTCTTATAATGCGGTCTCAGGGAATATAAGCCAACCTTTCGATCGATGCTCAATTAACCATACGGTCTATTAAATCCCTAGAATTTCTCAAGCTTTCACTCAAGGGAAATTCCTAGTCTAACGATAATTCAACTTACTAATCTTTCAATCTAGTAAAAGGTTTATCAAAAGACAACAAGACCAAAACAGAAGAATTCATACTACGAAACAATCCTAATTTATACCATGGCTCACCTTGTTCCCAATCAAAACAATTAGCTACGCATGACTAAAACTAAAATAATTACTAAATTGACAACAAAGAACAAAATTGACATGATTGGATTTAAATAAAGTCAAAAGACAAAAGATAAATTTCTGGAAGTAAATTGATAGAACAAGAGTTGAAACAACAAGGAACAAGGGACGAAAGAAATTGCATAAAAACTTACTAATTGAATTGATGAACAAAGTATCGAATCCGGAATTTTTCGTCTCCAAAGCTAGATCTAAAACTGAGTTTTTTAAATAATGAAAAGCATAACCTAATTCTTGCTGCGTTCTACTGATAAAAAGATGCCAAAAGTTAATTACAAGTTGGGCTTTTAAAAGTCTAACACGAAGAAATGGTTCTCAGCTCGAAGACTGGTCGATCGACCGGTCAGCATGGTCGATCGACTGGTAAATGCAGAACAGCAGCTTCTGCTTGAACTTCAGTGGTCGATCGACTATACAGCATAGTCGATCGACTGATGGTGCTGTGCAGAAACACTTCTCTTCTTCAAAACAGCTCCCCGCTTCAATGCACGCATCCCGAGGTGGGTGAATCCAAATCTCCTTCTTCCAGGCTTCCTTGAAGCTGCCTCCGGAGGACGAATTAGGCTTGATTTAGCTTACTTCCACTCATTCCTACAATAAATCATAGAAAATGCAAAGTAAACCGTTTCGGGAGAAATAGTAGCCTTAAGCTAACAATTATGCATGGAAATACGTGCCAAAACCGCGGATAAAGTGTATAGAATATGCACGTATCAAATCTCCCCAAACCAAACCTTGATTGTCCCCAAGCAAGCACTATGACCCATATGAAAACTAGATGGAAAGGAGTATATCTCAGAGCTAGCTACAAGTCAATGCCAAACCGTTTAATGCACATTATCAGCTACTGCTAAGCTCAAATCAAGCGAACAAATTTATGCATATCATGGAATTAAATCGGGCGTTCGACCTTGCAAGACTCATACATTCGGACTCTCCCGGGTCACTCTTCCCTCAGCAAAGCAAATGGTAAGAATATATGTAAAAGGGAGGAAAGAAAATACAGTCTCTCACCTAAACTGCGACCGGCAAAACATGTATGCTTGACTAGCATGAATAGTGATTCTAGCTACCATACATACGCATAACCACCATCAAGGACTACTACATGCCGAACTATTGCAAAATTTGGATATGTGAGGCTGAGTGGGGAAGAAGGGCAAAACAAGTATGGTATTGTGAAGGTAAGAGCCAAGCTAGTACCTAACGAACCATTAGAAACCGCGTCCCAATCCTCCAACTCGAATTATAAATCGTGCCTTTAAACGACTAGGCAACACAATATCCCAAACGAACGCCTCCAATTCATGAAGTAGGCACATGAGGCGTGTTCTCATTTCAACCAAAACCTTATTATTTTCAAACTCCGTTTTTTTTTTCTTTTCTTCTTTCTGTTTTTTTTTTCTTTTTCATTTTTTTTTTCATCTTCTGAACTGGTGGTCGATCGACCAGTGATGGCAGTCGATCGACCACCCTGTTACAACCAGAGCTCTCTGCCCAGGTAAGTCCTCTTTTTTTTCATTTTTCTGAATTCTTTTCTTTCTTTCTTTCTATTTCCAGGCTGAAACATCAACATCCCCTTCACTTCTCATCAATACTCACTCCATCAATACAAAACGAACCAAAACCGCTTCTAATCCGACAAAAATTCCTCTAGTACTTCTTAGCTTGGCACAATGGTAGGCTAAGTATGGGATGTAGTTGAGGGCAACTGGCAGTTATAGCTTCTAGTGGAGTTAATGGGGTAAAATGAGAAAGGGGAGGATGCAATAGTTCTCAAAACATGCAATACCGACCACAAACCAATGCGTATAGGCAATAAGAAATCAAAACTCATACACGTGCAAAACATGAAATGAAGGGAGTACTACTCTCAATCCTAAATTAACCGGTCATGAATGTCACCAGTTATGGGCTCTATATCTCAGAAAAGTATAAGTAGTTTGCCAAAAATAACGAGTCAAGTCTAATTACCCGAAATGAATTCCATAACAAAAATTGAGAAATCACTTTTAATTCTTGCTAAACAGCTGTGAAAAGGCAAGGAATGGCGTGTTTGACTAATAGTGCAAAATCATCATTAATAACTCCAATCCGACTCAACTATATGCAAAAGTAAACGTGATATTTTTGATTTTTTATGAATTTTTTCATTTTTTTTTCAAACAGAAATGCACTAAACATGTGACTGAAATGCAATAAAAACAAATGCAGATGCAAAACAAAAGGCATATGCAAATACCCTCCCCAAACCAAAACGCACAATGCCCTCATTGTGCTCATCAGCAATTCACCAGCAGAAATATGGGAGAATAAAAGCATAATAAAATAAAAGGAAACTGATAATGGAAGGAAGGTACTCACAAAATACGACCTCCCCAAACCAGCCAAAAACGGGGAGGTCACCAGCATCTAATCTCCACCATCGTACTCCTCTCCACTAGACTCTACGGAACCCGAGTCGCTCTCCTCGTCCGCCTCAGCAGCAGTGGCTCTCCTGGAAGTGGAGGCACCAGCAGTAGTAGTAGTAGGGAGTCTCCTGGCAGGCTGAGGGTAGCCGCCCACAGGGGGAACAAAGTAGGAAGGGTGAGTCCAAGCACCCTGTGGGAGCATCCCTCCCCGGGCTAACTCCTCGTAAAATGGGTAGAGGGCTAGAGCCGCGTCTAGCCTGTGCTAGTCGAAGCTCCTGCACAAGTCACCCAAAACACGTGACATTGCCCTCTGGTCCATGACCGGAGGGACAACCAAAGGAGTAGGTGGTCGAAAAGTGGTCGGGTAGCCAGTGGGAGCAGTAGTGGAGGTAGAGGGTGCCTGTGAAGAGGAGGCACGAGCTCTCCTCGAAGTGCTAGCAGTAGCAGTGGCCGCCACCAGAGGAAGCCCGTAACTAGGCAAGGGCGGCCGAGCTGCCCCCTGAACAGTGGTAAGGGGCAGGACAGAAGGGTAGCCAGTGACAGGGATGCGGTCACAGATGAAAGAATCAATCTTCCACCGCATCTGTCTATCGACCCAATAGACAGCCCTCGCGTAGGGAAGGTCCATGAAACGTAAGTCAGGGTCGATAGGGTCCTCCTGTCGAGGGAAACGTAAAACAAGACGGTTGGCGAGACGCGTCACCAACCCACCACAAGCAATGGTGGTCAAAGTGCCCTCACTTACAGTCTGAAAGTGAGCGGCATTCAAGTAGGCAATGTTATAGATACGGGCTACCCGACTTTCAATGTTCAGATAGCCCGCTAAAATTGACATTTCAATATTGTTCACATTATTAGACTCTTTACGGCCAAAAATGGTATTATCCATTAGCCGTAGAAAATAGCGAAGAGGGGGCAAGTGGACGGAAGTGCCCGTCCTTTTAGGCCCGTGAAAGTCACTGATGCAAGACCACATGACTCGATGAACATCAGAGGTGTCCGAGGTTCGGCCCTCGAAATAAAGACCCAAAAATCCAGCAAATTCGGCCAATGTCAGGGAGTAGTTGACACTAAACAGCCGGAAAGAAATGCAAGCTCTACTCGAGTCTTCCGCAAAAGAAACCGAATCAAAAGCATAGGAAGAAAAGAACTCGAGTGTCAAAACATAGTATGTGAACTCTGCCATGTCCACTAAACCTGTCATACCCGTCCCGTTTAGCAGGGACACAACCGACTCATAACAGCCTAATTCCTCCAAAGTTGGTTTGTGAAGGAATCGGGTAGCTGTGACTTTCATTCTCGCAACAAAGAAATAAAACTTAGCACGCTGAGTAGAATTAGCAAATATAACCTGCGGATAGTCAGGTAGACTATCCGTGGTAGCCTCTATCATCAGTGGCGGTCCTCGTGACCGCTTGGCAGGGCCTTGGCTCGACTGTCCCTCGTGCAAGTGCTCCTTCCCTTTCGTCATTTTTACTACCTGCAAACAACCTATTAGCACAAGAATCCCCTAACAGTGTGAATTAAAGGAAACCCGAAACAGAATCCGAACTGAAAAGCAAATTAGGGTTTCGAAATTTTTTTGGGGGAAACGGCTTAGACACATCCTAGCTGCTTATTTGCTTTGAAAATCAAGGGGAAAATGGTAGAACAAGGGATTAAAGCATAGAAAGGACAAGAAATCAATCCAAAAATCAATTTCCCCAAATCGATTTTTTTCATCTCAAATGCACATTACTCGCAAATTTCGCATAAAAACCGCAATGAAATCGAAAATAGAGCATGAAAATGAGATTAGAGACATACCTTGAAGAAACTTGAAGATTAAAGCAATAAAAATCAAGTGTAAGACGGGATTTCAGTTGAGAATCGCGAAAAAGGGGATGAAGTTAGGGTTTACTTATGATTTTCTGAGTTTGTGAAAGTGAATGAGTGAATGAGTGAAAACTTCCCTTTTTGTTGCATTCTGATCCCGCGGAGTGGTCGATCGACCACTTTACTCGGTCGATCGACCAGTCTGTCATTTAACAGCTTCTGGAGTCTCGTGTATTGGTCGATCGACTCATTGACCCAGTCGATCGACCAATATCCCTGCACAGTAGCGTCTGGTCTCTTCACTTCAGTCGATCGACTGAACCACTTAGTCGATCGACTGCTAGAGCTGGCAATTGGACTTTAATTCGTCAAAAATTCGTTTTGCCATCATAGTATCTTGTCTTTCTCTCATAAACTCCAGTAAACCATCTACGCACTTTGTATAAAATAAACTCCTGCAAAAATTATCAAAGGCACACATATTCCCAAACCAAGGAATTGCAAATTAAAAAGAATTAAAGAATACAAAAGAACTCAAAAATAAAGATTAAATGAAATGACAAAATAAGAATCGTATATTACAATTAATTACAACCTGGGTTGCCTCCCAGTTAGCGCTGGTTTAAGAGGTCCCGCACGACCTTTTTACCTCACTTTGCATCATCCGATAATGGGTCGAAGTACAATACCTCGACTTTCCCAACATATGCATCTGATCCATGATAATGCTTCACATATTGGCCATTAACTTTGAATCTTTCTCCAGCAGAGGTCTCCAATTCAACTGATCCGAACTTTGTGACTGCTGTGACCGTATAAGGGCCAGTCCACCTGGATTTCAGCTTACCAGGAAATAAACGGATACGAGCGTTAAAAAGAAGTACCTTATCGCCAATATGGAACTCGCGCTTGATGATTCTCTTGTCGTGCCAGCGCTTAGTTTTCTCCTTGTAGATCCTTGCATTGTCATAGGCCAGCAGCCTAAATTCCTCCAGCTCATTCAGCTGTGTCATGCGTTTCTCACGAGAGAGGTTAGGATCCAAATTCAAATCACAAATAGCCCACCAAGTCTAACACTATAACTCAATAGGTAAATGACATGTCTTACCATAAATCAATCGGTATGGTGACATCCCGATTGGCATCTTAAACGCAGTTCTATAAGCCCATAAGACATCATCTAACTTTTAGAAACAACTTTAGCTAAGACTTCTTTCAATTCTCTATTAGAAACCTCAACCTGACCACTAGTTTGGGGATGATACCCCAAACCTCTACGATGTTGGACACCGAATTTAGTCAATAAAGCACTAAGTTGTTTCTCTTTAAAGTGCATTCCCCCGTCGCTAATGACAACCCGAGGGACACCAAAACGAGGGAAAATAATCTTTTTAAACAGTTTAATCACGGCCTTTGCATCGCAATGGGGAGTAGCAATAGCCTCCACCCATTTGGATACATAATCTACAGCTACGAGGATATATTTATTACCTTGACTGCTCGGAAAAGGTCCTTGATAATCAATGCCCTAGACATCGAAAATCTAAACCTCAAGAATTCCTACCTGTGTCATCTCATGTCTCTTAGAAATATTCCCCGATCTTTGACAAGCATCGCACTCAGCAACAAAATTGCGACTATCTGCATGCAAAGTTGGCCAATAGAAACCAGATTGGAGTACCTTAGCTACAGTCCGGGACGGACCGTGATGACCACCATAAGCAGAAGAGTGGCAAGCTTCTAGGATATCCTTCACCTCCCATTGAGGTACGCATCTCCGGATGAGACCGTCTGCGCATTCCTTGAAAACATAACGATCATCCCAAAAGTATTGTCTAGCATCATAAGCAAACCGCTTCTTATGCTGCCATGAAAGCTCAGGTGGTCTCCTACCTGTCACAGCAAAGTTAGCAAAATCAGCAAACCACGGAGGTGGATAAGACCCTGAAGTAGTAATAGCTAACAGACTCTCATCAAGAAAAGAATCTGATAGGTAGCGAATCCTCCCTGTCTGTCAGCTGCAGACGAGATAGGTGGTCAGCTACCACATTCTCTGCTCCTTTCTTATCTCTGATCTCCAAATCAAACTCCTGCAAAAGGAGTATCCACCTCAAAAGCCTCAGCTTCGCATCTTTCTTGATAAAGAGAGTCTTCAACGCTGCATGGTCAGTATAAACAATAACCTTAGAACCTAACAAATAAGACCGAAATTTGTCTAAGGCAAAGACTACAGCTAGAAACTCCTTCTCAGTGGTAAAATAATTAATTTGAGCCTCATCCAGAGTTCGGCTCGCATAATATATGGCATTCAAAGCTTTGTTCTTCCGCTGTCCCAAAACTGCACCGATCGCATAATCGCTGGCATCACACATGATCTCAAATGGGAGGTCCCAATCATGCGGCTGAATGATTGGCGCAGAAACTAGGGCCTCCTTTAACCTGTTAAAAGCGGCAAGGCACTCATCAGTAAATTCAAAGACAACATCCTTAAGGAGCAAATGTGTAAGTGGTTTAGCAATTTTTGAAAAATCCTTAATGAAACGCCGGTAGAAACCAGCGTGACCAAGGAAACTCCTCACTCCTTTAACATTCACGGGAGGAGGTAATTGCTCAATCACCTGCACCTTTGCCTTATCAACATGTATACCTTTATCGAAATCGATGCCCTAACACAACTCCCTCATTGACCATAAACTGACACTTTTCCCAGTTTAAAACAAGATTAACATCTATACAACGCTGCATGACTTTATCAAGGTTAGCTAAACAACGATCAAAGTCACTACCATAAACTGAGAAATCATCCATGAATACCTCCATAATATTTTCTATATAATCAGAAAAAAATCCCCATCATGCACCTCTCAAAGGTAGCGGGGGCGTTACACAATCCGAAAGGCATTCTACGATATGCAAAAACACCACAGACGGGTAAAAGTGGTCTTACTCGATCGTCCGGATGAATAGGGATCCAAAGAACCACCGAATATCCGTCTAGAAAACAGAAAAATTTGTTAGAAGCAAGTCTTTCAGTCATTTGGTCAACAAAAGGGAGGGGGAAGTGATCTTTCTTGGTGGCGGCATTCAACTATCTATAATCAAAGCACATCCGCCACCCTGTCACTATTCGAGTTGGTATTAATTCATTTTTCTCATTTTTAACCACGGTAGTCCCTCCTTTCTTCGGGACTACCTGAATCTAACCCACTTGGATTTGCCAATCGTATAAATAATACCCGCATCGAGTAGTTTCATCACCTCGGCCATAACAACTTCCTGCATCTTTGGGTTCAACTTGCGTTGACCACATGTCTATAAGGCTTGTGGCCTTCCTCCGGCTCTATCCTGTGCATACAAACATCGTGGCCGATGCCCTTAATGTCATCCAAAGAGTAACCCAAAGCCTTCCCCGTTTTTCTTAAGTACACACATCAAAGCAGCATACCGGGTCATCATTAAGCTTAGCACTAACTATAGGGTAGTGCTTTGCTCCGTATCATCTAGGAAAACATACTTAAGATTAGGAGGAAGTGGCTTACGCTCTGGCACCTTTACCTCTACAGCATAGTCAGAATCAGCTTCAATGGTGTAGCAAGTGTTTACCAAATTATCGTTGGACAGGCTTAAAAGCATCTCATCTTCTTCCTCATTGAGCTCGTAGCTCTCCATTGAGGCTACCAAAGCATCTGGCTCCTCAGCATTCTCCACTGTATTACCTGCACACTCATTTAAACGGGTTAGATCAGCTAAGGGATCCTTGGCTAAGGATTCCCTCCAATTACAAGTAACAGCCCTGTCAACAATATCAATGGAGTAACACGTATCATCGTCAGTAGTCGCCTTGTGAGCAAGGCTGAACTCAATTGTGTCTTCTCCTACCTCTAAGGTGATGGTTCTGCGTTTTACATATATTACAGCCCCAGCTGTATGTAGAAACGGTCTACCTAAAATAATAGGTATCTGACTGTCCTCTGCAATGTCCAAAGCAACGAAATCGACATGAATAAAAAACTTACCCACTCGAACGGGTACATCCTCTAGAACTCCTATAGGTCTCTGACTCGATCTATTTGCCATTTGAACGGTAATATCAGTCACTTTAAGTCTACCAATATTTAACCTTTCGCAAACAGAATAAGGCATGACACTGACACTGGCCCCTAAATCACAAAGGGCCTTTCCGATTACGTGGTTACCTATAGTGCAAGGAATTGAAAAACTACCCGGGTCCTTTAATTTAGGTGGCACATTAATTTGCGAAAGAGCATTACACTCTTCCACAAAAGCAACATTACCATCATCACGAAAATTTCTCTTACGATTTAAAATATCTTTCATAAATTTAGCGTAAGAGGGTACCTGGGTAATTAAATCAGTGAAAGGAACCGTGACCTCGAGATTCTGGACCATCTCCAGAAACTTACCAAACTTACGCTCCAGCTTAGTAGCCTTCAAACGCTCCGGATACGGGACTGCAACACTGGCCGTAGGATCAGTAACCTTCGGCTTTCGTAGGTTTAAAACCCCCGTCAAATCATCAATGAGTGAAGAATCATGCGAACTAGTTGACGGATTTGCATCTTGTACTGGGAGGTCAGTCGATCGACTGACATTAGTGGTCGATCAACCAACTTGGTCAAGGCGTGAATGGGTTCCTATTCGAAATTGATTTCGTCGGGGTGACTTTCGATCGATCGAGAAATGTTGGTCGATCGATCACAGGTGCTTTGGTGTGAATAGTTTCTGACCAGAAACTTTGTTATCTGACACTTCAGTCGATCGACTGACAATGTTGGTCGATCGACTAGAAGTACTGGTAATTGAGCTCGTTTTTGCACCAGAATTTAAACGAGCTTCTTCATCATTCCCCGGGTCTTCCTTTGGCTTGTCGGGACTTTCATAAGAGAGGTCACTTTTGAGATTAATGGCATTAATCGTTTCAATTGGCCCTTCTTGTTTACTTGAAGAATTGGCAACTTGCTTAGCCTCTATATTCTCCAACTGCTTCACAAAATTCGTTGAGGACTCAATCCCGGCTGCTTCCATATTCGCCACTTGAACCAATAGGAGTTGAACCATTTCTCTCAACTTCTCGATCTCATCTGAGTTATGAACGGGAATTTCAACTTTCTCCTTGGAAGCTTCAGAAATCTCGAGCCTCTCGAGACGGGTAGTGATAGAAGTGATGAGTGTCACAACGGTACTCATTTCATCACTTTGCTTTCGTGACTTCCCACGTGAACTTCCAAACTCAGCTCTATGGACTTCCATCTCCTCAATAGTGTTCCAACCTTTATTTTGACCGGTATTGTTTTGGAACCTACCATTAGCAGCTGCATCCAGGATGACCTTGTAATCATCATATAGAGCATTATAGAATACATTGCAAAGATACCACTGCTGAAAACCGTGGTGAGGGACTGACCGAACCAAGTTCTTGAAACGTCCCCATGCTTCACAAAATTCCTCATCATCACCTTGCTGGAAGTTAGAAATTTTACTTCTCAAAGCATCAGTCTTTGCAAGTGGGAAGTATTTTTTATAGAAGGCCAATGCGAGGGATGTCCAATCTGTGACTCCAGCTGCTACCCTATCAAGGTAGCGGTACCAATATCGCGCCGAATCCTTCAAGGAGTATAAGAACATCAGCCCCTTCACTTCATCCTGAGTCACCCCAGCTGGTATAGGTATAGAACAGCCGTAGTCCGTGAAAATTTCCATATGCTTCAAGGGGTCCTCATCTGGTAGACCAGCAAACTGATTTCGCTCCACTAAATCGATATAAGAGGAACGAAACTCGAATTTACCGGTAGTTGGGGTAGGTAACTGGTACCCCTTTGGAAGGTGGTGCTCCTTTGGCTGTAGATTATCATATATAGTAGCCATAATTGCCAGAATGAGAGTACTCAAGTCTTCCTTTCAAAAAAACCTGTCTTCTAACTGTGCAAAAGCAAAACTAGAAGCAAAGGTAAGAAACGGCCTCAAGCAACCAAAGTTCCTTGAGACTAGAAAAATAAACTAAAAATAAAGCAAACAGAATTACACCGTCTCCCCGGCAACGGCGCCAAAATTTGATACCGCCGTTTAGTACCAAAAATAAATTTATAATTCCAAACTAAAACTATAGGTAGTGATAGTAAGGGTCAAACCACAGAGAGACAAGGTTGATTTTGTTTGCTATTTTTCAATCTATAAAAGTAACAATTAATTGGGGGGTTTTTGAGATTGATTGACTAAAATGACTAATTGCTAAAATGAATTTTCTCAACAAGATAAAAGGGAGATCGGGAACTTTGGTTTACAATGGCAAGTTCAGGCCAGTAAAGTAGCAGAGGTCTTATAATGCGGTCTCAGGGAATATAAGCCAACCTTTCGATCGATGCTCAATTAACCTTACGGTCTATTAAATCCCTAGAATTTCTCAAGCTTTCACTCAAGGGAAATTCCTAGTCTAACGATAATTCAACTTACTAATCTTTCAATCTAGTAAAAGGTTTATCAAAAGACAACAAGACCAAAACAGAAGAATTCATACTACGAAACAATCCTAATTTATACCAGGGCTCACCTTGTTCCCAATCAAAACAATTAGCTACGCATGTAATTACTAAATTGACAACAAAGAACAAAATTGACATGATTGGATTTAAATAAAGTCAAAAGACAAAAGATAAATTTCTGGAAGTAAATTGATAGAACAAGAGTTGAAACAACAAGGAACAAGGGACGAAAGAAATTGCATAAAAACTTACTAATTGAATTTATGAACAAAGTATCGAATCCGGAATTTTTCGTCTCCAAAGCTAGATCTAAAACTGAGTTTTTTCAATAATGAAAAGCATAACCTAATTCTTGCTGCATTCTACTGATAAAAAGATGCCAAAAGTTAATTACAAGTTGGGCTTTTAAAAGTCTAACACGAAGAAATGGTTCTCAGCTCGAAGACTGGTCGATCGACCGGTCAGCATGGTCGATCGACTGGTAAATGCAGAACAGCAGCTTCTGCTTGAACTTTAGTGGTCGATCGATCATCAAGATAGTCGATCGACTGATGGTGCTGTGCAGAAACACTTCTCTTCTTCAAAACAGCTCCCCGCTTCAATGCACGCATCCCGAGGTGGATGAATCCAAATCTCCTTCTTCCAGGCTTCCTTGAAGCTGCCTCCGAAGGACGAATTAGGCTTGATTTAGCTTACTTCCAATCATTCCTACAATAAATCATAGAAAATGCAAAGTAAACCGTTTCGGGAGAAATAGTAGCCTTAAGCTAACAATTATGCATGGAAATACGTGCCAAAACCGCAGATAAAGTGTATAGAATATGCACGTATCAGATATTCCGCCAAAACTTGATCAAAATCTTGCATTAATCATGACTAATCGAGTTATGCGTCTCATTCTTGCTTTAACATCCGCAATTTGTTTAATTTGGATCGAAAAAATAAGGGTTTTCAACCCAGTTACTTCGAAAATTTGGGGCTTTTCCCCCAAATGAATTTGCCTTGTAAAATTGATATTATAAATGGATAATTGGTAGTGTTAGGAACATAACCATGTATTATTTTTGAATTTTCATTGAGTATTGAGCATTTGAGTAAAATTGATACGGTTTTTCAGCTGTTTCGAAAATTGCTTCGAAAATGGCCTTAGGATTGCCCATTTGTGATGAAATTTGGTATTTGGAATCCTTGTGTGATAGGTAAATTTCCTACCATCTCGTATTTTTGATTTATGACGGCTTTTTCAGGACACTTTTTTAGGGCCTAATCACCGTTATAACGAAATGCTGCTGAAATTTTGACTCAAACCCATGACTAGGCTCGAACTTAGACTTGACTTGACCCACTTTACCACATGAGCGGTCAGGTTTTGAAAGGAACGGCCAAATATGACGATAAAAGGCCATTTTCTGAGCTTGAAAGGCTTGAAATCACCTTCACCGAGGCCCATCGTCATTTGAGGCGGCCTAAATTACTCTAATTTTGCAGGTGACATGGCTTCTACGTCAGGGAGGACTCCCATGGACGTGGACACCGACTTTAAACCTTCTCTTGCTTTTGAGGAGGTGTTCGAGGAGGTCTTCGAGGAGGAGGCTACTGAGGAGGTGGTCCCGAGGCGGGCCAACGTCGGACGAGGTGGTCACCAGCTAGCGAGGGCACCTAAGTGGGCTGAGAAATGGGATGGTCGACATCTCAATTGGGCAGCGGAGAGTCTCCTGTCTTACAGGATGGTGAAGAGTATGGTAAGTCTTGATCTTGTCATTCCCTCGTCATCTTTCCTTATTCATTTGTCGTTTCATTTCTCTTTCACTTTGAGCTTTGAGCTAAAGATAGCTTAGCGTCGAACTGATACAGGAGGCTGGGAACATGAGGTCCTTTTCTGGCTACATGACGATGATGGAGGCCTAAGGGAGACTGTTGGAGGAGGAGCGGACCATCATCGAGCTAGAAGCTTTCGGAGCCTTGGTGGGAGCGTGGAGGGAGATCAAGGAAAGGAAACTTCGGGCTAACCTTTATCTGATTCGAGCCTTCCTTGATCGGTACTGGGACACGACCTCGACCTTTCACATGCCTTTTGATGAGGTCGGGGTCACTTTGGAGGACTACGGCATGATTTCTGGTCTTCCGTGTGGAGAGGATGTTGTGGTGAGGCCGTCGACGGCCATGAGGGTGGACTCGGCTGAGGCCAAGAGGCTGATTGGTTGGAACCTAGCAGTGAGTGTTGTTGCGGTTCCCGGGCTAGTACCGAGCACTTACGTCAGGGATTACTTTGCGGGTAAGACCCTGGCGTTGGTGACGATGGATGGGAGGGAGGTGGCTCCTCCTGCTTGTACTGCAGAGCAGAGAGCTCGTATGTGGCTCTGGTGGTTCTTGTCTTCACTCTAGCTTGGAGATAAGGGGGAGAGGTCGTTGGGACTGGGTCACTCCTGGCTTTGCGGTCCTCACACGCTACAAGAGGGTCATGGTCCATCCTGAGCTGCTGGAGAAGGGGACTTCTCCTGCTACTGTCGGTCCTGGACTGTTTTTGGAGGTATGAACTTTCATTTCGTGTAATGAAAACTCATTTCTTCTTCTTTTTATCGACTCGTGAAAGATCATCGATTGTCTTGCTTTGCAGGCGTGGGTGTACTCCTACTTTCCGGGCTTCGCGCCCAAGAGGATGGAGCTTAGGCCGAGGGCTTACCCAGTTGTTAGGGACTGGGTGATGTGTCATAGGAAGAGCCGGCGTTCTTCTTACGATGTCTGTCGACATGGCGTGAATGCCCTGAAGCTGAGTGACGTAAGTATCTTTGATCACTTTTCCCTCGTTGTTTATTCATTGCTTCTTAGAAACGATCATAAGAATGACCTCTTGTTTGTTTGTCTTAGTGGGTGCCCAGGCCTTGGGTAGACTACCGTGACGCCCCTCGTTTTGTGGCTGAGGTCCTTCGACCTAGGAGCTCGAGTCGGTTGCTGCTGAGGACATCCATGGGTCCAGTGTAGTATCTGGGCGAGCGCTTGACTCGTCAGTGCTTTCCTGATGCCTTCACGGTTCCCATCGATCCTCCTCGGACGATGTTTAAGGAGCCTTCTGACGCTGAGAGGGAGGCTGACTTGGCAGACGTTGGTGGCGACGCTCTTCTCCTTCCTAGTGAGGAGTAATCTTTGTTTGTTCGCCAGAGGCTGGCATACTGGTCGGTCGTGGTAAGTGTTTCATTTTCCCTTTTCGAATTGACTTGACAAAATGATGAATGATCATCAAATAAAGACTTCATTTTAATTCTGCATGAGGTTGACGAGGCGGGCGTCGAGCCCCCAGCGTACCCCGAGACCCTTGAGTACACTGACGCGGCGGGGATGACGACGATCTCCGAGCTCCGCGACTTTTGCGAGGTGGTGACAGATACTGGCATGAAGGAGTGGCAGCACTTGGTTAGGAGGGTAGGCCCCATATTCGGTTATTTCTTGTTGTTGTATATGAATACATTAGTCCATTCCATTGAAAATCTTTTGTTTATTGAAATGCACGTGGTGTCGTCTCGATATGTGGCGCCGTGGAGGGTGGCCAACCGACTACGGGCTACAGCCATCGAGGCACTTGCTGGTGGCCGAGGACGACAGGTATGAACCTTTCACTTACTTTATTTTGAATATTGTTGCCATTTTCTCGCCTTTTGTTTGAAATGATTAAAATCAGGCATTTCTTTGTCATTTGCAGAAGGAGCGCGACCTGGAGCGGGAGCTGGCGCAGTCCAAGAGGAGACAGCTCGCCTGTTGAGGGAGTTGGAGGTCAAGGACGCCGATATTTCTGCTCTTGAGGCAAGGGTCACCGAGCGAGGTGGCGAGTAGGAGTAGGTGTTTTTGCTTGTATTGTCGCCGGCTGTATTGTATATATTTTGCACATTTTGGACTTCATTCTGGATTTTTGGACTTTTTTTCGGCAAGAGCCCCCAGCTTAATATACATATAGCATTTTGGTTGTGTATATGATGGCCTGAGTGCCTTGGCTGCTGGGTTGTATATTTGTTCCTGCAGGTTAGCTAAGAACAGGTTTGGTAGATGACGGTTTACATCGTCATGCTGCCGAAATTTACATAGACTTACACGTAAAATACACGTGAAACACACACTGTACATATGGCTTATACTAGCGCGAAATGAGAAGAACGTCCTAAAACACTGCAAAAAATTGCTCAGAAACGAACGAGTGTGAAAACATTGCTCGAAAATGAGCGAAAGGCAAAAGAAATTGTCAAAATGACCGGACGGTAGGGAGGGCTACCTCCTAAAAAAAACTTAAAAAGAAATGTGTAAGTTTGAAATGAAATGGGAAACGGGAGTGAAATGATTCCCCCAAAAAAAGAAAATAAAATGAAATGTGTAAATGTGCGCGGTCGGCGAAAATGTCGATTTCGTCTCGAAAAGCATGCCCGGAGAATTAGGAATCATAAAACATGGTAATTTGACGGAACTACCAAAATAATAACCTATAGGAATAGGAAATAATACCCAAAAGAAATTAGGAAAGATCCAAGGCGGAAAAATCACGGAAGACCTTCTGAGGAATAGGCGCAGCACGAGCTGCGATCCTTCGAAGAGGCGCGGCAGGTGCTGCGCCATTTCCCTGGTTAGTCAGTTCTGACGGAAATTAGGAAACAGCTTTTAGTATAAATATAGACGTCGAGGGAGCTTTTATTCACATAATTCTTCCACCATCTTTCGTCTATTTCATAAAAATTCTCCTATTTTCATAGAAGAAAATTCACAAATTATGGATGCCTTTGAAAACCGTCTCAAGGAGTGGACAAATAAATTAAAAAACATTGAGAAACATGATATGGGTGCTTTCAATTTGAGGTCAATCTTGAGTCTCAAATTGGTGAAGGTTGTGAACCCTTTCTTGGATGCTTGTCTGGAATATTAGGAACCTAATTTCCATGTGTTTGCCTTCCTTGGAGGCGATATCTGTCCGTTTCCTGAGGAAATTGCTGCAATTGGAGGATGGGATCCAGAAAATGCGCCTGCCATACCCTCTAGCTCTCAAGGGTATAAAAGCAAGTTTAGAGATTTGCTTGGACTGACTAAAGCTGAGGTTGACCGTCTTGTGACCTCAAAAGGTGTCCGTATGCTTGACTTTATTGATCGATTCATAAACAGGGAAGACCCTTCTATCTCTTATGTGGCGAGGTGTAGGGCATTCGGGTTTTGCCTACTGCATGGTTATATCCTCCACGGGCATGTTGATAAGGAAATGAGAGGGGATCCTCGTTATTTGAGCTTGGTTGAACAGATGGAGCTGCGCAGGAGCCCAGCATGTCTGTGCCTAGGAGAGACCATTTTGGGGATGGATAATAGGAAAGCCAACCGCGATCTTTCTTATTTGGGAAGTCCTATCATTTTGCAGGTAAGAACCTCTTCTTTTTCTTTTTTTTCTTTTTTTTCGATTTTCTTCTCTTCTTTTTTTTCTTTTCGTTCGCTTTTTTTTTGGTTGGACATTTATTCCCGTCTTCTGTAGGTTTGGCTCATGGAGCGTCTATGGTTGATCGAGCCCCCAGTTAATGTGCCAGGATATCATGCTCGGTCGATTGCGATGAGGACCAGACTCTATATGGTGGACTTCACTCGGATTTGCAACTATTGGGAGAACAAGCTGAGAATGAAGGTGGTCCTCTGATCCGATGGATTGTGCCATGGTGGCATCTCAGGTCAGTCACTGGAGTTTCGTCTTTAGATCCTACTCGGTCAGTTAGCATTCCTGGCTTGGAATTCATGATATGCATCTTCCCGGAGAGATTGATGAGGCAAGTGGGACTTAAGCAGAAGATTCCTAAGCTTGACACCGTTCCTCAAACTGCATTGGCACATACTACCGAGAGTCGTCGAGAGTGGGCCCTCAAGTGGGCTCAGAGGAACATGTGGTTCATACTTTATCCTGTCGGTTCCTTATGGTTATCGGATTCATACTTGCAATGGAGGAAAGCTACTACTCCAGAGGAGCGCGAGAAATTGAGGAAATGCATGCCTGTTGACTACAAGATTCAGGAGGTAGCAAAGGAGAACCAGAAATATTTGACTGAGGGAGAGGAAGAGGCCGGATTCCGAGTCGTTCATCCGTCGAAAAAACCGAAGACCGCTCCTGCCGCAGAGAAGGTGGATGATCAAAATGGTAAGGCTAGACCTCGAGAGAGACCTTTGGTGATTAGGTCTGAGATAGCACAGGAGCGCCCTGCTCGTGGTCAAGATAAGAAGTACGATAAAAATGACAAAGGCAAGGGGAAGATGCAAGAGTAGCCTAAGTCGTAGTATTAATTATTATTATTATTATTATTATTTGTAATAAATGGTGGGATTTTTAGAATCCTAGCCTATTTATTTTTCGGCATATTATGTGGTGTACTATTATTATTTATGGAAGAAATGAATAAAAGATTAATTAGTTATGAAACTATTGTGATTTTCTTTTATTATTCTTGTCGAATTTCAAATGCAAATGCAAATGTCCTATTTACATTTAGAATCCTAAGCTCTGATACCACTTGAAAGATCATAGATCCATATTAGACTCTCTAATAAAATTAATTTATCTCATAAATTGTTGTTTATGTGATCTATGTAACATGCATGCTAATATGAAAGCATAAAAAGAAAGTATAAGGAAAACCAATTTCCTTACATTGAATATATGGTAAAATGGGCACAAACTAGTTCTCCTTACTAGTTTGTTCTTCAGCTAAAATGATGTGGATGATCCTCCTTGAAAAACCTTCAACTAGAAAGTCTCCTTCAAGCTGCACCCAAGAACTAACCCAAAAATATTAACAAGTATGAACTAGAACTCATTAATATTGTACCCTTGATTATTATTAGAAATATTACTAACTAATCTTAGTAATATTATTAATGTATACTAACAACTTAGTAGAGAGGATTATTATTTTAGAGAGAAGGTAGATGATTTTTTTGTTCACATGCAAATGGTAGAGTAAAGTAGTGAGGTTGTGTAAAATTGTGAACAAATGATGGAGTATATGAGGCAAAAGTGGCGGGTGGGTGGAGTGCTCAAGTGGACAATTTTTGTCTTATAATTTTATCTTACATCACATGCAAAATCTAGTATAAGATACATATTATGGTAGTATACAAAATAAGGTAAAATGATTATGTGAGTAATCATCCACTACACTTATTTTACACGGTCAACTTGACCATATACGGGTCCATGTTGGTTCTTATATTTGTCACACAAATCCGTGTAATTTTTATTTTAAACATCGTGTCATGTTTAAATACTTCCATAATTAATTCGTCCAATTCACTCCGTAAATATACGTGTACCACTACACATATTATTTACGTACTAATATTAATCACATTAATCAATTAGTACAATTTTAGTAAATTAACAGTTAATTAACTAAAACCCGTTTCCCAAAACTTATTATTTAATTATCGCATAATTAAATAATAACTGCCGCTCCTCGAGTTCGCAACTCGAAATCTCTCTAAAAATAATCGACTAACTTCTTAGTCTAAAAATCAAGGGACTAAACAAATTGTATCTCATACAATTAATTAGTTATCTATTGGGGTTCGTTCCTTTAGGTGTGACCGAAAGGGGTCAGTTGATCACCGCCGTCTCACGACAATAACGTCAAACTCTAGTCAGCCAACCGTTATCGATTTACGTTAATCAACTGACGAGGATCAAATAATTAAATATCTGATGATATTCTATTCATGAGATTTATTATGTTAACGCACTATTGTGGAGGACACTAACTCCAACAATCTCCCACTTGTCCGACACAAGGTGTGCGCTACCAATTCTCTTGTCCGTTTTAATATCCCACTCAATGCAAGGTGTCTTTCAGGTCGCACTTGCACATGAACACATCGCGAGTGGTTTTCTCGATCGGGAGTGTGACTACCTGACCGGAAAAATCTCTCACAGATTACTTCCGAGCGTGGCCACGCATTTATAGTCATTAACTCCTCGAGTGGCCTTGAGATATAGTTACCCAACATGGGTGGACAATTCTTGTATGCCCTATCTATCCTATTACACAATACAGCTCACCATGACCTAGTAAATGCCCTTTTGGCCTCCTTTCACGGCACGACCTAGGACAAAAACCAAAGTCACTCGGAAACTACACCTGCTCAGATAATAGTCTCCAGTCAAAAGAATCGACTCATTAGAACATCTTAGAGATCCCCGCCACGACCAGGCGTCTATAATAGAACTTAGGGACTCTCTAAATGGTCACTGTCTGGCAAAGTGTCACACACTCTGCCTATTTAATCGACCAGTCATCACATATGACCTTATGGTGTTGAACAACCATCAATCGACTTACAATATAGTCACTCCGAGACGTCACCTCATTAAGTGACTAAGGACAAAATACAATGTTCATCTTATTCACTTGAATAGTGTTCAACATTGTCTCCACAACTTATTCAGATAAACAAGGTATTTAAATTTAGTCACACTAAATAAAGATTCATAAAAGAATGAATACGAAAACAATTAATGTGATTATCATATATATAATAAAAGATACACTATCCAATTATTACATATCCATAATCTAAAGAAAATTTGGTACTCGTCTCAATCCCATAGAGACGACATGACCATCATGCTTAGCCTTTGATAAAGGCTTGGTTAAAGGATTAGCAATATTGTCATCTCTCCCAACCTTACAAATATCAATTTCCTTCCTTTCCACATAATCTCTAATTACATGGTATTTCCTTTCAATGTGTCTAGATTTGTTACTAGACTTAAGCTCTCTGGCTTGAAAAATAGCTCCACTGTTATCACAATATAGAGTGATAGGATCTTTGGCGGAATGGACTACTCTAGCCCATCCATGAATTGCCTAATCCAAACAGCTTCTTTCGCAGCCTCAGACGCCGCAAGGTACTCAGCCTCTGTTGTAGAATCCGCAGTAACACTTTGCTTGAAGCTCTTCCAGCAAACAGCTCCTCCATTTAGCATAAACACATAGCCGGATTGGGATTTCATGTCATCCCGATCGGTTTGGAAACTTGCGTCCGTGTAACCTCTTACACGCAACTCAGTTTCTCCTCCAAACACTAAGAACGAATCCTTAGTCCTTCTCAAGTACTTAAGGATGTTCTTTACGGCTATCCAGTGACTCTCACCAGGCTTGGCTTCATACCGACTTGTCATGCTCAAGGCATACGCAACGTCGGGACGAGTGCAAATCATAGCATACATGATAGACCCAACAGCGGAAGCATAAGGGACGGTCTTTATGTGTTCAATTTTCTTAAGGGTAGAGGGAGACTGTGACTTGCTCAAAGTAATCCCTTGGCCCATAGGTAGAAATCCTCTCTTGGAGTCTTTCATATTGAACCGGTCAAGAACTTTGTCAATATAAGCTTCTTGACTCAATGCTAGTATCCTCTTGGACCTATCCCTATAGATCCGGATACCTAAGATCCGTTGTGCCTCTCCCAAGTCCTTCATTTGGAAGTGTTTCCCTAGCCACTCCTTAACGGAAGTGAGTGATGGAATATCATTCCCAATGAGCAATATGTTATCCACATAAAGGACAAGGAATACAACCTTACTCCCACTAAGCTTCATGTATAAACACAGTTCTTCCACACTTCTAGTGAAACCGTATTGTTTAATGACATGATCAAAGCGATGATTCCAACTCCTAGATGCTTGCTTAAGACCATAAATGGACTTCTTGAGCTTACACACCTTCTCAGGGTTAGATGTATCTACAAAACCTTCAGGTTGTATCATGTACACCTCTTCTTCTAGAATCCCATTCAAGAAGGCGGTTTTTACCTCCATTTGCCAAATCTCATAATCATGAAATGCGGCAACCGCTAAGATTATCCTAATGGGCCTAAGCATAGCGACTGGAGCGAAGGTTTCGTCATAGTGTAAACCATAAACTTGGGTGAAACCTTTGGCCACCAATCTAGCTTTGTAAACATCCACATGTTTATCCATGCCGAGTTTAATTTTGTATATCCATTTACACTGAAGAGGTCGCCCTCCCTCAGGTAAATCCACCAAGTCCCATACTTGGTTCTCGTACATGGAATCCATTTCGGACCGCATGGCTTCTAGCCAAAGCGAGGAGTCGGGACTAGACATGGCCGATTTGTAGGTAGTGTGTTCATTACTTTCAAGAAGTAACAAAACACCATCCTCTTCGATGTTACCAAGGTAGCGATCAGGTGGATTAGAAATCCTACTTGACTTTCTAGGAATAATTACCGTTTCAGAGGAAGAGGGAATGTTATCCTCCACGTTCTCCTCTACCTCATTCTCGGTTTGTGGCTCTCGAACTTCTTCAAGTTCAAATTTTCTCCCACTCTGTCTCCTAGAAATAAATTCCTTTTCTAGGAAGACAAAGATCACGAGCCACAAACACTTTGTTCTCGTGTTTATTGTAGAAGTAATAGCCACGTGTTTCCCTTGGATATCCTACAAAAAGACATTTGTCAGACCTGGGTGCAAGCTTATTGTCATACTTGATCTTAACGTACGCTTCGCAACCCCAAATACGCATGAATGACAAATGAGGGACTTTCCCTGTCCATATCTCATATGGAGTCTTATCGACCGCTTTAGTCGGGCTTCGATTTAGTGAAAATACTGCAGACAAGAGTGCAAAACCCCAAAATGAACTAGGAAGCTCAGTTAGACTCATCATTGACCGAACCATATCAAGTAAAGTTCGGTTTCTCCTTTCGGCCACACCATTTAATTGCGGTGTGCCAGGAGGAGTCCATTGTGATACTATACCACAATCTTTTAGGTGTGAATCAAATTCAATATTTAGATACTCACCACCACGGTCGGACCGTAGAGTCTATCTTTTTATCCAATTGGTTCTCTACTTCTTTTTGAAACTCTTTGAACTTGTCAAAGGCTTCACTCTTGTTCTTCATTAAGTAGACATACCCATATCTACTTAAGTCATCAGTAAAAGTAATGAAGTAGTGAAAACCTCCTCTAGCGGTGATGGTTAATGGTCCACACACATCCGTGTGTATGAGAGCCAAAACCTCACTAGCTCGTGTCCCTTTTCCCGCAAAAGGTGCACGAGTCATCTTGCCTAAAAGGCAAGACTCGCATGTACCATAAGATTCGAAACCAAATGGTTTGAGCACTTTTGATGAAGCAGGTCTCTTAATGCGTCTTTCGTTTATGTGGCCTAAACGACAATGCCAAAGGTAGGATTTGTTTGGATCACCCTTTTTGAGCTTTTTAGTTTCCATATGATAAACGTCATTAACATCATTTAAAACATAAATGCCTCCAATTGAAATGGCCTTGCTATAAACCACATCATTTAAAGAAAAAGTACAACACTTGTCCTTAATCATAAAACAAAAGCCTTCCGCGTCTAACATGGAAATGGAGATGATGTTCTTAGTTAAAGTTGGTACAAAGTAACACTTATTTAAATACAACTCTAAACCACTAGCTAAAGTGAGCACATAGGTCCCTACGGCAACGGCGGCTACTCTAGCTCCATTGCCCATGCGGAGATCCACATCACCTTTTGCTAGTGCTTGCACGTCCCTTATACCCTGCAAATGGTTACAAAGGTGAGAGCCACATACGGTATCAAGTACCCAAGTGGAAGTACAAGCATAATTAACGTCTATCACATAGAGAGAGGAAATCATACCAATAGGCGTCACACGCCCTTCCTTGAGATCCTCCAAGTATTTGGGACAACTCCTTCTATAATGCCCCTTCCCATTACAATGGAAACATTCGGCCTCGGAGAGCTTGACACTTTTTGCCTTGGGATTGCCATTCTCAACGGCCTTTCCCTTTCCCTTGTCATGTTTCTTTGACGATTTCTTGAATTGGGACTTTTCTTTCCCTTTTACTTTCTTAACTCCAAGAGACACATTCTTTAACTTCATGGTTAAAACATCTCCCTTTTCACTCCCACTAGCCTCCATATCCCTCTCCGCTTGGGAGAGGAGTGCATGAATTTCATGGTAACTCTTATCCATGTCATTCATGTTGTAGTTTACCCTAAAGTGGGCAAACTTGGTGGGAAGTGAGTGAAGGATACGATCCACCACAAGAGTCTTAGGAATCTTACACCCTAGACGCTCTAGGATGTCAACATATTCGACCATTTTTAGTACATGGGAACCAACCTTTTGGCCCCTCTCAAGCTTAGCTTAAAAGAAGCGTGCCGCCGCATCGTATTGACGGACTTTAGGTGTTTGTGAAAACATAGTGATCATACGAGTGAATATCTCGTAAGCATTTAAAGAAATGCATGATAGCTTGAGCTTTGGCGATATTGACCATATCAACACATTCTTGATATCATTAAACATCCTCACATAGTCATCATAGGTGGTCCGCACCGCCGATGAAGCTCTTGCACCGGGCTCGATAGGAGGAGCATCGGTCAAGTAAGTGAGCACATTGTCGGACAACGCGGCACTTTTGATGTTGGATTCCCATTCAAGAAAGTTACTACCGTCATCTTTTAAAATACATTTGTCCATTACGGACCTTAGCCATGAATCTTTGCCTAGTGAAGTAGTCGATGGAGTTGATGAAGTTGCCATTGCGAATTAAAATGCTACAACAAAAAGGAAAAATTAACATTCATTGTTTTAAAAATTACTTGTAAAAACATGTTTAGCAAGTTTTAGCATTTATATAATGATCTCCCACTAAATTATATAAATGATTCCAAGACCCAAATATTAAACAAAAATGAGCATCGCTTGGGTGAAACATCCCATAATTGCGTAAATTCGGTAAGTCACGTTGACTAATTCTACCTCTAGAACTCTTGGTCGACGAATTTCTTCAAATTCATCTACTAGCCCCGGAACACAAGACCGTCTTATATCCCGTTGAGTCCAACCAATTTTGGCGTGTGATAACCGCTTACCACCCTACTTACCCAAGGTAAAAAGAGAACACCCCGCTTGGGCGAGCGTGGCTCTAATGAACAAGAGATTCATAGGTGTTACTAATTGGTAAGGCTAATCTCAATTTTAGTTATGTGAGAGATCTTGTCAATTTAGTCATAAATTCCTAATAAGTGAATTAATTCGGTGAATGTAAATGACGTGAATTGACAACCGTGGAAAAATAAAATGCATGTGAATGGCGATTTTGGCATGCGCGAAAAATAAAACAAGCAAACATGTAAGCATATGAATAAATCCTAGTATGGCCACCTAGTTAATAAAAACTAGTCTATTACATTTCGGAAACAAACTCCTTGGTCCCTTGCCTCTTCATTCCCTAAGTGGCTCTTCCTTGTGGGATTTGGAACACCTTCCAAAAATAGACTCCGTCTCGTTGTAATCCGTCTTTTGGAAACGCCGGTAAAATAACTATTACAAATGAATTACATAGCTATTCCTATTATACATTAATTAATAAAATGAATAAAACTATTAATTAATTACAAACCGACGATACGATATCGTATTTAATTACAAACAAATCGATATTCCCATTCATTTTGGGTAATAACGATTAAAATTAACTAGGCCATACTAGGTACAAAAAGATAAATACTTTAAATAAATGACAATCATTAATTAAACTTAAATAAATATGCTTAAAATGCTATAAATATGATGCCAAAATCGCCCTACCTATCATTCATTGGTATCCATCTCGGTTATGTGGATTTAATCGATTTTTAACATGTAAAAATCAATAATTAACTCTTAAATCTCATTTAAGTCCAAACTAATTATCCAAACAGTTTTGAACCTCAAAATTAGTCCTCAATAATTTTATGACAAATTATTAGTTTGATTTGGTGATAATTTGCTAAATTAATCGATAAAATCATAATATTTAAGTAAAAATCCAAAATAATTGAAACATTACCCAAAAAAATTAAACAAAAATTTTTAGTATTCTGGAACACTCCCAAGAACACCAAAATGTCATAAACATTGCCCAAAAATTCCGGATAAATTTTGTGAAGAAAAAGATCGATATTTATCGGTTTTAACCACTAAAACCAATAAACATCAAAACAAAGTGAAAACACACATGCAAAATCACTTTTGACATTTAAATAATATTCTTAAATGTACATAAATTTATCATGGGCAGAATCAAAAGTTTCAAAATTATGATTAATTAATTTGGCTTTTATCGACTTTTTACTCAAAAAATCAATAAACATGCAAAAAACCGAATCAACCTATAACCTTTTGCATACAATCAGTAGAAAACATGCATGAACTACCATAAAAAATTCATGCACCTAATAAACATTTAACTAATTTTAGTCATTTTTTCACTAAAATGCGACATTTTGACTCGGGTTTCTACAAAAAACATTAAAAATAGCCAAATAACTTCAAAAATCACCAAAAAAATTCCACAAACCTTTTGAGATCAGTAAGTATGCATGTCCCAAAAATTTTGTGCTAAAACCTCTTCTAACACAATTTTTGAGTTTTTACTAATTATCTCATAATTCATTAAAATGCTTAAAATCAACATGCAAATTACAAGTCTAAGCTCTGATACCACTTGAAAGATCATAGATCCATATTAGACTCTCTAATAAAATTAATTTATCTCATAAATTGTTGTTTATGTGATCTATGTAACATGCATGCTAATATGAAAGCATAAAAAGAAAGTATAAGGAAAAACAATTTCCTTACATTGAATATATGGTAAAATGGGCACAAACTAGTTCTCCTTACTAGTTTGTTCTTCAGCTAAAATGATGTGGATGATCCTCCTTGAAAAACCTTCAACTAGAAAGTCTCCTTCAAGTTGCACCCAAGAACTAACCCAAAAATATTAACAAGTATGAACTAGAACTTATTAATATTGTACCCTTGATTATTATTAGAAATATTACTAACTAATCTTAGTAATATTATTAATGTATACTAACAACTTAGTAGAGAGGATTATTATTTCAGAGAGAAGGTAGATGATTTTTTTGTTCACATGCAAATGGTAGAGTAAAGTAGTGAGGTTGTGTAAAATTGTGAACAAATGATGGAGTATATGAGGCAAAAGTGGCGGGTGGGTGGAGTGCTCAAGTGGACAATTTTTGTCTTATAATTTTATCTTACATCACATGCAAAATCTAGTATAAGATACATATTATGGTAGTATACAAAATAAGGTAAAATGATTATGTGAGTAATCATCCACTACACTTATTTTACACGGTCAACTTGACCATATACGGGTCCATGTTGATTCTTATATTTGTCACACAAATCCGTGTAATTTTTATTTTAAACATCGGGTCATGTTTAAATACTTCAATAATTAATTCGTCCAATTCACTCCGTAAATATACGTGTACCACTACACATATTATTTACGTACTAATATTAATCACATTAATCAATTAGTACAATTTTAGTAAATTAACAGTTAATTAACTAAAACCCGTTTCCCAAAACTTATTATTTAATTATCGCATAATTAAATAATAACTGCCGCTCCTCGAGTTCGCAACTCGAAATCTCTCTAAAAATAATCGACTAACTTCTTAGTCTAAAAATCAAGGGACTAAACAAATTGTATCTCATACAATTAATTAGTTATCTATTGGGGTTCGTTCCTTTAGGTGTGACCGAAAGGGGTCAGTTGATCACCGCCGTCTCATGACAATAACGTCAAACTCTAGTCAGCCAACCGTTATCGATTTACGTTAATCAACTGAAGAGGATCAAATAATTAAATATCTGATGATATTCTATTAATGAGATTTATTATGTTAACGCACTATTGTGTAGTACACTAACTCCAACAATCTCCCACTTGTCCGACACAAGGTGTGCGCTACCAATTCTCTTGTCCGTTTTAATCTCCCACTCAATGCAAGGTGTCTTTTAGGTCGCACTTGCACATGAACACATCGCGAGTGATTTTCTCGATCGGGAGTGTGACTACCTGACCGGAAAAATCTCTCACATATTACTTCCGAGCGTGGCCACGCATTTGTAGTCATTAACTCCTCGAGTGGCCTTGAGATATAGTTACCCAACGTGGGTGGACAATTCTTGTAGTATATCCTTATCTGGGAATGACCATGTGTCTTAGGTTTGAGACCCCATCAAAATAAAGATCCCAAGAGTCTACATTAGTTTGTAGTATATCCTCATCTGGGAATGACCATGTGTCTACTGCTTGGGTGCCGTTGATGGGATTATCTGCGAAGAACTAGGCAATGGCGCGTCCCTTTATTACCTTCAGAGGTACATATTTGAGATCGAATTCTGAGAGTATTAAAGTCCATCTTGCCAAGCATCCAGTTGAGAATGGTTTTTTCGAAGAGGTATTTGACAGGATCCATTTTGGAGTACACCTTGACGGAGTAGCTAAGCATGTAATGGCGTAGCTTCTTTGTTGCCCACACAAGAGCGAGGCATGTCTTTTCGAGAGATGTGTACTTGCATTCATACTCCAAGAACTTCTTACTAAGGTAGTAGATAGCTCTTTCTTCTTTTCCAATGGTTTGTGCTAGCATAGCCCCATGGCTGTTTTGGTCACTGTGAGATATAAACCAAGAGGTTGATCTCGTTGAGGAGGCATGAGCACTGGTGGTTTGGCTAGTATCTCCTTAATTTTATCAAATATCTTTTGACAGTCATCATCCCATATGGTATGATCTGTTTTCTTGAGCTTCTTGAAAATGGGCTCACAGATCATGGTAAGTTTCGATATGAATCGACTTATGTATTGCACCTTGCCTAAAAATCCCCTAACCTCCTTCTCTGTCTGAGGTTATGGCATTTCGATTAGAGCTTTGATTTTGGAAGGATCGATTTCTATTCCCTGTTAACTGACGACATACCCCAGAAGTTTGCCTGATGTCACCCCGAATGCGGATTTCTGAGGATTGAGCCTCATGTTGTACTTTCGTAGTTTTAGGAAGAATTTGCGAAGGTTATCAATGTGTCCCTTCCTATCTTTGGACTTGACAATCATATCATCCACGTATACTTCTACTTCTTTATGCATCATGTCATGTAGCAGTGTGGTCACAGTGCGTTGATATGTAGCTCCAGCATTGATTAATTCGAATGGCATAACAGTATAGCAATAGGTGCCTCATTGAATAACAAAGACAGTCTTATGCATGTCTTCTATGGTCATCTTGATCTGATTATATGTTGTATATCCGTCCATGAAGGACAACAACGCGTGATCTGCTGTATTGTCTACCAATATGTCGATATGTGGTAGAGGAAAATCGTCCTTGGGACTTGCTTTGTTTAAGTCTCTGAAATCAACACAAACTTGGATTCGCCCATCCTTTTTTTGTTACGGGCACTATGTTGGCCACCCAGTCTGAATACTCGGAAACTTTGATGAACCCGGCTTTAAACTGCTTTATCGACTTCTTCTTTGATTTTAAGAGCCCATTATGTCCTCATCCGATGAAGTTTCTGCTTTACAGGTTTGAAACCTGGCTTGATTGGAATTCTGTGTTCTGCAATATCCCTGTCGATCCCTGCATGTCTTTGTAGGACCAAGCGAAAACGTCTTTGAACTCGTGTAGGAGGTCTATGAAATTAGCCCTTTCGGTTGGGCTTAAGGTTGTCCCTATCCTAAGTTCTTGGGGTTCTAGTTCGGTTCCTACGTTGGTAGGTTCAGTGTTCTCTATAACCGGTGCCCCTTCCCCCTCTTGTAATATTTCTTTAGTCATGTAAGGAGGTAGTTCGATTGAGTCTGGTTCTGGATCATCCTCATTATCATCGGAAATAGAATTGAATTCAGAATAACACAAAGAGTAAGCAGAATTTGATTTATTCATATTAAAATTTAAAAAGAGTTGAAACAAAGAAGCCATCTGTTCAGTAGTCAGTGGCGGTAAAGGGACAGCTGTTGGGACATTTCCCAAGCTACTGTTACTACTTGATACTATGCTAGGATAAATAAGGGGATTGGGAGTGACGACATGAGGAGACTCTCTAGGGACTTCTCTAGACTCCGACTCTGATTCTGACTCCGACTCTTACTCGAATTCGTTGTCTTCGGGTTCTCCTTTGAACATCTCTCCTTCTCCAGTGGTGAGTTTGAAGAGTCATCCTTGATTGTTTGTCCATTTGATCGACTTTCTCCATCCTTTTTGCTGTTTTAAATTAGTTTCGGTGCTTAACGCGGCAGGGTTGAAATGGTCATCCTGTAGTATCATGGTAATGATCTCGTCCTACGCAGCTCTAACAAATCAGTCCTCTCCAAACAAAAGGCTAACAGCCTGTTCGTCTAAGCAAGGTGCTTGACGAGTCTTGACGGTAGGAACCGTTTCTGAAGGAATGAAATAACGATCGTGAAAGATATCGATTCCAGCTAGTTGCCTTCCTTTATAGTGCCAAGGTTCGGGAAACCCATGAAAGTATTCCTGACTCCCTTCTCTAACGAAGTATCCATTTAGGGTAGGGAGGTAGGGTCGCATTTGGATTCCCACATTCTTACGGTTTTGAAACTGCGTGAGCATCTCTAGAGCCTCTTTCTTCGTGGGTTTGTACCCCAATCCTAGTGGTATCCTTTGAGAGTTTCCTTCTTTGTAAGGTTCAAAGGTATTTATCTAGGTAGGATTCAGTGGCATTCTCGGGAAGTATCCCTGAGACTTGAGTATGTGGTTGACTACTAAATTGGAATATGGATCGAAGTATAGAGGTGCCAGTTCACTTTCTACTAGGTTTATATTATGGAAGTGTAGACACCTCATTTCTGCGCCTCCCGCAAACCACCCGGTGATGATTGGGCCGCATGTTTGTTACGCGGAACGATTTGTGACAGTTCGTAAGTTTATTGTCAGGTGATTGCTCAAACATTAATATCTACCTCTTAATTGTCGTCTACGTGCCGGTATGGTCGTTTTGACAGTAATTAGAGTACATTTGGAGTCCAGACCTAAAACCGTCTTCATTTTCTGATAACCGCTAAATCCCAAGTCATAATGTTCTGGAATGTTCCGGATATTTCTATTCCATATTTTATAAATCTTTCACAATCTTTTATTCTTTGGTAAAGTATTTCCCGTAATATTCACACAAAATATTAAGGAAAATAAGATTATTCCTTTATTCCCTAAACCAAACACGGAAATCTTTCTTCCGCAGGAGAAAACCACTTGGGAACAGACGCAGCAGGTGCTGCGCCTCTTCCAAGAGACGCAGTGCCTGTTGCGCCTCTTCCCAGGTCCTTTTTTGCGTGTTTTCGTATCTTTTTCATATCTTTTCGAGATTCACTTCCAAAGTTTTCCGAAAACCTTAATTCCTTCACGTGATTAGTATAAATAGGAGCCTTCGCTCCTCATATTTCTCACGCGAGTGTCCGCCCTTCTCTTCTCCCTTTGCATTCTAAGTCCACGTTCTTACTTTTTGACGTCTACGTGCTTGAACATTCGACCACGTAAGCTCGGATCCTTCTGAGTACCAGCCTCGTTTGCATGACCGACCAATTTGACCAACTCCACAATAATCAACTTAATTAATCTTAATCGTTTTCCTCTTACGAGGGCACATTCGCGTCGAGCATCACTAATCGTAAACTGAGTTCATCTCGTTTCGTCAAACATGTAAGTCTGAGGGTGTAAATCTCTCTTTTATTATTGTTATTTACTTTTTGTATCACTATTGTAAGGTTTATGTCGAAAATACTCTTAAAATCGATTTGTAAAACCATGTTTTAAAACCCTTTTTTACGGATTATCAGAAGACAGGCGTCGAGAAAGGACGCAGCAACTGCTGCGCCTCTTCGTGAGGCTGCCGCAGTTCCTGCTTCCTTTCTTCTTCCTTCGTCCTCTTTTAGTTTCGTCTCTTTGTTTTCTTTCGTCATTGTTTGCTTTTGTTTCGTTCACATAATAATTTAACATATTATTAATCGCTGTTAGCATATAATTCTTCGTTAATTCCCGACTTAAATCCCAAGTAATTCATATTTGCGGGTTTTCGTCATTAAAATCAATCCGGGTTGTAGAAATTCGATTCTTTCATATTGAGTTTCTGGAATTCGACCTTTGATATATTCTCACCTGTCTATTATCATATTAATCATTAGTTCTTCATTAATTCGACATATCTAACCTAATTAGTTCACTCATGTCATTAATCAATCTTTCATTCTTGTAAATAATTCGTTCTCATTCGTCTCATCCAAGTTTTATTGCTTTTATGACTAAATCTCATGTAAATAACCTATTAATCACTTTCATCCGAGTAAATAATATTAATCAATCATTAAATTCACCAACGAACATTAACAATTTGCAATTCCGGCTTCACAGCCAGAACTGAGCCAAGGAATGGACGCAGCAACCGCTGCGCCTCTTCCAAGGGACGCAGCTCTGCTGCGCCTGTTCCTGGTTGATTTCTGTCTCTGACTCCCGTGTTGCCTTGACTTAGTTTATTAATTACGTAATTAATCTACTATTAACCGTATTACCACCCTAATTCCTATTCGTTAATTTATTTATTCTTTCTCAAATTATCCGTTTTAATGGTATTTTCGACATAAATCTATAAGTCCAATGTAATTATTGTAATTTCCTTTATTGTAATTTCATTATTGTATTTCTTGTATTGTATTGTATGTTTTCACATGTAATCAATCTAAATTCCTACTTCAACCCAATTGTATGATAAACTACATGTTTTACCGACTTAGTATTAATCTCACATAGTAGGATTAAAACTTGGATGTTGCATTGCATGCGACAATATATCAAGTATAGAAGATTTTCCCTAATCATTAGTAGAGGCCGCAATCGAGGCGGGCGGGATTAGGTGTTCGATCAAAAGAGCTTCCTAATACGTACCCTCACCCCTTACTCCAGATCTCTGTGAACATCTGTGTTCATTGGCATCCACGAGAGTCATTCTAGACATAGAATGCTAAGGGTAACGATTGCTTAGTGTTCATGTCACTACTTTGTGTCTTGACATCACACGAGGTATTCGAACGGTTTCCAATTTTCCACAATTAATTGGTGGCGACTCCACAAATGCAAACGCTTGTTTCCCAAGCGCCCCCGTGGCCCATTGTCCACAGTTTGGCGACTCTGCTGAGGAATAATACACTTACGTGTAGCCAAAAGAGTGAAACTTGAACAAGGTTAGGGAATAGTTTGTACAAGACAATTGTCGGTTTTCATAACTCGGACTTCCTAGATCATTTCATTGGCCTTCCTAGGCCCAACCCAACCCATTCGACCAATCGTCCCGTCTAGATGGTCCTAACTCTTATTTGGGCCTAAGGATGGATAGCGATTGACATCATCCATACCATGATGCTTAATCTTGTTTGTATCAAGGACTTTCACTACTTGAGGAAATGGACTAGGAATCGGCCTTACTCTTGTTTGGCACGAGCCTCTCCACGGACTTCGGGTTTGATCATTCGGTATGGCAACCCACCCTTTAAACCAAAACCTTTTTAAATGCACTCAGCATCCCGTTATAATGCTCGTATAAATGTTTGTACCTTACTTGATCGCCATTTCTAAACGAAACCATGACGATTTTTATAAAATTAAAATCCCTTTTAAATGTAAATTTCAAAAAAGGCCAATTATTAGCGCAAAACCGAGTCAAAACTCTGTCCATTTGTCGAGTCAAAATTCGGGCCCAAGCCCATTTCAAAACCTCACTTCGATTCCACTCCTACAACTACACTAAAGTTGACTAGGACCAACATTTTTCAAATCTTGTCATTTCTTCAAAAGCTCACTGACACAAGTGCCACACACCCACTTCACGAGTCAAAACATTTCTTTCTTAGTAAGTGTGCTAGAGTGGTCGATCGTGTTTTGATTCGTCGATCTCTTATCCAGTTTCCAAGATGCCTGAAACAAGCAACGAGAACTTCAATCAACTCCAAGATGGTAATGATCGAATCCTAGCCGCGCTAGCTCAAATCCAAGTTACTCAACACCAAGTGTATGATCGCCTTGACACCATCGAAGGCCGAATATATACCGTGGAAACGAGGATTCCTCCTCGAGAAAGTGAAGTCATTGATGACTTCGTGAATGACTTCAGGGAAGAAAACACTCCCATGGGTGTGACTGCAGCTGAAAAACGACTCCAATACTTAGAGGAACAATTGATGTATCTTAAAGGGGATGACATTTATAGGGAGAATAATCGCAAGTATGAGGCCGTGAGTTCCAAATTGCCAACCAACTTCAACATGACGGATATTCCTAAATTCAGGGGACACGAAAACCCTTTGAACCACATCCGTGCTTTCAAGGACTACATGTCTATCAAAGGCATCAAACCCGAGATGTTCTTAAGGGTCTTTCATTCATCTCTTGACACCATCCCAAAGCAATGGTTCTACTCTCTAGAACACAAGATGATCGCTACTTGGGAAGACGCCGCGGTCGAGTTTGCTAAACAATATGCGGATAATGCTGAGATCCAAGTTAACATGCGCACCTTAGAGGTTCTTACCCAAAATGACAAAGAAGGTTTCACCGACTTTCTAGGTAGGTGGAGGAAGACTAGTACCCAACTAGTTGAACGCTCGGATGAAGTCACCCTCGTGGAGAAATTCGTGGACAACCTAAAGCCCATCTATGCCAATCACTTGAGGTACCAAAACATCAAAACTTTCAAAGACTTAACCATACTAGGAACAAGGATCGAAGATGACATCCGTAAAGTACTCTTGTCCAAAACGGTAGGTCGTGGATATCAAGGCTCAACAAGTCGTTCTTACAGCTCCACTAGCAAGATCGATGAAGTTAACCTCCTCGAGCCATCCAAGAAAAGCACCCCACCGAGGAAATTTACAAATCTTGGGGACACTTACTCCAATGCTCTAAAAAGGTTAATGAAACAAGGCAAACTCCAAACCATAGGTCCAACACCCGAACCAGAAAGAAAATCCAAGTTCTGGGACGAGAACTCATACTGCGAGTATCATAGGGGCAAAGGGCATGATACAGAAAAATGTTATAAATTGAAAAATGCGCTCCAGGACATGATTGAGGATGGTCGACTACCAATACCGCCGGAAGGTAAACCCAACAACACTCAGAATCCTCTTCTAATTCTAGTGATCATAAGTGAAGAATCTACCTTAGATTGTTCACACCTCATTTCTCCAGTCGAAAATGAGATCCACGCGATCGAGAATGAAGGGTTCTACTCTATCATTTCCCCTACCATTTCCGATTTCATCACATGGGCAAGAAGTGTAGATATGCAAGTTTCGGAATTGGAAAATGTGGTGACAACTTTACATGACCCCAATGCAACACCCAAAGAACATGCGCCACTAATCTTTTCTCAAAACACTACTATGCAAGAAATAGTCACCGTAATTGATAAACTAGTCGACCGAATTACACAATTAGAAGACGAGATCATGAGAATGAGGGGACTAGCTACAATCAATGGAGTATGGGCCGATGACTATGAAGACGAGTATCTTATTGAACACTCCCTAGTCAAGGAAATACTCCAAAATGGCGAAGACCAAGATGTGGACCACCTAACTCGTTCGGGGCGTCCATATCAAAGCACTACTCAAAATGGTCCAACAAACGTTATCACACCAAATGATAATGAAGATGACTCTACTGATTATTTGCTCAAGCAATTACATAAGACAAAGGCTGATCTTTCTGTCTGGCAATTGGTAGCAAGCTCATTCCCACATCGCCAAGCTTTACTGCAAGCTTTGGCCAAGCTAAATGTAGCACATAACTTCACACCTGACGATGTAGTCAACTTGGTCTTCCAAGAATCACCGAAGCTAAGTAATCCTATTACTTTCTCAGATGAAGATTTGCCACCCTTTGGCGCTAGTCACAACTTACCTCTCTACATCATTGTCATTTGCTTAAAGAAGAATGTGCCAATGACCTTAGTAGATGATGGCTCCGCGGTCAATGTCATACCCCTGAAAACGGCATACAAACTAGGCATGAAAGAGTCGGATTGGACCCCTACCAATCAAGGTGTTCGCGCATATGATGGTACAAGACGAAAGGTAGTAGGAC
Organism: Silene latifolia; assembly: GCF_048544455.1. NCBI lineage: Eukaryota > Viridiplantae > Streptophyta > Magnoliopsida > Caryophyllales > Caryophyllaceae > Silene > Silene latifolia. The sequence goes on along the minus strand of NC_133531.1, from coordinate 130,379,905 downwards.
TCGTTAACCTAACCATAGCCATAGGGCCAATTGAGCGAAAGGTTAACTTCCAAATAGTGGACATTGAAGCTTCCTTCAACATACTTCTGGGAAGACCTTGATTCACGCTTCCAAAGCGGTAACATCCACCCTTCACCAAAAGATCAAAATCCCACTAAATGGCAAAGTAGTGACGATCACTTCGTCACCCATCAAGGCAATAATCGAAAAGAAGTCAAGTAATCAAGTCCTTGCGGATCCAGTATATGAACTTGGGGGCTTTCAAAGCATAAGTGTCATAGAAAGCGAATTGACACCCCTATACTACGATCCCTACACCAACTTGGTGGTTAACCACATACTCAAAACCCAGGGATACTTCCCTGGAATGCCTTTGAACCCTATCCGAAGAAACACCTTCGCACCTTACAAGGAAGGCAACTCAAAAAAGAATACCACTTGGCCTAGGATACAAACCCACCAAAGAGGAAGTTCTCGAAATGCTCGCTCAAGTTCAAAACCGTAAGCACGTAGGAGTCCAAATGCGACCCTATCTCCCTACCCTAAATGGATACTTCGTCGCGGAAGGAAGTCAAGAACTCTTTCACGGATTTCCCGAACCTTGGCACTACCTCGGAAAGAAGCTAGCCGGAATCGAGATCTTTCACGATTGCTACTTCATTCCTCCAGAAACGGTTCCTACCGTCAAAGCTCGTCAAGCACCTTGCTTAGACGAACAAGCTGTTAGTCTACTATTTGGAGAAGATCGATTTGTTAGAGCCGCGCAGGATGAGATCATTACCATGATACTTCAAGACAATCACTTCAACCCTACCGCGTTAATCACAGAAACAAACGCGAATCAACAAAAAGGATGGAGAAAATCAATCAAGTGGACCAACAATCAAGGAAGACTCTTCAAGCTCACCGCTGGAGAAGGAGAGATGTTCAAAGTAGAACCAGAAGACGATGAATTCGAGTCAGAGTCAGAGTCAGAGTCGGAGTCGGAGTCGGAGTCAGAGTCTAGAGAAGTCACCAAGGAGTCTCCTCCTGTCGTCATCCCCGTTCCCTTTGTTTCTCCTAGTCTAGCTTCAAATAGTCACAGTAGTTCGGGAAATGCCCCAACAACTGTCCCTTTACCGCCACTAACCGTAGATCAGATGGCTTCTTTGTTTCAACTTTTCTCAAACTTTAATATGAATAAATCAGGTTCTGCTTACTCTTTGTGTTATCTTGAATGCAATTCTGTTTACGATGATACTGAGGATGACCCAGACCCAGACTCAATTGAGATACCTCCCTACATAGCCAAGGAAATACTACAAGAGGGGGAAGGGGGGCCAGTAATAGAGAACAATGAACCCATCAATGTAGGAACCGAACTAGAACCCCGAGAATATAGGATAGGGACTACCTTGAGCCCCACCGAAAGAGCCAGTTTCATAGACCTCCTAAACGAGTTCAAAGACGTTTTCGCTTGGTCCTACAAAGACATGCCAGGGATCGACAGGGATATCGCCGAACATATAATCCCAATTAAGCCAGGTTTCAAACCCGTAAAACAGAAGCTTCGTCGAATGAGGACAGAATGGGCTCTCAAGATCAAAGAAGAAGTCGATAAACAATTCAAAGCCGGTTTCATCAAAGTTTCCGAGTACTCTGACTGGGTAGCCAATATAGTACCCGTACCCAAAAAGGATGGGAGAATCCGTGTTTGTGTTGATTTTAGAGACTTAAACAAAGCAAGTCCTAAAGATGACTTTCCTCTACCACATATCGACATATTGGTGGACAATACCACAGATCACGCGTTACTATCCTTCATGGATGGGTACGCAGGTTACAACCAAATCAAGATGGCCATAGAAGACATGCATAAGACCGCCTTTATCACTCAATGGGGAACCTATTGCTATACGGTCATGCCGTTTGGGTTAATCAACGCCGGAGCTACATATCAACGCACCGCAACTACACTCCTACATGACATGATGCACAAAGAAGTTGAGGTATACGTAGACGACATGATTGTCAAATCCAAGGACAGAGAGGGGCATATTGCGAACCTTCGCAAATTCTTCTTAAGGCTACGAAAGTACAACATGAGGCTCAATCCTCAGAAATGCGCATTCGGAGTAACATCTGGGAAACTCCTGGGATACGTCGTTAGCTAACGAGGTATAGAAATAGACCCTTCCAAGATTAAAGCCTTGATCGAAATGCCACAACCTCAAACAGAGAAAGAAGTCAGAGGATTCCTGGGAAAAGTACAATATATAAGTCGATTCATATCGAAACTCACCATGATCTGTGAACCTATCTTCAAAAAGCTCAAGAAAACAGATCACACCATGTGGGATGATGACTGTCAAAAGGCATTCGACTAAATCAAGTAGATATTAGCTAAACCGCCAGTGCTCATGCAACCTCAACGAGGTCAACCTTTTGGTTTATATCTCACAGTAACTGAAACGGCCATGGGCGCCATGCTAGCTCAAACCGTAGGAAAAGAGGAAAAGGCTATCTACTACCTTAGTAAGAAGTACCTGGAGTACGAGTGCAAATACTCACAACTCGAAAAGACATGCCTCGCTCTTATGTGGGCAACGAAGAAGCTATGTCATTACATGCTTAGCTACTCTGTCAAAATATACTCCAAAATGGATCCAGTCAAATACCTCTTCGAGAAACCTGTCCTCAACGGACGACTAGCAAGATGGACTTTGATGCTCTCAGAGTTCGATCTCAAATACGTGCCCCTGAAAGTTATAAAAGGGCACGCCGTTGCCGATTTCTTTGCAGAAAACCCCATCAATGATGCACAAACAATAGATACTTGGTCATTTCCAGACGAGGATATACTCCAAACCGACGTAGACTCCTGGGACCTTTATTTCGATGGAGCATCAAACTTAAGAGGATTTGGAATAGGAGTGTTGCTCATTTCTCCTGAAGGAGAGCATACACCAATCTCTGTCAAACTCGACTTCGAGGTGACAAACAACGCTGCAGAATACGAAGCTTGTCTCATTGGACTACAGGCGGCAGTAAGCATAGGCATTAAAAACCTCCGAGTGCATGGGGATTCATCCCTGATCATCAACCAAGTTACGGGATCTTGGAAAATCCGAAGCGAAAGCCTAGCACCTTATCAAGCCAGAATAGACCAAGTTGCCCAATTCTTTGATCACGTGACCTATCTACACCTACCTCGGGAAGAAAATAAATTTGCAGATGCTCTTGCAAAACTCGCATCTTTGATTAATATGCCAAATGACATGGTGGAAATGCCTTTGTGTATCGAACGACGATCAGAGCAAGCTTATGTCCACCAAATCACCGACGAAGAGGAAATCACAGAGGAGCCTTGGTTCCAAGCAATCCTAAATTTCAAGCTCAACGGTACCTATCCACCGGATATGGACAAAAGGGGACAACGTGCTATACGCCTACTAGCTTCCCAATACGTTCTCATGCAAGGAGAGCTATACAAAAGAACACCTCTTGGTGTAATCCTACGTTGCCTTGATCGTTCACAGGCGCGTAAAGTAATAGAAGAAGTCCATGATGGAGAATGCGGTCCTCACATGAGTGGGCCTATGATGGCAAAGAAAATCACACGTTTGGGGTATTATTGGACCACAATGGAATTCGATTGCATCAAATATGTAAGACATTGCCACAACTACCAAATATTCGGGAATGTACAGCATGTCCCTCCCTCGTTGCTCTATACGATGACATCTCCTTGGCCATTTTCTACCTGGGGAATTGATATAATCGGAAAGATAACCCCAGCCGGAACAGGAGGTCACTAGGACAACCAAAAACGTAGCAAAGTTCATACAAAACAACATCATCTGTAGATATGGTTGCCCACATGAGATCATTAGTGATAATGGATCACATTTCCAAGCCGAGACTGAGCAATTGCTAGCAAAGTACAAAATTAGGCATCACCACTATTCGCCATATAGACCACAACTAATGGCGCAGTAGAGGCGGCAAACAAGAACGTTGTCACAATTCTCAAGAAAATGATTGACAACTACCGAGATTGGCCAAGCAAGATACCCTTTGCTTTGTGGGGATATCACACATCTTTAAGGACGCCCACTAGGGCCACCCCTTTCTATTTGACCTATGGCATGGAAGCTGTACAGCCAGTCGAGTTAGAAATACCATCCTTGCGTATCTTACTCGAAAGTCAAAACCTAGAAGCCGATTGGACGAGGGATAGATACAAAGAACTCATCCTCCTGGATGAACGTAGGCTACGCGCCTTACATAAGGTCCAAACATATCAAGCACGCATCAAACGAGCCTTCAACAAAAGGGTCAAGCAAAGGAACATCAAGGAAGGAGACTTAGTACTCAAGTCGGTTAGAGCTCTTTTACTTGTCGATCCACGGGGAAAATTCAAACCTAATTGGGCTGGGCCATTTCTAGTCAAGTCTATACTTCCAGGGGGTGCGGTTAGAATCACAGACCTAGACGGGAATGAATTTGCCAACCCAACAAAACTTGACCAACTAAAGCGGTTTTATGCCTAGAATAGGAACAAAAATGCGCCTCGCGTAACCTCACGTGTCGCTCCTGTGACACTAAACCAATGGCCCCTGGCCAAGCTGAATAAGCTAATGTCACCATGCTTTTGCATTTTGACAATTTGTCATCCTCATATCATCAAATAAACTAAATTGTATCTTAAGAGTAAGTAAAAAGCTCATGCTTATTTTCTAAAAGTTCATTACAAACTCTTGCTTAGAACAATTATTCTTTTACATTTACTCGAACTACGCGCAAGGGTTTGATTTCATTTTTTTTAATGAATACGTAGGCAATCCCTCGCGGGATACAACCCGTTAATTTCAAAATTTAAATAGAAGGACATTTGCAGTTGCATTTGGAATTCGACAAGAATAATAAATAGAAAATCACAACGGTTTCATAACCATTTAACCTCTTTTATTTCATTCATTTCTAATAATAATAATAATAATAATAATAATAATAATAATAATAATAATAATAATAATAATAATAATAATAATAATAATAATAATAATAATAATAATAATAATAATAATAATAATAATAATAATAATAATAATAATAATAATCATAATAATAATAATAATAATAATAAATAATAATAATAATAATAATAAAGACTTGGGTTATTCCTCCATCTTTCCTTTGCCCTTGTCATTCTTGTCATACTTCTTGTCACGACCTCGAGCCGGACGCTCTTGCGCCACTTCGGACCTAATCACCAGCGGTCTTTCTCGAGGCCTGGCCTTCCCATTCTTGTCAATCACTTTCTCGACGACAGGAGAGGTCTTCGGTTTCTTCGAAGGACAAACAACTTGAAACCCGGCTTCTTCCTCTCCCTCAGTCAGATGCTTCTCTTTCTCCTTTTTCACTTTGCGCACCTTGTAGTCAACGGGCTCGCGTTTCCTCAATCTCTCGCGCTCCTCGAGAGTAGTAGCTTTCCTCCACCGCATATAAGAGTCTGACACCCATAAAGCACTAACAGAAGAGTTCAAGAACCACATGTTCCTTTGAGCCCATTTAATGGCCCACTCCCTTTGACTCTCAGTAGTAAGCGCCACAGCAGTCTGCGGGACAGTGTCAAGCTTCGGGATCATCTATTTTAGTCCAACTTGTCTCATCAACCTCTCCGGGAAGATGCATACCATGAATTCCAAGCCAGGAATGTGTACAGATCGGGTAGGATCCAAGGAAGATACTCCAGTGACAGATTTGAGATGCCACCACGGTACAACCCATCTAATCAAAGGGCCATCATCACTCTTCAGTTTGTTCTCCCAGTAATTACAGACACGAGTGAAGTCCACCATGTAAAGCCTGGTCCTCATTGCAATCGAGCGAGCATGATAAGAAGGAACATGAACTGGGGCCTCGATCAATCGAAGGCGCTCCATAAGCCAGGCCTACCAAAAGCGGGTATTAAAACGAAAAAATATATATGAAAAAAAAAAGAAAAAAAAACGAAAAAAAAAAAGAAAAGAAAAAAAAGAAAAAGAAAAAAAAGAAAAAAAAAAAAAAAAAAAAAAACGAAAAAAAAAAAGAAAAGAAAAAAAAGAAAAAGAAAAAAAAGAAAAGAAAAAAAAGAAAAGAAAAAGAAAAAAAAAGAAAAAAAAAGAAAAAAACGAAAAGAAAAAAGAGAAAGAAAAAGAAAAGTGTTCTTTTACCTGCAGAATAATGGGACTCCCCAAATAAGGTAGGTCGCGATTGGCTTTCCTGTTATCCAAGCCCAATAAGATCTCTCCTAAGCATAAACAGGCTGGGCTCCTGCGCAATTCCATTTGCTCAACTAGGCCCAGAAGACGGGGATCACCTCTCAAATCTTCATCAACATGCCCTTGAAGGACATACACATGCAGCAAGCAAAACCCAAATGCCCTTCGCCTGGCAACATAAGAGACGGTGGGGTCGGCCTTATTAATGAATCGGTCAATAAAGTCCAACATCCGCACTCCTTTCGAGGTTACTAGATGGTCTACCTCAATTCTTGTCAAACCAAGCAAGTCTCTAAATTTGTTCTGATATCCTTGTGAAGTAGAAGGAATAGCGGGCAAGTGTTCTGGGTCCCACCCACCAATCGCAGCAATTTCTTCAGGAAATGGGCAAATGTCACCTCCAGGAAAGGCAAAGACGTGATAATTCGGGTCCCAATAATCAAGACAGGCATCTACGAATGGCTTGACCACCTTGATGAGCTTCAAACTCAACAATGATCCAAGATTATAAGCACCCATGTCGTGTTTTTCCATGTTGGAAAACTCGTTGGTCCACTCTTTTAGGCGAATCTCTAAAGTATTCATGATGAATGTTTGTTTTGAGGACTTTATGTAATAAGACGAGGAAGAGACGGAAGAATTGTGTGAATAAAACCTCTATCGATGTCTCTATTTATACTAAAATATGTTTCCTAAAATCCGTCAAGACGGAAACACCTGGGAACAGGCGCAGCACCTGCTGCGCCTCTTCAAAGGAACGCAGCTCCTGCTGCACCTCTTCCTCAGCATTGTTTCTGTGATTTTCCGCGTTGGATCTTTCCTAAATTCCTCAGCGAATAATTTCCTATTCATATGGGTTATTATTTTGGTAAACACGTCAAAATTGCCATATTTCGTGTTTCCTAATTTCGCAGATGCGCGTTTCGAGACAACATCGACATTTTTTTTCGTCATTTTAGCACACTTGTACATTTCTTTTAATTTTCTTTTCAGGAAATCATTTCACTTTCCATTTCAAACTTATACGTTTTTATTGTTTTCTTTTTTTAGGGGATAACCCTCCCTACCGTCCGGTCATTTCCGACCAGTCGTTTTTTTTTTTCATTTTTTTGCATTTTCAAGTCATTTTGTTTTGCGCTAATTTAGGCCATATGTATGCATACATGTTCTATGTGATTTCTATGTAAATTTCGGCAGCATGACGGCATAAACCGTCATCTACCAAACCTGTTCAAAACTAACCTGCAGGTACAAGCAACACAACCCAGCAGCAAAGGCACTCAGGCCATCACATACACCAAAGAAGGGATATGTACAACAAACTGGGGGCTCGAGCCCCAAGCAAAGTTCAAAAGTCTAAAATATAGGTCCTAAATGTACAAATGTGCAAGATACAGCCAACAAAAGCAAACAACAACAAACAACAAAACTACTGCTGGTCGCCGTCTAGCTCCGCAACTCTCGCCTCAAGAGCAGAAACCTCGGCGTCGTGAACCTCAAGCTCCCTCAGCAGACGAGCTGTCTCCTCCCGAGACTGGGCAAGCTCTCGCTCCAGCTCACGCTCCCTCTGCAAGCAGCAAAATTGACTCGTGTCAATCACTTCAAGCATAAAGAAGATAAGTGTAGATACCCGTATCCGTCGATATTGGAATTTATAGAGAACCCGACAAACACCCGATGATGATAGGACACATGTATTCTTTAGTTGTCATTGTCATTATTTGGAGTTCGTTTTACGATGTAGAATGGGCGTCGTCGATGAAGTATTTTATTAATTTAAATGATATTTAAATTAATGTTTCTTAAGTGAGTTCATTTTATTAATTTAAATGATATTTAAATTAAAGTCTTTTTAAAGTGATTTCAATTTAATTTATTTTATTTTGAATTTATTTTCCCAAGTTTATTTTATTGAAAATAAAATAAATATTTGATTTGAAAAATCATTTTGTGAGTATATTTGGTTTGAAAAATCATTTATTTTAATGTGTTAATTGATTTGAAAAATCGATTTGAAGATTGAAAAGAACTCGTTTTGAACATGTGTTTTTGAGCTCGATTATAGCTCGATTTTTGAGCCCGTTTCCTTTACGAGTTGGCACGAATCTCGAGTACACTAACCAACCTAAGCCTCTACCCATCCAACCCAGTTCGAACCCCCTTAACCACGGCCCAAATCCCATCCCAAATCACCCCCAACAGCCCGCATACAAACAGCCTACCCCCTGTTTTGCGTGATGAATCCCGAGCCTAAAACCCGCTCCAAATACCACCAAAACCCGTGCCCATTAACCCTAACCCATACCCTAATATCCTACCCATATTACCTTACCTTAATCACCGAGAAAAACCCCCAAACGAACCCTAGAAAACCCCCCAAAAGCTGCTGGACAGCAGCTATGTTCAGCCGAGCCCGTCTGCCTCTCCTCCCTTTTACCCTACTTTAACTCCTTATAAATACCCACCCTTCACCATACATTCATTCCTCTAAGTTCTATATACATCCTACCTTCTCTCACAAGCTTTAAACCTCAGAAACAAGCCCTAATTGCCTCTCAAAAACCCTCCACAAAACCGACATCCAAACTGAAACAGTTTGTGTGTCCTCTTCGAAAAACAATTCGTTCCTCCTTCAAACCTCCATCAAAACTCGAGTTTCTTGTTCCTAATTAACCATATAACATCCATCTACACATTAGATAAAGATTTACGAGCCAAATTGCCCTTGAGAGTACACGAAATCCCTCGAAAAAAAGAGCAGTGTTATACACTCTGTTTTCGCGTTTGTTCTGTCTGTCCAGTTCTGTTTGTGCTCGTTTTTCGTGCCCAATAACTCAAAACGAGCAGGGGTTGCTTTAAGATCTCTGTTCTCCTCTCTTTCTAGTTTTCAAAACATCTTTTAAATCGAATTTTCATCGTGAAACGAGGGAGAAATCGCTGTTTGAAAGTTGTTGTCCAGATTCGATAAAAACGCGTGTTTGCTTTGTTTCTTCGTCGACGACGGCCTCTCGAGATAAAATCTACCATCGATTACGACCCAAGACGGTGTCAACGATACATGTAGGTTTAGGGTGCATCAAATCCTCCTCTTTCTCCTTTTTTTGTTTCGTTTTTATGTTTGTTTTTCTTATAGTTTGTTTTGTTTGTTTATCGTTTTTTTATTTATCGTTTAAAATAACTATGAAACTAGTTTAGTCCGAGTATGAGTTAAAGTACCACCATGAACACCCGCGTTGACTTGAGATGGGAAAAGAAACCGCTACATCAGTCGGTCGTACACCCCCGTCTCATTTACATATCCTCGTGTTCAAGGTAGGGCATAAATAAAACGAATTTCTAACTTCGCTCCTCGTTTTTGACCCTTTGTTTGTCTCGGCCAATTCGACCCACCTTAGGACCCGTTGCATGTTAGTATGACTTCTGATTGTTAACATATAACTTATTTAGAGGACATTAGATCAATTTAATAACCTAATTAGACACGATAGGTGGCTTCGACATAAGCTTTAAAATCAACTAACAATTCTGTAATTCAATCGAATACATCTCTCTTTCACATAATTTCTCGCTAGTATAAGAGTGCGTGATTAGCACCTTCTTATTAACACTCGATGAGTTAAATTAATTAGCGAATTTGACCTAACTTGACCCCTTTTAGGCCGTGTAGAATGCCCCTTTGCGCGACATCCTTCCAATCGATCAACGTTGTTTCTAAATCGTTTTCTAACTTGTTTCCTATCCCGTTTCGCAATCATCTATCTAACCTAATGAACCTGACCTAGGGTTGGACGTGGCTTTAGGCCGTGAGGTTTGGCCGTGGCCTTTGGCCTTTCTTGTTTCGTTTGTTTTTGCATCGTTCGTTCTTTATTTGTTTTGTCGCTTGTAATTTATCGTTTGTTATCGAGTTGTAATTTTCAAGTTAGTTTTCTTTTATCGAGTCAAAACCTCTTTCAAAAACCTTAGTCTTGTTTGGTTAGATGGTTGTGCCCCAATGCAAGTAAGAGCGTAGTAAATCGCATGTTGTTTAAAGCAACATGGCCCGGTTTATGCTAATGCATGCTTTGGTGCGTAGCCCAATGTCTAATTCGATAAGATTAAGTGAAAGCACACATTACGAGGAGTGACCCAAGGCCGTGAGTCATGTGAGCCGTGGGCCACCCCTTTGTGCACGTTTTCCTAGGCCGAATTGGCCATGTGTCGTGTATGGTATCGTATGTAGCAATTGTATTTAGATCGAGTTGTATCTTTAATTTATTGTTGTGTCGGCATGAAATGCCTGGTTTGTAATAGGTAGATCCCAACGGCTCCCCCATTCCCCCTAAGCCTTGTTTGCTTTCGTTTATATGTTGCTTAGATCAATCAACCCACATGCTAAATTACAACTTTGACAAAGTTAGTTTAGTTGCATCTAAAACGACATAGAAATTGTTGTCACATGTTAGGGTTTAAAACGATGTTTGCATATCATATATCGTAGTAGCTATGACCTTGTTTGAAATCCATACTTGACTTAGTAGAGGCCGTTATTGACGGGCGGGGTTGGGTGTCCTTATGGGCTTCCCAACACGTACCCTCACCCCTTACTCAAGATCTATGGTTTGTGGATCCCTCTAAATACCATTGGATTACGAGAGTCATTCAAATCGAGTGATATAGGGTACAAGTCTTTATCTTTAATCACTCGTAGTCGATTGGCTTTATGCTTTTCGATGAAAGGTGTAAAGTTGACTTGAACGGTTCCAAGTTCCCAAAAAACTTGGTGGCGACTCTAATTTGTCTTAATTCGATTCGAAGGAACCTCGAGTCGATTATGCCTAGTGTGGATCCCGCGGACGCAGCCTCCCGAGGGCCTTGTCCACAGCTTTGGCGACTCACTGGGGAAAAGAGGACTAGTTACACTTTGTTTCTAGGTTCTTTTCCTCTGAGGTGAAACTTGAAAAGAAAGTGTTGGAAAGTAAAACATTACTCATAGTGCTACGATTCATGCATAAACCCTTAAGGACTTGCCCGGGCCGTCCCAGCGTTTCTTCGTGATGCGTGGGGGGCGACATCCCACTATGCTAGGAAGCTGCACATTGCTCGCTTCCACTTCACCTCGCGTGGTTCTTCATGGTGGGGATGATCTTCTAGGTACTCTACCTTAAGACACCTTGCTCTATAAGACCGCAAAAGGATGGACGGCATAGACCTTCTTGTAGAAGACTTGCCGAGACTTAGAGATGTCTAGGAGCATACATCCTTGTAACATGAGAATGACAATGTGCAAATTGTTTCCCCGAGTCTTTTCGAAATTTCCCATGTCCTTTTCAAAACCGAACTTTTGAACAACTCACTTTCAAAATAGCATGGTTTTAAAAACGTGGAATGCTGCCCAAATAGGACTAGAATTTTATTAAAATGAGCTTTTATAGCCGGATGTCTTTCCCATTTCAAATCTCATTTTTCAAATCGATCTTTCGTTTTTCAAAATCAATCCAAAATGCCCCTCGAACCTCAACCAAGCATGAAATGCGTCAAGTCGTGTCCAGGTCATGGCCGTGTTAGGTCGGGTGTGTTTCGTTCTAAGAGTCTAGAACACGACCTTGTTGGGTCACCCAAGCTCACCTCTTGGGCTTTGAGTCATGTTGGTCGACCTTTTGGTCTAGGATAGTCCACAAAAACGCCCAAGCTAGGCCATTTAGGGCGTTTCACCCGAACCTATGGGCTATGTTAGTCCAATCACGGGTTTGGCCACACCGAGTCCGGTTTATAATCGATTTATGACAGTTTGAGTCATGTCGTTTTGTCGAGTCTAAAATGAACCAAGGTCTAAATCCAACCGTGAGTCGAACCTTTGGTTAGTCAGTCTCAAGTCGAGTCTTTGTTTGAGTCAAGTTGGGGTCGTGGCCTTAAGTGTGCGGGGCTCTTACTTTAAATATTGACTCGGTAAGACGGGTTTTCTTGTAGAAAGGCCGCCAAAAACCCGACGTCAAGCAATGGAAGATGTCATTAACAAGCTCACCGAGGCCGTGAACCTCATGATGACCCGAATGGATGCAATCGAATCTAAGCCGGGTGAAGATTCCCTCTACCTCGACGATCCGGAGAAACGGTTCAAGTTCATCGAAGACCGTTTGAAACTCTCCCAGGGGAAGAACATTCACTATGAGAATGCTAGGGCCTATGCCCCGGTGCAGGATAAGTTGCCCACGAACATGGTACTCACTGACATCCCAAAGTTTAAGGGCACGGAAGATCCAGTCCACCATGTTAAGGCCTATAAGGGGTACTTAGCACTGAAGGGAGTGCCTGCTGTCATGCTCTCTGAAATTTTCGTTCAATCTCTGGATGAACACCCGAAGGCGTGGTTCTACAATCTGGACCTTAAGAACTTCCCCACTTTCGAAGATATTACGGTGGAGTTCTGCAAGCACTATGCTGATAATGTCGAGATTCAAACCAACATAAGAACATTGGAGGTGATGACGCAGAAAGAAAAAGAAGGCTTTACTGAATTCCTTGCAAGATGGCGCGCTGAAAGCGTGAAACTAGCCAAGAAGCCTGATGAAGTTGAAATGGTAGATAAGTTCGTAAAGAATCTACGACCTATCTACCGTAATGCTCTGAAATACCAGAATTTTGGTTCTTTCAAAGAATTGATAAGAATCGGGATAAAGGTAGAAGATGACGTCCGAATGGCAAAAGCTGAGAAGCCAAAAGGATACCAAGGGGCCTCGTAGTCTAAAGCAAAAGCACCGGCAACGTCTCACTTTGTTGAAACTGTCAATCTCTTAGATGGACAATCAAAAAGGCCTCCGCGCCAAGCTCCGAGGGCATTCACCGATATCGGATGCACTTATACATATGCTCTCCAAAGGCTCATAGCCCAAGGAAAGCTGAAACCTATTAGTCCAACTCCGGACCCTCCCGTTGATCAACAAGGTAAATGGTATAAACCAAATGCCTAGTGTGCCTTTCATCAAGGGAAAGGCCATGATACTGAAAGGTGCTATCGACTAAAGCACGAAATCCAAGACATGATCGAGAATGGAACACTCCCGATCCCAACTGTTAAACCCAATAACATCACCAATCCATTTGGCAATCACGCTAACTTTATTTCTGTCGAAGACAATGTCGATTATTCCCATCTTATCCGCCCATGTCACTTAAAAGGGGTGTTTATCGGGAAAATATTTGTGGATTGCTTTGAAGTCTTGCCAAACCCGAAGAATGAAATTCAAGTCGGGAGTCTTGCTCTAGAATGTACTCCTCTCGTTAACGAAGTTAATAAAAGACAATTCGATTCACCGACCTTCATCATTGGCGTAGATCCTCAGAGGACTACCTCGGGATGGAGGCAGACCATCAAAGGGATCAAGGACCAGAGCCGAGCATCTAAGCTGACAGCTGAACAAGGGAAAGCTCATGACCAGATTTGAAATTATAAGTCGGGATCTGTTTTCTTATCTTAGTCGAGTCGAGTCTAGGACTTTCTTTTCCTGAATTTGAGTCGTTTGTTCCGCGATGTCCTAGGGTGTGCCCTAGGAATCGTTCCTTCGAGTTTGTTAAGCATTTGTCTTTCCAATAAAAAGTTCCAGTTTCGTTTCCAAATTTGTCTTGTTTCCAATCCTCAATCATTCCGAAAACACGATAAAATGCACAACACACTCAAAGGCATCCCTGGGGTAGAAATATGTCCCGTTTCAAATTGTAATGATACTTTAGGATCCCGTGTTTGATTCCTTTACCTATTCCATGTCTGGCGGTAGAAAACCTCCATCAAAACCAGTCTTATAACAAGCTTTTAGATGATTCTATGACGAACCCGGACTAACTCCTTGTTTTCCATATCGATGACGGAAGGCAAGCCTTTTTCCCACAGAATCATCCCCTCTCGAAGAGAGAAGATATCAACCCGTTCTAACAAGGAATTGTTAGTTCTTACCCGAATTATTTGGCGAAGCCCAGTTCTCAAGATGTATCCATTTATGACTAAGAGAATGAATAGAAGATCATTTTCAAAGAGAGAAAAAAAATGAAAAAGAATGAAAAATGAGAAAAAGAGGAAAATTTGAAAAATGAAAAAAAATGAAAAAAAGATGAAAGAAAAAGAAAAAAGGAAAAAAAGGAAAAAAGATGTTGAAGTTATTGCGAAATGCTTTTTGGTTGAACGTCGAAGTTACGGAAGCCAGAAGTCAAGTCAAGTACCCATAGTTGAAGTTCAATGGGCGAAGCCCAAAAGCTTAAGTAGTAACCTCTTTACCCTCTAAGTCCTTCCTGAGACAGTTACAAAGGGATAGTCGGAATTTTGAGAATTATTCCGCTTATGTCTTTACACCCAACCTTTAGGGTCCAGACATGGAAATTTGAACCCACATCATTTTTCAACCCATTTGCACTCGTGGTTCATCAAACCCGAGACACCCATTCCAACCACATCAGCAGCCATAGCCCTTGGCCTTAGCACCACAAAACAAACTTTCAGAATGATGGTTAACCATTCCAACTTGTTATTACCAAGCTCCACATCCCAAAAGATCCAAGCCTTTTACACCTAACCCCAGACACGGGATTTAACGGTACCTTACAGGCTAGAATGGGATACGACATAATACCTTAGGTGAAACCTTCGAGTGTGTACACACAATCAAAATGCCAATTTAATGCACCTTGATCGAACTACGTCGGATTTGATTTCGCTCCACGCGAATACGTAGGCAGTCCTTCAGAATAAGGGATTCAATCCACTCATCAACCAAGTTGTCATCTTGTCAGTTTCTTACGGGTCTTAACCAAGTCCAAATGAAGCCACCTTTGTTTGAGTCGGTCTTAGCACTCGATGGAGGCTAGGATGAGGATATAGGTTCGGATGAGTAGTGTCAAGTCTCAGAATGAGCTTTATCTAACAGTGTAGGCAAAGATGCTCAGTCAGATAGATGTGGGTTTTTGTTGGGAACAGAAAATATGAAAAACCCGCTGAAAAGAAAGAAGGCGTGGAAGAAAAATAGTAAAAGCCCGCTGAAAAGAAAGAAGGCGGTGGCAAGAAATGATGAAAACTCGCTGAAAAGAAAGGAGGCGAGGAGAAGAGTGACAGAATGTTCCCAACAAAAATGATGTGTGATGTCTAAGTGTTCTCATAAAATCAACCTGTGTTTAGTGTCTGGGCGAAGCCAACGTTGGTGCTCCGTGAGTTTAATCCACCTTGTCAATGCCAAGTAATCTTGATTCCCATGTGCTCTCGGGAGCACGCCCATGCCATACGATATCTCCGTCCCAAGTTCGACGACCTTGTGATTCCCATTTGCCATCTTTTGGCGCCGGAACGGCCAATTTACATTTCTACCCCCAACAAGTCCATAATTGAATTAAAACCCGTGCACACTTACGGTTTATTTTCCTTTTTTGTTTTACGGTAGCGGGCTACGCCCACGTTTTTTTTACGGGTCATACAGAGTGTCTGAGTCGTATTTCTTGCTCACCCGTCAAGGTTCGATTTCAAAATGCCAAAGATTTCAGAATTCCGGAATTTCAAAAACTTTTTGCGAATTATGGGATAGATGATCCAAGTAGTGGTACATTTCAAGTCAAGGTTCAAATCTCAAAGTTCAAAATCAAATTTTGGGTCGACGACCCAACATCCAAATGATTCTTTTCAAATTCAAAATTTGGGTCGATAGCCCAATTATTCAAAATTTTCAACATGTTCAAATTTCGGGTCGATGACCAAGTCTTCCAAACTCAAATTTCGGGTCGATGACCCAACATTCCAAGTGATGTCAAATTCAAAATTCGGGTCGATGACCCAATCTTTCAAATGATCTAATTTTAGGATCGATGATCCAAATGTGCTTATGTGATGATTATTGCTAGTACATTTTCTACGTTTCAAATATAGCCGGATATGCTTCAACTGGGGGCTCTAAAGTCTTCGACTTTAGAGCCATTACAATCGGGGGCTCAAGCCGTTGGCTTCAGAGACCATTATCAAGATGTAAAGGATGACATCCACCAAGAATTCAATTCAATTAATGGAAGAATTCCGTAGCTGAAAGCAAATAATGAAAGCGGCGGCAACCTCCTTGGAAAGTCACGTCCCATTCGAACAAGTGCCAGCAGATGATAAATTTTGGGCAAATGTCAGTAGATAATGAGTTTTGGACATACGCCAGCAGATGATAAACTTTGGGCAAGTGTCAGCAGTTGCCGAACTACGACGCGGGTTTGATTCCGTCAGAAACGGATACGTAGGCGCCTAAGGATAAGGCTCAACTCACCATATATGCAATTTTATGGGTCGACGACCAATGACGATAATTTGACACAAAAGAAGCAAGAGTCAATCCCCAACGAAGTTTCAGGTATGGTCTCTTCTTATGGCTGGCGAGCTTACATACGCAAGTCTAATGGACTATAAACGACCCGAAGAATCCTCAAGTCGAGAGGGACCTGGGGTATACTTTGACTTTCGCCTTGTCCAAGCCTCCAAATACCACCAAAACCCGTGCCCATTAACCCTAACCCATACCCTAATATCCTACCTATATTACCTTACCTTAATCACCGAGAAAAACCCCCAAACGAACCCTAGAAAACCCCCCAAAAGCTGCTGGACAGCAGCTATGTTCAGCCGAGCCCGTCTGCCTCTCCTCCCTTTTACCCTACTTTAACTCCTTATAAATACCCACCCTTCACCATACATTCATTCTTCTAAGTTCTATATACATCCTACCTTCTCTCACAAGCTTTAAACCTCAGAAACAAACCCTAATTGCCTCTCAAAAACCCTCCACAAAACCGACATCCAAACTGAAACAGTTTGTGTGTCCTCTTCGAAAAACAATTCGTTCCTCCTTCAAACCTCCATCATAACTCGAGTTTCTTGTTCCTAATTAACCGTATAACATCCATCTACACATTAGATAAAGATTTATGAGCCAAATTGCCCTTGAGAGTACACGAAATCCCTCGAAAAACAGAGTGTTATACACTCTGTTTTCGCGGTTTGTTCCTGTCTGTCCAGTTCTATTTGTGCTCGTTTTTCGTGCCCAATAACTCAAAACGAGCAGGGGTTGCTTTAAGATCTATGTTCTCCTCTCTTTCTAGTTTTCAAAACATCTTTTAAATCGAATTTTCATCGTGAAACGAGGGAGAAATCGCTGTTTGAAAGTTGCTGTCCAGATTCGATAAAAACGCGTGTTTGCTTTGTTTCTTCGTCGACGACGGCCTCTCGAGATAAAATCTACCATCGATTACGACCCAAGACGGTGTCAACGATACATGTAGGTTTAGGGTGCATCAAATCCACCTCTTTCTCCTTTTTTTGTTTCGTTTTTATGTTTGTTTTTCTTATAGTTTGTTTTGTTTGTTTATCGTTTTTTTATTTATCGTTTAAATTAACTATGAAACTAGTTTAGTCCGAGTATGAGTTAAAGTACCACCATGAACACCCGCGTTGACTTGAGATGGGAAAAGAAACCGCTACATCAGTCGGTCGTACACCCCCGTCTCATTTACATATCCTCGTGTTCAAGGTAGGGCATAAATAAAACGAATTTCTAACTTCGCTCCTCGTTTTTGACCCTTTGTTTGTCTCGGCCAATTCGACCCACCTTAGGACCCGTTGTATGTTAGTATGACTTCTGATTGTTAACATATAACTTATTTAGAGGACATTAGATCAATTTAATAACCTAATTAGACACGATAGGTGGCTTCGACATAAGCTTTAAAATCAACTAACAATTCTGTAATTCAATCGAATACATCTCTCTTTCACATAATTTCTCGCTAGTATAAGAGTGCGTGATTAGCACCTTCTTATTAACACTCGATGAGTTAAATTAATTAGCGAATTTGACCTAACTTGACCCCTTTTAGGCCGTGTAGAATGCCCCTTTGCGCGACATCCTTCCAATCGATCAACGTTGTTTCTAAATCGTTTTCTAACTTATTTCCTATCCCGTTTCGCAATCATCTATCTAACCTAATGAACCTGACCTAGGGTTGGACGTGGCTTTAGGCCGTGAGGTTTGGTCGTGGCCTTTGGCCTTTCTTGTTTCGTTTGTTTTTGCATCGTTCGTTCTTTATTTGTTTTGTCGCTTGTAATTTATCGTTTGTTATCGAGTTGTAATTTTCAAGTTAGTTTTCTTTTATCGAGTCAAAACCTCTTTCAAAACCTTAGGTAGATCCCAACGGCTCCCCCCATTCCCCCTAAGCCTTGTTTGCTTTCGTTTATATGTTGCTTAGATCAATCAACCCACATGCTAAATTACAACTTTGACAAAGTTAGTTTAGTTGCATCTAAAACGACATAGAAATTGTTGTCAC
Source organism: Silene latifolia (assembly GCF_048544455.1). NCBI lineage: Eukaryota > Viridiplantae > Streptophyta > Magnoliopsida > Caryophyllales > Caryophyllaceae > Silene > Silene latifolia. The sequence continues at coordinate 130,361,351 of NC_133531.1, read as the reverse complement.
ATGTTAGGGTTTAAAACGATGTTTGCATATCATATATCGTAGTAGCTATGACCTTGTTTGAAATCCATACTTGACTTAGTAGAGGCCGTTATTGACGGGCGGGGTTGGGTGTCCTTATGGGCTTCCCAACACGTACCCTCACCCCTTACTCAAGATCTATGGTTTGTGGATCCATCTAAATACCATTGGATTACGAGAGTCATTCAAATCGAGTGATATAGGGTACAAGTCTTTATCTTTAATCACTCGTAGTCGATTGGCTTTATGCTTTTCGATGAAAGGTGTAAAGTTGACTTGAACGGTTCCAAGTTCCCAAAAAACTTGGTGGCGACTCTAATTTGTCTTAATTCGATTCGAAGGAACCTCGAGTCGATTATGCCTAGTGTGGATCCCGCGGACGCAGTTCCCGAGGGCCTTGTCCACAATAAGAAAATTCAAAAATGAAATAGACGAAAGGTTCATACCTGACGATCTTGACCGCCGACAAGTGCCCCGACGGCAGTAGCTCGCAGCCGGTTGGCCACCCTCCATAACGCCACAAACCGAGACGGCGCAACCTGCATTTTCAAATAAGAAGTTTTTAATAATTGGATAAGTTCAATCGAACGTGTTCTTACACAGAAATCATATAAATTAGAGGCTCACCCTCCGAATCAGATGCTGCCAATCGTCCAGGCCAGCATCCGTCACAGCTACGTCAAAGTCACGCAGCTCGGAGATCGTCGTCCTCCCGATCGCGTCATTGTACTCGAGGGTCTCGGGGTACTATGGGGGCTCGATGCCCGCCGCCTCGACCTCCTGCAAAGTCAAATGATTTCCATTAATCGATGATCTTTCATCGTATTCTCTAACAAAAATCAAAAGTAAAGAAGGATAAAGCACTTACCACAATCGGCCAGTACGCCAACCTCCCGTAGAGGAACGCCGAGAAGTCCTCACTAGGAAGAAGGAGGGCGTCACCACCAACGCCAGCCAAGTCAGCCTCCCTCTCAGCCTCAGAAGGCTCCCTGAACATCGCCCTAGGAGGATCGATGGGAACCGTCAAGACATCCCGAGAGCACTGACGAGCCAAGCGCTCGCCCAAGTACCACACAGGACCCATCGACGTCCTCAATAGCAGCCGGCTCGAGCTCCTAGGTCGAAGGACCTCAGCCACGAAAGGAGGAGCGCCAGCGTACTCCGCCCAAGGCCTGGGCACCCACTGGGAAAAGACAAGCACGAAATCATTCTTATGATCGGTAAAAAGTAATAAAGAAGCAAAACGAATATAAGTGAGATGCTCACGTTGTCCAGCTGAAGAGCGTTCACGTCCCGCCGGTAGACACCATGAGAGGAACGCTTGCTCCTCGTGCGACACATCACCCAATCCTTCACAACGGGATAGGCCTTCTCCAGCGGCTCCGTCCTCTTGGGCGAGAGGCTCGGAAAGTAGGAGTACACCCACGCCTGTGAAGCAAGATAGTCAATAACGATCTTTCGTGATTCGACAAAGAAAAGAAGTTTTTTTTAGTCTAAATGAAGGTTCATACCTCCAACAGTAGTCCAGGGCCGACAGCACCAGGAGAAGTCCCCTTCTCCATCAACTCCAGACGAACCATGGCCCTCATGAAGCGGATGAGGACCGCAAATCCAGCAGTGACCCAGTCCCAATGCCCCAGGGAACTCAGGTCAGAAAGGAAGGGAAGAAGCTTCGTCGACAGCCTCTCTCCCTTGTCTCCGAGGAAGATCGAAGACAGAAACCACCAAAGCCACAAACGGGCCCTCTGCTCAGCTGTACAGGGAGGAGGAGCCGTCTCTCTCCCATCAATCACCACCGACACCGGGGTCTTCCCCGCAAAGTAGTCTCGGACATAAGAACTAGGCACCAAACCAGGCACTGCAGCGGCCTTCGGCGCCATGTTCCAGCCGATCAACCTCCTAGCCTCGGCCGAGTCCACCCTCATGGCAGTCTCCGGCATCTCCACCTCCTCGGTCCTACACGGCAGCCCAGAGATCATGCCGTAGTCCTCCAATGTGACTCCCACCTCACCAAAAGGCATGTGAAAAGTGGAAGTCGTATCCCAGAATCGGTCCAAGAAAGCGCGAACCAGGCTGAGGTTAGCCCGCAGCTTCCTCTTCGCGATATCCCTCCAAGCCTGCACCAGGGCGCCGAATGCTCCACGCTCGATCATGGCCCGCTCCTCCGCCGACAGCCTCTCGTAGCACTCCATCGCCGTCGTGTAGCCCGAGAACGATCTAATGTTCCCGGCCTCCTATTGTGATTTGAAACAAAAGCTATCTTTAGTTTGGATAAAATTGGAAAAGATATGAGCAAGTGAAATAAAAGAAGATGAATAAAGAATGGTGAATTCCTATTTACCAAGCTCTTCACCGTCCTATAGGACAGGTGACACTCGGCAGCCCAAAGCAAGTGCATGTTGTCCCAGGTCTCAGCCCACGCGGGTGCTCCCCTCAGCTGGCGACCTCCTCATCCCACGTTGGCCCGTCTCGGGGCCTCCTCCTCCTCAGCAACCTGCTCCTCGAGGATCTCCTCTTCAGCAACCTCCCGGGTTGCCCTAGCCGCGGCAAAAGCCTCCTCGAGAGCACGAGAAGCGTCAACAGCGGTATCTATCTCCATGGGAGCTCTCCTAGAAGTAGAAGCCTCGTCACCTGCAAAATCAAAGTAATTTTAGGCCGCGTCAAGTGACGACGAGCCTTGATTAGGGGATTCCCGAGTCTTTAGAAACCCGAAATCGCTCTTTTCTCGCCATCTTTGGCCATACTCCTACAAACTCGATCACTCATGTGATAATTTGGGTCAAGTCAAGCCTAAGTTGAAGCCTAGTCATGGGTTCGAGTCGAAATGTCGGCAGCATTTCGTTATAACGGCGATTATGCCCTAGAAAAGTGCCCCGAAAAAGCTGTCACAAACCAAAATTCCGAGATGGTAGGAAGTTTACCCATCATTCAAGGATTTCAAATATCAAGTTTCATCGTAAATGGGCATTTCTAAGGCTATGTTCGAAGCAATTTACGGTTTAGCTGTGAAACCGTCTCAATTTCACTCAAATGCTCAAAACTCAACGAAAATTCGAAACAAATACATGGTTATAATCCTTATACTACCAATTAGCCATTTACATGGTCAATTTTACAAGGCAAGATCATTTGGGGGAAAATCCCAAAATTTTCGACATTTTAGGGTTGAAAACCTCGAATTTTGTCGATCCAATTCGTCCGTTATAGAAGATTAATGCAAGAATGATATACATACCTTGATTAGTCATGGCGAATGCAAACTTTTGGATCAAATTTTGGCGGAAATGGTTGAAGTTTGAGAGATAAATGGATGAATTTGTGTTTCGAAACAAATGAATGAAACCCTCTGTTTCATCGCGTTTTTACGCAGAAAAGACACACTAAGGAACAGACGCAGCAGGTGCTGCGCCTATTCCAAGAGACGCGGCTCTTACTACGCCTCTTCCTTAGCTTCCCTCCATACGAATTTTCAAAAATTCGTTATGAGTTCGTTATTTGCGGGCCCATCTTTGGTGCGCCTCTTCCCCGTTGCCGTTTTATCTTTTTTGGTCCGTTTGACGATTATTCTTCGCTCAGACCCGCGTTTCCAAGCCAAATGCAGACAGTTATACATTATTTATCGCTTCCAAGGCCTTGCTTGTCACAACGAGCAAGTATTCTCTGACAGGTGTTTCGACACACCTCCATTATATGCCCCCAGCGAGAGTAAGCGGATAGACGATCCCTCTCGAGACATGGAGATAAGTTCATGATAAGGTTTTCCCCAACGAGAGTTCACAACATACAATCGTCCTTCTCGGTTTCTTCTGAAGTTTGTTTGAAGACTACCCAAGCAGATTTCCCTCAGCAGTTCCCGCCTGTGTCCGGCTACTCACAATATATCTTGTTTCCCCGCGGAGTTCAACAAAGGTGTCGTTCTCCAGAAGTTCCCAAACCGGTAGAGTTATTACACTCAAGCCTTAGTTACCTCTCAGGTTGAAATTATATTTCGGGCCTCCTTCCCATTTATGCTTACCTTTTAGCTCTCACGCTTATCCTTTTTAGCTCTCACGCTCACCCTACCACAATCCTTACTTATCTTTTAGGTCTTAACCTTTAGCTCCTACGCTTACCTTTTAAGCTCCTTTTAAGCTCCCTTTAGCTCCTACGCTTAACCTTAGCTCCTATGCACCTCCAGAAGCATCATGAGGAGGGAATTTTAGGTATGGTCTCTTCTTATGGCTGGCGAGCTTCCTTACGTAGTCTAATGGATTTTAAACGACCCTCCCCGATAGTCGACAGACTCTAAAATGTTCCCGACGACAGGTCCTTGGCTCAGACCCCTTGAGCCGCCTCGCGTCGCCATAGTCGTCAGGTTGTAATCTTCGATTGACCTAATGGCTATACTTTGGCTTTCGCCTTCTCCAAGCCTCAGTCAAAGGGGGGGGCTCTGTAGACACCTCATTTCTGCGCCACCCGCAAACCACCCAGTGATGATTGGGCCGCATGTTTGTTACGCGGAACGATTTGTGACAGTTCGTAAGTTGATTGTCAGGTGATTGCTCAAACATTAATATCTACCTCTTAATTATCGTCTACGTGCCGGTACGGTCGTTTTGAAAGTAATTAGAGTACATTTGAAGTCCAGACCTAAAACCGTCTTCATTTTCTTATAACCGCCAAATCCCGAGTCAGAATGTTCTGGAATGTTCCGGATATTTCTATTCCATATTTTATAAATCTTTCACAATCTTTTATTCTTTGGTAAAGTATTTCCCGTAATATTCACACAAAATATTAAGGAAAATAAGATTATTCCGTTATTCCATAAACCAAACACGGAAATCTTTCTTCCGCAGGAGGAAACCACTTGGGAACAGACGCAGCAGGTGCTGCGCCTCTTCCAAGAGACGCAGTGCCTGCTGCGCCTCTTCCCAGGTCGTTTTCTGCGTGTTTTCGTATCTTTTTCATATCTTTTCAAGATTCACTTCCAAAGTTTCTCCGAAAACCCTAATTCCTTCACGTGATTAGTATAAATAGGAGCCTTCGCTCCTCATATTTCTCACGCGAGTGTCCGCCCTTCTCTTCTCCCTTTGCATTCTAAGTCCACGTTCTTACTTTTTGGCGTCTACGTGCTTGAACATTCGACCACGTAAGCTCGGATCCTTCTGAGTACCAGCCTCGTTTGCATGACCGACCAATTTGACCAACTCCACAATAATCAACTTAATTAATCTTAATCGTTTTCCTCTTACGAGGGCACTTTCATTACATTTGCGTCGAGCATCACTAATCGTAAACTTAGTTCATCTCGTTTCGTCAAACATGTAAGTCTTAGGATGTAAATCTTTCTTTTATTATTGTTATTTACTTTTTGTATCACTATTGTAAGGTTTATGTCGAAAATACTCTTAAAACCGATTTTTAAAACCATGTTTTAAAACCCTTTCTTACGGATTATCAGAAGACAGACGTCGAGAAAGGACGCAGCAACTGCTGCGCCTCTTGGTGAGGCTGCCGCAGTTCCTGCTTTCTTTCTTCTTCCTTCGTCCTCTTTTAGTTTCGTCTCTTTGTTTTCTTTCGTCATTGTTTACTTTTGTTTCGTTCACATAATAATTTAACATATTATTAATCGATGTTAGCATATAATTCTTCGTTAATTCCCGACTTAAATCCCAAGTAATTCATATTTGCGGGTTTTCGTCATTAAAATCAATCCGGGTTGTAGAAATTCGATTCTTTCATATTGAGTTTCTGGAATTCGACCTTTGATATATTCTCACTTGTCTATTATCATATTAATCATTAGTTCTTCATTAATTCGACATATCTAACCTAATTAGTTCACTCATGTCATTAATCAATCTTAAATTCTTGTAAATAATTCGTTCTCATTCGTCTCATCCATGTTTTATTGCTTTTATGACTAAATCGCATGTAAATAACCTATTAATCACTTTTATCCGAGTAAATAATATTAATCAATCATTAAATTCACCAACGAACATTAACAATTTGCAATTCCGGCTTCACAACCAGAACTGAGCCAAGGAATGGATGCAGCAACCGCTGCGCCTCTTCCAAGGGACGCAGCTCTGATGTGCCTGTTCCTGGTTGATTTCTGTCTCTGACTCCCGTGTTGCCTTGACTTAGTTTGTTAATTACGTAATTAATCTACTATTAACCGTATTACCACCCTAATTCCTATTCGTTAATTTATTTATTCTTTCTCAAATTATCCGTTTTAAAGGTATTTTCGACATAAATCAATAAGTCCAATGTAATTATTGTAATTTCCTTTATTGTAATTTCATTATAGTATTTCTTGTATTGTATTGTATTGTATGTTTTCACATGTAATCAATCTAAATTCCTACTTCGACCCAATTGTATGATAAACTACATGTTTCACCGACTTAGTATAATCTCACATGTTAGGATTAAAACTTGGATGTTGCATTGCATGCATATAATCGACAATATATCAAGTATAGACGATTTTCCCTAATCATTAGTAGAGGTCGCTATCGAGGCGGGCGGGATTAGGTGTTCGATCAAAAGAGCTTCCTAATACGTACCCTCACCCCTTACTCCAGATCTCTGTGAACATCCGTGTTCATTGGCATCCACGAGAGTCATTCTAGACATAGAATGCTAAGGGTAACGATTGCTTAGTGTTCATGTCACTACTTTGTGTCTTGACATGACACGAGGTATTCGAACGGTTTCCAATTTTCCACAATTAATTGGTGGCGACTCCACAAATGCAAACGCTTGTTTTCCAAGCGCCCCCGTGGCCCATTGTCCATAGGAAGCCCCCAAGCTCGTATACTGGATCTGTAATTACTTGGTTGCTTAACATCTTTTCTATCACTGTCTTGATAGGGGACGAAGTGATCGTCACTACTTTGCCATCTAGTAGGATCTTGATTTTCTGGTGGAGGGTGGATGTTACTGCTTTGGAAGAGTGAATCTAAGGCCTTCCCAGAAGTATGTTGAATGATGTTTCGATATCCACTATTTGAAAGCTAACCTTTCGCTCAATCGGCCTTGTGTCTATGGTGAGGTTGGCTAGTCCTACCACATTACGTCGTGTACCGTCGTATGCGCGAACGCCTTGGTTAGTAGGAGTCCAATCCGACTATTTCATGCCCAACTTATATGTGGTTTTTAATGGTATGTCATTGAAGGCAGAGCCATCATCCACCAAAGTTATTGGCACATTCTTCTTTAAACAAATGACAGTAATGTATAGAGCCAGGTTGTGACTAGGGCCGAAAGGTGGTAAATCCTCATCTGAGAAAGTAACTGGGTTACTTAGCTTAGTTGAATCTTGGAAGACCAAGTTGACTACGTCATCGGGTGTAGAGTTGTGTGCAACATTTAACTTAGCCAAGGCTTGCAGTAAAGCTTGGCGATGAGGGAATGAACTTGCAACTAGTTGCCAGACTGAAAGATCAGCCTTTGTCTTCTGTAATTGCTTTAGCAAGTGGTTGGTAGATGTATGGTCGGGCTCAATCGGAGCTTTGTTTTCGGTTACTTGTCGTTAGGAGTACCTAGACCAAAACAATATTTATATCTCCACAAACAACTCTACTATTAGTAAAGAGGATAGTAAAGGTCGGATCCCAAGGGACGAGTATTGATGTAGGATTTTCAATTGCAAGTAGCGGTGTCTAGGGGTGTTACAATTTGGGTTGATGTAAGAAGATCACTAAACTAAATAGCAATAAAAGTAAACAAGCAAGATTATTGAAATGAGATGTAAACAATTGATAAAAAGCACTAGGGTGTCATGGGGTCATAGGGGATTCATGGGAATTGATCATACAAACATATTCTCAAATTATAAGCAAGCAATTATTGTTGTGATGGATCGAGTTGGTTTATATCTTACAATCCTAGGGAGGTTTGGGTCCCGGAGCCGAATCGATTAGATTGTACAACACCTACAAGTCGACTTAATCCACCCTACTCAACTATATGCATGGTCTAATGAGACTCGAGTTGGTTTATGTCGTACAAGTCTCATTAAAAAGGTAAGTGATGGTAGTAAATACAAGGATTCATAGGCTTAGCATTTCATCAAACATAACATGTGCATAAGTTGAGATTACAACAAGCAAGCAAATAAATTATGAAAACATATTAATTTAAGCATGAATCATCCCCCATGTTGGTTTCCCCTAATTACCCATTAACCCTAGTTAAGGAAACTACTCACTCATTGTCAAGGTAAACATGCTAGCAAGGTTGTCAATCATACTAACAAAGCAAAACATGATGAATAAATGAAGATGATTAACAATAATTAAAAAGGGATTAAGAGAGTTATACCTACTAATAATTCCAATAATAAAGCAAAGAATAATAGAAGTACTTGATGAATGATTTGAAGGTTGTCAATCTCCCAATAATAACCCAAATAATCTTCAATTACCCAAAATAAAGGATGAACAAAAGAGAAATTAAGGAAATGAGATTTGTATTAAGACTTGATTAGAAGTTGATTACAAGATTAAAAAGAAATTAGAATCATATAAACTATACTAAGGATTGATAATAAGAACATGCTTAGCTAATTAGACTAATGGGGTATTTATAGTAGGGATTAGGTACATGATAGGGTTTACTAAGGGCTTAAATGACGATTAAGTCCTTGAAGAATCGCTCCTCTCTGAGGAGATGCCAGTCTCTTTTTCGCCGGTCTTTGAAAAATATGCGCATCCTTCCTAGAACAAGAAGAGCACGAAAGTTACTGTAACGTAATTCGAGCGTCCAAGGCATGAAGACGAGCGGATTGCCTGGCTGCTGGACGAGCGGATTTCTTGGACGGACGCTCGGATTCTGGGTCTTGGACGAGCGTCCCGAGGGTCAAGCCGCTCGGATTCTGGGTCAGCTTTCTTCTTTTCTTCCCTTCTTCTTCCAACAATCCTCGGGGATCTTGTCGGAGATGCAAGGATCTTTCCTCATCATTGCCCGTCTACTACAATATGTACAAAGGCCTTCTAGTCTTGTCTTCTCTTTGATGCTTGATCATTGGATTCAATCAATTTAGCTCTATTTTGCCATGAAAATGCAAGGTTTGCACTCCTTTCCTACCAAGGGAATAAAACCTCAAAGAATATGCAAAACAAAGGATTAAAGATAGTAAATGACCTAAATATGCACTAAAAAGCATGGGAGCAAGGCTAATTCGGGGACTAAATATGCTCAAATAATGGTCACATCAATGTATCTTCGCCATCTTTTGGTGTGACGACGTTGGTATTAGTAATTGGACCATTAGCTATGGGACTATTTTGAGAAATATTTTGATATGGATGCCCTGAACGAGTAAGGTGGTCTATATCCTGGTCTTCACTATTTTTGACTATGTCCTCGCTAGTCTTGACTAGGTAGTGCTCAGAGAGGTATTCATCTTCATCGTCATCGGCCCATATTCTGTTGACGGTAGCAAGCTCTCTCAACCTGATAATTTCAGCTTCTAAGTGGATTATTTGATCGATTAGGCTATCAACCACGGCTACCACTTCTTGCATTGTAGAATTTTGAGATAGATTTAGTGTCATGCTCTCCTTAGGTATGGTGCTTGTATTGTGGAGGGATGCCACTACATTTTCCAGTTCCGAGACTTGTCTATTCACACTTCTTGCCCATGCAACAAAGTCAGCTATGGTAGGAGAAATGGTGGAATAATTCCCCTCATCTTCTAATGCATGGATCTCATCTTCGATTGGAGAAATGAGATGTGAGCAATCTAAGGTAGATTCTTCATTTGTAATTACCAGAATTCCAAGAGGATTCTGAGTATTGTTAGGCTTACCTCCAGGGGGTATGGGTAGGCGAACGTCTTCGATCATATCTTGAAGGACATGTTTAGCTTGTAACATTTTTCGGTATCGTGTCCGTTATCTCTATGATATTCGCAGTAAGAATTTTCGTCCCCGAACTTGGACTTCTTTTCTGGATCAGGTGTAGGCCCTATGTGTTGAAGCTTACCCTGTTTCATCAACCTTTTCAAAGCATTGGAGTACGTGTCGCCAATGTTTGTGAACTTCCTTTGGGGGTTATTCTTCTTTGATGATTCGAGAATATTAACCTCACCAGTCTTGCTAGTAGAGCCATAAGAACGACTCGTTGAACCTTGATATCCACGACCCACCATTTTGGACAAGAGTCCTTTATGGATGCCATCTTCAATTCTTGTCCCTAGCACAGTTAAATCCTTGAAGGTCTTAAAGTTTTGGTACCTTAAGTGATTTGCATAAATGGGTCTTAAGTTATCCACAAACTTTTCCACAAGGGTAGGTTCATCTGGACGCTCGACAAGTTGTGTGCTAGTCTTCCTCCACCTACTTAAGAAGTCGGTGAAGCCTTCTTTCTCATTTTGGGTAAGAACCTCTAGAGTGCGCATATTGACTTGGATTTCAGTATTATCCGCGTATTGCTTAGCAAACTCGATTGTAGCGTCATCCCAGGTGGCAATCTTCTTGTGCTCTAGAGAGTAGAACTATTGTTTAGGAATGGTGTCGAGAGATGAAGGAAAGATCCTTAAGAATGTCTCAGGTTTGATGCCTTTGATAGATATGTAGTCTTTGAAAGTGCGAATGTGGTTCAAAGGATTTTGATGTCCCTAGAACTTTGGGATATCAGTCATGTTGAAGTTGGTTGGCAATTTAGCGCTCACGGCTTCATACTTGCGATTGTTTTCCCTATAGATATCATCTCCTTTGAGGTACATTAGTTGCTCCTCCAAGTATTGGAGTCGTTTTTCAGCTTCAGTAAGACCTACTGGAGGGTTGATTTCTGGTTGTCCAACATAGGGTGGAAGGTTATCGTGCACAAATTCACTAGGAACTTCATGTTCTGCAGGAGGGAGTCTTGTTTCCACAGCAACAATTCGGCCCTCAATTGTGTTGAGGCGATCATAAACTTGGTCTTGGCTTGTTTGGAGACGAGCGAGCGCAGCTAAGATTTAAGCATTACCATTTGGGGGTTGACCGCTGGCGCTTGTGGTACTAGTTTCAGGCATCTTGGAAACTGGATAAGAGATCGACGACGAATCAAAACACGATCGACCACTCTAGCACACTTACTCAAAGAAAAGACTCGACTTGTGAAGTGGGAGTGTGCCACTTGTGTCAAGTGAGGTTTGAAAATGACAACGTTTTGAAATATTTTGTCCTAATCAACTGTAGTGTAGTTGTAGGAGTGCTGACTCGAAGTGGGGTTTTGAAATGGGTTTTGAGGCCCGAATTTTGACTCGATATTTGGACAGGGTTTCGACTCATTCTGCACTAATTTGGGCCATTTTTCGAAAATATTTACATTTTGAAAAAGGTTTTTGATTTTACAAAATTCGCCATGGTTTTATTTAGAAAATGGTGATCACATATGATACAAGCATTAAAACACGCATTATAACGGTATACTGAGTGCATTTTAAGGGTTTTGGCTTAAAAGGGTGGGTTGCCATACCGATCAATCAAACCCGACTCTGTGGAGAGGTCCGTGTCCAACAAGAGTACGGTCGGTTCCTAGTACATTCCCTCGAGTAGTGAAGGCCCTTGATACAAACATGAGTAAGCATCAAGGTATGGTTGACGTCAATCGCTATCCATCTTTAGGCCCAGATAAAAACTTGGACCGTCCAGACGGGACGATTGGTCGAATGGGTTGGGTTGGACCTAGGAAGGCCGAATAAAACGATCTAAGAAGATCGAGTAATGAAAACCGGCAACTGTCTCATATAAACTATTCCCTAACCTTGTTCAAGTTTCACCCTTGGCAACACGTAAGTGTATTACTCCCCAGCGGAGTCGCCAAACTGTGGACACGGGGGCGCTTGGGAAAACAAGCATTTGCATTTGTGGAGTCGCCACCAATTTATTGTGGAAAATTGGAAACCGTTCGAATACCTCGTGTCATGTCAAGACACAAAGTATTGACATGAACACTAAGAACTCGTTACCCTTAGCATTCTATGTCTAGAATGACTCTCGTGGATGCCAATGAACACGGATGTTCACAGAGATCTGGAGTAAGGGGTGAGGGTGCGTATTAGGAAGCTCTTTTGATCGAACACCTAATCCTGCCCGCCTCGATAGCGGCCTCTACTAATGATTAGGGAAATTATCTATACTTGATATGTTGTCGATTATATGCATGCAATGCAACATCCAATAAATTAGTCCTAGCATGTGAGATTAAACTAAGTTGGTGAACACGTAATTTAGCATACAATAGGTCGAAGTAGGGATTTAAGGTTGATTACATGTGAGAACAAGTAAATAAATTATCCAATACGATAAATAAATAAACGCAATAATTAAAATTACAATAAGTACAACGGATTAATTGATTTATGTCGAAAATATATTTAAGACGGGCAATCTAAGAAAAAGAAGAAAATAAACTAAGGTTAGAAAACGGACAGATTAACGGTGATATTACGTTTAATAGTCTATTAATACGTAAACTAACAAACTAGGTCAAAGCAAGAACGGAAGTTCAGAGACAGAACTCAACCCGGAACAGGCGCAGCAATGCTGCGTCCCTTGGAAGAGGCGCAGTGGTCACTGCGTCTGTTCCTGAGGTGAGTTCTGGCTGTGTAGCCGGAACTGCATATTTTTAATGTTCGTTGGTTATTTAATGATCGATTGTTGATATTCGACTCAAGTAGAAGTATTTTAATAGATTATTTACATGCGAATTGGTCATAAAAGCGATAAAGAATGGACTGAAAATAATGGTGATTCAATATAAATTACAAATACAAATTAAAACAAACTTATTAGGTTTATTTATATTAGACTATTAAGAAAAATTGCGATAAACAGATTAAAATATACAAAAGGCGAATTCCAGACACTTGATATAAACAAATCGAATCTCTAAAATCCGGGTTTGATTTTAATGACGAAAACCCGCAAATATTGATTATAAGGGATTTAAGTCGGTTCTAAAGATGACAAATTATTATGAATTATGCGTTATAATTATTAAGCGAATGGAACATGAAGGAAATAAGAGAAGACGGAATAAACGAGACGAATCAACAAAGAACAAAAGAAGAGGAAGAAAGGCAGAAATTGCGGCAGCCTCGGGAAGAGGTGTAACAGATGCTGCGACTCTTCGAAGGGGCGCAGCAGTTGTTGCGTTTCTTCTCGCCGTTTGTCTTCTGTTAATCCGTAAAAATAGGTTTGATAAAGGGTTTTATTAATCGGTTTTAAGCATATTTTCGACGTAAACCTTACATTAATTAATACAATAATGAAATACAACAATAAAAGATCGGATTTACACCCTCAGACTTACATATTTGACGAAACGAGATTAACTTAGTTAACGATTAGTGATTTCTCGACTCGAATGTATGACGAAAGGTACCCTCGTAAGAGGATTTAAATTAAATTGATTTGATTAAATGAGTGGAGTTGGTCAAATTGGTCGGTCATGCAACGAGACCGGTACTCAGAAAGATCTGAGCTTACGTTGTCGATTGATCAGGCACGTAGACGTCAATAAGCTTAGAGCACGGTCTTAGAATACAAAGGGAGAAGAGAAGGGCGGACACTCACGTGAAAAATATGTGAGGCCAAAGGTCTCTATTTATACTAATCACACGGAGGAATTATGGTATGACTGAAATTTTGGAAACAAATCTCGAAAAGATCTGAAAATACGCATAAAAGGGCTGGGGAAGAGGCGCAGCAGCCACTGCGACCCTTGGAAGAGGCGCAGCAGGTGCTGCGTCCTTTTCCCAGAGGTTTCCTCCTGCGGAAGAAAGATTTTCCGCGTTTCTGTTATGGAATTGCGGTAGATCTCAACTTCCTTATTGTTCAAAATAAGATTTCGGGATATATTTTACCAAAAGATTAAAACTAAAATTACGGAATAGAAATATCTGGAATATTCCAGAATATTCCGGCTCCGCATTTTAATCGGCTTATTAGGAAAATAAAGACGGTTTTTTACCCGGAGTCCAAATGAACTCTAATTACTGTCAAAACGACCATAACGGCGCGTAGATGACGACCAAGGGGTAGACACAAGTATTTGAGCTATCACTTGACGATAAACTTACGAATTGTCATAAATCGTTCTGTGTACCAAACATGCGGCCCAATCATCACCGAGTGGCTTGCGGGAGGTGCAGAAAGGAGGTATCTACACCGACACTACAACAACCAAACCACATCAAAAGATACTCTAGACAACCAAAAGTACTGAGTAGGCGAACTTACCTTTAGCCAACCGCAGCGACTCCACGTCCGATCACATGATACCAATCAACCAAGAAACACACCTATACAAACAGTACAACCGTCTATCACTACCACTACAACCCTAACTGAAAACAACAACGACAATGATGACGATGACATACCTACACATAGCAATTCGGCATCAAGACCGCTACCCGACTCAAGCAACCCATCCCCGTGGCACAAGCATCATTAAGGACTCCAATGGAAGGAACTATGGTGAAGGGAAGAAGAAGAGACAACCTCTAGGTTTAGGGAAAAGAGGCGGAAATGATTTGCGGTTTCACAAAACACGATTTATAACTCCCCATTGTAAACTCGTTACTCGATCGAGTAACTGACTTACTCGATCGAGTGACCCCTACTCGATCGAGCTCCCAAGCTACTCAATCGAGTAGCCTCCGCTAGATCGAGTAACTCTCAAACTGAAGCTCACACCATCACCAGTCATCGCTCGTAAGGTTTTCGAAGGTCAAGATATGCGTCTAAGGTCGGTCAACGAGTCCCTAAAAGGACGAGTATTACAGGTTCCTTAGACTTACATCATCCCTTGCCCACATTCACTTACTTTTTCATTACTCAACACACAATCATATCACTCATATCATATCACAAAACATGCTTCATGCCTCAATAAGTCTTACCAATCTTCCTTTTCTTTTTCCACTAACTATCACGACCACATATAACTCATGTCCTCCCCACCGAACTCATACTCACCACAGGTGTCACTCCTTACATCATAAGATTGGGTAACTTACGCATGAGGACCAACACATAGGTAAAACAATGCATAAAGAAGCAAAAGAACACCTTTGAATTAAACATAATAAGCGACGAAGTCAAAAGATAAACATATGACCCAAAATAGAGGTCACTAGATCGAGTACAGGTCACTCGATTAAGTAAGTGACTTACTCGATCGAGTAGGTAAAGGTCAGAGGCACGTACAACAAATTAACAGGGTTACTCGATCGATTAAGAGTTACTCGATCGAGTAACACGAGGTGCACTCGATCGAGTAAAGGCCACTAGATCGAGTACCCTACGCATTTCTCAGCACTGTCCAATTTTCGTAAAACAGTCATATCTCACTCGTTTCTTCGTCATTTTGGGCGTGTGACCTATCGTTAGAATCTTAAAATAACATGCTATCACCTCCAATTGGAATCACATCAAAATCATATATAAATATCAAGTTATAACAGTTTAAAGACAACCTCTCTATAATCGAACAACATAACTATTTGATTTTCTCTTTCAAACAACTTAAACGTCAACAAGGTGAACAAAAGCGACTTGATACTTGTAGAACCACTATCTCTAACCACATGTTACTACTTACCAAAAGCCAAACAATAACATCTATCATGCTCATATAAAATTCAACTTATCAATCATGTACTACCCGCATGCTTTAACTTTATAACCTTTCGTAACACAAAACAAACTCATACATTACAAATCCTATTTCCATGTAACTGATACAACAATATTACAAATCCACTTCGTCACCTAAACATATTCATAATCACGAAATTCATATTCTCGTGCAATTGCCACTTCATCTTTTCCAATCAATTCATCCATTTCAACCACATTCTTCATCTAACAAGTGCATATGATACAACAGTAGACAAGTATATGAACTTATTATATAACTTTACGCAAATAAAATTATGTATAATTATATCACATCCCTTAATCACATGTTACTAGTATAGCCACATTGTAAATCATCCATCCTGCAAAATCATTATTCATCACATATTATCATATATGAACTACTTCACTTTTCCACCACATCATTCATCATTCTCATATACTTTTCCAACAATTCCAAACAACATTGTAAACCAACTATCATGCAACATGCTTATTCACAACACTTTATCATTTACCACATTCCCCATTCCACCACAATCATTTTCCAACATTTTTATACAACACATCATCCAACATACGCAATAGAACATTAGTAAACACATAGCGATCCCATGACACCCCATAGTGACGGTTTAAAGTTATAGGGCGAGTTCGTAACTTAGGACGTCTTCCAAGTCTTTGCATTAGCTCCTAACAACTCCTACCCGGGTTCATTATATTTTGACTCTTTAGATTCATTAGGTTCATTAGTTACAGGTTCCAAAATCGTCGCTCTGATGCAACTTTGTAACACCCCCACACTCCAAGTGCCTTACCGGGACCACTTAAAACATGAAAATGCTACCATCTTGGTTATCTGAGGAAATTTATATCAAATAGACCATAAAAGAACGTACTTTAATAAATAAGTTTAAGTGATTACATAACAAAACCAACTGTAAAGTAAAGTACAATTGTTATACAACCAAACAACAACTGAAGTAACAAAAGTATAAACACAACACAGCGGAAGACTACTATCAGACTCATGGCAACTCCATCCCCATCTAATCCCGCGTGCATCCATAGTATACCTGCTAGACAACTGCTCACCACTCCCGAATGGATCGGCATAGTTTTTAAAACATTTAAATGGGGTCAGTACTGATTACACAAAACAAACATCTGCAATAAAACAATACCACAACCAATTCAATCAACCTAAACTCCATCACATCACCACACAAGTGTGTAGTCCTGCCAGAATACTCATCGCAACAAGTTTTTCACACCGCCAGTGGGGGGACTACAGCCGTTCCCACCTAAGACCCGCTCATTTTATCCGAGCGATAAACCCATGTTCCTTAATGTGCACATCCCTTCTGTGGCGGGTTCCACAGAAGGCGAATCAAGGGCGTGAAGCCACTCCTGCAAGTTACTCCACTCAGCCGAGGACGTACCTCGCAAACCACAGACAGTTATACGATAATCACATTATACTACCAACAATCACCAATTCAGAATCCAATGCCAATACGATCTATAACAAGACCAATCAATCACCACAAACCATGTAATCAATACTGAGTAGGGAAATCCTACCTGGAAATAGCAATCACAGACCGTCACACAGCTAATCAATAACGTTCCTCAACGAATCCTCCTCCTATAACACATATGCATACAATTACCATCTGTAGACACCTCATTTCTGCACCTCCCGCAAACCACCCGGTGATGATTGGGCCGCATGTTTGGTACGCGGAACGATTTGTGACAGTTCGTAAGTTTATCATCAAGTGATCGCTCAAATACTTGTGCCTACCTCATGGTCGTCATCTAGGTGTCATTACGGTCGTTTTGGCAGTAATTAGAGTACATTTGGAGTCTGGGTCAAAAACCGTCTTCATTTCTATAAACCGTCAAAACCCGAGTCAAAGCGACGTGCTTGTCTACCTAAGGTTAGGATGTCATAAAATGTTGAGATTATATCTCATTTTGAGTCTCATGTCACTTCATTAGGCTAAACTAAAAGTTTACATTACAAAATGTGCATTTCATTTAGTTAAAATGACAACCCGACCTTTAGGCCCATTTTACGAGGTGATAACGACTTTTTTGGGTCAGGCATATTTCACAGAAAGTTCTAGATCTCTTTCTTAGCTTTCCAACGCCACCAAAATCACCTTAATCCGAGTCTTGTAGAGAAAGTTATGCCTAAAATACGACAGGCTGTCAAACGCGCTTTCTTGCGCAGGAGGAACCCGAGGAAAGGACGCGACGACAAGTCTTTGCGCCTCTTCCAAGGGACGCAGCACCTGCTGCGCCTTTTCCTCAAGGCTTTCTTTTTGTCCAAGTTTCCGTGTTTAACCTAAGTCGGTTGTTTCCGGATCTTTCTCTCCTTTCCTAAACCCTAATTCCGTGATTAGTATAAATAGGGACTTTCGTTCCTCATATTTCTCACGCGAGTGTCCGCCCTTCTCTTCTCCCTTTGCATTCTAGACTTTTGTTCTTACTTTTTGGCGCCTACGTGCTTGATCTTTCAACCACGTAAGCTCGGATCCTTCTGAGTACCAGCCTCGTTTGCATGACCGACCAATTTGACCAACTACACAATCAATCAACTTAATTATTCTGTTCGTTTTCCTCTTACGAGGGCACTTTCTTTACATTCGCGTCGAGCATCACTAATCGATATCTTAGTTCATCTCGTTTCGTCAACATGTAAGTCTGAGGGTGTAAATCTCTCTTTTATTTATTGTATTTTACTTATTGTATCACAATTGTAAGGTTTATGTCGAAAATACCTCTTAAAACCGATTTACAAAACCTTGTTGAAAAACCTCTTTTTTACGGATTTCCAGTAGACAGACGTCGAGAAAAGACGCAGCAACTGCTGCGCCTCTTCGTGAGGCTGCCGCAGTTCCTGCTTATTTTCTTCTTCCTTCGTCCTCTGTAATTCGTTCATCTTTTATTTGTTTCGATTGTTTCTCATTCATTCTTCGATACAATAGTCTAATAATTTCATGTATATTATTTATCATTCATTCACATGTTTAGTTCATTAATTCCGACTTAAATCCCTTATAATCTCATATTAGCGGTTTTCGTCATTAAATTCAAATCCGGGTTATAGAAATTCAATTTGTTCATATTGAGTTTCTGGAATTCGATCTTTGATATATTTTCATCTGTCTGTTATCATATTCATTGTATATTCGCCTTTAACTCGTCGTATTAAGCCTAATTAATTTGTTTAGTTTGTAATTAATATCGTTCATCCATGTAATTAATCCGTCTTAATTCCGTTTCATCCATGTTTATTGCTTTTATGATCTTAATCGCATGTAAATAACCTTTTAAATCACTTCTATCCGAGTAAATAAATCTAATCAATCTTTAAATCTACTGACGAAGTATTAACAACACGCAATTCCGCTTCAGCTCCGACCAGAATTGAGAGAACAGACGCAAATCGAAACCGCGCGCCTATTCCAAAAGACGACTCTCTGCTGCTTTATTCGGTTGAATTCTGTCCCTGAACTCCGTTTCTGCCTTGACTTAGTTTAATTAGTTTACATATTAACTAACTATTATTCGTATTTATCACGCTGATTCGTTCGTTAATTCACTCTTTTATTCTTTTGTTCTTTTTCTCAAATTATCCATTTTAAAGGTATTTTCGACATAAATCACCTAATCCAATGTAATTATTGTAATTGTAATTATTGTAATTTTCATTATTGTAGTTTATAATTATTGTATTTCTTTTATTGCTTGAATGTTTTCACATGTAATTGAGCATTAAATCCCACTTCGACCCAATTGTATGTTACATTACGTGTCAACCGACTTAGTATTAACTCTTACATGCTAGGATTAATCTAATGGATGTTGCATTGCATGCATTACAATCGATGATATATCAAGTATAAATAACTTCCCTAATCATTAGTAGAGGCCGCTATCGAGGCGGGCGGGATTAGGTGTTCGATCAAAAGAGCTTCCTAATACGTACCCTCACCCCTTACTCCAGATCTCTGTGAACATCCGTGTTCATTGGCATCCACGAGAGTCATTCTAGACATAGAATGCTAAGGGTAACGATTGCTTAGTGTTCATGTCTCTACTTTGTGTCTTGACATGACACGAGGTATTCGAACGGTTCCAATTTCCCATAAAAATTGGTGGCGACTCCAACAAAAATGCAAACGCTTGTTCTCCTCTTTCCCAAGCGCCCCCGTGGGCCCCCGCTGTCCACACCATCTAATCACATAATACTCCCAAAACCCCCAATCTTCCCAATTAGGGTTTTAAACAAAATCAAGGAAATACTAAAAAAAAAAAAAAACTATACAAGAATCTTACCCTCGACACGACGAACTCAACGGCGTAAAGAACGTGATGATCCGACAACCTTAGCCCTTGGGATTTGATGGTAATGCGACGAACGTAGACAACATAACTTCTTTTCTCTTTTGAAAAGTTTTTATAAAAGATAGAAATGATGAAGAAAGTGACGGAAAGCTTAATATATCAATCACGCGTTACTAACAAAACCCAACTAAAACAACCCGCAAAAATAACTTACTCGATCGAGTAAGTAACTTACTCGATCGAGTCCCCAACTTACTCGATCGAGTACCCTTCAGCAGAATACTGTTTCGTAAACCAAACTTACTTACTCGACAGAGTAAGCCCTATTCGATAGAGTACCCATAGACATAGAAGACCGTAGTATTACAGTCTTCCCTCCTTAAAAAGAACTTCATCCCCGAAGTTCAACCCATACTCAAAACAAACATACTAACTCGATCAAGACACAATAACGCAACTAAGAACTCAAAACAAAACCCCAACCTATAAAACATGAACTCTTAACACCAACTCCACCACCTATGCTCACCTCCACAACACGGCTCACGATATCGTATCAACTACATTATAGCCTCTCGGCCATAACTCCATACACTATCGAATACCATCCATAAACGCCGCTAGCTCCGTTTCCTTAACATATTATCCACTAGAAAAAACAATCTTAAGATACTCATAACATCAAATGCAATGTTACGGTACTGATTAACCAGAATACCAATTTTAACCAAGACAAAACAGAAGTATTCCAACCAACTATAACAAGGGATAGCAAGAGCTGCATAAGACGCAACCAAATGAACAGAAAAGAGGACCAATAGTCAAAGCCTAACCGAACCCAAAGAAACCAACAAACCCAAAGAAGTCAATCAAGACCAAGAAGGAATAGGACGACAGACAAGGGGTATAAGACCCGTCACTTAAGAGGACACGCAAGACTGAAAAAAGACACCCGATTCACCAAACGACACCTCCCAGGACCATTGTCGTACAAGCAACCAAACGAAACTAAAGGAAGCTTCTGACAGACACTAGTGAAAAAGAAAAGGGGACTGATTGATGGGGGGGAAAGAGGGGATCATAAAATCTGACCCAAAACACGACCACATAGAACAACAGCGCAGTAACTGGATGAGCTATACTCATCGACACATACAGACAAGACCAATAACAAGAAAACCAAACCAGAGGTGGGGGAATCACCTCTGGAATAGACAGAAGAACCACGGCGACAAGACAAGGGAATGAAGGGACGAGAACTTCACCGATTCAGATGCATGCAAAATCACCTATAAAACGACCAACAACACAAACTAACCAACTCGGAGATCGACGACTCATACGGGAATAAATGAGACGGAAAAAGCAATGACCACAGCCAACAAGCACCACATCGAATACCACAGCCTTGATTATAGAAGGGAGGACGAAATAACGATTCAATCTCATCGAGAAAAAGGGGGAAATTGGTATATAATGAATTAATCAAAAACAGAAATAATGGTTCGCCGGAGATGAGCGCAATCAAAGCCTGATAGCCTCATCTCCGGTGAAAGGCGATGAGATATGGGATAGGGTATGGAAGGATGGCAGCGACGGCGGTACAAAGAAAAGAGAGGATAGGTTTTTTTTTTTGTGTGTGTGGGTGGAGGGGGGGGGGAGGGGTAGAGAGGATTTTAGTGAGATGTGTATGCTTACGGGGTGGAAATAAGCTGCTGCACACGATGTCATGTAATCTCAGGTGCAGTGACAATGCAATTCAAGCATAAGAGGTTTGATTACCAGTCCATCCAAAGAAGTGTCGGATATGCTATTGCAAGTGCAAGAAATTTTTTAGGGAATACCATTCTGTTTCTTGATAGAGACAAAGTCCATTGAAGGTGGAACAAAGTTTTGACATTGTACTATTATAAAAATAAAATAAAAAAAATCCGATTCATGCACCATTTTGCAAATATAGTTGTAATTAGCATTATATTTGAAAACAGCCTCCGCATTTAAGTAAGGTAGAGGAATGTCATGTTAACATATCTCCTCTTACCTTGCCATAGGTTGAAAGCCAAAGCTTATTTTACGATTACACTCGTATAAATGTTAATCTGAAACTCAAGGTCTAGCTCCAATTCATGGTATTCTGAATCAAATTTTATAGTTTTCAATTGCGGAAGACAAACAAAACCCATTTTGTTATATTTGAAAAAGAACTATATTTTTCAACTTTTCTATTGTCTTATTTTGGGAAGAGTAACATTTTTTTTTATCGTCAATTATAAATTACGGGTATATATTCAACGATGAAAAAATTGTTGAAATCCACACATCCACTACTAAAATTTTAGAATCGCCATTGGTTGGAAGCTTCTTAGGTAACTTGAGTACTGTTTCTTTCTATTGAAACTTGTAGCATAATTGAGTTGCTATCTTCAAGGTTCACACGGCTGAAGAGTTAACAGCATAATCAGGACCTATACTTTACTTCTTTTTTTTTGCGATAAAAGACCCGAACTTATTCCGTTTAGCGTTAAGGACCTCTACACTAATCCGTTACTCTCTCCGTTGACTTTTATACTCAACAATAGAAAAATAAATAAATAATACTTCCTCCATTCAACTCCACTCTACCACTTTTTTTTTTTCACGTTTGTCAAGGCGTGTTTTACGCGCTAAAAATCGTTAGCTACGTATTTGCAAAAATTATAAAAGTTAGATATTTTTAATGTACTCGTAAAGACGAATCAAACAAGATCTCACATGAATATATTTCCACTTACGTATCGAGAGAAAATCGAAATTGAATATACAATTGTAAATAGTGTACAAAAGTGAAATAGGTAGAGTGGAGTTGAATGGAAGAAGTACAAACCTAATGAATCTTCAAATAAGATTGCTGCTACATATTTCTTCTAAGACCTCATATAAAATCATAAGATCCAAAAAACTGATGACATATTTTGTAACTAAATACATGTCAATCTGTCATCAAATCTGGTACTTAAAATCCGTTACAGCAAAATATTCAGTAATTGGAGTTTCTTCGTGACAAAAAGAGATACTTGAATATTGGAGTTTCTTCGTGACAAAAAGAGACACTTGAATATATACCTGCAGTCACGGCTAACTTTTATTTTGTGTACAAATCTCGTCACGGGTGGCTTTTATGTTTAAAATTTGAATGAGCAGAACCTCTTGATTTTTTTCTTCTGAGAAAATTTCTGAAAAAAGAACATGTAAAAACAAAATTTAGTGATCAATGTTGTTATTAATCAAGCAAAAAATTTGAATAGCTTATTTGTATTGGATATTCAAATCATTTTTGTTGAGAAATAATTTTGAACGTGTAAAGGTTGCCTTGTTATCGTATGCTTGCCACCTGCATCTATGAATTATGGAATGACGCTTGAATTAGTAGTTTTAGTTCCGGAAGGTAGACGAGGAGCATTTTCATGTAACGTCAAAACTGACTGAATAGTTTGTTCCCCTTCATAATCTGTATATATAGCCACCCTTTGTGGTACAGATGACATCGTCTAATGCAACAAAAAAATAAAAAGTTAAAAAAAAATAACATAGTTAAGTTCCTAAAGGGGAAACTGGAATAAAAGGGAGAGAGACTAACATGACAATTAGAATTGCTTCTGGTTTGAGAGTGTTTGTTTGGTGCTGTATAATGCCTTCTCTTGTTATTTTGCAACTTTGTAGCTAAGTTGCTCAAAGCGGATGAAGGTAAAGTAGATGTAGTATGTGGAAGCGATGTAACAGATTCAACCTGCTGGGCATCCTCTTTTATTGTGTCCCTGACCACCACATTTACTACATTTCATACTATCTCCAACCCTACTCATTCAAGTATTATTGGCAACCTCGCTAGCTTGTTTTCTTCTTTTAGTTGTTGGCTTGCAAGCTTTTAACTTCTTCAAGGGAGGAGGCAATATAGGTTCAGTTTCGGATTGAGGCCATTCTTGGAGGCCATTCAAAGGTTCTAAGCAGTGGTCATACGCCTTTAGATATGTAGCTCTCCTATAACAATCAGCTACATAATTCTTCTGGTTGATGACCTTTTTTTCCAAATAACTACTACTGCATGGTGACACGGCACACCACTGATATGCCATACATTACAGCTACATGTCATATTTGACAAATTGACGACGTATTTTTTGGTGTTGCACCTTCCCTGACACCAAAACAGAAGTTTCCATCCCAAAACGCAAACCATCCTCTTGCATTGAACTTTGACCTCTCCAGTCTTTCTTGAATTCTTGGACAAATTGCAACATTTTTGCTAGCAATAAAGTCTCTCTTCTTATGCATTCTCTCCATCAAACTTTCTCTAATATCCTCGAGCATAGTTATAGCAGGCTTGTGTCTTGATTTAAGAATGTACGCATTGAAAATTTCGGACATATTATTGTCGACATTATCACATTGAGACTGTGGTGTGAAGAATGCTCTGCACCATTTCTTATAATATCTCTTACGAATATCTTCACCAGCTTTAGTAGAAATCTTATTCATATATGCGATTCTCTCGACAAATTCATTTTCAATGGTGCTTTTAGCGATCTTCCAAAAAGCTATTATGTATTCCTTGCCTCCTCCAAAGACCTCTCTAAAGTTACAATATGCATGTCTTGTGTAACACCTATGCTCAGCTTGTGCCCAAACTTCCGTGAGGGCTTTTATCAATCCTTTTTGTTAGATCTGACATTATAGTGTAACCGCTTCCTCTGTTTGCAAGAGTATATTATTTTGCTTCTTCAGCACACCAAGGGTTTGGCTTCTTTTTAGTGGGCCCATTAATATATTTTATATAGAAAAAGGATAAATAAGCTAATTAAGCTAATTAAAAGGTCCATGTGATAGCAAAGTAAGAGCAAGTCCAATGGTTTGGCTTATGCAAGCTAGTAGCCAAGCCATTGGAAATGTTCTTAGAGAAACTTCAATGATTTCATATAAGGATTTGCATGCAATTATTATAATTTATCAAGCATGTTGCTCATCATTGGAGTATAAAAATAGTTTATTGTTTGTAAGCTGATGTAGCTTTGTCAAGCTACGTAGCTAAAGAAGTAATTATAAAACAATAAAATAATTTATATTATTACAATATTGCATGTTATGTGGGACATTGTAAGCTAAATTTATTGTAGTTTGCCACTGGAGGGGTTTTGTAGCTTGAAAGCATTGTTGCTTAGAATTTTTTTTTTTTTTTTTTTTTTTTTTTTTTTTTAAATGTTCCTTAGAAAATTGTTGGGGTAAGGCAAACTACACGATTTTGTAGTTTGCCATTGGAGTTGCTCTTATAGATTAACTTTGTTTAAGCTACTAGTTTCATTAAGCTAGTTGCTTGAATTTGATTAAATGGACCTACCACATGGAAACAACCAATAAAAAGTTAGTATCTTAAAATGTGGGTCCAGTTTAGCTAGTGAAAAATTAAGCCAAACCATTGGAATGAATTGTTAGCTCAAAAATTTTGTAGCTTAAAACTTCATAGGACAAAAGTAAGCTAGTAGGTAGGGGTGTTCAAAATAAACCGAACCGCAAAATCGAAAAACCGTCCTTAAGATTTGATTAACCGAACCGTTTCGACAAAGTGGTTCTTTGAACCGAACCGTTAACTTTATTATGGAAAACGTTCGGTTAAGGTTCGCAGGGAAGGAGTCGTTGCTCGCTTACTAGTTACACAAAATCTCATTGAAGACGGTACGTAGCCGTCACTTTGGAGTGACGGATACCATTTTCTCTCACAAATGACCCAAATAGAGTAGAGAGGGAAGTACATGGGGGTGCCCCCACCTTGTCGTTTCTATCCGTTTTGTGAGTGGCATTACCCGTCACTTGCTCCGACCCGTCTTCAGCAAGACTAACTGTACTAGTAGTTACTACACCAAAATCTTATCTATATTAATACAAAAGACAATACTCAATCCTTAGCGCGCCACGTCACTAATGCAGTTTTTTTTTTTTGGAAATTCATGTTATGGTGGGACCCGTGAGTGTGCAATGTATTTATTTCTTCAGATTTCCGTCTTTTCAAACATGCGATAAATTCCGTCTTACAACAAATTCTATGAAATAATATTATGAAAAAATTCTATGAATTAATATTATGAAATAGTTTTATACATTCCATGTAAATAAAATTTATAACATATACACAGAATGAATTACAAATGCGAGTAAATGAAATTGAATTACGGAGTACATAATTTTTAAAACAAAATTACATAATAATAAAATTACATAATTTCAAGAAGAAATAACATTTATATACGCGATCGAACATAAAACGCAAATGAATTATATACATATGTTAAAGTTGATTATATTAGATTATATTTCTTTTATGCGGATGTAAAGTTTTTTATGTATGCAATTTTTATTTACAAGAGTAAATTACGTTATTTCCTTATAAACCAGTGTATGTGAACACGTGTTTGTAACAAATTTAAACATAAATTATGTAAATCGTAGATTTAGACCAACTAGATAAGTACAATAGAAATGCAAAAACAAATATACATCCAAAAACATTAATACTAGCCCAAATACATACCCGTGCAATTTTGCACAGGTTTAAAACTAGTACTAATGTGATTTTAAAACCCCCCATTTGTCAATTTAGCTCCGTTTGCCATTTTTTAGGAAGGTTTGATACCAAAATGCGCGAGTCATATCCTCTACCAGGTTTGTATTGGCTACTAGGAAGGATTTATACCAAAATGCGAGAGCATGTAACAATTACATAGTTGTTCATTCATGTACGGGTTTTACTTATTCGTGAACTTTTTTTCATTATTTTTCCATACTATGTCCTTTGCCTAATTCTCCTAACTCTCTCTTCTCTAATTCTCTCCCTCACAAAATTAATTAAATTCTACAAAATTAATCAAATCCGTCAAATTACACAATTAAGGATGTAATTCTTGTATCGATCGAGTAATAAGTCTAATTCTTAATTTTATTAATTATATTAAGAAATTGATTTACTCTAATTAAGTTAGAGTTTGTTTAAACCGTTATCGTTATTGGTTGAAATTACATGGAAGCGGAGATTTTTAGTTGAATTCAGAAAAAGATTACCTAACCAATCAAATGCTATGACATGAATCCTTTGATAGTAAAGGAATATCTTTGCGTCTGAGTAATGAGTAGGCACGTTACTTTGTACCATTGCACTGTCAAAACTGCATTTCTTTTTGATACAAATGCATTTTCTGATTCTTAGAATAGAAGATGACGAACTAGCCTTTGACGGTGCAGCTGTCGGTGGTGCTTGACCGGATCCATTGACGGTCGTGGATGGTGAATTAAGGAGAGTCGAATATAGAGAGAGAAAATTGAAAAATTGGGGGAATGAAATAAGAGGGGCAAAATGGTCATTTCCGTCCATAAAAAAGTAAAACTCGTCCATGAATGAGCACCACCCAACAATTATTATACGTTGGCAAAATGTATTAAATTGAGGGATAAGTTCCAAACTTCAAACATTCACTTGTAAAGCAAAGAACCAAAAGAAAAACAAAAAACTAAGCAAAAAAGTGAGAACAATACGAATTCAATGCAGGCGGGTTACAAGCTAGTTCAATTCAACTTTCTTACATAAGCCAATTCGATAGCCACAGTCCACTCGAGATCACCTCATGTTTTCCCTCATCTTATAACGACTTGTATCACCATATCTTGGCCTATCACCATGACTTCGAGAAGCACCAAAAAAACCATGACTTCGAGCAAGTGGCTTAACTCTCCTTTGCCTTTCTGGAGATCTCTGGACGATTTCACCATTAACAAACAGGTCCGCTGCAGAGAATAAGATGGATAGCACATTTTAGTGTCTAAAATGTATGTACAAACTAGTAGTGAGTTGCATTACACCAATTTGGTGGTCTACTAATACGAATATAAATTCCTCCCTCCAAATATATGTAGTGTTTTATCAAATTTAATTTACAACTATTTTCTATTATCATCTTTCTAAAGTAACAACTATTGTATATATTGTGAAAATATTCTCAAGTAAACTCTCTTAATCACTAAAATCAAATGGTAAAATAGGATAATATCTATCAGGTTTGGTAAATACAATTCTTTAGTATTTAAGTTTATCATCAAAAGTATCATTTATATGCATTATTTTGTTTTTCTTAGGAAGGATTCCATGAAAAACGAAATTATCCATATATATATGGATGGAATACAATATGTTTACCTCCATAGTCATTGTACTCAGGGTCAGCATAGGAATCCGGAAGAACGCAAAAAACACCCGGCAAACCTACATGCAAACCAACTTCCAGATGAATAAATGCATAACTAGTATATAACTAAACAGAGCGGCATAAACAAGCCAACATAGAAAGCCACATTACCTTCCATCTTTTTTGCAGTCTCTTCATCAACTTCACAACCGAACCCAAAGTATCCCTCACAGGAGACCTTGTAAATCTTCTTAATCGCCTCTTCCCTACTGATTCATTCATATACACAATGTAATCAATCAAATTGAAATTTATAAAGCAGGTTAAGGAAACATATTGTCGTAGACTCGTATGTCGCTAAATAACAACAAACAGCAATGGACAGACGAGAAAGCAAACATCCACAGATGAATTCAAAAATTATAATTCAAGATTCAGAAGCACATAAGCAAAACAGTCATATGCTCACATGTAGGAAAAAAATTTACTCCCTTTTACGGAGGCTGTAGATTTGAGAACACAAATATATAGGGTTATCACATCATGTTCAGTCTTGTGAACTAAAATCTCCAATAACAGTCAAACAAGCAACCATAAAGGTGCACTTGAATTGAGGGCATATGTTGCCAAATCCAAGAGACGCCTAACAATGATTTTTGAGGCTAGCGGGTTAAGATGAGGCAAGAGACTGAATAAATTTTTGAAAGTGCATTGTCTCCCCATCTATGAACATCTCTAATTGAGAGTAACATATTAAAAGTAATACATGTACGATTGTGGGAACAAGCAAAGAAACAGGTGTGATGGGGATTTTGTCAGCAGTTGGGGGGGCAAAGTAACCTATGGTAAAGAGGTGGATAGCTATTACCATCCCTCCACTACCCTCCCTCCATTTTCAAGTTCCCACCTCCATGTTGCAAGCTTGTACTCTTGTAGTCTCCTCAATTCGTTATCTCTCCATTTCCTCTACTAAAACAATGTCAAATCATTATTCCATCTCCACTTCATCAAACTATTGACCGTTAGATCACCTCGGAATTCAATTTAGACCATTGAGAGAAAATAGAGGGGATCCAAATCGTTCTTTTCCCAACCTAGACCACTAGCCCTAAATGAAAACAAACGGTTCAAAACTTTTTATTATTCCACGTTACTCAATTTCATTTGATTTTTTTTCTCCTTGAAAAACGTCAAGTGGGTCTAATTGAACGAAATGGAAGATAGAAACTAATAAAATCTCATACATGACTCAAATCAATGCAAAGCTCCAAGCAAGCACATGAGGATTAACACGGTCTTTTATATCACAAATCACTACGAGTGGCGGAACCAAGATTTGTATTATGTAATACAGGCGCAAAAATTTTCAAGGGAACTTGTATTGCATTAAGGTAAACAAGGACTAAAGGAGACAAAAAAAAAAAACTGAGAATTTTAACTGAGAATTTCAAATTTTCAAGCCCACTTAATTCAGTCAAGGCCTAATACATTCACAAGACGCGAAAGTGGTAATCTGACCCCTTTACTTTGGCTTATTGTGAGATTAGGCCCCTTAAGTTTAGATTGGAGTGGTTAAGCCCCTTAAGTTAGCTAAAAAGTGAAAGTAAGCCCTCACCCAAAATCTCATGAGAAATTCATTTTCTCATACCACAAAAGCTCAAATAGTTTATGTTTTATTTAAAAAAAAAGTTCAGAATTGTTTTTTTAAATGTAAAAAAAGAAAATTTTTAAATTTTGAAAAAATGAAAATTTTGCTTTTAATTATGTTTCCTGAGAAAAAACTTATTTTTATTAAAATATATCACTAATACTTAAGAAAAACATTTAATAGTCAAAATTAGGCACATACTCCCTCCGATCCACATCATGGGGAAAAATGGAGTATTTAAGAAAAGGTGGAAAAAGTAAGGGTAAAAAGGGAAAAAATAGGTGGGCCATGTAATTGTGGGTGTAATTGTGGGATGGTATGTGGGGTATGTAATGTCATTTTGTGTAAATATGAAATTGGTATAAGGACAATTTGGTAATATTGTGGGCCAAATAAGGTATGTGGATCATCCATTTTAGATAAGTGTTACCTTTGGTGTGGATCGGAGGGAGTATATTTTTAGAGTCTCTCTCTCTCTATCTATCTATATATATATATATATATATATATATATATATATATATATATATATATATATATATATATATACATGTGTGTGTAAAATCAAGTTAGGAAGCTGTGGATGTGACACGTGGCATATTCAGCCTTAAATACACCTATTAATGACAACTTAGTTATTAATTACAAGCATTAATGTAGCATCAACATCAACAATAATTTAATAAAGTTATTTATTAGATTAAATTAAATAAATAATATAGTTAATTTTAAAAATATTTTGAGGAAAATTACAAAACTAAAATTTTTAAATTTATCGCAAAAAATGTCACCGTATGAGTATAATTTCATTAGAGTTATTAAAATATAAATTCAATGAGTGTGTACTCCCCAAAGATGAAATGTAAATTTACGTAAGAGTTGGGTATGTATATACATTATTTTTATTTATTTTTTGCATGTATCTAAAATTTCTATTCATACAAATTTTAAATTGTCAAAATACTATTTAAATATTTTTATACAGTGGAGTTATGATAACAAAATATTAAAATCTTATCATGCAAATTGAGGGTTTTACAAGATAATTTAAGCATTGAATTCCATATAGTTCTTTTGTGTGTATATATATATATATATATATATATATATATATATATATATATAGTATTGAGATCAAATGAGTCCCCCTCCTAAGTGTGAGTCCATAAGTCCTCCTTAGAGCCCTTGGATGAGCACTATGGAAGGCTGAGATTGAAGACAAAAAACAAGGGATTAATGCCTAATTAAGCCCACTCTCTCACTACCTTAACTAATCCACCCTAATTATCACTAATTTCACTATATATAATTTATTCTCCCACCTAATTATCTCTCATCTCACACAATTCACACATTTCTCTCATCCCTCTCTAAAAAAAACTCAATAAATCAAAAATAAACCCAAAAAAATCAAAATTCAAAAATCCCTTCCTCACCCCCTACAACCACCATCCCACCGACTCTCACCCCGACGAACGCCACCACTGCCACCGTCACCCTCTCCTTCCTTGCCGCCTCTCCTCCTACCATCCCCGACAACAACTCACCACCACGACCACTCACCCACGCCTACCACCCTCAACAACCACGACCACTCACCCACGACCATCTCCTCCTACTCACCACCACGACCACTCACCCACGACCATCTCCTCCTACCACCCTCAACAACTCACCCACGCCTACCTCCTCCTCGCCATTTACGATGTCCCTCCTCCTCTCCTCCACCAACACACCACACACTTGACCCCCCACCAAACCCGACGGCCACCTCCTCCTCTCCTCCTCTGTTGCTTCTTTTCTTCTTTCTCTTTTTATTCAGTTTGAAACCATTGTTGGCGGGAAGGTCGGAAGGACGTGGTGAGGGTACTGCGTAGGTGGTAGGTTGGTGGCGGGTTGTGGTTGGGTGGTGTTTTTGTCGTGGGGTGGGGGTTGCCATGGTAGAGGTGGTGGTAGTCGTGGGGTTGAGGGCTGCCGTGGTAGTCGTGAGTGAGGTGGTTGGTGGTGGTGTTGTCTTTTTCTTTTTTTTTTAATCGTTTTTTGTTTTTTTCAGAAATTTTAGTCTTCTTTGTTGTTATTTGTCTTTCCCTTTTTTGTTTTTGTTTTTATTTTATTTTTTTAAGTTTTTGTTTTAAGTTTTAGATTTGTTGTTTTGTTTTTTTGTTTTTGTTTTATGTCATAAAGTTAGATCTATCTTTGAAAAGTTAAGTTTTTTTCAAATTTCATATGTCAAATATCGTCTTAATTTATATTTTTTAAAATCTCATATTGTTTAAATTCGTCTTGTGTGCTAAAAATTACACATTGTGTGCTAAAAATCTCGCATTTATATTTTTATTTCGTTTTTTTAATTTATTTTGTTTAAATTTACCTATTGTGTGCTAAAAATTATGCTTCCAATGATTTCAAAATTCAAATTTTGAAATTCCCGCCTCCAATGTTTTCATGCGATATTTTTACTCCATTTTATGCTTGTTTCTATTAAAATTATACTTATTTCAATTAAAATTACACTTTTTTCTGTTAGAATTACACTTTTTTCTGTTAAAATTACACTTTTCTCCATTAAAATTACACTTTTTTCTGTTAAAATTATACTTTTTTCTGCTAGAATAACACTTGTTTCGGCTAAAATTACACTTTTTGTTGTTAGAATTACACTTTTTTCTGTTAGAATTACACTTTTTTCGGCTAAAATTACACTTTTTGTTGTTAGAATTACACTTTTTTCTGTTAGAATTGCATTTTTTTCTGTTAAAATTACACTTTTCTTCCTTAAAATTACACTTTTTTTCTCTTTAAAATTACACTTTTTTCAATTAGAATTACACTTTTTTCTGTTAGAATTACACTTTTTGTTAGAATTACACCTTTTTTCTCTCGTTAGAATTACACTTTTTTCCGTTAGAATTACACTTTTTTTTGTTAGAATTACACTTTTTGTTAGAATTACACTTTTTGTTGTTAGAATTACACTTTTTCTCGTTAGAATTACACTTTTTCTTAAAATTACACTTTTTCTATTGGACTAATGTTACACTCTCAATGGACTTGGTCATATTCTCATATTCTCATTGGACTAATGTTACACTCTCAATGGACTAAAATTACATTCTCGATGGGATTTGAAAAATTATACTTTTCTGGACTAAAATTACACTTTTCTGGACTAAAATTACACTCTCATTGGATTGAAATTACATTTGCCTGGACTAAAAAATACTTTCCGGACTAAAATAACACTCTCATTGGACTGAAATTACACTTTCCTTGACTAAAATAACACTTTTTGTCGTTAAAATAACACTCGAAAAATGCTAAAATTACAAGAAGTTGTGATAAAATTACAAAAAATTAAAACACTCCTTAAAATTACACTTTTTCTTGTTAGAATTACACTCGTAAAATCCTAAAATGTCGAAAAATTGTCTCGAAAAAAAAAAGAAAAAAAACGAAACAGGAAAAATGTTAACAAATTTTTCATAAACTTCAAAATTTTTTCCGTTGAATTTCAAAATAAAATCCGTCAAACCGTAATTTTTTTCGTTGAAATTACACTTTTTTCCGTTGGAATTACACTTTTAAAACAGTGAAAGTGTAGTAACATTTGTATAAAAGTTTCAGGTCAAAAAAAAAAAATTATGCTCAAAAAATTTTTTTGTTGTATAATTAATCCATTAGTGAATGTATAATTAAAGCTAGAGAGATAAAGTGGATTAATTAGTGTATAGGAAACTCATTAGTGTTAAGTATACTTTTTTGCTTTCAATCTCAACCATCCTTAGTGGAAGATCTAAGGGATGTAGAGAGGACTTATGGACTCAAACATTTTGGTGGACTCATAAGAACTTGACACTATATATATATATATATATATATATATATATATATATATATATATATATATAGAGAGAGAGAGAGAGAGAGAGAGGATCTAATGAGTCCACCTCTTCCATTGAGTCTCTAAGTCCCTCTAAAGGCCATTGGATGGACTCAATGGATGGTTCAGATGGACGGAGAGGAAAATGATTAAGAACTATTAAAAAGAAAAGGAAAAAAATGTGGATGGTTGGATTGAGATGGATGGTTAAGATTGAAAATAACAAAAAAAAATTATCACTAATCAATTTTTTATACACTAATTAAATTTTCTTTCTCTCTCTAGCCCTAATTAATCAGTTTTAAGTTTCAGATTTTACGAGTGTAAATGTAATGTTGTATGAGTTTTATGAGTGTAACTTTGATTTTTTTTTTGTGACGGAAATTTTGTTTTTTGTGACAGATTTTATGGCGGTTTTGTATGCAAAAAATTGAATTTGTACAATTTTAATGTTTTACGAGTGTAAATGTAATATTTTAAGAGTGTAAATTTGATTTGTTGTGACCTGTGTTACTCAGACTCAGCAGAGAAGTGTCGTATCCGACGCATATCGGAGTGTCTGACACGTGATTCTAAAATTTAAGTGACATGGGGATGCGGTCAAACAAGTGTCTTGACCGACTTTAGAGACACCTATACGACACTTCGAAATTAAAAGTTTACAAATAAATAGTAAATATAGTTTATTAATATCATTTTTTTACATGGGAAAGGACACATTTATTTCAAAAGTCCAACTTTTCGGTTTTCAATTGCATGTGAGTTTAAGAGAAATAAAATCCCTCTTATACTAAAAGAATAAGAGAACTCCAATATTTTCCCGCCTAAATGAAAATTACTCTATAA
Organism: Silene latifolia; assembly: GCF_048544455.1. NCBI lineage: Eukaryota > Viridiplantae > Streptophyta > Magnoliopsida > Caryophyllales > Caryophyllaceae > Silene > Silene latifolia. Next base: position 130,326,764 of record NC_133531.1, on the reverse strand, counting down.
TGGGGCTTCATTATGTAATATCTACAATTGGGCCATTCTGTTTAATTTCATTTACTGTCCCTCATTCAAAGTTTCAAACCAAAGCTTACATTCTCTTTCTGGGAGTCTAACTTCACAAATTTTGACTCTGAATTCCATCAAAAGTATAAAATTTTGATAGACGAAATTTAAATATATATAGATTTATTATGAAAAAAAATTACATAAAATGTTATTTTTTGATAAAAAGGGACAAGTATTAAAAGTGTTGAACCTTATGTTTTCTACCTCTTAATACTAAACATTATTAATAGTAAATTTTATAATTAAATTTCAATTGAAGTTAATATTATTACTAATTGTTTGTTTCTCTAATATATTTATCTAGAAAACCGCGCATTCGCGCGGGATCTATACTAGTAGATTAATAGACCATTAAATATGCACTGCTGCCTCTCTCTTCTTTTATATTTTAACATTTCCCCACATTTCTCTCTCTTCTTTAACCCTTTTCACCTTTCCCCACGTTATTTCTTCATCTTTTCTTGCTCTCTCTTCTCCATCTTCCTTGAAATACTTCTGACTATCGCTTTGTAAAAGTGTCGGGAGTCGTGTCGTACTCTTCAGTATCCCAGACGTGTCAGGTGTCGTGTCTGGTGAAGTGTCGACACTCGACACTCGACACTCGACACCTACCTGGAGTGTCGAAGCTTCTTTGGTTGTGACGGAAATTTTGAATTTATATAATTTTAACATTTTATGAGTGTAACTTTGATGTCTTACGAGTGTAAATGTAATATTCTATGAGTGTAAATTTGATTTTTTTGTGACGGAAATTTTGAATTTATATAATTTTAACATTTTAGGAGTGTAAATTTGATGTTTTACGAGTGTAAATGTAAAATTTTAAGAGTGTAAATTTAATTTTTTGCGACGGAAATTTTGAATTTTTATAATTTTAACATTGTACGAGTGTAAATTTGATGTTTTACGAGTGTAAATATAATATTTTAACACTGTAAATTTGATTTTTTATGAAGGAAATTTTGAATTTACATATATTAACATTTTACGAGTGTAAATGTAATATTTTAAGAGTGTAAATTTGATTTTTTAGGCAATTTTCTATATAAAAATTTGAATTTATATAATCTTAACATGTTAAGAGTGTAAATGTGGTGCTTTACGAGTGTAAATGTATTATTTTAAGTGTAAACTTAAAGGTATACGAGTGTAAATTTAAAGGTTTATGAGTGTAAATCTAGTGCTTTGCCAGAGTAATTTTGGTCCTTTTAAGTATAACTTTGATCCTTTAAGAGTGTAACTTTGGTCCTTTATGAGTGTAAATGTAGTCCGACAAACACCACCACCGTCCTCCACAACCAACCCACCCTCATAAAAAAGGTAGATCTATTAACAATCTCGAAAAATAAAGCAAAAAAACTAGATCTGGAAAAAAAATGCCACCACCAACCGACCCTCATAAAAAAGGTAGATCTATTAAAAAACTTGTAAAATAAAGCAAAAAAAACTAGATCTAGAAAAAAAATGCGAGGGTAAATTTGATGAAATACGAGTGTAAATCTTTAAGGAAATACGAGTGTAAATTTGAGGAAATACAAGTGTAACTTTATAGAAATACGAGTGTAAATTTAAAAAAATACGAGTGTAAATGTAAAATAATACAAGTGTAAATGTAAAAGAACACAAAAAAAACAGATCTGAAACCTCCACAATAACAAGACAAATTATCTGGTCGGAGGAGGAGGACGTAGGGTAGTGGCGATGGTGGTGCATAATGGCTCTTGTGGTGCGTGGTTTGGTGGAGACTGCGGTGTGGGGAGCTGGCGGGTCGGGTGGGTCGGCGTGGTGGTCGGGAAGTATGTGTGTGGTGGTCGGTTGGTGTTGGTGTCGGGTTGTGGTGGTGCGTGGTAGTCGGTTTTTGGTGGTGGGTGTAAGGTGGTTGGTGGTGGTAGGTGGGTGAGTGAGGAAGAGATGATTAATCCCTCCGTTCCAATCATATGCTTACCTATCTATTCTTCCTGAGCAGTATTTTAATCAAAGGCGAAAGGCGAACAAATGATTACGAAGGGGTAGAAACCCTAAAATTAATCAATCAAACCAACTCCATAAAAGTAACTATCTACATTAAAATGAGTGATAACCTGCCAACAACTTTGGAAAGGGTTTGAATATAAGCATCAATCATCTGCTGTTTGCTCGCGTCTTCGTCACCGGTTTTATCCATAACAATAACCCAATGTGCATAATCACAACCCGGAAAAGTCGGCGCAAACTCCGTAGGCGAGCGGTCACTGAAGTTGGACCCACCCGAGTTGTTGTTATTGAGTGTGGAGTATGGACCGGACCAGTTGACCCGGCATCGGATGGCGGAAAACGGAGCGAGGGACCGGGTTGAGTTGGAGATAAGGAGGGTGGGACGGGCGGATCGGATTGGTCTGAGTGTGGGTGAGCGGGTGATGGTTGGAACGGTGGAGAAGAGGCGTTTGAGAGAAGGGCGGAGGGATAGGGTGGTTGTTAGGGTTTTAGTGATGGGGGTTGTCGCCATTGTTGATGAGAGAAATGAAATGAGTGAGGGTTTTGTGTTTGTGTAGTTGGGGTGGGTTTTGCGTTGAGGGGATTCCAAGTCGACTTAAACCTAGACTAGATCCGAGTCGCATGTGCTATTAGGGTGAGATTATCAGTAGATTCTCCCAAGTCTTAAGATTATACCACATCAGATCCACCTTAGATTCACCTCACACTTTATACATTATCTGTCAGACTCACTTCAACCCTACTTTTCCACTTCACATTTTTTTTTTCAAAAAGAAATGACACATGTTGTCCACTCATTGGATAATTTTTCTTTGAAGTAGGGTCAAGACTCAGCCAAAGTCCTCAACTTAAGACTCAGGTAGATTATTGGTTGTCTTGAGTGAGTCTTGTCTTAAGACTTACCAAAGTCTTGTCTCAAAACTATCAATAATCTTACCCTTAGTATAGAGAATTCATACTCTATATTTAACTTGTAAGTTGAATTGACTCGACTTTATCTAATTCGACCTGAACTTTTTATATTGGTCGATTGTCGTTGTCACTAATTAATTTAATATCACACCCAAAACTGACTGAAATTCAAAATGAATTGACTAACCTGATTCGACTCGATTGAATATGCGACGACGTTGAAGAGGAAAGAGAGAGAAATTGGAGAATATAGGAGAGAGGGAAAGGAGGAGGGGTGGGGTAGAGAAAAGAGATTAGTACTGGAGGAATCAATATCTATCAATCTATTTTCTATTTATATTAATAAAGAAAGCTTTTTTTTCAGCGATTATAGAGAGTCCAGTTTTCGCGAATTATTTTCGAATAATAAAATAATAAATAAAGGGATATTCTACATGGTACCCCTTAATTTGTTTACTTTCTACATGGTACCTCTACACTTTTTAAAACATACATGGTACCCCTAATTGTTGTCATTATCACTAAGTGTACCCCTAAACTTTATTTTCCATCAATTAAACTTAGTTTTAGGCGTTAGGTAATGACTTGGACGCGTAACCAAACTTATTATTTATTATCTCATGACATAAGGACTCTATTAGACTCAATATCCATCTCGATCCTAATATTTATTGATGTATATGGGCTAAAAAAAATTTGACGGAAAATTTATTGATTTCTTGCCAAATTATCACGTCCAAAGATGGATATTGAGCCTAATAAACTCCTTATGTCGGCCGCAACGGTGGAGTCTAGTGGTTAAAATTTGTGTGAAATTCTCAGGAGACCCAGGTTCAAGCCTCCTCAAGAGCAAAATCTTGTGGAGCCTTCTTGGCCTGAGTCCATGTCTAATAAACTTCGAGCCTGCCACCCTCGGGTGGTTAACCTGGTATACGTGGTTTGCAGGCTATCACGTACACCCGCAGGTTTACCCAGTGCGCACCGAAAGTAGCGGCTGCGAGTTCCCTCGTTACCAAAAAAAAAAAGTCCTCATGTCATGAGATGATAAATGACAAGCTTGGTTACGCTTCTAAGTAATCACTTAACGCCTAAAACTAAGTTTAATTGACGGAAAATAAAGTTTAGGGGTACACTTAGTAATAATGACAACAATTAAGGGCACCATATATGTTTTTAAAAGTGTAGGGGTACCATGTAGAAAGTCAAAAAATTGAGGAGTACCATGTAGAATATCCCATAAATAAATTATAAAGATATACTAACGTAACTATGTAAGTTTGGTATAATTCTAATGACCTACAATTCTTATGCAAGTTATAATAATAAAGGTCTTATAGAGTAATATTTTATTCTATCCCAACTCTATGTAGCTGTAACACTCTCATACTGCAAGTGCTTTACCAGGACCACTTAAGGTATGGAAGTGCTACCATCTCGGTTACCCGAGACAATGATAATTAAATGACAATAAAGAAACATACTTAGATAACAATATAGTTTAAAGTGATTACATGTTCAAAACCCAAAACTGATAAAAGAGAAATACAAATGTTCTCAAAACCAAAAGTACTAAACAACTAGTCCAAAACAACGGAAGACTTTAAGACTGCATCGTGGTGACTCATCCCAGCTAACTCAAGCGCATCATCTCATACCTGCTCAACAACTGCTCACCATTCCCGAATGGATCACCACAGTTTTTAAAACAATTACCGGCGTCAGTACTAATTACATAAAACAAAGTCACAACGAAACAAGAACACAAACAGCACAACAGCTCAGCAATTCTCTAGTCTCCAACACCAATCTCCACATTACTGACTACAAATTAAAGTGTGTAGTCCTGCCAGAGTACCCATTGCAACAATTACTCCACACCGCCAGTGGGGGACCGCAGCCGTACCCACCAAATCCCCGCTCATCTCTATTGAGCGATAAACCCAGGTTCCTTAATGTGCACATCCCTTCTGTGACGGGTTCCACAGAAGGCGAATCAAGGGCGTAAAGCCACTCCCGCAAGTGACTCCACTCAGCCAGGGACGCGCCCCAAAGATCACGGACAGATACAAACCAATCAACGCTATGAAATCAACAACTGTCTTAACCAACCAATATTGTAATCAATCACTAATTACAACAACAATCACCACGCATTATGTAACTAATACTGAGTAGGGAAAACCCTACCTGGAATCGCAAACACCGACAGACGATCAAGCAGCTAAGTCAGAATCTCTCCTCAACGAACCCTTCTCCTATACATACATACATACAATCACTCAATCACCCAATTAGGGTTTAACCAACTTTAACAAAATACTATAAAAATTATATGTAAAGCTTACCCTTGACGCAAGGATCACAAAGGTGTAAAGAACAACGAAATCCGACACTTCTAGCTCCGGGATTTTCTAATAATGCGGCGAAGATGATTCAACGTAACTCTTAATCTTCTCTTTAAGGTTTTTAGGTTGAAAAAGTGTTTTAAGAAAAGTGACGAAACGCTTATATATCATTCCCGCATTAATAACAAAACCCGTCAAATATCACCCGTAAACTCACTTACTCGATCGAGTGTCAAGCTTACTCAATCGAGTACCCTACAGGCAGACTACTGATTTGCGTAAAAACACGCTTACGCGACAGATTAAGCCCCAATCGATAGAGTACCCCAAGACATATAAAACTAGACCTGGCAAAAGTATACCGAACCCGAAGAACCGATCGAAAATACCCGAATCGACACCTGACCGTACACCCGAAAGGTATAATCAACTTCACCCGAAACACAGATCGACTGAATTGATTCGAAATCGAACCGAATTTGTAATATCCGAAATAGACCCAAGATCGAATGAACCTGAACTGTTTCAACCTGAATTGTTTTAATTCGAACCGATATATACCTGAACCGATTTTAACTCGTACATTGATGACAGAAACTCAACATTGAAACCCGAAATGACCCGAATGTACCTAGGCGTCACATTTAGGGTGTCTTTTTGTACATGAGTGTCACCCCTTTGACGTCAATGAATTAATATTATATCGTAGTTATGCAAAAAAAACATTATTTATTAAATTTTTAAAAAAAAATTATTCGATTATATCCAATCTTTTGAATAAAGATGTAATCCCTTGACATCCGATCCGATTATGACCTAACTCGAATCTAATCTGCTCTGATATTGACCCGACTCGAACCTTATTTGCACCGATATTGACCCAACTCGAACCTGAACCAACCCGAAATATCTACAACCGATTAAAAGTGAAAACTGAATCCAACCTGAATTGAACCGAACTGAAATCGAAAAAAAAAAGATAAACCGAAATAACCCGATCCGAAAGAACCCGAACCGAAACTGATCTGATTGACCCGTTTGCCACCTCTATATAAAACCGTAGTATTACAACAGCTTTATTGTATAGTGGCTGCTTAATCCGGTTTTCCTTTGGTTTATTTATTTATTATTATTTGGCTTTAGTTTTTTATTTTTCGTTTTCAATATTTACCCCAGTTTATTTAGTTTTCTATTACATTAGTTTAACACCACCATGTATATTATATTAGATTTATCATGTTTAATGTTAATGTATTTATTTCCTTTAGTTTTTCTAATTTGATGAAACTTAATCTATGGCTTTACTTTTTGTGCAGGCACCAAATTAACCAATTTAAGTGATATCAATTAACGCACTAGAGAGTAGAGACTTAAGAGTTTCGTTTCTTTAAGAATAAAGATGTGAATGTAAACAAGCTTAATTTTTTATATATAATATTGTTTTTGTAACAGAGTTTATTTTCGTGATTCTACATAATCTGGACTCATCATGATTGCTTTTTTACAGCGTTCTCTTATCTTGAGTTCTTAACTTTTCAGTGATATTAAAAACAAGATGATGAACATAACAGGTTACACAACCCACAAAACTAAAAACAGATACAAGATTAATATGACAAAATTGGTACAAGGTGAATAGTGTCCGATCGGACAATACTATAACTCTCTCTAATGTTTCATGTTGTTTCAGGTTCATTGCCGCTTTCTTCACTGGCCTTTATATGTTTTTCGTTGAGCGTTCGAAAGATTTGATCGTGACTAAATTGCTCACCAGACTAATGACAAATCGATCATCTAAGATCGAGCAAAGTATTGTATGTAAAAACTTAACTTCGGTGATGTTGTACAATATGATTGTGTATATACAATTACAAATTTTAAACCTATGTTGGAGTATGTAACGGTATCCCAGTCACAGAATCATTGTCCATTAGATTATGACATTTGAATGTACGAGTTTGTGAGGGAGGTTCGCTTTGTTCGCTCTCTTTTGTCGCTGCGAAAGGTCTCCCAAAGTCCCAAATCACTAAGAATTAATAAGAGATACTCGATACGCCATAAATCATTGAATATGATCAAACATTATTAAAAGTCATAAAAAAAAAACCCTGAATACTTAGAGTATATAATCTATACAATATAATTAAAATTAAATGTGACATGGCAAATGTGACGTGACAAATTAAATGTGACATGGCAATATCATAACCCATTTTATGCAATATAGTTTAAAGACTACCTAAAACATTAAATTTTATTCCATAAGCCATTTTTACAATTAATTTATTGTGGACATGGGCCACATGCCGGTCTGTGGACGTGGGCCACCTACCGATTTGTAGTCACGGGCCACCTGCACGCCAAGCCAAAATGTGGACATGCAGCGGTCTTTTGAAAGCCACGCTCGGTGGCGTTGAAATGCTTTCGACCAGATCGCTTTATATCGGTCGGTTACGTCTCGGCAAAGGTCTCGAAACGATGTAGAGGTGTTCGAAGTCGCCACCAAACAATTATGGGGTGCCTGGAAACCGTTCGAATCCACTTTATACCAAGGTCAATCAAGGCAAAAAGCGGTGTTTACCATAGGTACTAAAGATAAGGACCCGTCCCCCTTTAGCATCCTATCGCTAGAATGACTCTCGTATACCCTGGATAAGGCCATCCACTATCCAAAGGTTCTGAGTAAGGGGTGAGGGTACGTATTGGTAAGCCCTTTAATTGGACACCCAATCCCGCCCGCGTTAGCGGCCTCTACTGATCGATCGTTGTTGTTTAAATGTAAGAGTTGATAAAACGATTTAAATGCATGAATGCGCATCCAAAAGCTTAGCCTAACATGTGAGAATTTTCTAAGTCGGTTTGTTTATCCAAATATCAAGAAAATGAGGTTGAGTTGGATTTAGATTGATTTGCATGCGAAAACGGAAATTAAACATCCATTTACCAAATGCGAGTTATGATGCTTAACATGATCCATTTATTTGGAAAAGAAGTGTGTTTAAATGACAAAGTATAAAAACGTAAACTTGTCAATCTGATCCATCACGTATTCAGATTAACCGTAATCGGGATCGTCCTAGACAAGTGCTAAAAACGAAACAGAAGAATTGGTCCGGTTTCAAACCCATCGTCAAAAGCTACCAACCAAAATAATATTTATAACTTCACAAACTACTCTTAGTAAGAGGTAAGTAAAGGTCGGATCCCAAGGGACGGGTATTGATGTAGGATTCTCAATTGCAAATAACTATGTCTTATGGGGTCACAATTTGGTTTGAGGTAATGTGTAATCTAAACTAATCAACAAAATGAAAGTAAATTAATGAAAACAAAGCAAAGCAATTAAAAGGAGTTTGTAAGCAAATGATTAAAAGCACTAGGGTGTCATGGGTTCATAGGGGATTCATAGGAGTAGATCAGACAAATATGTTCTCAATTAGATGCAAGAACTTATTGTTGTGATGGGATCGAGTTAGTGTATATCTTACAATCCCTAGGAATATTTGGGTCCCGGAGCCAAGTTGTCTAGACTATACAACACCTACAAGTCGACTTAATTCTTCCTATTTCACTCTATGCATGGTCTAATGAGACTCGAGTTGGTTTATATCTTAGAAGCCTTATTGAAGAGATAAGGGATGGTAAAAAAATGCAAGGTTTCACAGTCTCACATTTCATCAAACATAACATGTGTATAAGTTGAAATCACAACAAGCAAGCAAATTAATTATGAGAGCATATTAGATTAAGCATAGATCAATCCCCATGTTTGTTTCCCCTAATTCCCCATTAACTCTAGCTAAAGAAACTACTCACTCATAATCAAGTTTAGTATGCTAATAAAGTTGTCAATCATACTAACAAAACAAAAGATGATGAATAAATGAAAGTGATTAACAATAATTAAACAAGGGTAAAAAGGAATTATACCTATGGAGATGATCCAAATAATAAAGCAAAGAATAATAGAAGTACTTGATGTATTGATGGAAGGTTGTCAATCCTCCAAATAAACCCAAATAATCTTCTAATTACCCAAATAAAAGGAAGAACAATAGAGAAATTAAGGAAAGATTAAGATGTGATTAATATTGAGAAATGTATTACAACTAAACTAAGATGAGATTAAAGTTGGATTAAGAGGATATTAAGAGAGCATACGATTGGATGCTAATCTAGGTATTACAAAAGGGTATTTATACTAAAGATTAAGTACAAGGATTAGGGTTACTAAGGGCTTAAATGACTATTAAGACCCTAAGAAAACTTGAGGAAATGCTACTTTCGAGGGACATGCGCGGATCGTCTCTCCTAGTCCTGCCACAATCCGCTCGTCCTTTGCTGAGGCACGGGCTGTTCTGCAAGAAGATCCGCTCGGATCAGGGAGGGGATGCTCGGATCATAGCTCTTCAGTCCGCTCGTCCTGGGATCAAGCCGCTCAGATCCTGGCACTTTGGTACGCTCGGATCATGCTCGGGCCGCTCGGATCCTTGGGCAGAGTACTTCACTTGTTTGGCTCCTTAACAATCCGCAAGGATCGTGTTGGGGATGCAAGGATCTTTTCATCATTGCCCATTTCACTTTATTTATCTACTTAGGCCTCTAGTGTCGGCCTTCTCTTTGATGCTTGGTCATTAGATGCGATCCATTTAGCTCCATTTCGCCTCATAATTGCAAGGTTAGCAATCCTTTCCTACAAAGGACACAAAACCTCAAAGAATATACAAAATGGGAAACTAAAGATAATAAATGACCCAAATATGTGCTAGAAATCATAGGAACGAGGTTAATTCGGGGACTAAATGTGCTCAAATATGAGTCACATCAAACATCCCCAAACCGAACCTTTGCTCGTCCCGAGTAAAGAGGTGACTAAAACTAGGACCTTTAATTAAACTAGCCTACTAATATAGCCGATATGAGACAATTAGCGGATCTCATTCCACCCCTTCAACTCACAACAAGACAACCATGAGGTAGGATGCCTTCTCGCATGGCAAGGTGGGGCTTGCCAAAATGACGATATATCCAAGCATTAAGCACACAAAATAGGTAATGGATGCATCTACAAAAATGAATAGTCACTTTCCTCATCTAAGTGGCGGAAATTGTAATACTCCGTATTTATAAGTCTTGGGGTACTCTATCGAGTAGGCCTTACTCTGTCGAGTAAGGGTAAGTTGCGTTTTAGAAAAGTTTCTGACCTGTAGGGTACTCTATCAAGTAGCCTTAGGTACTCGATAGAGTAAGGGGGTACTCTATCAAGTAGCCTTAGGCACTCGATCGAGTAGGGGGGTACTCGATCGAGTACCTTGGGTACTCGATCGAGTGTCCGGTTTTACGGGGAGTTTTCTCGGGTTTTGTTAATTATGCGATTAAGGTATTTAAGCTTCGTCGTCATTATTCTAAACCACTTTTACAAAACCTAAATTCCTGTTTAAGAGAGAAAGCAAACAAGTCCATCTTCTTAATCGCATTCTTAGCAATTCCGGAGTTCGACGGCCGGTTCTTGTCGTTGTTCGTACCGTTGAAGTTCCTTGCGTCGAAGGTAAGATCTATGTACCCTTTTTATTGTATTTCCTTTGATTTGGTTAAACCCTAATTTAGGGATTTGGGGGTTTTTGTGTAGATTGTGATTCGGTAGTGTTTGTATGTTTGTATGATAGGAGGAGGTTTTGTAGAAGAGCCTTTTGATACAAAAATTGTAGAGACCGTCGATAATTATGCTTTCCGGGTAGGATTCCCTACTCGATTAGTCCCATAATGGGATGATTGTTGATGTGTGAGATTGATTGTTTGATATAGTGATTATATTGTGACTACTTGTGATTGTGATTGTACATTGTTGATGGATTCAAACGGTTGTTGATGTTGTGATTGTGATTGGTTGTCTATGGTTCTCGAGATGCGTTCTCGGCTGAGTGGAGTCACTTGCGGGAGTAACTTCACGCCCTAGTTTCGCCCTTCGTGGAACCCGCCACGGAAGGGGATGTGCACATTAATGGGACGGGGTTATCGCTCGGTATGATGAGCGGGGCTTAGGTGGGAACGATCGCGGTCCCCACCGCGAGGCTGGTTCGGTGGACGGTCGGTGATTGAGATTGATGGGATTGGAGTAGTTGTGTGTATGTGTGACGGTTAAGGCATGTCTGTGTATCTTCTTGTTGATATATATATATATATATATATATATATATATATATATATATATATATATATATATATATATATATATATATATAAGTTGTGTGATTAGTACTAACCCCGTTTAAATGTTTTAAAAACTCGTGGTGATCCATTCGGGGTGGTGAGCGGTTGCTTGCGGTATATCTTGGATACGCGTGGGATCTAGTCAGGGATGGAGTCTTCACATATCTGAGTCTTTAGTCTTCCGCTGTGTTTGTTAGGACAGTTCCTTTCAGTTGGTTTATAGTTTGAGAACAGTTGTATTTTGCTTACAGTTGGTTTTGTAATGTAATCACTTAAACTTATTTAATAAAGTATGTTTCTTCATTGTCATATGATTATCATGCCTCGGGTAACCGAGATGGTAGCATCCTTATACCTGAGTGGTCCTGGTAAGGCACTTGGAGTATGGGGGTGTTACAAATGGTATCGAGCGACGATCCCGAAACCTCGTAACCAATGAATCTAATGAATCTAGGGAGTCAATTAAAATGAACCCGGGGTAAAGGTTGTAGGAGCTAATGCAAAGACTTGGGAGACGTCCTAAAGTCGCGAACTCGCCCTACAATTTTGAACCGGTCACCATGGGATATGTGTCGGGATCGTTATGTGCATATTGTGTGATGTGTGTATCTATGTAGTAGTATGTTGCATGAATTGATGATGATGACGTGAATTATATGTTGGTGGATTGTAAAGCATGAAAGTATAATTATTGATACATGTAATTTGACATGTTATAATTACGTAAGGAAAAGTGTTTTGTCTATATATATATATATAAAGCGATGTGTAAGTATACATGTTGTTGTTGTCGTGTTGAGTAAAAGTACAGAAAGTTGGGAGTGTGAATTGAACATGTGCTGGGTGAATGTGTTGAACGAATATGGTGGGTAAATATGTGGTATGATGGATGAATTAGTGGAAAAAGATGAATCATCGTGGTATGATAACATGGTTCCGGATTAAGCAGGTTATATAATGGAAGTTATTTTATAGTGTTGTTATGTTAGTAACATGGAATAGGATTTATAATGTATGAGTATGATTTGTCTTACGAAAGGCTATAGAATAAAAGCATGTGGGTAGTGCATGATGAATGTTGTTGCGTTGTTTTCGAAAATAATAACATGTGATTGGGGCTCTTTTGGTTTTGAGTATTGGGTTGTTTTCGTTTAACTTGGTTGTTGTTTAAGTTGTTTGGAAGTAAAAATCAAATAATTATGTCGTGACGATTCAACAAAGTTGTCTTTAAACTGTTATAACTTGAGATGCGTAAATGATTTTAATGTGATTCCAATTGGAGGTGATAGCTTGTTCTTTTACGATTCTAACGATAGGTCACACGCCCAAAACGACCAAGAAATGGGTGAGTTATGACTTGTTTCTGGCTGACAGTCTTGAGAATTGGGGTACTCGATCGAGTATCCTTGGTACTCGATCGAGTAAGGGGGCACTCGATCGAGTACGTTAGTTACTCGATCGGGTAGCCCTGGTGATTTGTTTTACGTGCTTCTGATCTTGACCTACTCGATCGAGTAAGTCCCTTACTCGATCGAGTGGCCTGTACTCGATCTAGTGACCCTTGTTTTGGGTCATATGCTTATCTTTTGACTTCGTTGCATATTATGTTTAATTCAAAGTTATTATTTTGCTTCTTTATGCATTGTTTTACATGTATGTTGGTCTTGACGCGTAAGTTACCCAATTTTGTGGTGTAAAGAGTGGCACCTATGATGAGTATGCGTTCGGTGGGGAGGACATGATTTATATGTGTTGGGATTAGTAAGACTTAATTGAGGCATAGAGCATGTTGTGTGAGACGAGATGAGTGACATGATTGTATGTTGAGTAATGAAAATGTAAGTGAATGTGGGCAAGGCATGATGTAAGTTTAAGGAACGTGAGAATGAAAAGATTGAAAGAAAGGATGTGGATAGTAGCAACCTGAGATGTATAATAAATTATGGAGGGAGATGGTTAGAAATAGTGTTGAGTAAGAACATATGTAATGAAAGGTCGTTTGGAAATAGTGGTATATAGTGAACTTTGTGGAGACATGTCGTGGGGTGGAGATTTGGCTTTTTAAGAGATGAAACTATTGTGGGTTTTCCTTGGGCAATTGGCGGTATGAAAGGAATTTTGATTTCTAGAGATGTAAGAAGGGAGATGCAATTGTTGAACAGTAGACGTCGATTCTATGGATGTATTAGTGGCAAGGGTGATTGATGACATAATAAGAGAATATTTGTGGTAAGAAAGAGGGAGACGATATCGATATAAATAATGGGATTTGAGTTTTGGAGCAATGAGAAGGTAATTGGTGCACTAAAGGGTTAGATAGAAGTAATAAGGAGTTGAGCTATTAAATTGGTATTATTGAGTGTAAAGAGAAAAGAAGGATAAAAGTAAGCTGAGGAAAATGTTCACCGGAGTTATGTGATATAAAGGTAAGGAATCATCGAAATGTGTGATAGCATCACGAGGATGTTAACTGAAGGTTATATAGGAGTTTCAGGACAACATGATTGATAATGAGTTTCGAGGAATTAAGGGAATAAGAAGTTGGTGGAGTATTGGCACGATACGAGATATTTGGTGGAGAGCTGGATGACAATACAACTAAGATAGTATTGGGAATAATGTTGAGGTAATTTTGTGGATGGGTTTGCTGTTCGTTATGTGGAATGTTAACCAAAAATAGGAGAAAAACCATGTTATTTTGATATGAGTGTAAGAGGTTTGATATACGAGCAGTGGTGGCATTGTGGTGTTATCACTAGTGGTTAAGAGTGATGGTATATTAGAAAGGTAGCAATTCTAAAGAGGCTGATTTGGTAGGGACCTGATTATTGTGTATGATTGTGAGAGGGTATAAGATGTGGTTAGATGAGGCGGATGCTAATAGTTGAATAGTAAAGGTATGGTTATATTTGGCAGGAAGTGATGGTTGTGCGAATGGGGAATATGTTATGAGGGGCATATGAGTTAAACTCGGGCGACAGGTAACCTTTATCGAGTGGTAACTTACGTGGTCAGGATTGACTAGTTGGTTGTGATTACGGGTCTATGATATGTGTAAATGTTTGTGTGAGGTTCTGACCTCACAAGAAGTGGTATGGTGTGATAATTATAAAGTTGTTTTATGAATGTTCTGTAATATATATGTTGGACACGGTAATTTAATTGAATGATATCCAAAAAGGTAATAATTTGATTAATTTGACATGGCTAGTTATAATTTTATGTGTATTAATAACACACGTGTATTCCGTGAAATGGTAGAGATGATGTTCATGAGATGCTTATCTGTTTATTCATATAATATGTTGCGTTGTGATTGAGTAAAGTGGATTTGAGTAAGTTTTCTTGTCCAAAGGTTATTTCCGAGTCGTATTTTATGGAATTGTATGTAGTTGTGATGTCTATCGATGTGGTTGTGGTGCCTCGGGTGGTGATCCGGGCTCGATATTTAGTGTTGTGATGCGGGTATTTTCACACTACGGTGTGGGTGTTGGTGGCGGTGTTGCGATGCCGTCACCGGTTGTGGTGGAGTAGGCGGGATGATTATGATACGAGTTTTGAAAGTGCATACCGATTATACATAGATTGTTGTTTTGTTTGTTGTTGTTCTTTGTGAGTTTTGGTTGAACATGTAAACAGTTGTCTTGCTTATTGATGTTTTCTTTACCAGGTTAAGTTAAGAATGAGGTAGAGTATGATATGAAATAGAGTTGAATATGTTTTCGTTGTTGTCATGGTATAGTGATATTCTGTTGATGGGACACGGTTGTGAGAGGTTGTTACAGTAATTTTGATCTTGTTCTAGATAAGGCTTTAGTGGACATGGTAATGGCAAGTGATTCGTAGAACATGTGTAGTAATGATCTGATATATGCAGGTGGTTCATAATCCTTTGTTGAGACAGTGAGTGTAGGGCGTTGAGTAATTAGTGTCGTGTTAAGTTATGTATGAGGCTTGCGGTAATAAAAGAAAGGAACTTGAGGATCTAGTGTGAGTGTCCGTAACAAGTGTGGATCGTGAGTTATGCTTTTGGTGGTAAGAGTTTTATGTAGTTTATATAGAGAGGTGTGTCATGTTGCGGTAATAGGGAACAAGTGAAGTTTTGGGTCAAATTAAGGATTTTGTTGTATAGGTTAGGTGGTGTGACGAGAGAAGTGAAGTATGAGAGTTGTTTAAGTAAGTGAGCCTTGGGTAGGTGCATGGCGAGTGTTTAGATTATAGGTGGTTATCTTTGACATGCGACGGTGATGAGGATTATGAAAAGATATATCTAGGATTTAGTATTAGTGAGTTACGAGGACGTAACATTTATCTTAAGAGGAGTAGGAGGCGATAAAAGAGAGTTTCATGGTGGTGCATGTTGTAATATAATTGGAAGTAGAGTGTTAGCGTAGTGTAAAGGAGAGATTTGTTTTGTGGATAATACTTATAAAAGGCCATGGCCGTGCTTGTAGTAGCGTGATGTTTAGGAGTGTGAGAATATTTCACTAGTGTTGACAGTTGGATGATGATGTTATGAGTCTGAGTAAACTTCGAGGACGAATTTCCTTTTTAGGGTGGTAGAATGTAACATTCCGTTTGATGTCTAGGAGTGTCTTGATTTTGGATTTGATAGTGGATGATATTATGGAGCTAGCAGTGTTAGTGGATGGTGGTTGGTTATGTATGAAGTTGGTGTCGTGAGAGATATATATGTGGTGGATGCGATATCGTGAGTCATGTTAAGGAAGTAAACATAGTTGGTGGAGTGGGTGTTAAGAGTTCATGTTTTATGTTTGGTCGAGTTTTTGAGTTCTTAGTTATGTTGTTGTGTCTTGGTCGAGTTAGTATGGTTGTTTTTAGAGTATGGGTTGAACTTCGGGGACGAAGTTCTTTTAGGAGGGAAGACCGCAATACTCGTATTTATAAGTCTTGGGGTACTCTATCGAGTAGGCCTTACTCTGTCGAGTAAGGGTAAGTTGCGTTTTAGAAAAGTTTCTGACCTGTAGGGTACTCTATCAAGTAGCCTTAGGTACTCGATAGAGTAAGGGGGTACTCTATCAAGTAGCCTTAGGTACTCGATAGAGTAAGGGGGTACTCTATCAAGTAGCCTTAGGCACTCGATCGAGTAGGGGGGTACTCGATCGAGTACCTTGGGTACTCGATCGAGTGTCTGGTTTTACGGGGAGTTTTCTCGGGTTTTGTTAATTATGCGATTAAGGTATTTAAGCTTCGTCGTCATTATTCTAAACCACTTTTACAAAACCTAAATTTCTGTTTAAGAGAGAAAGCAAACAAGTCCATCTTCTTAATCGCATTCTTAGCAATTCCGGAGTTCGGACGGTCGATTCTTGTCGTTGTTCGTACCGTTGAGTTCCTTGCGTCGAGGGTAAGATCTATGTACCCTTTTTATTGTATTTCCTTTGATTTGGTTAAACCCTAATTTAGGGATTTGGGGGTTTTTGTGTTGATTGTGATTCGGTAGTGTTTGTATGTTTGTATGATAGGAGGAGGTTTTGTAGAAGAGCCTTTTTGATACAGCTGTAGAGACCGTCTGATAATTATGCTTTCCAGGTAGGATTCCCTACTCAGTATTAGTCCCATAATGGGATGATTGTTGATGTGTGATATTGATTGTTTGATATAGTGATTATATTGTGACGGCTGTGATTGTGATTGTACATTGTTGATGGATTCAAACGGTTGTTGATGTTGTGATTGTGATTGGTTGTCTATGGTTCTCGAGATGCGTTCTCGGCTGAGTGGAGTCACTTGCGGGAGTAACTTCACGCCCTAGTTTCGCCCTTCGTGGAACCCGCCACGGAAGGGGATGTGCACATTAATGGGACAGGGTTATCGCTCGGTATGATGAGCGGGGCTTAGGTGGGAACGCAGTGCGGTCCCCCACTGGCGGGCTGGTCCAAAGTGGACGGTCGGTGATTGAGATTGATGGGATTGGAG
The DNA here is from genome assembly GCF_048544455.1 of Silene latifolia. Taxonomy (NCBI): domain Eukaryota; kingdom Viridiplantae; phylum Streptophyta; class Magnoliopsida; order Caryophyllales; family Caryophyllaceae; genus Silene; species Silene latifolia. The sequence continues at coordinate 130,309,320 of NC_133531.1, read as the reverse complement.
TAGTTGTGTGTATGTGTGACGGTTAAGGTCATGTGTATCTTCTTCGTTGATATATATATATATATATAAGTTGTGTGATTAGTCTTGACCCCCGTTTAAATGTTTTAAAAATCGTGGTGATCCATTCGGGGTGGTGAGCGTTGCTTGGCGGTATATCTTGGATACGCGTGGGATCTAGTCGGGATGGAGTCTTCACATATCCGAGTCTTTAGTCTTCATTGTGTTTGTTAGGACAGTTCCTTTCAGTTGGTTTATAGTTTGAGAACAGTTGTATTTTGCTTACAGTTGGTTTTGTAATGTAATCACTTAAACTTATTTAATAAAGTATGTTTCTTCATTGTCATATGATTATCATGCCTCGGGTAACCGAGATGGTAGCATCCTTATACCTGAGTGGTCCTGGTAAGGCACTTGGAGTATGGGGGTGTTACAGAAATTATCTAGAAGGGAAGCAATCTAAGGGTACACACTCCATCATAGATATGGTTTCTTCATATTACTAAGCCTAGAAGGATACCAATAAATTACCTCCAAGTTGTGTCAAGCTAGGGTACCTTTGTCCTCAATCGTTAAATGCTTTCGTCAAGAGTAGACTCCTTATGGTGTTAGAAACACTATAGGATCGCGGAATTCCCCTTCTTGCCTAGACAAGAAGAAGGGTCGTCCCCTCTCCACCATGCACAAAAGTGGGTTCAATGGAAAAAGGGATCAATGCATTTTGAGTTTTATGATGGGAGTTTGCTTTTTGTTTTTGTTATTCCCTCCAATTTCTTGTGGCATTTGACATTTTTGAGAACAATTTCTTTTTGCTATTTATTTGATGTTTGACAATTTGATGCTTGACAATTTTCAACTTTTTGTATTTTTGAACATTTTCAAAGTCACCCTAATTTGTAAGGAGGGTGCTTCTATTTGAAGCATAGGAGTTCTTGTTTTTGTACACCTCTTTTCTTTGATGCATTTTGCAATTTTTGATTTTTTTTTGATTTTGATACTTGAAATCAAATTGATAATTTTTATGCTCATTCCCTTTTTGTTGACAAAATGTGATGGAAGTGGAAGATGGTTTCATGGCTTCAAAGGTTACCTTGGAATAAACGGTAGCCAAGGAGTTGTCACACCACAAGGTACTCTTGACTGGGCCTTAATCCATGGGTCAAAGGATACTAGCATGACACATCGTAGGGTGTTTTAAAGGTATTCTAATAAGCAAAGTCTCAAGGAGAAAAAGTATCTACAAGGGCCTTATATACACTTGTCAAGTTTCCCAAATAGATGTTTTCACTTTTTTTTTTTCTAAAATGCAACTACATGCCATGATGCAACTAACATTTATACAACCTAATGTAAATGCTTCTATCAACTAGTATGTCATATAAGCTAAATGCAACTCCTAAAATCACATTGGTGTATACCACATCAATCAAAATAAAGCCACATAGTCATTAACATAGAGAGGAAAAAGGAGATTGGAAATATCATATCATACGGTCTTCATATTCCTCATGCCTCGGATGTGGCGTAGTCGATCAATGTGATAGGAGGATAAACAAACAAACAAGTATATACAAAATGTACAATTCTACACTACGAAGGAAGTGAATATGCTTTTGTTTTTTTTCAATTTTTTATGGTTTTTTATGAAATAAAAGAACATATTTGTATATTTTTCGAAATTTTTCAATTTTTATCATTTTTGATTTTAAAAGTCAAGTTAAAATTTCCCATCCCCACACTAGTATGGGCATTGTCCTCAATGGCCAATACGATAGAAATTATGCAAGCTAAATGAGAATGCATGATTCCTATACTACTATGCAAACTACATGACATATATTTAAATGATGCAATCTATTCTACTCTATCTGATGCATGATTTTATTGGTTGGAGAGCTAATTTGGATTAACTTTCATTCCTTGTGTTTGAACTTCCCCAAACCGAGTAAGACACTATTTCTAGTGTAAAAGTAGGGAAGTTCATGCACAAGTATGCAATGCATGAAACTAATTATCATTTTGGATTTTCAAAAGTGGGAACAAAATGAGACACCTCAATGGGACCGAGGTGGGAGTCCTTTGAGTGTTGCTAGGACTCAAAACAAATGATCAAGATTAAAATTTTTAAAACAAGAGATATAAACAAAGCTAAATGAGGTGTAGGAAACTCACAATGGAATAGGTTGAAGTCAAGTAATCAACCCTGCATATGTGGCATCCTCTAAATAGCTTGTCAACCATCAATTGTCGCTCATTGCGACATCCTCATCACTATCATCAACTTCTTCTTCATCATCCTCATAATCTACCTCCATTGACCCGGAGGCTTCACTACTCTCATCATTATCATTTGAACTTTGCTCTTCTTCCTCTTCTTCTTCTTGGCAAGAGTCACTACCTTCCCCGTCTTCAACAACAACAATCTCCTTCCCCCTAGCAACTCGACTATCCATGTTGGCATCTTTAGAAGCACATGGGAAGAATACCTCCTTATCCGCCCAACTAGGCAAAGGACACGAAGGATCAAGTAGTCCTTGCATAGCTAGATGTAGGAGAGGCGGATATTGAGCACAGTAAGCATTGACCCAATCTTCATGAGCTTCCTGTGGACGCGGGCCCATGGGGGCGAAAAGCGAAGCAAGCTTTTTCTGTGCATTTGTGGAGTCGCCACCAATTTATTGTGGAAAATTGGAAACCGTTCGAATACCTCGTATCATGTCAAGACACAAAGTAGTGACATAGACACCAAGAACTCGTTACCCTTAGCATTCTATGTCTAGAATGACTCTCGTGGATGCCAATGAACACGGATGTTCACAGAGATCTGGAGTAAGGGGTGAGGGTACGTATTAGAAAGCTCTTTTGATCGAACACCTAATCCCGCCCGCGTCGATAGCGGCCTCTACTAATGATTAGGGAAATTATCTATACTCGATATGTTGTCGATTATATGCATGCAATGCAACATCCAACGTTTTAATCCTAACATGTGAGAATTAGACTAAGTCGGTTAAACACGTAATTTAACATACAATTAATGTCAAGGTAGAAATTTAAGTTGATTACATGTGAAGGCATAAAAGCAATATGATAAAAGAAATACAATAAATATACAATAAAGAAAATTACAATAATTACATTGGATTTATTGATTTATGTCGAAAATACATTTAAAATGGATGATTTTAGAAAAGAAAGAATAAATAAATAAACAAACAGATTATTAGGTGATAATACGAGTAATAGTTAATTAATACGTAATTAATAAACTAGGTCAAAGCAAAAACGGAAGTTCAGGGACATAACTCAACCCGGAACAGGCGCAGCAGAGCTGCGTCCCTTGGAAGAGGCGCAGCAGTCGTTGCGTCTGTTCCTTGGCTCAGTTCTGGTTGTGAAGCCGGGATTGCAAATTGTTAATGTTCATTGGTGATTTTAATGCTTGATTACATTATTTGACTCGGATGAAAGTGATTAACAGATTATTTACATGTGAATGAGGTCATAAAAATGATAAAACATGAACAAAATTAATTAGAACTAATTATATACAAGATTAAAAGGTTAATTACAAATACAGATTAATCGAATTAATCTGCTTAGGCACCTCAAGATAAGACAAGGACTCATCTAGCTCTATGTTCTCCGCTTCTAACACATGTGACGGATCACTCACATACTTCCGCAGCTGAGATATATGAAACACATTGTGTACCCTATCCAAAGCAGACAGTAAAGCCAAACGATAAGAAACCTCTCAAACCCGATCTAAGATCTCACTCATATGGTCCTATGAACTTCTGACTCAACTTGCCTTTCTTCCCAAATCTCATGACCCCACGCATAGGAAAAACTTTCAGAAGAACCTTATCCCCAACCCGAAACTCTATATCCCGGCGATGTAGATCTGCATAACTCTTTTGTCTATCCTGAGTCACTCTAATCCTTTCCCTGATCAGCTTAATCTGCTCAACCATCTCATGTACCATCTCTGATCCTAAAACCACTGCCTCAGCACTATCGTCCCAACAAATCGGACTCCTACATCTCCTCCCATATAAGGCCTCAAATGGCGCCATGCCAATATTGGTGTGATAGCTGTTGTTGTAAGAAAACAAAATCAAATCTAACCTCTGTTCCCAGCTACCACCAAAATCCATCACACAAGCTCGTAACATATCCTCAAGAGTCTTGATTGTCCTCTCAGTCTGACCATCTGTCGTAGGATGAAATGTTGTACTCATCTTCAATGTAGTTCCCAAGGACTCCTGCAACTCTTTCCAAAACCTTGAGATAAACCTCGAATCTATGTCAGATACTATGTCTTTAGGCACCCCATGCAATCTCAACACATTCTTCTGATAAGCCATATCTAATTGTGCCTTAGTCCATGTATCTTTCATTGGCACAAAATGAGCTGACTTGGTCAATCGATCCACTATAACCCATATCATGTTGTTACCTTGCTGACTCTTTGGCAAACCCACGATAAAATCCATAGAAATGGACTCCCACTTCCACTCAGGTACCTCTAAAGACCGAATCTTACCTTGTGGTCGTCGCTGCTCCCCTTTAACTCTCTGACATGTCAAACAACGGGCCACAAACTCAGCTGTTTCTTTCTTCATCCCAGGCCACCAGAAAGTCTTCTTTCAATCCTTGTACAGTTTGTCACCACCTGGATGTACCGAATATGGTGTACAATGTGCCTCTGTCATGATTGTCTTTTTCAGCTCATCATCATTAGGAACACACCACCTCCCATCAAACCTCAAACTATCATCTGTATGAATAGAGAATCTAGACACTGTCCCTTTCTCTACTACAGCTCTCCACTCTACCATCTTGGGATCCAACTCCTGTTTACCGCGAATATCATCATAAAGATCAGGCTGCACTGTCAAATCTCCCATGGCATCCCCTTTCTGGATCATATGTATCCCAAACCTCCCAACCTCATCTCTCAATCTCATCAACGATAAATCTGTGCACAAAGAATGTACACTCTTCCTGCTCAAAGCATCTGCAACTACATTTGCCTTCCCTTCATGGTAGATAATATCCATGTCATAATCGCCAATCAACTCCATCCACCTCCTCTGTCTCATGTTCAACTCCTTTTGAATGAAGATGTACTTGAGACTCTTGTGATCTGAAAATACCTTAAAGGTCGCCCCATATAGGTAATGTCTCCAAATCTTGAGAGCAAACACAACTGCACCCAACTCCAGATCGTGTGTAGGATAATTCTCCTCATAAGGCTTCAATTGCCTAGAAGCATAGGCAATCACTTTACCGTTTTGCATCAACACACATCTCAAACCATTCTTTGAAGCATCTGTATACACTTCAAAGTTCTCACTCCCTTCAGGCAATGCTAAGATTGGAGTTGTGGTCAAACGCTCCTTTAATGTTTGGAACGCCGTCTCACAACTCTCATCCCAACGAAACCTGTTCTCTTTCCTCATCAAAGTCGTCATAGGTCTAGCAATATTGGAGAAATCTTTCACGAACCGTCTGTAATACCCAGCTAAACCCAAGAAACTCCTGATCTCAGCTACATTCTTTGGTGCTTCCCACTTGGTGCTTCCCACTTGGTAACTGCCTCAATCTTTGCAGGATCCACAGCTACCCCTTTCTTAGAAATCACATGCCCCAGAAAGGCAACTTTCTCCAACCAGAACTCACACTTGGACAACTTGGCATACAACTCATGCTCCTACAAGGTCTGCAACACAATCCTGAGATGCTCCTCATGTTCCTCCTTAGTCTTAGAAAAGACTAAGATGTCATCTATGAAAACTACCACAAACTTGTCCAAAAACTGACTGAAGACTCTGTTCATCAAATCCATAAACACAGCTGGTGCGTTAGATAACCCAAACGGCATCACCACATACTCATAATGGCCATACCTCGACGTGAAAGCTGTCTTTGGTATGTCCTCCTCTCTAATCTTCACCTGATGGTACCCCGACCTCAAATCAATCTTAGAAAAGACTGTTGCACCACTCACCTGATCAAATAGGTCATATATCCTTGGCAAAGGATACTTATTCTTCACCGTCACTCTGTTCAACTCCCTGTAATCTATGCACAACCTCAAGCTCCCATCTTTCGTTTTCACAAATAGAACTGGTGCTCCCCACGGTGATACACTAGGTCTAATGTTGTTAGAATAATTTAATCTCATTAATATACATATTCACATATGTTCAAATTTATTTAGTCATAAAATAAATTCTAGATCTTATGCATGCAAACATAAATAAGATAAGAGAAGAAATCATCAATCTTACTATATGATTTCGAATTAATGGGCACCAACAAATTTACCTATTTGTTAGTTCTTGAGCTTTCCTTAAAATGGATGAACAAAAGGTCCAAATTAATACCTCTCTCAAAAGTGAATACCCAAGGAAACCTCTTAATAACCAATATTATTTTGTACTAGAAATAATACAAGTCTTACTATAAAATTGACACAAAAATATTTTGTATTTCCTCTTGAATAATTTCGGCCAAGAGGAGAGATTTGAGAGTTTTATTTCTCTAAGTTTTCACAAAATGGTAGAGATAAAATTTTCTTACACTATAAAATGTTAGATGAAGTAGTGAATGAAAAATTGTGGAGGAAAAACTCTATAATGCCTCATGGAAAACCGGTTGGAGGAGGGAGTAGGAGCCAATGCATGAGCTTGTTTTTCTACCCAATAAAAATTGGCATGCAAGGTGATACTGTCGTTTCGTACCAAAAATAAAATACCTAAGTACTGCTAACAGAAGTCAGCGGCAAGTAGGGTCGATCTCCACAGGGAGGCGGTGTACTATTTATTTGTCTATTTATCTGTCTAAATGTCACAATTGGGGGTTTTGAATTGATTGTAAACTAACTAGAGACTAAAGCGAGGGAAATGAATAAGAGAATTAACAGAAAGAGAAAGGAGTATGCTAAGAGTCGGTCCACCGTGGCAGCTATCAGATCTTATACTATCAGGAATACTAAGGCGATTAGACTATTGATAAGAAGAGCTATGGTCGTCACCTTTCGGTCCTTAAACCGCCCTAGAGTGTAAACAGCTTAACTTTCGCCCTCACTGCAATACCCTATTGTAATTAAGCAAGTCTTCCCTTCCAATCTTTCGATCTAGGTCGGGGTTAACTAAATTTATGGTCTCCTGCATGCATTCATTCGACCGGATAACAATTAAATTGCCTAATACAATTCCTATCGCAAGACTAATCTATTTAATACAATTAAAGCATCGCTACCACGGCTTCCCTAATCCTAACATACTAGGGGAATTAGCTAGACATGGAAATAAGGGGAACAAGCATAAAGGAAATAAGAACAATAAACATTAAATTAAAAGGAGAGAAAGGAAGAAAGAATTACTGAATTAAAGAGATCCGGAAAATGAACAAAAGTAACAGTAGAAAGAGTAGCAAAGTATTCGAACCAGAGAGAAAGGGAGAGTATATGATCCTTCGATGATTACAAATGACAACCTTTACTCCTATTTATAAGAAAATAGGAGTAGAATTAAACCTAATGACGGAATTAGAGCTTAAAAGCCCAACCCGTTAGCATAGCCACTCGATCGACCGACTAAATCACTCGATCGAGCAAAGGCATAAAAGGAACTGGTCGATCGAAAGGAAACTAGGTCGATCGAGTACTTATTCATCCTAAACCACTAGATCGAGAAGAAGTGGCTCTCGATCGAGCAAATGGGCTCTCGATCGAATAGAAATAGTTCTCGATCGAGCACTTCTCAGCGCGTAATTCCTGCTTCGCGCACTGAACTTCAAACGGCTGCCATTTCTTCGTTACTTGGTCAAACAGGGTGATTCCGGTGGCATTGGAAAGCTAAAAGGACAAACTTCCATCTCCAATTGGAATCACCTGAATATCTGTTGTAGAACCCGAGATATGGCTCTACAAAGTAGGCACTAGCAATTTGAAGCACTCTCTTGGCTCGCCTAACTTCCTTACTCCAATGCGCATCTCAAAATAGTACTTTCCAAGCTCCGACTCAACTCATCTCCTAAATGCATGCGTAGGGACATGTTTTAGGCTTGAATCTACTACTTTATGGTTCATTCCTGCAATCAAGACAAAATACACCAAAGTAGCATATTCGGGGCATTTCGTAGCATAAAACCACGATAAAAGCATAGAAATACGTGCATAAAATAGGCTAAAAAGACTACATAAAATGCACGTATCAAATCTCCCCAAACCAAACCTTTACTCGTCCCCGAGTAAACTAAATGCAACTAAAGGAACGGAAAAGATAACTCAGAGCTAGCTACAAATGCCCACTTAAACCAATTTAATGCAAACAAACTAACACTTATAGCAAAACAGCCAAATGCAAACGAGTTATAAGATGTTTATAAATAAAGCTGAACCGTCGACCTTGCAAGACCTTTAATAATGGACTCTCCCGGGTCACTCTTTCTCTCATGAAGCAAAGGGTGAACATAAATATGTAAGAGAGAAAGAAAAATAGTCGCTCACCTAAACTACGACCCACATAAACACGCATGCAACTAATATGATAGACAATTCTAGCTACCGTACACACATTCCAACCAAACAAGGTCCTGTCACACAAATGAGGCTTA